>NC_085841.1:9926568-11129068 GCF_035594765.1 Anolis carolinensis | reverse complement strand
AAGCCTCTCATACCCAGCCTCTCATATATATATATATATGAGAGAGATGATTGGCTAGATGATAGATATAGATTTGGTATTAGATAGATAGGATATATAGATGAATAATATAATTACAAAAGCAATCATTTCGGCAAATTCATGGCCATGACTTAATGCAGGCACTGGCCAACTGATCTGAAGTCACAAATAGGTAAGGCTCCAAATATCAAAGGAAACACCTCCATTTTTTAAAAAAAATGCTTACCAATTTGGCTCGCTATGGAGCTTTCAGGTGTTTTGACAGTTGGCAGTCCAAAGTGGCTGGCTCTCATAATTATTTTATTAATGTGAGAAGAAACCCTACAGATTTCCTGCGTAGCCAATATTCGTTTGTCCCAGAAATAATTAAAATTGCCAGCCCTAGAGCAGCAACAAGGCAAGAGAGAGAGAGAGAACGAGAGAGAGAGAGAAAGAGAAACATTTCCAGCAAATCATTGTTAAGAGATGCATCTGTTGTACGAATGCCAAATATTTGCTCCTCTACCACTTCTGCTTTCCCCTTAATTGTGCTATACAGAGGCACCAGCAATCCCCCAAAATAATAGACATGTTTTGCAAATGGATTTATTCACTCTGCTGTATGTTGGATGCAGTGTTGTCTCCTTTCGCCGTGGCCGCCGCATCATTTATGCCTCTCCCTCCTATTCTCCACTTCAATGTGAAACTTTTCCATTTGGATTCCACCTTTCGCTTCCCCCACCTTTCTGTGTTTAAGTGCTAAAATGTATACAATGCTGCGTTCATGAATCACTCCCGGTATTATCTCGGCAAAGAACTGGACAACAATGCGCAAATATGGTTTCTGAATGGCTGTGTGCTAATAAATGCAAAGAAGGGGGGAAAGGAGGAGGAGGAGAGAATGAAGATAAGTATAGAAGGCTCCAAATGTTTGACAAAATGTCACAAAGGATTGTATTTGTATGTAGTACCACGGGCAGGACATAATGATTAGTGTGCCGCAAGTCTTTTTTTACCAGCGGTACTTCTAGCTCATTCTGATAACGCTGCAGCTCATAGCTTTGAATATTGTGTATGTACTTTGAACATATCTGTGACTAGCTGTGCTGTCATTCGCTTGAAAAATGAGACTTCGATGAATGACAATCCCGCTCTAATTTCCCCCCTTCTTTTTTAAAGAGGACAATGTCGCCAAATAATTATTATCATGCTAATAACATTTGTATCCTTTTGTGTATAATTAAGATCTGCCCATCTGAGCATGAAATGGGGGTTGAAATCTCAGGGAAAAAAGGGGCTACAACCTATTTAGTAAATCAGTTCTCCTTTTGAATTTCTACTTGTTCGGAATCATTCTAAGCGTCGCGACTATGCTGGAATCGGCATTCGGCAATCCTTGCCCACTAACCTTCCAGGAACAGTTTAATATCCCCCCTCCTTCTGAAAGTTAAGCTAGGCATCATTTCCCTTTTTAGAAATAATAGCCAGTGCTACTTAACACCTACATTGCTTAGTTCCATGAAATGATTTGTCTTGCTTAGCATGGATGACTTGGAAACATTTTGTTTCAAGTTATATGATCTTTACATCCTGGATCATTCATAGAAGACATTGATAATATTTCTTATTAGTACCTTTCTCTCTCCTGCTCTCATCTCTATCACTTTTTTTACAATTATATCTTGTGAATACAATGTTTGTCATTCATATCTAAATGGGAATTGAATTTGTAGCATTATTATTTCTTTCATTCTCTTCCTTCTCTTCCTTCTGCATCATCTTTGCATTCTTTTGCAAGGATGGGCCTTTGCTGCTGTCCCTGGGAGACGGTCGCATTCACTGCTTTAACATCAAATGCACTGCCGCAAATGTAGGGATGTGCTCATTTGCATTGCTTGATTTATAAGGTTATTGGGAAACGCCTCCATTTATCAATTACGGGAGTGCACAAAGCTGCTTACACACAAATCAAGCAATATTACCTTCCAGCAAGGAAATATCTAAACTGGGAGTTAAGGGTGGCACTACCTGTGGGTGGAACAAATATCTGGTTGCATATTGTGTACTGTATTCTGCCACTAGCGTTCGTATTCTGGTAGATACATGCTGCTGATTGTTAAGGTTTCAGAACAGCAGAGTGGAGGCTTTTATTTTTTAGAAAAACAAGCCACATTGTTTTCTAAGCAATTATTTATCAACATATGTATATGCAAAGAAATGTCCCCTCCCTCCTACCTTTTGGGGATGGGAAATCATGCAATTTTGGTCTTAAAACAGAAACATTCAAAGCTGGCTGCTACAATTGGTAAGTCTATTTCAAATCTAACCTCAGAACGTATTTGGCAAATGGGTGAAATGAATCCCTGCAATATTTATTTCAAGGGGCCATTGCCACAAACTCTTAACTTGAATCACTGTCTGGAATGACAGGAAGACTTATGAACAGTCCGCCATTTACATCTGTCTTTTTCATATCTGAAAAATATGTATTCTTATGAATTTGTGTTTTTGTAGATCATGGGAATGCAGGAAAAGGCAGCATGTTGAGCGGACATTGGATGTTTTTTTTTCTGTGTCCCAAGTAACTTGAGAAACTGCAAATAACTTCTGGTGTGAGAGAATTGGCCTTCTGCAAGGACATTGCCCAGATGTTTTGATGTCTTTGCCATCCTTGTGGGAGACTTCTCTCATGTCCCCGCATGGAGCTGGAGCTAATAGAGGGAGCTCATCCGCACTCTCTCTGGGTTGGATTTGAACCGGCAACCTTCAGGTCAGCAACCCAACCTTCAAGTCATCAGTCCTGCCGGCACAAGGGTTTAACCCACTGCAGAAGGAGACATACATTTGCTCATACCCACACAAATTCTCTCTTCCAAATGTTTCTCCATTCTAAGGTACTTTTTAACCTAACTGAGCTCAGCTCACAACTCATTTTCAGAACCCAGATTAGGGGAGAAGGAGTAATTAAAAATTATTCCACAATTCTTGATGCCATCCTTGGCTTCAAAAAAGGTGTCCAAATGCAAATAAAATGCATTTAGGAATGCATCACTTACATTTGGAAACAATCAGTTAACCGGAACTCAAGCAACTGGAATTCTCAAGCAAGTGGCAGAAAGTAGAGGAAATAATACTTTAAATAAAAATTTAAATAAAACCAATTTTTACGGAAATGCTACATTAAGTTTGTCTTCATTTGTCTTCATTTGCTTTTAATTACTGTATTTCAATGTTAATATCAAGTTAATACAGAGTTTATGATGGCATAATAGGGGCTTATAGTAACTCTCAAGCAACCAAAAACAAACCTTAACGGATGTCTGGCAATCCCCATGGGTGGCAGGTAAATGAGAAACTACTGTATGTGTTTAGATATTCTTTATGGCTCTGGGGATATAGGCTCCATATGACAAACAGAGCTGGTTTGTCTTTTGGGCACCACAAGATGCTTTATTGTTGCTGCTCTTCAGACAAAATAGTCTAACATAACTCTTTCCTCTATGGAACATTGTGATTAGATTTCTGCAAGTGTTATGGTCACAAAAAAGCAATGTAAGACCAGGATAGATTAAATATGTAAATGAACATGTGTCAAACTGTCATGGACAGGTGCCAGATCTTATCCTTTGAGAAGTAACATCAGCTGGAGAACCTCCAATAATACTAAAATAATAAGATCATAGAAGTTAGAGGCGATGGCAAGAGCCATCCAGACCAATCCCATTTGCCATGCAGGAATGTCATGAGTAGATGAACCACTTACTGTATATACTCGAGTATAAGCCTAGTTTTTCATCCCTTTTTTTAATACTGAAAAAGCCCCCCTCGGCTTATACTCGGGTGAGGGTCCTGGTTGGCTTATATTTGGGTCAGCTTATACTTCAGAATATATAGTACATTTATTATTTTTCTCTATTATTATTGGTATCATTACATTTATTATTTTTCTCTATTATTGTTGCTACTATTACATTTATTTTACTCTATTTTATTATTATTATTAATACATTTATTATTTCACTCTGATATTATTATTATTGCATTTATTATTTTACTCTATTTATTATTACTTGTATTATTTTCCTGTATTTATTATTATTATTGCATTTATTATTTTACTCTATGTATTATTACTTGTATTATTTTCCTGTATTTATTATTATTATTATTGCATGTATTATTTTACTCTATTATTATTAAAAGGATGCATAAGCACATTTACATTGAAGAAGATGAGAATAATGATTTGATCAGAGTTGGACAGTCTTATCTTAAATTTGAGTTTTATGTAAATATTCAAAAACATTTAACCTACTGATGCCTCAATTAATGTAATTTTATTGGTATCTATTTTTATTTCTGAAATTTACCACCCTCGGCTTATACTGGAGTCAATGTTTTCCCAGGTTTTTTGTGGTAAATTAGGTGCCTCAGCTTATATTCAGGTCAGCTTATACTTGAGTATATACGGTACTTGGTTTGGCTCCTAGATATCAGCATCTGTCTCCTATTTTCCAGGCCATAGGATAAAGGGTGAGAAAACAGCCATGGAAATACAGTTTGTTTGTTTGTTTGTTTGTTTATTTATTTACAGTATTTATATTCCGCCCTTCTCACCCTCAAGGGGACTCAGGGCGGATCACATTACACATATAAGGCAAACATTCAATGCCTTGACATAGAACAAAGACAAAGACAAACACAGGCTCCGAGCTGGCCTCAAACTCATGACCTCTTGGTCAGAGTGATTGGTCTCAGTTGGCTGCAGCTGGCTGCTCACCAGCTTGCACCACAGCCCGGGCCTTCTTCTTTCTGGTCCATTGTTGATTCCCAATACTGCACAATGCATTGGGAGAGCTGCTATAAACAGCCATGCAAAAATGTTACATAGAATTAAGCCAGAAGTGCAATGATTTCTGTCAGTTTAGGATTCCTCTCATCAAAGTTTCTTGAAACTTGAAAGGCATTTTAAAATATATTTACTAGGCTTGATCGATCCATGAAAAATTTGATTCTAAACTCGTTTCAAAACTAGAGGGGGCATTTTTTCGTTTTTGTTGCTAATAACGAATTTGGCCCCCAAAATTTTTCGAAATTAACGAAAATTCGTTATTTTCAAAATTAATTCGTTAATGGCGGACGCGCATGCGCGGTGGCCCAAAAACAGCACGAAGGGGGGGGGACTTAGGGGGCTCTCCCGCCCTCATTTTTTGAGTGATCTTCTTCAAACTTGGTACAGTGGTAGAACACATTTAACACTGATAGCTCACCAAAATGTGGAACGTTTCCCTTATCCTCTGATTTTTGGCAAATTTTCATAGCTTTTATAATAAACCTTTTTTTAATAATTGCAGTAATCTGTTCCTGGTTTGAAAGTCTTATTTCCTGTTAAATTAGGTTGTCTTTACTGTGAAAGTCATTGTTCTACTTCAGAAACTTTGTTTTTGTGGCTGAAACTTTGTTAAATTGGTGTGTGTGTGATATATATTGTGTATATATATATATATATATAGTCCCTGCTTGTGTGTGTGTGTGTGTGTGTGTGTGTGTGTAGGTAAAGGTAAAGGTATCCCTTGACGTTAAGTTCAGTCATGTCTGACTCTGGGGGTTGGTGCTCATCTCCATTTCTAAGCCCAAGAGCCAGTGTTGTCCATAGACACCTCCAAGGATATGTGGCCGGCATGACTACATGGAGTGCCATTACCTTCCCAGAAACACCCAGAAAATGGGAATTCCAGACAGGAAACAATCAGGGCCAGCTAATACCTCCCAACAAAGGATTCCCCCAGGTAGGAAGCAGCCAGGCTTTGAAGCTGCAAGGCTATTCAATGCTAATCAAGGTGACCAATTGCAACATTCACACTTGCCTCCCACAGACAAGAGTTCTTTCTCCCACCCTGGACCTTCCACAGATATATAAACCCCACTTGCCTAGCTTCGCACAGACGTCAAAACCTCTATGTCTGCCACAGATGTGGGTGAAACGTCAGGAGAGAATGCTTCTGGCACATGGCCATAGAGCCCGGAATACATACCACAACAGTGTGATCCCGGCCATGAAAGCTTTCGACAACACAACCACAGTATCCATTCAAGTTCATGTAGCGTGGTATGGACTGGAGACCTGTATTGGGGGGAGGGAGGGTGCGAATCTGGGCCCCTGGGAGCAGCCGAGGACGGGCCTGGCCCACACCCCCTCGCATCCCGGGCCTCTTCCTTCCTCTTCCTTTTGTTATTTAAACTATATATTGTGAAATTATGGTGTGTTTTTTTCATGCGTGTTCTGTGTTCAAGATAGGGAGACCAAAGAGGAAAAGCAAGGGAGGGACGGAGGCCCCAACACTTCCGGCTCCCATGCGAACTCCCCCCTTGTGTGCCTTGGAGGGTGGAGCATGCGCACTGGCTCTCCCTTTCTCTATGGCTCTTTTCAGGTCGCTTGGGAACCCGAAGTGCCTCCTCCCTTTGCCTTTGTGTCCAAGAAGGAGAGAAGGACGTTGCAAGGTTTGCATTGAGGGTGTTTCTCTGGTGGGTTTGGCTTGGAAGGGGGCTCATTAAGGCCCAATTAATTAATGCACTGAGCTGAGGCGAGGCGGCGGCGGCGGCCATTTCCCCCCTCTGTCTTCCTCCTCCTCCTCGGCCTCCTTCCCCCTCGCCCCCTCCCATTGGCTGAGCCTCCCATTGGCTGAGGGGCAAAAGGAAAGGAGTTTGGGTGCTTTGCAAAAGCTTTTTTTTCTTAACGAAAAAAACGAAGAAATGAGAAAAAACGGCCTCTCGCGATTCGAAACCGCGATATCCAGACGTGTGGACAACCAAGGTTCGATATTGCTTCAAAACAATCGAAAATAACGAATCAATAACGGTAAACGGGGAAAACGAATTATTTGAGCAAGCCTAATATTTACATTTTCCCTAGAAGCCAAAATTACTATACTGAGGCTGTTGTACTTTGGCCATACCATGAGAAGAGATGGTTTAATATAAAAGGCAACAATCCTCAGGAAAATGCATGTCAGTAGAAAAAGAAGGCACACTCAAGATGGATAGACTCAGGGTGTGTCTCATTGTAGAATTGATGCAGTTTGACACCACTTTAACTGGCATGGCTCAATGTTGTGGAATCATGGGAGTTGTAGTTTTGCAAGGTTTTTAGCTTTCTCTTTCTATGCTGCTGCTTCATCAAAATACAACTTCCATGATGCCATAGCATTAAGCCATAACAGTTAAAGTGTTATCAAACTCCATGAATTCTACATTTTAGATGCATGCTCAATCAGGGAAGCCATAGCTGCAAGTCTGCAAGATTTGAGCTGGGTTGTTGAGGACATGGTTACTTGGAGATCTCTCATTCATGAGGTTGCCATAAACCAGAGTCGGCTTGAAAGCAGTTAACAACAGCAATTAATATTTACACATCCAATTGAAAGTAAATTGACCTCTCCATTCCTAGATCTCGATAGAGAGAATTAAAGGAAATATCACTCCTTCTCTCAGCCAGTTCAACACTGCAGGTCTTAGCATTATGAGAGAAATCCAGAGTCAGGAATAACATATTTATTTCACTTAAATTTCACTTTGCTGCAACAGAAATGATGCTGATGTGCACGAGATCCTCAAGATGTCCCTGTTCCACTCCCAAACTTAGCCCAGTTCTGTTCAGCAGCAGCAAGACAGCTAAATTGTGTTTTCTGAGGCATCAATCTATCAATTTTGCTTTCTCTCACCTTTTTTTCTTTTTCTTTTATATACACAGGTATATAACATTTGTAACACTTTAATTATCATGACTCCTTTCTATGGAATGTTAGGATCTCTAATTGAATGATGTACTTAGAAAATATCAAGCTATGCTGTGAAGCCAGTATGGTTTGAGGTTCGGACTATGAATCCGATGACCCCAGTTCAAATCCCAACTCAGTCATGAAAACCCACTGAGTAACTGCGGGCAAGGCACACACTCTCAGCCCCAGAAAATCCCGTGATAGGTTCATCTTAGGGCTGAAAAAAACACAAGCAGGAGGAGAGTGAGAACAGCTATATCTGTAGCACAGAAAGACACTCAGGATATCTTGGAAACTATAGTTCAGCAGAGAGGCCTACAGTTCTCTAGCAGATCAATCAAAGTAATGTAACAAACTAAAAATTGTAGGACTTCTTATTATGGATCCATAGCAATTAAAACTAACACAGTAGAGTCTCACTTATCCAACGTTCTGGATTATCCAACACATTTTTGTAGTCAATGTTTTCAATGCATTGTGATATTTTGGTGCCAAATTCGTAAATACAGTAATTACTACATAGCATTAATGTCTAATGAACTACTTTTTCTGTCAAATTTGTTGTATAACATGATGTTTTGGTGCTTAATTTGTAAAATCATAATCTATTTTGATGTTTAATAGGCGTTTTCTTAATCTCTCCTTATTATCCAACATATTTTCTTTATGTTGGATAAGTGAGACTCTACTGTATAATGATATTTTGTTTGCATTTATGAAGAAAAGTATAAATTTCAGATTTTTCAGCGTACTGGTTGCAATTCTGTGGTTTTTTATTATTTCTGATTTATGTATTATGCGGCATTTCGCTGTATTTTGTTGGTCACCCTGAGTCCCTTTGGGGAGATGGTGGCAGGGTAGAAATAAAATGTGTGTGTATTGTAAATTTCAGAATCAATAACAATTCAAATAACATTCTCATCTCATACAGTGTACAATCTTATCCATGGATTCCATATCCATGTCTCACTTACCTACACTGCAAAAAAAAGAGTACCTTCCCATAATATGATTCTACAGTATGCTTTTGACCCAAGTCTAATCAAAATATAGTGTTCATTTTTATCCATGGTTTTAAATATACATAGTGCAGGGATGTCAAGCTTATTTTCATACAGGGCCACATCAGTGTTAGGGTTGCCTTCAAAGGGCAGTTGAATCTGTGGATGGAGAATCTGTAGATCTAGAGGGCCAACTATATGTATATATTTTACAAAGTGGGTAATGCTTTTTAGTTTTTAACCAGTTTGGATCCCCATGTGTTATTGAACAACAACTCCTATCCTTTACGACAGCACTGTATATGGTTGTGGGGCCAAGCAGGTGTTCCCCAGCAACAACTTCTGGGAACGGACCTCTAGGAAGGGAAACAGTACCTCCAAGCCCCATACCTGTGAGACATCCCAGAAGGATACCGTGGTCAACCATATCAAAGGCTGCTGAGAGGTCCAGCAGAACAAACAAGGACACACTCTCCATATCCAGTTCCTGGTGTAGATCATCTACTAAGGCGACCAAGGCTGCTTCAGTTCCATGTCCTTGCCTAAAGCCAAACTGTACTGGAACTAGAGAATCAATGTCTACCAAGAACCCCTGGAGTTGCGAGGCCACCACATGTTCCATGACTTTGCCCCAAAAAGAAGATTGGAAACTGGCCGAAAGTTGACTAATTGAGTGGGGTCCAGTGATGGCTTTTTTCAACAGCGGTTTTATAACAGATTCTTTTAAGCTAGCTGGAATCTTGCCTTCCTGTAAGGAGGCATTAGTCACCACCTTCACCCACCCTGCCAAACCCCCTCTGGCCTCTTTTCCCAGCCAAGATGGGCGGGGATCAAGGATGCATGTGATAGCCCTCGCCTCTCCAAGGATCTTGTCCACATCCTTGAGCTGCACCATTTAAAACAAATCCATCAAAACCAGACAAGCAGGTGTTCATGTTGTATCTTCAGAAACTGCCATTAAGATGGTGTCCAGGTCGGAACAAATCAGAACAACTTTGTCCGCAAAGAACCAAACAAATGTTTCACAGCAAGTTGCTGAGTGGCCAGGTATCCCAAACTGAGAAGCAGGATTTAACAACCCTCTGACCATTTGAAACAGCTCCACTGAACAGTTCTTTGTGGATGCAATATTAGCCACAAAGAAAGATTTTTTTGCAGCTTCTATTGCCACAGCATATGTTCTTAGGTAGGCACGCAGCCATATTTGGTCTGATCCGCTGTGCTTTAAACACCAAACATGCTCTAGTTCTCTTTTCACATGCTTCCTCGCTGCCAGTTCCTTGTGTTATTGTTGTTTATTCATTCAGTCACTTCCGACTCTTTGTGACCTCATGGAGCAGCCCGTATCAGAGTTTCCTGTCAGCTGTTGCCACCCCCAGCTCCTTCAAGGTCAAGCCAGTCACTTCAAGGATACCATCCATCCATCTTACACTTGGTTGGCCCCTCTTCCTTTTTCCTTCCATTTTCCCCAGCATCATTATATTCTCCAAGCTTTCCTGTCTTGTCATTATGTGGCCAAAGTACTTCATCATTGCCTCTCATATCCTTCCCTCCAGTGAGCAGCCGGGCATTATTTCCTGGAGGATGGACTGTTTGGATCTTCTTGCGGTTCAAGGCATTCTCAGAATTTTCCTCCAGCACCACAGTTCAAAAGCATAAGGAAGCTCAGCCTTCCTTATGGTCCAGCTCTCACATCCTTGTATCTAAATTCAAACTTGACTAAACAAACTAAAGAGCACATATTGCAGCATTCCTGATGCTATCATATCACAACTCCCATCAGTTCTTGTCATGATGCCTAATGATGAAGAATACTGGAGTTGTAGGATTTGGGGTGCCACCTTAAATGGTATGGCAGGATGGATTTGGCCCACAGTCCTTCAGTTTAACACATATGCCATAGAGCACATAGGAATGTATCCCCAAACTATATATTTAGATAAGTTAGCTCTAGTCTTCATAGTATCTCATTTAACATGTGCAGGCCCAAATAAGACATTTAGTTGATGAATCATAGAATCATAGAGTTGGAAAAGACCACATGGGCCATCTAGTCCAACCCCCTGCCATGCAGGAAAAGCACAAAGCACCCCCAATGGATGGCCATGAAGCCTCTGTCTAAACGTTTCTGAGGAAGGAGCTTCTACCACACTCCAAGGCTGAGAGTTCTGCTGTTGGGACAGATCTTATGGTCACAAAGTTCTTCCTAATGTTCATGTGGAATCTCCTTTCCTGCAATTTGAACCCATTGCTCCATTGAGTCTCCAGGGCAGCAGAAAACAAGGCTGCTTCCTCTTCCTTATGACAGCCTTTCAGATATTTAATCATTGTGATCATGTTTCCTTTCAACCTTGCAGGTCTATATTGCCATTCATTGGTGTGTCCCATGGCATGATTCCTTATGTAGAATGCAAAACATGTGGAAACAAAATAAATAAATAAAAATAAAAGAAAAACACGTATTCTTTATTCTAGAGAAGTTTCTGCTTAACTACATCCATATATTATAAGCATGGAGGGACAAAACTGCCTTCTGCTGCTTGACTGACAGGATCAACTGTGAAGATGGAAAATGTGTTCCAGAACTGTGGCACCACTACTGAAAGAAACTGTTTTTGCCTGGTTCCACCTGCTGAATGCCTGAGGATGAGGGTAGCTTTGTAAGAAGAACCTAAAGAACAATTTATGTGGGAACAGGCCGTCCTTCTGATCTTGCCTCTGAGATTTGTGGCTGTGTTTTGCCCTGCCCTGTGCTCTTTGTCTTCTGTTGGGTCTGCGACATGTCAGACTACTCAAACATGTTGCTGAAAGGAAACCCCAAAAAGTGTCATGCCCCTGAATGAATTGCAGATGTTAATTTCACTCCTTTGTACATCTTTCCCTACTTTCTTTACTGCTGAATGTATTCATGAGCTCAGCCTGAACACATCCCCCTGCCTCTCTTTCCCTCTCTTATCTAGATGCTATCTTTTGCTAGTGAGGCACAGCTGTCATAATAAAGTGCAAAACCACAATTGCTCAGGTAGGGTTGGGATAGAAGAAAGGAATTGACTCACACCTTATGTATGCAGTTATGGGCTAGGGCTGGGGAGAGATTTGTCTGTTTCTTTCCATTTTAATACAGATCTACTTAATTTCACATTTTCACATTCAGCCATCCCTTGAAATGTAATTCTAATTCTTTAGCATTGTGGATAGTGAAATATTGCATGTTTTCATACTTTGAATACATCTTATTGTACAGTATTTATATTCTCTTGGTCACATTGCGTTCCCTTTTGATGCCGAACATGTCTTTTAAAACACTGAACTGAAGTTTGAAGTTACAGTGGACAGGCCATTCCACATTAACAGATTTGATTATTTTCAGATTTGACTAATATGTTCTCCCCATGAATCTCTAGGTTCCCCAGTGTGGCTCTATGGCCAATTTTCACCAGAGTTGTGCTGGATGACCTAGGGATTTCTAGGAAGGTGGTCTCTTGGATAAAAAAAAATATCCATTTTCTCATGGAGTCCTCAACCCTAAACCCATGGAAGTGGAGGGCCAACTGTAATGCATTGCAGGAAATTTGAGAGACTGAAAGATAGGGTTGTTGTAAGTTTTTTGGGCTGTATGGCCATGTTCCAGAAGTATTCTCTCCTGATGTTTCGCCCACATCTATGGCAGGCAACCTGTGAGGATGCCTGCCATAGATGTGGGCAAAACATCAGGAGAGAATACTTCTGGAACATGGCCATACAGCCCTAAAAACATACAACAACCCTGTCATCCCAGCCATGAAAGCCTTCGACAACAGACTGAAAGATAATTTCATAAGAAGGAACACATTTCTTATGAAGGGTAGAAGGGTCTCATTTTGGGCTCTTCGCCCCCATTAAGATGTTATCTGTAGCTTGTTTTAATTCGTGTTGTAAGCTGCCTTGAGTCTCATATTGGGGGGCAAGTGAATCAATCAATCCATCCATCAATCATGTTCTTCCTCTAGTTTGTTTTTGTCCTTCTTTTTGATTCATAGCTGAGATGAAGGTAAGAAATAAAATTGGCAGGTATCTGTATTGAATGCTTAGTTACATATGTCCATTTAAGGAATGTCTCCTGGACTGAACATCACCAGTACGCATTATGAATCATGGATTGGAAAAATTAGGTCTTTTCAGCTGCTGACCCAAAGATTGGCAGTTCGAATTCATGAGACGGGGTGAGCTCCCACTGTTAGCCCTGGGTCCTGCCAACCTAGCAGTTCGAAAAAATGCAAATGTGAGTAGATAAATAAGTACCGCTTTGGTGGAAAAGGCATAAAGAAGGTCCAAGAAATCATGCCGGTTACACGACCAGAAGGTGACAATGCAGACTCCTCGGCTTGGAAATGGAGAAGAGTACCTCCCGCAGAGCCAGAAATGAGCACTGCCTCCAAAGCCGGAAATGAAAGGAGAAGCCTTTGCCTTTGTCTGTGTATGTGTGTCTCACTGTACTGTAACAAGGCAATGAATGTTTGCCTGTATCTGTTTACACTGTAATCCGCTCTGAGTCCCCATAGGGAGAAGGGCAGAATATAAATAAGGTGTGAGAATTCTTATTATATTATTTCTTTCTCTGATCTAACTGCTGGCAATTAAGGTGGGTTGGGAGGGGCATTTACATACTTCTACATTAAGGCTGCCTAGCCTAATCCAATACAAAACAGTTACAGATCCATACTTCTAGGGCCCCTTCCACACAACTGAATAAAATCCCACATTTTGTGCTTTTCTGCCAACCTAGCAGTTTGAAAACATGCCAATGTGAGTAGATCAATAGGTACTGCTCTGGCGGGAAGGTAACGGCGCTCCACGCAGTCATGCCGGCCACATGACCTTGGAGGTGTCTACGGACAACGCCGGCTCTTTGGCTTAGAAATGGAAATAAGCACCAACTCCCAGAGTCAGACATGACTGAACTTAACGTCAGGGGAAACTTTTACCTTTTTACCTTTGTGCTTTGAATTGGAATATATGGCAGTGTAGATTCAGATAATCCAGTTCAAGGCAGATATTGTGGGATTTTCTGCCTCAATATTCTGAGTTATATGGCTGTGTAGAAGGGCTCTAGGTTACAGATACATCACTACTATATTGAATGCTGTTGATGGTAATGATTATGATGCAAGCATAACAACTGGAATGCTCATTGGGAAATTCTGGAAGCTGTAGTTTTTATAAATTTTGCACTTATCTCTGCTCATTATTGCTTTAAATTATATTTTCAAAGCCTGACTATCTATTTCTAAAGGCAGAAGGCAAAAAGATATAGCTTTCAGTACATAAAATAGCCGGGTGGGTGATAGTCCCAATTATTAAAACCTCACCCTGTCTCCCATGTAATTGTTAGTCCACCACATCACCTGAAATGCTAGGTTGGTTGGAGTTTTTCTTCCCCTCCTGTTCTGAGTAGAGCCAACTTCCCTCTGGTTTATTTCAACATTTAGTGCTACTGGCAGTACCAAAAAGCAAAGCCTCTTCCCTTCCCAAAGTGTGGATGTGTGGAGAGAGGAGGCAAATCTGATTTCTTTATTGCACTTTTAAGCAAGGCAGCTCTTTGAGTGTCCAACAACAAGGGGAGATGTTTTGACTATCCGTCCTTATGTGCTACGCTGCTGATAATAATAAGAAACTGAGAGTACTGCAAATCTGAAATAGAATAATTCTGCTTCCACTTCAGTTTCCGATGCCGGTCCTTAGCAGTCTGATTACTACAATTTCCACAGAGAGATGCTTAAAAATAAATGAAAATAAGGAGATGGCACTGTATGACAACCTTAGAAAACATTTAAATGTTTGTTCAAGTCTATTCATTGTCAAAATGTGTGAGTGAAGGGGATATAACTTGAACAGCAAATGGATACTAGGAAAAAATACAGAATTTTGGGGATGCATTGCTCCGTTATTTCCCTGAATCCATTTCCCCATTGCTCTCATGCATGCTTACATACACAAGCATCTAAATTCATGTGAGACACCATGTTCTTATGTACCTTCCCCCAGCACACTGTGGTCAACCCATTATAATATAACATCAGATATGGAGAGTAGTATAGATACTGATTCTATTGCTTCCTTCAAGTCAACGTTTTGCAAAGCAAAAAGTGTTTTAAAAAGCAAACATTTGTTTGTTTTAGAAATGTATTAGCTCTGCACAAAAACAATGTGGTGTCAGATTTAAAAAGTGTTTATTGCGCAAAGACACAGGTTTGTTTGCACAAAGAGCAACAACAATAACCACAATAAGAGAGAAATAAACCAACACTTTTTGGAAAAGGAAGCAATGTTGTGTTCAATGGTGAATGTGCTTTGTCAGCAACACCAAGAAGACTGACAAATCATCTGAATGAAACTGGTGCATATAGGATCACAATAGCAGAATTACAAAGATTCACACTACTTGAAACTTGCTATGTTACATCACAATAATAATTCAGAAAATACATTACACAATCTTTTGAAGCCAGATTCTAGAATGAAGACAAAGCCAATGGAGCTTCAAAATCTGACATGATGTATTTTCTGTATTTTGGTTGACCAATAAAGGTATGGCTCTTTGCGCCGTTGCTAAAGGGAGGGGCCATCTGTTATGACAATTGCTAAGGGTGGAGGAGACTGATTGGCCATTGCTTAGGGTTTGTTTTTACATTTCTTAGGTGGGTCAGGTTTGTGACAGTAGGTTTAAAACACTCATCACTTTGAATGCTATGTTGTGTTTAAATTTCATAGCATTCGGTGAGATAGTTTGGGAGATATGAGGTCCCTAACGGACGGATATTACATTTTTATTTATTTAGATAATTAACTATTACTCCTCCTGGCCCCAAACCTGATAGAAACACCATTTGCCCATGCTTCAATCACTGACAGAATTGATATTTTCCTAATGAAACTGATGCCTGGTAAAGCAGGTTTATGGGTGAGTTGCAAATGTGCCAATAGTCTCAAAATTATGGCCAAGAAGAAATCATGAACCTGCAACAGGAGAGAATACTTTTAGATCATGGTCATACAGCCCGGGAAACTCACAGCAACCCAGTGATTCCGGTCATGAAAGCCTTTGACAACATATGCAACAGTTGTTCAATGCCTTCAAGTTGATTTCATGTTATGGTGGTGCTATTAGCTATGGGATTCTAAAAACTATCATGCAAAAATGGTAACTTTTCTAAGTTTTGAATTAAAGATTGAAAATCTGGCCTTCTGAAGTTAGATCCTGTCTTACAGCCTTTATTGCCATATCAGGCAGTCTCTTTTGGTAAAATAAATTCTGGTAAAATATATTCTTTAAGAATGATCAACCACCAAGAGAGTAGAATCTAATACTTTGCTAAACAGTTGGCTACAGGAAATGCCATATTTCCTCCTTCTCTGCACCCTTTCATATCAACAGCACCCATCTGTCCCTTGGCCTTGTTTGCAGACAGATTTAAAAAGTGCAGGAACACATTTCTGCACATTCAGAAAATATTAGAGTAGTAGGAACATTCAAACTCATTTCATAACACCTTGGCCCCCATCTACACTGCTTGAAACTGCATCCAACTGCATTATGAGTTTACACTGACCATGAAATGCAGTTTTCTATACCGAAAATGCAGTTTTCTATGTAAACATACCATATGCATCTATACTGTAGAATTAATACAATGGAAACCACTCAAATTGCCATGGTTCATGGAATGGTGTTAGTTGTAGTTTTACAAGGTCTTTGGGATTCTCAGCCAAAAAGTGATGGTGCCTCACCAAACTGCAAATTCCAGGATTCCATAATATTGACCTATGGTAGTTAAAGCCATGTCAAACTGCATTAAATTTACAGTTTGGATGCATCCTTACTTTCCCTTCCACACCCCTAATAGCAAAGACGATGCTTTCAGATAAAATTATGTAGACAGAGGGAAGTTATGGGAGAAGGAGAATGTAGAGTTGTTGGTATGGGAAACCCCAGACTCCAACAATCCCCGAGAAAGCACAAGAAGAGAGCTCTAGAAGCAATGATGGGTGATGATTTTGGTGCCAATACATCCACTTCTGAGTTTAACTCCAAACTTTAAAGAAGATAGTCAAGGTGCTGAATCCTATCCCCTAAGCTCTTTAAGAGTGTTAAAGAATGCATATGCACCAGTGGGGTCCAGTCTTTTATCCTCCATGTTGTTGGGACTCCAACTCCCAGAAGATTTGGCTGGCTTGTCCAATAGTCAGGTATTCTGGGAGCTGAAATCCAAAACACCTTCTGGGTGACAGGTTGGATCCCATGGATCTACACTGTAGAATGAATGTGTGATGTCTCAGGATCAAAATGAAGAGAATTTGGGTTTTTTCCCACCTCAGCAAGATTCAATCCCTTTCCAGATGTCTCCTGTTGACATTGCAGAGCCAGAGCCAATTAGGAATGCTCTTGAAATGTTGCCAGCTCTTCCTGGATCTCCAGAAAGTTTAGAATTTGATAGAAGGGATACTTTCCAAACAGATCGCTCTCGAAGACAAAGTTTAAGGAGAAGTGTGAGATTAGCGGAGCGAGGACATTGTGGCTAAGCCAGTTCTTCTGGGAAGAATTGGGGAGGCAGGCATCTGGCGCCTCGTTGTTAGCAGCTCGTTCTCTTGGGGACATTTGGGGAGTTACGCACCTGCTTTGGGGGAGCTTTTGGACTTCAATAAAAGTTCTGTGCAGAGAATCTCTGTTGCGGTGTCAACTGAACTTCTGACTGAAGAATACATCGTCTCTTGATCCTGAGCTTCTAAACAGCCCGTTGGCGTGCTTACTCTCAAGTAGACCGGCTGTAGCGGCTCGTCCCTTGCCAAGTTTGGACTGCGTTTCAGATCCACCACAAACAGTCTTGCCTTGCCTTGAAACCTTGTTCTGGACTATTATTTCAAGTGCTTTCTGGAGAAACTTTGCTCCTTTCCCCACTCAAACTTCCAATAAGTTTGAGTGTGTTTCGGTTATTGGATTTTGGACTTTGGACTCTAATATTGGACATAAAACTTTCATTCTTTGGACTAATTCTGATCTTTTCTAAAAGGTCAACTGTTTGACTATCTATTCTGCTTATTTTTGTTTGAAACTTTTATTGCTTAAATAAAGATATTAGATTGTTTATTGGCCTCCGTGTTGGTTCCCAGTGTTTGCGCTGCCTAGGGGTGTTACTGAATGCAATTTGACACCACTTTAACTAACTGGCATGGCTCAATGCTATGGAATCCTAGGAGTTTGTAGTTTGGCTCCAGCACTCTTTTGCAGAGAAGGCTAAAGCCCTTGTAAGACTTCATGATTCCATAGTAGTCAGACATGGTAATTAACGTGGTGTCAGACTGCATTCCTTCTACAGTGCAGATGCAGCCTAACATTCAGAATAGATTTAATGTTCCATTTATATCAAAAATTTAGCCACTTACATCTCAATAGGACTTTCAAATGAGAAAAATGAAGCAGCGCCGCTACACTTTCAGCTGAAGGAGAGAAATACCTTTTCTTTACTGCTGACCTTTGGAGCTGTGGTTAAAAGTCAGTTTGCGATATAACTGGCTTGAGACAAGGCCAAAGCAATCCTTCAAACCACAGAGAAATAAAGTGGATTTGCAGGCCCTAAACCTGCCAAACTAGTTTAGAAATGCTCCTTTTCTCTCTATTTCTCTCTCTCCCTCTATTTCTTTCTGTTCTTGCTGTGGCAGAAGCAAGGTTTTTCTGGGGTGTGTATATAGATACAAAGGTTGATACCCCACATCAAGGTTGCATACATAAAGCTCTGCAAGACAGAGTTATGTGTTAATGGTGCTACAAAATTGAATGCAATATTATGCAATTGAACCAAGATACCAAATATGCATTAGAATGACCTTCCGTATGCAATGTACAGTGTGCATCCACGTGCAATGTGCAATGCACATGATGTTCAACCTGTTGCAGAACTGAAATCTAGGATTGTTTTTAGACTGTGCTCTTCAGGTGTTTTTAAAGAGTAATTGAAAATGCTTTAAAATGTTTTAAATCTTCATATTGCCTTTCAATATTGATTGGAAGGCAATACAGAACTACAACAGACGATAGACAGAAAGATAGATAGATTAATTGATAGAGATAGATAATTGTTTTATTGTTTGGTTTTCTTGTTTCAGAGGCACAATGGAGTAACCTTCCAAAGCAACAAGTGGTTGCCGTGTTACTTACAAACTTATGTAAATGTTTGTTCTCTGCACTATATCCAAGGATCTCAGGAACTCATGTTTTAATGTGTTTTCAAAATGTTTTTATATCTTTATTTTAATTGTTTTTTATTTGTTCATTGCCTTGGTAGCCCTAATGGGCTGGGAGGCAATACAGAAGTATTTCAAAGAAGTAAATCAATCTATCTATTTATCTATCTATCCACAAATAAAAGTGAAAATGTGCATGCGTGTATGTGGCTGGCGTGCCCACTTTCACAGACAGGCTCCCACTTCCACAAATAGCTATAGCACTCACCTTGTGATGTATTTTAAGATGATTATATTTTGTTTTTTTGTTAATGGTTTTAACTATATTGTTCTGTTATGTATTCTAATTTTGTATTGTGTTTTAATTTTTGTGTTTTGAATTCCTTGCTTTCCGGGCTTGATCCCCATGTAAGCCGCCATGGGTCCCTCCGGGAAGATGGAGGCAGGTTATAAGAAGAAAGTTATTTTTATAAAGTTATTATTATATGAGGAGACACCAAAGGCCCTCTCTCCAATGACATTGCAGGTTATAGTGAGTGCCATGAACACGTCCAACAACCCTGCCAATGTCCTCCACAAACATCATTCTGCCCACCACGCAAGTGAAAACTCATGCAGGGACAATTTCATCCTAAATTTTATGTGTTTCCTCTACCACAGGCATTCCAGTGTTCCTTTCTTTCTCCATTGGTGTGGAATTTGCATGACTCTGCCCACTGCCTCTCCCTTAACCCTTTCCTGCACTTTCCTATGGCGCACAGCAAACGGAGAGGAATTGATCAGCAACTGGACATACTGGAGGGGTTTGGTCAACTGACTCAACTAGATGGAAGTTGTATTTCACCCTGAAACAAGACAGAGCACTGTGATCCCCCAACGACAATGGACCTGGACCACATTTGGCACACAGAACCCCCATGACCAACAGAATATACTGGAGGGATTTGAGGGGAATTGACCTTGACATTAGGGAGTTGTAGGGAGTGGGATGTATAGTTCACCTGCAATCAAACAGCACTCTAATCCCCACTAACAATGGACCTGGACCTAACTTAGCACACATAACCCTCATTACCAACTAAAAATAGTGGAGTGCTTTGAGGGGAATTCACTTTGATTTTTTTGTGTATGTGTCAGGAGCAACCGGAGTTGCTTCTGGAGTGAGAGAATTGGCCGTCTGCAAGGACGTTGCCCAGGGGACGTCCGGATGTTTTGATGTTTTACCATCCTTTGAGAGGCTTCTCTCATGTCCCCGCATGGAGCTGGAGCTGATAGAGGTAGCTCATCTGCATTCCCCCCAGGTGGGATTTGAACCTGGCAGCCTTCAGGTCAGCAACCCAACCTTCAAGTCACAAGGCTTTTATCCCCTAGGCCACCGGAGGCTCCTACTTTGATTTATAGGAGTTGTAGTTCATGTACATACAGAGAGCACTGTGAACCCAAACAATGATGGATCTGGACTAAATTTAGCACACATATCAGATATGCCCAATTTGGAATATTTGTAGGTTTTGAGGGGAATTGGATTTGACATTTGTGAGTTGTAGGTACTGGGATTTATAGTTCACCTTCAATCAAAGAGCACTTTGAACCCCACCAACAATGGACCTGGACTACACCTGGCACACATACACAATATGCCCAAATGTGAATACTGACCTTCATTTTTGGGAGTTGTAGTTCACCTATATTTGGAGACACCGTGACCACCAATGACAATAGACCAGGACCAAAGTGACCAACTGAACCTACTGGAAGGGTTTGAGAGGAACTGACCCACCATGGTGGGAACTGTAGTTCACCCTGCAGCCAGATACCACATGGACCTCACCAATGATACATCTAGAGAGCAAACTTGCCTAGAATGACAAACTTTAACCACTAATAGAGATTCAGGAGGTTAACCTTGCATGATGTGAGTTGTAGTTCACCTACAACCTTATGCATTTTGTAAAATAAAAACATTAACTTTTTCAAATAACCTGGACAATGCCGCATACCCAAGCTAGTAAATAAATAAATCTGCCTTCAGCATGTATGTTTATAAGTCCTAAATATGATTCCTGCAATGCTTCTTATATAGTCAACTAAACTATACTTGATTATCAGGTTCAAATCTAGAATATTGTTAAGGGGAGGGGGATGAAAGCTGTACCTTTCTGAAACCTGGAGAGGTTTACTGTTTCTATAATTCTCCCACTTTTTAAACTGCCCTTTCAGTTATGCAGATGGATGTTACCTTTCCAGATTTCTCTTTAGAGAATCTGCCAGAAACTTTTGCGGCTGCCCTGAGCAAGGGATTTTTCAAGAACAAGCTGGCACCCATGTGAGTGATGTCTAATAGTGGCAGGGAATGAGTTTCTGAATAGATTAGTAGGTGACGTCATGAAAAAGAGCCTATTTATCACCATAATTTAGTGCAAGATGCAACATACAGACTTGATGGATGCATTTTATGGTTTTCAGCCAATCATAATAATGGATCTATTGACTAGCGTTTTAGGTGCCCTTTACTCACCCTTCATGACTAAACAAGAAAAACAAAATGAGGAACTGTTCAGGCTGGGAAGACATCGGAAAGTTTCTGCATGGTGCCTTTTCATAACTTCCCAAGACGTTTTCTCTTCTGGTGGAGTTCTGAAATGAAGGGAGGTAGAACTCTTGCCAAAAGAAAAAGCAAAATGAAGAAACACACTCTGAACTGTAACATTCCTGTTCTTGTCCCCAAAGGAAAAGAAGCTGGAGATTTTATTTTGATAGAGAGGATGATTGACAAGAGCTCACAGGTCACTGGTTTGAATTTAACCACAACCGGAATTCAGATGACACTCTTCTGTCCTTCTGTGGTCATAAGTTACTACCAAAGAGTGCAATGAGACATGTTCCTCAATTAAAGGGACTAGAACCACAACCTCAACCAATTGGAGATAAGATCGGTAGAGGGGATGGAAGGTTTGTAATAATTCATAATACATGGGATAATTCATAATACATGTAATAATTCATAATACATGCTCGGAAGCTTCAAGTAGTCCAATGGGTAGCAGCTTCCTCACAGGAGCACACAAGGAGCACACAACCTTCCTGTTACGTCAAAGTGCTGGTTTTAGCCTATAAAGCCCTAAACAGTTCCAGTCCATCTTACCTGTCTGAATGCATCTCCCTCTATAAATCATCTCAGAGGTTAAGATCGTCTAGGGAGGCCCTGCTCTCAGTCCCACCTCCTTCACTGGCGAGACTGGTGTGGACGAGAGACAGTGCCTTCTCAGTGGTGGCCCCTCAACTATGGAATTCCCTCCTCAATGAAATTAGATTAGCACTCTCCCTTCTGACCTTCAGAAAGAAACCGAAAACATGGATGTGGGACCATGGATGTTGGAAACTAACTCTCAGTGCAATAAGTGAATGTGGAATAGTGCCATTTACGACCGGAATGGCTCTTGGATTATGCCTTTGGCACCTTCTGCCCACTTTGTTTTTTTCAAGTACTACTCCAACACTCAAAGCCCACGGTGGGCAAACTGTCCACCAGGATTAAAGACAAATTCCAATTTTCTCATTTTTCTCTCCAAACTGTCGCCCAAAGTTTACACTTTACATCAAACTTGCATCCCTAGTGACACTAGCCTTTTGTGATTTCTTTAATAGTAATAGCTATAGTGTTTAAAGTACAGTATTTGAAACACCTCTCATGTTTGATAACGCTACCTCAAAGTACATTTTGTTCTGCTATTTTTTTAAACTAGCAAAAATCACATCACACTGGGGAACAAAGAAGAAACACACAATAACATTAGCTGATGGAAGTTCATTTTTGCAGAAAATTCATCGTCATTATCTAAACAATTTTGAAAATAAAGGTTAAAGGTGCTTACTGCTTTTTCTATTTGTTTCCACCAGCTCACAATAAAAAAAATTACTTCGTTCCCACTTTAGTTCCTTGGCATTTATGGTAATAGACTACAAGATTGGTCCTCAGGCTGGTGCTGGATCCTATCCCCAAAACTGTGCCAATAATGTTAAAGTTCAGACCAAAATCCTGAGTGGATTGGCTATCCTGTTCACATCATAGATCAATGGACTCTGATTTTATCACAACAATTAATATTTACATATTTTTTAAAAATGTCATATTAAAAATGGAACCATCTTGTTTTCTGCTGCCTCACAAACACAGGGCAATGAATTCAAAATTCAGATGAGATTCCAACCTAAAAGTAGGAAGAACTTCCTGAGGTTGAGAGATGCTTTACTGTGGAGTGGGATGCATTGGAATGTGGTGGAGGCTCCTTCTCCAGAGGTTTCTAAACATATGCTGGATGGTCAATGGTCAGAAGTGCTTTCATTCTATCTTCCTGGATGACAGTATGAGGTTGGACTGGATGGCCATTAGGTTATCTTCCAATTCTATGATTCTATGAAATCTCTAAACATTAATGAACTAATAAGACTGTTCATCAATGGCAAGGTCCAGCAGTTCTTCTCAGATAGCATCAAAAGTAAATGAGTGCTTTGGTGGAGAGGTACACCTTATGTAAATTACAAAACTGAATTGCTCCTGATCCCTGATGCATCTTCCAAGGTAAGCAGATCCATGATGAGGGTGCCACAACTAAATGTAGATTGGGGGGCATTAAAAGGCTCTCCGCCAAAGAAGTAGTACCAACAGAAATGCTATGGAGCAACTGAAAGGTGAGCAGGACACTGGATTAAATGTTACTCGATAACCAGCATTCTGGTGGCATTCTTAGACAGATTTTTTTCATGTCAGGAGAGACCTGAGAAACTGCAAGTCACTTCTGGTGTGAGATAATTGGCTGTCTGCAAGGATGTTGCCCAGGGGACGCCCAGATGTTTTGATATTTTTACCATCCTTGTGGGAGGCTTTTCTCATGTCCCCACATGGAGCTGGAGCTGATAGAGGGAGCTCATCCACTCTTTCCCCGGGTTGGATTCAAACTGGCAACCTTCAGGTCAGCAACCCAAACTTCAAGTCAGCAGTCCTGCTGACACAAGGGTTTAACTGTCTGCACCACTTGGGGCTCCTTAGACAGACAATGTTTATGAACTATTGTCAAGGGCAACCCTCTAGACCAGTTATGTGCAAGTGGTGTCTCCTATTCCTCAAAGTGGTTCACCAGTGGGGTATTTGGTGAATACAATTGGTTCCAGTAGACAGAAGGAACTGAATTATAGTTTGACATGGCACCAATTCTATTTGGAAAAGAAAGCTACACACCTTGTGAAATTACAGCTTCCATGATTTCATAACATTGAGTCATGGCAACCTGCTAGAATTGATTGTGCCAACTGGGAACTTCTGTCTGTAAACTGAAGTTCAAAACATCTGGAAGGGCAATGGTTACCTATCCTTGGCAAATGTCACCCTTACTTACTATATTATTTTGAAGAAGATACCCTTGATTGATCCCAGGGAATGCTTTTTGATATCAGAAATAAGCCAAACTCAAACTATGTTTTGTAAGAGTCATATTTCCCCTGGCAAAACCACCATATGCCACTTGTTCAGCTAATGGAGTTGGTGCTTATTTAATTCAATATAAACTAGGCTCGGGAAATGAGTTCAAGCTGAGGAGGATTTGATTTGCAGCCTTAACCTACAATTAATATGTAACTTTTCCAGCACTCAATTTTTAGGAGATTGCTGTAATTATGTTGTTATTTCCTCCCCACCAAAACTTGGCAGCTATTCCAAGGATGTTCTTGACTAGGTAAAGTATAAAGTTATAAATCTGGAAAACTAGTACTGCTGCATCCAAGGGATGATGAAACTAAACCAAATTATCAATTTCTGGTGGAATGAAAATAAATGCAACGAAAAAATCAATTGGATAGTTTGCAAAGCTCATTGCCAAATCAGGCAAAATTGGATGCATGGAATGTATGTGGACTCCCGAACCATTTTTACAGGCCTTATAAATTGTCTGAGATCCCCACTTCTCAAATAATGTTGTAGGATTTTAGTTTTGATTTGAGAGTCAGTGTGGTGTAATGGTTTTAGTGCTGGACTAGGACTTTGGAAAACCAGAGTTTCATTCACTGCTCAACCATGGAAAGCTACTGGGTAGCCTTGGGCATGTCACATTATCTCAGTCTCAGAGGGAAATGGCAACCTGCTCCTAACACATATTGCCAAGAAAGTTCCATGATAGGCTCAACTTAGCTTCATTGGAAATAAATTGAAAGAAAACAACAACAACAACATTTTGATTTAAAATCTTTCCAGGAGTCACAAATCCCATTTAGACAACTGCTTTGGAAGAGTCTTCAGAAACATCATCTTACTAAAGAGCTGTACAACCTCTCTGTTACAACAGCTTCATTGGTTGCCAGTCAGTTTCTGAGCACAATTGAAAGTGTTAATTGGGGCTATTTCCAGCTCCCCAGCTCCAACAGTCTGTTCCATGCACAATTCAGAGTATGTGCCATCACTTTTAAAGCCCTATGTGGCTATCCAACACACTATTTTTCCATGTATAAGCTTTTCTGGGCCCTAAGATCCACGGGAGAGGCCTTTCTTTTCATCCCACCACAGTTAAAGGTGCATCTGGTTGGGATGTGAGCTAGGGTTTTATTGGTGGCAGCTACTAGGATCTGAGAGTCTTTCCAGAAATGCCCAACACATGGTAGCTGTCTTGCTTTTACCTTAAGTGTCCAAACGATGCCTCAGGTAAAAGCAAATCAATGCGGAAAAGGTCTCAAAGGTCAATCCCCACAACCATCCTGGTTCTTTGGGCTCCTGGAGCCCAAAGAAGCAGGAGGACACCCACCATTGACTTTGACTTTCCATTTATAGGGAATGAGGAAGTGCCGTCGCAGTGGATGATGAAGCATCTGCTCCCCCCTGTGGCCGGAATCGAACATCCCCTCAGGAGAAGGTTAAATTGCCTCTGTGTCTGTCCTTGTTCTATGTGTAGATGGCATTGAATGTTTGTCTTATATGTATATAATGTGATCCGCCCTGAGTCCCCTTTGGGGTGAGAAGGGCGGAATATAAATACTATAAATAAATAAATAAATAAATAAATAAAAATAAATGAGGCAGAATCTCAACTATTATTTGAGTATGATTAGCAAAATATAGTTTGCTATATATTTTGGGACAAGAAGCAAGCGGTCAACAAACTACAACCTACAAAACAAATTGATGCTCATTTTTGACACTATAACTTTCAAGAATTATTTGGCTCTAACTGTGCCTTAAGTGAAACACAGAAATCCCTTGCTGCTGTTTTGAGGAAGTCTGAACAATAGGACCATTCATGATAACACAGTCTTTGCTAGATGTAGTGGTGCTGCTGCATGCTCCCATACAGTAAATGGATGGACAGACCTCCTGCCCCTGAACATTGGAACAAGGTCGATGAGGCATTTGAACTCAGGAACCTAGCTGTTATTCAGATTTTTGGAATTAATCCTGGATTTAATTCTGAGCCAGCATGGCCAGTGGCTGTGTTTTACAAGATTTATAATGCAATTATGGGAATTGAGGTTGCTAAGAGTGGGTTCTAATAGTTGTAGCCCCAAAAGAACTAGGGAGAGGCCTTGCTGGCTGGGCATTTGGGAAGCCATTGTGCCACCCCAATGAAACTTTTCCAAATCCTGTGAGTCCTGTGTGATATGAGATGTGAAAGAAAATAGTCATTCCACCTTAAAAACACAGTGATTGTGGGATGGTGGATGGAGGCCTCCCATGCTGAGCTGTTGTGTAAAAGAGAAAAGGGAAGAAAAGACAAAATTTACCCAGGGCTTTTAGTTTTAAAGGCAAGCAATTTAGGTGAAATGTATCTATGGTAATTTCCCAGTAAGTGTGTTTTCAACTGAACAACTGCCAAAATCTTATCTCCCCCTCCTTCTTTTCCACTCTGTTCCTCCCCCTTTCTCTCCTTCTCATGTTGAGACATCTTCACTTTACAATCTGACTTATTTTCATAACCACTCAGCTCTCTGCCTCTTGTTTCCTAGGCTGTTATTCAAATTACACATATTCCAGTTATTATTTCCATCATTTAGTATGCGTTTGACAGAGATCTTATTTTTATGCGCTCCTGCCCCTGCCAAATGTGCTAACTGTTCTTTTCATGGAAAAGAATTATATACTTTACAGAAAAAAAAACCCACCCTAGTTTTTTTTTAAAAAAAAAACTTACAAGTCTTTTTTTTTGTCATGGTGCTTTATAAAATTAACTGACAAAAAACATGTGATAAAGCTTGATCTTTTGGCTTTAATAGCTAGTTATTTTAAATATTATACTCAGGGTTCTTAATTTACAGCAATTCACACATCAAAATTCAACTATGCTGAGACACAGTAAGCCAGCAGTTTGCCGATTACATGTGCACTTCTTACTTCAATGGGCTTCCTCTGTCGCCAATCAACTCAAAGGAAATGATGGAAAGTGGCTTAGATGTTGTGGTTCCTAAATGCTGGATCTGCATAAATACCTTTCTGTCATCCCGTTGCAGTTATCCTAGCATGGACAGTTCATTAAGGATGCTGCATAACCCAGGCAGGGACAAACTTCGGCCCTCCAGGTGCTTTAGACTTCAACTCCTACAATTCCTAACAGCCTACCAGCTGTGATGTATTAGTTTGACCATGACTGTGGAGACCAGGGTTGGAATCCCCATTTGGCCATGAAAATCCACTGGGAAACTCTGGGGAAAAAACTGTGATAGGTTTCACCTTATGATCCCCATACATCAGAAATGACAATATCAATGTAACCGATTTGCATTAATGGGATTTACTTACTTAGGTGATCCCTCATAGGTCAAGGACGATGGTCTTCCAGTTGTGGGGTCTTGGGGATGGATCCATAGATAGATGAAGAGACCTATTCTTGACCCACATGTTCTCCTGCAGTGAGGACATTGGTTTCCAAGTGGAAGGCGGTTCCGGTCAGGGTTGGTTTGATGTTCCTTCCTCTTGGCACGTTTCTCCCTTAAGCCCTCCATTCGTGCCTCTTCGAACTCCGCAGCACTGCTGGTCACAGCTGACCTCCAGTCAGAGCGCTCAAGGGCCAGGGCTTCCCAGTTCTCAGTGTCTATGCCACAGTTTTTAAGGTTGGCTTTAAGCCCATCTTTAAATATCTTTTCCTGCCCACCAACAATCCGTTTTCCATTCTTCAGTTGGGAGTAGAGCAACTGCTTTGGGAGACGGTGATCGGGCATTCGGACAACGTGGCCAGTCCAGCGGAGTTGATGGCGTAGGAGCATCGCTTCAGTGTTGGTGGTCTTTGCTTCCTCAAGCATGCTGGCATTTGTCCGCCTGTCTTCCCAAGAGATTTGCAGGATTTTTCTGAGGTAACGCTGATGGAAACGCTCTGGGAGTTGAGTGTGATGTCTGTAGACAGTACACAGTTTGCAGGCATAGAGCAGGGTTGGGAGGACAATGGCTTTGTAAACAAGCACCTTGGTATGTCTACAAATGTCCCAGTTATCAAACACTCTCTGCTTCATTTGGAAAAATGCTGCACTCGCGGAGCTCAGGCGGTGTTGTATTTCAGTGTCAATGTTGACTTTTGTGGGGAGGGGGCTGCCAAGGTAGCGGAAATGGTCAGCATTTTCTAATGTTACAATGGGATTATATTATAATGTTATAATGGGATTATAGTGTGTAGTAGTCATGTGCGTGAAATTCATTCCTACTGGTTTTCCTGTTTCTTTCATATCTTCCATTTCTTCAGAAGCACGAAACAGGAAGCACCTGCTGACATGGACATCTGCTCGACACAAAAGCCTGTTTTTGTGTCGAGCCAAAATGTAGGCAGGCCTGGAGCTAGGCTGCAGGCATTCTCCAGGCCTGCCTGCAGGCCTTGCCACACACACACACACACATTCTCCGAGAGTGTGGCGGGGCATGTTTGGTGGCTGGCGGGTCCTGCAGGTGAGCTCCGAGCCTATCTGCAGGACCCACCACATATACACTCTCCAAGAGCATGGTGGGGTGTGTGTAGTGGCAGGCAAGGTGTGCAGGCAGGCCTGGAGTGCAGCTGATCACCTTACTCCAGAGGAGCCATAGAAGGTGCCATCAGGTAAGATGAATGCCAGGAAGGAGAGGCAGTGGGTGGGAAGCCCCTTGTAATGGTCTGAATTTCAGGGCCCCAATCTATTAAAAACCCATTTCAGGAGGCTCTTGAAAATGGATTGAGACCCCCAATGAAAGCTGGGACACAAAACAGGGTAAGGTTTACCCCGAAAGCACAATACCAGTGTCTAGATCAGGTGAAGTAATAGTACCATTCCATTCTGCTTTGGTCAGACCTCACCTGGAATACTAATAAGAATTGGTTCTTATTGTCTTTACAGAAGACCTAGTTTGTGTGGAGATGAGAAGAGCTAGAATTAATTTTCGCATATGGATCAACAAAGCTGTTTTCATTTTTGGATTGTCCTTGGGACAAAGCTACGGAAGCTCTGAGGTAGCAGGTTAAAATTTATTACTATATTACTAACTGGAAGGATAGCTTTATAGTTCTGTGGCACTTATTTTCTTCATTCAAAAAAACAAAAGGCCTTTCTCTGGGTTTGGGAACTATAGTAGTGAAAACAAAAGGCAAAGCCCTTGCGGCACATTTTAATTAATTAATTAATCCTGGAATTTATGCCCCGCATTCTGACCAAAGCTCCTGGTACGGCTTGCAGTGAAACGATAATTCTACAATAAAACACTAAAGCTGTCCATCATAACACAATAAAACAAGTCATAAAATGTCAGCACACCATGAATCAGTTGCAGGGAACCATGAAATGAATCTCGGAACATGGCTGCATATACCTAATCAAATTAATTCTGGCAAATCAAAAGATCTAATAATAAGAAAGAGTATCTGAACCATCCTTTAGTGAGATGATCAGTCAAGACTGAATAGGAAGTTCTAGAGGTAGGATGCCACAACTTAAAAGGTCCAAGACCTGTTCGTAAGGGAGTCATATTTCCTACTTTACAGGGATTGGGCCACTATTTAAAGGATGGTCAGAGGGTAAATCCTTTGCTTGTGTTCAACTTCTCTTTGAAGGGTTATCCCATCTATGTATTAAGCTGCATGTATTAAGCTGACCTCATGCATAAATTGAGGACAGGTTTTGGGGCCAACATTTGGGATTTTAATATGACTTGTGGATAAGTCAAGGATCAATCTTTGGAGAAGAGAGAGAATCAGAGCTGCCTTACGGAGCCAGCTGCCCCTGGCTAGTGCTACCATTTCTCCAGGTAGTCAAAAAAGCTGGAAGCAGAGCCATGGTAAAGAGAGTAGAAGATGTTGGTGTCCTTGGTCCTCCCAATACAAACTATGCTCTTGACTTCTGTGCTTCTATTCAGAGTAAGGGATGGGTTCTTTTTTTATATGAGTTATGCTACAATGCTTACACTGACTGTAGATAAGCTGACCTGATTCAGGTTTTTTTTTTTTAAATCAATTATGGACTAAAATTTCTAGACTTATATTTGAGTATATAGAGCAGTGGTTCTCTACCTTTTTTTGACCAGGGACCACTCTCCGTTAGTACCAAAAGGGTTATGATTCAGTTTTTGGTCAACTTTAAAGGTAAAGGTAAAGGTTTCCCCTGACATTAAGTCCAGTCGTGACCGACTCTGGTGGTTGGTGCTCATCTCCATTTCTAAGCCGAAGAGCTGGCGTTGTCCATAGACATCTCCAAGGTCATGTAGCTGGCATGACTGCATGGAGCGTTGTTACTTTCCCACCGGAGCGGTACCTATTGATCTACTCACATTTGCATGTTTTCAAACTGTTAGGTTGGCAGGAGCGCTCATTCCGCTCCCGGGATTTGAACCTGGGACCTTTTGGTCTGCAAGTTCAGCAGCTCAGCGCTTTAACACACTGTGCTACCAGGGCCCCCCGGTCAACTTTGGATTTAGAAAATTGCATTGGATAGACCACATCAGCTCTAGTTTCTGATACAGAATATATGCCATCCAGTAGTCGCCATCTGCTCGCCCACAGAAAACCATATTTAATAATCTAGAGCTGATGTGGTCTATCCAATGCAGTGGCCAACACTGCAGGAAGGAGTGGTAATAAAATAATATAAATAAATAAAAAGGAAGGAGGTTTGCGGACCAGATTTTAGTTCTCACAGGTTGAGAACCACTGATATAGTGCAAGTCTAGATTTCAGAATAAGAAGAGGAAACAGGGGGCCTGTAGTTGACCAAAAGACATACAACACAAACAGCAGAGTGAGAAGATCATCATATATTGTCAAAGACTTTCATGGCTGGAATCACTGGGTTGCTGTGAGTCTTTTGGGCTTCTGGAACATGGTCATACAGCCCAAAATGAAGTTTCTAAGTAATGCCACCCTGCCCCAATGCAAGTATCTTTGTATTGCTGGACATCAGGGAGATCAAAGGAGACATACCAGATATCAGCCTGTAGCTGGACAGGCTGAAAGGACATTATTTGCAGAGATTTCTGCAGAAACTATTTTTTAAATTCAAAAAATCCCTATAGTTATAACCACTGACTGATTTTCATCATCCCAGCTTTCATATACTGTGCCAATATACCTACAAGTCTAAATCTTTATGCTGATTTAGGATAATAGAATAATAGAATCATAGAGTTGGAAGAGATTTTGTGGGCCATCCAAACCAACCCCCTGCCAAGAAGCAGGAAAATCACATTCAAAGCACCCTGACAGATGGCCATCCAGCCTCTGTTTAAAAGCCTCCATTTACTTTCTGAACTTTTTCATGCACATGTGTTTTGATCAGAGTTGTCATTATTACCCAATTGCAATTAACCTTCAGATCATGTGGTTTCATCTGCATATGCTTCATGCACACACTGGTGTTTTTTTTTCTTTTCTTTAGTAGCCACAGAATTTGTCAGTTTTTTGGCATTTTAGCTAAAATATTGGGGCATGGTCTGATATGGCTGAAGGTCTAGGGCAGGTATGGGCAAACTTTGTCCCTCCAGGTGTTTTGGACATCAACTCCCACAATTACTAACAGCTGATGAAGTCCAAAACACCAGGAGGGCCGAAGTTTGCCCATGCCTGGTCTAGGGGGATGACACTAGGAGTTACTACACTGGTGATGCTACTTATTCCAGTAGCATCTCTTACACTAGTGATGCTACTGGAATAAACACAATCAAATTCTGCTATATATATAGGCAAACAAAGCAACTCCAGTTTAAAGAGGAACAAACAGGCAGTGGCAGATAAGGACTGAGTGAGAGGAGAAAGGCACATGGGTGAGATGTTTTTTAACTACAGTTTTTACCAAGGATAGCACTCATGGTTTCCATTTTGTTGTAGCTCAGCCTTGACCTTGTTTAGCTAAGCTGGCATCCAATCATCAGACCCTTCCTACCAGTTTCCATACCCATAGTCGAAAGCCCGTACCCCGTGGGAGTGTATCCTGCTGGAGCTGTGCCAATAGAAGTAATTATGTGATGAAACTATTTAACGTTGACTAAAATACTCTCTTCAGGTTCTTGCAGACTTAGTGTCTTATATCTTGTTGAAGCAATTTTATATTATGCCTTTCAAGTGCTGTAATGGCCACTTGCATTGACAGAATCCTCGTAAAAAAAACAGACGGAGACCTTGCTCATGAAGTGCTATTGATTTTTCCTTTTCCTCCCACCCCCTCTTCTTCATTGTCTTTCGTCTTCTCCAAAGTCCCTACTAGAGTAACCAAAGATAGTACAGACTTTCTAAAGAAAGGTTTGATCTTGGATTCTGCAGAATGGTTCCTGGGTAAACAAAACTTCAGTTGTTTCCCGTGATAAATAATATGATCTGAAGGATAGCTGCCCATATTCATGTCTGTGTGAGTCAGCACTTTCTCATATAAAAAAAGCTTTCCTCAGGCACAGCAACATTGCCCACTTAGGTTACTTTTAGAAAAAAGCAGTTTCCATATGCAGATTATTACTCCTGAATCAATTCAAGGTCTGGAGCCTCCGATGGCCTAAGGGATAAAAGCCTCGTGTCTTGAAGGTTGGGTTGCTGACCTGAAGGCTGCCAGGTTTGAATCCAACCCAGGGAGAGCACGGATGAGCTCCCTCTATCAGCTCCAGCTCCATGCGGGGACATGAGAGAAGCCTCCCACAAGGATGGTAAAAACATCAAAAACATCCGGGCGTCCCCTGGGCAACGTCCTTGCAGACGGCCAATTCTCTCACTCCAGAAGCAACTCCGGTTGCTCCTGACACGGAAAAAAAAAAAAATCAAGGTTTCGGGATCCCCTGTACCTGCAGCTTGACAGCCATGGAGAATGTGGGCTTTTTCCAGCTCCATGTTCCGAAATGCACATGTGCACGTCACTGGAATGCTTTGAATGTTTGCACAATGATCTGCATTTGGTAGAGTCAGTTTCACATTGTGATGTGGTTAGAGTGCATGCACTGATGTTCATTTTGGTTCCTATTAAAGGTTGCAGTAGCATGATTTCAGGCATGCATTAAAGCTGCATTAAATTATCAATGTAGACCAGGCATGGGCTAACTTTCTAACTTGGGGGCTGCATGAAGGGCCAAAGTGGGGTGGGCAGGCCAGGAGGGAGTTTCCACCTCTTCTTGCTCCTCTGCAGCCACTGCCTTCCTCAAGGGTAAGTTCCCCTTGGAAAGAAGAGCAGGAGCAGGAGGAAAGGGAAGGCAATGAAGGGAAGGGAAGGAGAGCCCACAGGACATGTCAGCAGGCCAGGAAGAGGCTCCAAATGGTGAAGGTATCATCAATATAGCTGAACCATATAGTTTGCTTCGGATATGGTTCAGATATGTCAATGACACCTTCACTATTTGAAGCCATGGAGAAGAAGAACTCAGCAAGTTCCTGGACCACCTCAACAGCATCCACCCAAACATCCAATTCACCATGGAAAAGGAAAAGGAAGGAAAACTGCCATTTCTAGATGTTCTGGTCATCCGCAAACCCAATCAACAATTGGGCCACACAGTTTACGGAAAACCTACACACATAGATAGACACCTTCATAAAAACTCCAACCATCACCCAAGTCAAAAAAGAAGCACAATCAAAGCCCTGACAGACCGTGCACAAAGAATCTGCGAACCTCACCTCCTCCAAGGTGAACTCAACCACCTAAACTTGGCTCTAAAAGCCAATGGATACTCCACCATGGACATCAGAAGAGCTGCAAGGCCAAGAACAAGCCATGAGAGTAAAGACAAAGATCCACCCAGAGGAAAGGTGTTCTTACCATATATCAAGGGAACCACTGACCGCATAGGTAAGCTGATTAAGAAACATAACCTACAAACTATCTACAGACCCACAAAGAAAATCCAACAAATGCTAAGTTCAGCAAAGGACAAGAGAGATTCTCTCACCTGTGCAGGAGTCTAACGTATACCATCTAACTGTGGCCAAGTCTACATAGGGACCACCAATGGCAGCATTGCCCAAACACAAGTCAAACAACATAAAAGGCACTGCAGACTAACTCAACCAGAGAAATCAGCCATAGCAGAGCATTTGATGAACCAACCTGGACACAGCATATTATTTGAGAACACAGAAATGCTTGACCACTCCAACAACTATCATGTCAGATCACACAGAGAAGCCATTGAAATCCACAAGCATGTGGACAACTTCAACAGAAAGGAGGAAACCATGAAAATGAACAAAATCTGGCTACCAGTATTAAAAAAACTAAAAAATCAGAACAGTAAATAAGAAGCAGCACCTGAAAACAGAGGAGTTCCAGACAGGAATCAATCAGGGGCAGCTAATGACTCTGAACAAAGGATCCCCCCAGGCAGGAAGAAGCCAGGAGATGAAGCTATTCAAAGGAGATGAAGCTAATTAGTGATTAATTACAACATTCACACTGGCTTCCAACTGACAAAAGTTCTTCTCTCAGCCAGGACATTGCACAGATATATAAACCCCACTTGCCTAGTTTCCAACAGACCTCACAACCTCTGAGCATGTCTGCCATAGATGTGGGCAAAACGTCAGGAGAGAATGCTTCCGGAATATGGCCATACAGCCCGGAAAACATACAACAACCCTGTGATCCCGGCCATGAAAGCCTTTGATAATTGTATATGGAAAATTTCTACAAGTTCTGGGACTTTTCATTTTGTTTCTGGGATAGTTTTTTAAAACTATGCAGGAGTTTGAGAAACAGCATCGTTCTGATGTTTTAAAAAAATCTATGCAGTCTCCCTGCCTCCACTACACAATGAAAGCAGCAGCTTTCTAGGGGAAAAAACTCTTCTCACTTAAATTGTTTTTACAATGTGGTGCAAGGTCTGACATTGTGTCTGTAGCCTTTACCAACATGCAGATCAAATATTATACAGCAGGAAAAGAAACTTGGGTTTCCTGAAGCTGCATTCTTTGCCTGTTTAAACACTGTAAAATTTTCTTTGCTGTAGAGCTTTAAGTTTCCACGCCAAAAGTTACATAGTTTCTAGAGAAGTATACAGTTTTCTGGGCAAGTTCTGTGACTTTTTTTTTGAAAAGCATGCCGCTTCCCATCTTGTAGGTGGAAAATTCCTGAGTCTCCTGAAGCTATGGGATGAAGAACTGTTTCATTGTTCTTGACATCCATTTGGAATGGGGAAGATTGAGATTTATCACCCCAAGGAGTTACACAATGATATTCAAACACACATGAAAAAAACAACAACATGTTATCACACAAAATGGGGTTTCAATACTTCAGTGAGCATCAAGAGAAAAAAAAATGACCTACTGATATTTTTGTAGTTTTATTGCCATTACATGACCTCACTACCATGCTTAGCAGCATGGATATAATTTAATGAATAAATACAAAAAATTGAGGTCAACCAACGTAACGTACCCTTCTATAGGAAGATGACTTTCAAATTAACATAGAAACTATAAATGTTGCACTGAGTATTGAATATGGGGTTCCTTGGGGCTTTATTCCCAGCTAGGTGTGTATAGTTGACTCTCTGTACCTGTTTACATCCACAGATTCAACCATCTGCAACTTGAAAATATCCCCAAAAGCAATAGATAGATAGATGAATGGATGGCTAGATGGATAGATAATCTTAAATTTGCCATTTTCTATACAATTGAGCCTCCGGTGGCTCTGTGTCTTAAAGGGCTGATTGAAAGGTCCCAAGTTCAAATCCAGGGAGCGGATTGAGAGCCCACTGTTAGCTCCAGCTTCTGCCAACCTAGTAGTTCTAAAACATGCAAATGTGAGTAGATCAATAGGTACTGCTCTGGCAGGAAGGTAACGGCACTCCATGCAGTTATGCTGGCCACATCACCTTGGAGGTGTCTACGGACAACACCGGTTCTTCGGCTTAGAAATGGAGATGAGCACCAGCCCCCAGAGTCAGACACGACCAGACTTAATGTCAGGGGAAACCTTTATCTTTACCTTATAGGAGTTATAATGCCATTGTATACAATGAGACTTGACCATCCATAGATGTTGGTATCCAGAAGGAGATCAGTTGTTGCAGTTGTTGAATTGTGATCTCCACATGAGATCTCAATCTAGCAATGCTATGTGATGTGCACCAAAGTTGGGAATCATGTGGCCTTTGAAATGCTTTTGGACAGCAGCTCCATCAATCTGAGCCAGGAGAGAAATGGTGGGAGCTGCAGTCCATAAAAGTATCTGAACGTCTATGCAGTTTTCACCTCAGGTGGACATAACAATACTTTGTTCTGGAAGTTAGACCTACTGAACCCTGCAACTCCAATCAGTCCTAGTTGATAGAGCAGTGGTTCTCAACTGTGGGTCCCCAGATGTTTTGGCCTTCTATTCCCAAAAATCCTAATAGCTGGTAAACTGGCTGGGATTTCTGGGAGTTGTAGGTCAAAGCACCTGGGGACCCACAAGTTGAGAACCACTGTGACAGAGGAATGCTGAGAGTTGTAGTCCAACAACCTATGGAAAGCCACATCATTCTCACCCCTGGCATATATTTCTGAATACCCTTTTTCCAAGATTCTTGGAACTAGAAGTGTTTTAAATTTTGAGTTTGTTCATATTTTGGAATGCCCATATTTGCATGTACACATAATACACAATGAAATATCTTAAAGATGGCACCCAAGTTGAAACATAAAATTCATTTTATATACACCTAATATACATAGCCTGAAAGTAATTTTAATAATTTTGTGCATGAAACAAAGTTCACATCTATTGAATCCATCAAAAAGCAAAGGTGTCTTCCATGTGGACATTTTTGGATTTCGGAGCATTTTGGATATGGAAATCTGGATAAGGGATGTTCAGCCTATAATGTGCAGAACTACGAGTACATTCAACAGTACTAATAAAGGTATAATGTTAGGTGGCGTAGTATGTTAATCCTATTTCAGTAGCATTCCTTTGTTGAGTGATGGGCAATGTTTCAAGATTCTGTATCTAGCATTTCTCCTCCTTTATCTTTAGGTAAGTAGAAAAATGGCTGCCTTGGGAAAGGCGAGAGCAAATTCCAATGCCAAATCTGTCCTTCCCCTTCATTAGACATAGTTTAAACTGTCCACTGGGTGCCTTTGATCCTCTTTTTGCTTGTTTTTCTCCTCCTAGAGGGTCCCCCGTATCCTCCAACATTCGCCCAGAGTGAACAAGAATGCTGAGTTGTCGCGCCGGATTTTTAACCTCACACTGGGGAGATATTACTTGATAACATCCACCTTGTTTTGGATTTACTGCTTTAGCATATTTCATGCTGGAAGTATATTTTTTTCCCTACCATCTGCTAAGATTAGCACTCTAGTGGTGTAATAAATTTACCTCCTCGGCTCCCATAGTGTAGTCTGGAACTGACTTACACTTTACTCAGGCCTAATTGAAAAAAGGCGAAGATAAATGATGCACTTTGAATTTCTCTCTCAGACGTACCATTGTTCATTACTACAACAAGGGAATGAGCAGATCTGATAAGAAGATCAATTGTTCCGTAAAACAAAAGTAACCATGGTGAGGGGATGGGACCGACAGCTGTAATTGTCTTTATGGGCAACTTATATTATTTTAAATAAAGTAAGAAGAATCTCAACATTGTCATCATGCAAAGTTGTTTTCTGATTTGCATATTTGTTGGTCCTGGGTGCAGGTGGGTTGGACAATCAAAAGGGTTGGAATTACAAAAATAAGTTTGCTAAATTCAGAATATCAAATCAGATTAAGATTTTAGCAGAACCTGACAAATGGTGGGTTTTATAAATTAATGGATTACTGAGTTGCTGTGAGTTTTCCAGGCTGTATGGCCATGTTCCAGAAGCATTCTCTCCTGACATTTCACCCACAGCTATGGCAGGCAGCCTCGGAATTTGTGAGGTATATTGGAAACTAGGCAAGTGAGGTTTATATATCTGTGAAATATTGTCCAGGGTGGGAGAAAGAACTTTTGTCTGTTTGAGGCAAGTGTGAATGTTGCCATTGGCCAGCCTGATTAGCATTGAATGGCCTTGCAGCTTCAAAGCCAGGATGCTTCCTCCCTGGGGGAATCCTTTGTTGGGAGGTATTAGCTGGCCCTGATTATTTCCTGTTTGGTTACTGTTACAATGCCAAGTCAATTACTGTTGCATTTTAAAAATATTTGATATTTATTTACATGTTTATCAGAAGCAAATCAAATAATTACCTTTTTTTAATATTGAAAGTGAGTTAAATGTTGCAAGCTGAGGTGACCAGGTAGGTTAAATGAGGACCTCATCCCATAAAAGAATTTATTCTTCAGGCACAGAAACAATTCAGCTGTCTTTGAATATTATAGACCTTGACTCAGGGTAGTAGTTTGTTGTTGTTATGGTTGTTGTTGTTATTGTTGTGCACCCTCAAGTCATTTCCGATTCAGAGCAACCCTAAAGTGATCCTGTCATAGGGTTTTCTTGGCAAGATTTGTTCAGAAGAGGCTTGCCATTGCCTTCTTCTGAGGCTTAGACAGTGTGACTTGCTTCTGGTCTTGTGGCCAAACAGGGATTCAAACCCTGCTCTCTGTATTTATAGTCTAATGCACAAACTATTACACCTGGCTGGCTTTGTGCGGGAATTCAGGGATGTATTTAAAGGCTTGGAAACTCTTAATTGGCTTTTTTTTTTTGGAAGGAATGAAGGTGATCAGACAATTTTTGATTCTGACTAGCTGTTTGAGTTAAATTTTATAGATGAAATGTAATAAGTAAGATAGAAGATAGAGGCTTAGAAATTACTATACATGATATCATCATTATTACCTGAGATAACACTTCTCTCTAAGTTTCATGTTGAACTTTTGTTCAGGTGGAACTACAAATGCCTAGAGAAGACCTTTCTATAGGAAAAATGGGCATCTTTTCATTACTATCTAGACGAACACTGCTTCTTAAACTGAGGGCCCTGAGCCCAAATGGGCAAAAGTGAAAGGTTTCTGGATGCCACCCATTTGTGTAGTGTTTGTAGTGTACTCTGCAGAAAATGCTCCAACTGTACTCCAGGAAAATAGTAAAGCCAGCCTGTTTAATAAGTCTGGCAGATGTTGATTTATTATCAATAAATGTTTAATTTTATACCCATTTTATATACATATATACCTGGGATCACATACAAATGTCAAGGGTGGAATGAGGTTGTGAAAAAAGTTATTGCATGGAAAGGGTGTGTGAAAAAGTTGGAGAAGTCCTGGTCTAGAATACGATCCTAATAGAAACATTAGGAAGGTTAATATTCAAAATTCACAAGCATGTTTATATTTTCCTTCTTCATCATAAAAGTTAAAAAGGGTTTCCCATCCTTGATAAAGCTGTCTGATGACTTTTCTTTTCTCAAGCTTACCTTTGTCATTTTTTTGCCACTGTAACAGCAGCCAAAGAGATCCGGAGAGCTCCTTAGTGTCACTCCTTTGCTGATGCTATCAAAGGTGCCTTAATGATTTGGATTTAATTTTTATTTATCATGTCAGAAGCGAACCAAGGGTACAGTTGTAATGTATTTAAAAACACAAAGTTAAAAACTTGGCATTTTACTAAATGTCCTATCACCAGTAGCTGGCCTATTGGAGTGCCTCTGGTGTTGCTATAAGAAGGTCCTCTGTTGTGCATGTGGCAGGGCTCAGGCTGCATTGTAATAAGTTGTCTGTGGTTTGCTCTTCTCCACACTCGCGTGTTGTGGACTCCACTTTGTGGCCCCATTTTTTAAGGTTGGCTCTGCACCTCGTGGTGCCAGAGCACAAACCATTCAGTGCTTTCCAAGTTGCCCAGTCTTCTGTGTGCCCAGGAGGGAGTCTCTCATTCTGTATCAGCCATGGCTTGAGGTTCCGAGTTTTAGCCTGCCACTTCTGGACTCTTGCTTGCTGAAGTGTTCTTGCGAGTATCTCTGTAGATCTTAGAAAACTATTTCTTGATTGAAGGCATTGGCGCTCTGGCAGATACCCGAACAGGGGGACATGAGAGAAGCCTCCCCGAAGGATTGTAACACATCTGGGCATCCCCTGGGCAACGTCTTTGTAGATGGCTGATTCTCTCACAACCAGAAGTGACTTGCAGCATGAAACCATATAAACAAGCAAACCAATTGACCTTTTCAGATATATTTTGAAAAAGGAAAGGGATCATTCCCTCTTTTCCTCCGCGACATCGCCAAATCACATGAGCATCTTTGATGATATTGACAAAGGCACCCAGAGAAGGCCAGGTGCTTTTTGGAGCCCTGTCTCTGCCACTACAGTTACAAAGAAATGGTACAAGTAAGGATGGTTATCCAGAGGGCCAAACAAAGTTCAGTTTGGACAGTATGAACTCTATCCTGCTGATACAGAGGGATGGAGACAAGCAATGTTGCTGCGGCCAGAGCCCGTCTGGAGTATTGTTGCTCCAGGCTGGCAATGCATTCGGTAGCCCACGTAGATGGACCTATGACCAGGGTCCATGGAAAACCATTGTGTGACCCTGGGCTAGTTACACAATCTCAATCCCAGTGAACCCCATGTTAGGGTGACCTTAGGGTTACCATAAGTTAGAAATGACTCGAAGGTAAACAACAACAACAACAACAACAACAGTGGCTCTTTTGTTGTTCTTGCATCTCAGCTGATGAGTAGAGTTTTTGTATAATTTCTTCTGGATTCTCCAGTACAATCTTTCGGTACACAACTCCATTCCAATACTCCCTGTTACTGCTGTCCCTGCTTTGGTGTGTTATCCCTCTTCTGCGGTCTGTTAACAGAAATTGGTATTGTATCTAAAACAATTGCTGTTATTAACAGGTTAAGCTGCTGGGATGTTGAGAGAGAGGCCAACCTGGCTTTTAGTGCATTTTGTTGTAATCGTCTCCCAGATGCCTTGTCGGAAATCAATTCAGGTTCAAAACTGGCTAGAATTGGGAGGTCAAGGCTTTGGCAGACTAAATATTTTATCTTCTGCTCATGTCTGGAGCTTTTAAAGAAGCATATCAGGGCTTTTTTCTCATATCCCATCTGGACAAAGACAGTGGGGCTAGCCACGCCAGCCAGGTTAGGACAAGGTTAAAATCAATTATAATCAATTATTAAGAGTCTTTTGTGACTGTATTGCTTAAAAGGGGATTTTTTTTAAAAAAAAAATGTGTTGCTGGGTTCTGAAACACAAATGCCTTAGTTGGTAATAAAAAATGTTTGCTATTTGGACATTTCAATCGTAAGGGAAATGATAACAAATTCATTGAAACCCTGCATATTATGTCTCATTGGTCATATTTTAGGACATATAGAAATACCTCGGGTGGGATAGGGGGAATACATGGGGCAGAGAAGATGGCGAAAATAATTTTGGTCCTTGCCAGGGAAAAAGCCTTGTTATTGTGTCTGAACCATTAGACACTAGGGAGTGATTTATAATTTGGCAAGCCCAGTTAGTTTTTCAAGATTTTATGCCAATTTTACTCCCTTGCTCACTATCTAAATGCTAATTTTACAATATGGTAGTCGGCTCTCATGTTCTCTCCCTCTGTAGCTCTCTCTCCTCCCTCCCCTCTCTCTTTCTCAAGGAGTTCAACGCCACAGTCCTAAAATATATATTTTAAAAATGCATACATGCATACATCTCACAGTCCACAATGTTTTCCTAGGGCTGTTAAAAATATCTTAAGTCGCTTCCTATTAAATTAGGGACGGATGAGTTACTTTACATTACATTACATCTTCAGCTCGGGTGTACAGGCTGCAAACTCGCCTCCTCCACTCTTGCTTGACAATCACCGTTTCTGCTTTCTTTATGGGGATTCAATTGATTGCTTTGCCCTTCCTCGGAAAGACTCTTCCGAAAGTTCCCCTTGGGCCACCCTCATTTCCTCATGCCAGTGGGTTTCCCCTTAATACATTTGAAGGGGCCACTCATGGGGAATGGATCTGAAAAAGCTTTCCCCCTTCACATCTACAGTATACCTTTCTTGGGTTGCAAACTTTTTGAAACCAATGTTATATCAGGGTGCATCTACACTCTAAAATTAATGCAGTTTGACAGCTCTTTAACTGTCATGGCTCAATGCTATGGAATCATGCAATCTGTAGTTTGGTGAGGCATCAACACTCTTTGGCAGAGAAACACCTTGTAAAGCTGCAACTCTCACGATTCCATAGCATTGAGTGGTCTCAAACTGCCCTAATTCTGCAGTGTTGATGCATCCTTTAGCAAAGGTCCTGTTTATATCATTTCATTGGAGCCTCCAGTGGCGCAGTGGGTTAAACCCTTGTGCCTGCAGGGCTGCTGACTTGAAGGTTGTGTTGCTGACCTGAAGGTTGTTGGTTCGAATCCAACCTAGGGAGAGTGTGGATGAGCTTCCTCTATCAGCTCCAGCTCCATGTGGGGACATGAACGAAGCCTCCCACAAGGATAGTAAAAACATCAAACATCCGGGCATCCCCTGGGCAACGTCTTTGCAGACGGCCAGTTCTCTCACACCAGAAGCGACTTGCAGTTTCTCAGGTTGCTCCTGACATGAAAAAAAATTGTGGCCACTATCCTGCCATCTGTTAGTTGGATTATTTGTATCCCAACTCGCTCACTGGCCCTTAAACTACTTTGAAAAGAATAATTCCACTTTTTTTATCTTTGAGTATATACAGTAATTTTTATTTACATACAGTAATAACTTACAGTGAAACAGAACACAAAACAGTGAACAAACAACAACCCAACCACCAAGGCCTGAACAAGTACCATTTCATTTACCATAAAATTTATAATTCTACCATTAAACCAATGTCATATCCAAAATTCCTGACCAACACGGTTGTATTGTTTTCCTTTTTCACTTTAATATTTAATAAAAACTGACCAGTATAAATCAAAATCAGATCTATTAATTTCCCCCCTGAACACCCTCATTTCCATTGATAATTTATCATTTAAGGCTACATTCCATACCTCCCCATACCATGCTTCCAGTGTAAGATTGGTTACTACCTTCCAGTTCCTTTCAGCAACCCAACCTTCAAGTCAGCAGTCCTGCAGGCACAAGGGTTTAACCCATTGCATCTCCGGGGCTCCTTAGCTATGGATATCACTGTATGAATAGATTTTAATTGGTTTTATGGGGGTTAACTGTTTATTTTAATACTGTTAATATTTAATTATGTTTTAATGTTTGTATATTTTTAGGTTTTAAATTGCATTGTATTGGCTTTACTTTGAGTCTCCTTTTTTAAAAAGTGGGATATAACAACAACAACAACAACAACAACAACAACAACAGCAACAACAACAACAGCTGAATTCTAAATTTTTAATTTGACACTGATACTTTTTAAAAGGAATGTACATGCAGATAATCATAGGTCAGTGTACTTGTATATCAGTATTCATGCACCTTCACATAATAGGATAGCTATTAGCTAAGACAACAAGGAAATACATACATCCACATGCATTATGTGAAGAAAAAAGTGAAACAGCTCCTGCCATGTGGCTGCCACAACTCGACCCAGTTTGATGACATTAGCCAGTCATGCCCCCCTCCCACATACATTGTGGATAGATCTCCAGTGCTGTGTACTTTTAGATGGAAGCTGAACAGTCCATCAACTCTAATCATGGCAGCAGCCATCTCTCAAATGCCAACATTGATGTGTTTGGGGATAGAAATGATGATGGTCATCAAGAAATGAAAGGGATTGCACTCTCATCCAAACTCTTCAGAACCATTCACTTGTCCTGGAGCATATGGTGAAAAATCCATTATGATCAAGAAAAGAATATTGAACTTTTAAAGTCAGAGGTGGGTGGGTAGCTTGGATCAACCAGAGTCCAGTTTATGGCCAATGAGACCTCCTGGAAACTGTATTGACTTCTTAAATTGCCCAATACCAACCATCATCATCATCATCATCAACAGAAATACTTTAAAGTTCATTTTTTATTTCCAAAATGAGTATTTTACAACAACAAATGAGCCTGTACCATATTTAAAGGGAGGACCGTAACCCTTGGGGGGCTTCCAGGAGCCAAAGGAAGCTTTTGGGGTTGTTAAAACAGCAGACACTTATGAGAAAGTCTAGGGATGCGCTTTTTGTGACTCATAAATTAAGGTTACTTGCTTTGATTAAGCCCCGAAAAGGTGAAGTGGGATTTGCAATCCATGTGATTGGTTTTATTCGTGGGCTGTATATTTTAAGCATTAATTAATGTGGAAAGTAATAATATTCTGTAGAGTATATATCAATAGGGAACATAAAGAAACACACACACACTTATTTTCTTAATGCTCCAGTACGGGCAGTACAGTTTCTTTTCATTCCATTATCCTCCTGAAATCTGAACCAATTACCTTGTTCTCAAAAGAGTATTAAAAAAAAAGAATTGTTATTTTTTTTCTTAGTGTCTAGTTCATTAAGCAAGGTTTTCAAGTTCCTGGTAACAGGATTACTATTGACAATTTCATTAGAACCATAATTCAGCCAGAAGTAAGCCTTCCAAAGAGACCTGTCATTGTTCCAGTTACAATCTGCCTGCCTGTTATAGAACAGCATTTACAAAAGGCAAAAACACATATCTGAATGGATACTCAAGACCTCAAAGCCAAACAAATATTGTAACCAACATTATCCCATAGCTCCATGGGTTTCCCACAGCTGCGCAGAAATAAACTCTAACAGAAATATCCTTTTCATAAGATCTATCTGAGATGTTTCCTGCCTTGCATTTCAACATGTATTAACACACTTGTCTGAAAAAGAACAATTTGAATCTTCAATAGATTCAATAGATTACAGCTGAAGTGAAATAGACAGTTTCACAAACTTTATCTAAGGATGCATCTATGCCGTGGAAGTAATGTAGTTTGACACCACTTGAACTGCAGTGCCTCAATACTATGAGTTCCTGGGAAATGAAGTTTCATGAGACACCAACACTCTTTGGCAGAGAAAGCTAAAGACCTTGTAAAACTCCCATGATTCCATAGCATTGAGTCATGACAGTTCAAGTGGTGTCAAACTGCATTTATTCTACCACGTAGATGCACCCTGAGTCAAAGGCATGCCCTTCCCTAACAATTTGGCTCAGCAATATGTGATCTCTAAGTATCTTTCACATATTGCAATTAAGGACCTCATCAGACACAAGTCCTCTCCCATTTCCACACAATTCTAAGACATTACATGGACAAAGTGCCACGGAGCCCTTCACGCAACGTAAAACTACTTCCGGTTGTCATCTGTTGCCTTTCATCCCTAAAATGTAGTAAAAGTGTAGCAAAATGTGGAAAGAAGATGGGGAGAAATAATCTTCTGAGCTCCTGATGTGGATGGACATGGGAAAAATAGGGGAAAACACATGGGATGGGATCTGTCAGATTCCTTAGGTTATTTTGGTTTAGTGATGTGGAGCAATGGGCGGCAGTCTGCTGATGGGACTTGTTGTATGTTTTCCAGGCTTTATGGCCATGTTCCAGAAGTATTCTCTCTTGACGTTTCGCCCACATCTATAGCAGGCATCCTCAGTTGTGAGGTCTGGAGAAACTAAGCAAGGAAGGTTTATATATATCTGTGGAAAGTCCAGGGTGAGAGAAGAACTCTCATCCGTTGGAGGCCAGTGTGAAAGTTGTAGTTAATCACCTTAATTAGCACTGAACAGAGGATGCCCACAGGCAGGAAGAAGCCAGGAGATGAAGCTATTCAATGCTAATTAAGGTGATTATTCCTTATTATCCAACATATTCGCTTATCCAACGTTCTGCCGGCCCGTTTACGTTGGATAAGCGAGACTCTACTGTACTTAAATAACCTATGGAATCTCGTGATCTGTAGATTGGCAAACCATTGGAGTTCCTCAAAAGAGACATCAAATACTCCATGAAATGACTTCATAGGATGGAATCATGGCAGTTAAACAGGTTCCAAAGTATTATCATGATGTGGTATGTGTGAAAGAGCCATCAGTGATCTTTTGACTGTCGAGCATCACTCCTATGTCCAGTACAAGAGAGCACTGTCTTGCTCTAATTGCCTTCATTTGCTCTTAATGATGTAGGCACATTGCTAAATGTGGTTTGCCACACTGTTGTCATATCATGACATCAGGACACGATCCCTGATTAGCCAGGTCAATGGAGTATAATTGCCACTGAGAAGTATGACAGCTAAAGAAACAGCGGAGGCAAAAGGCAGCGGTGAAGCAGTGGCTGAAATAATTTGTGCATAGTTGGTGTCTATAGGATGGAATGCCTTTAAGGCTTTACACTGGAGTAACGTGTGGTTATGCTGGTGTCTGGACATTTGAGATGCTTGTTGAAGAAGATACTGAATGAACTTTACATAAGCATTATCTCATTTAGTCATAGTACAATGATCTAGCTAGGAGACTCATTGATGCATAACATAGTTCTGTTCCTCAGAAGATACCATGAGGGTCACCCAGTTAAACACAACCATGACACTTGTGACAGATGGCCATGCAAAAGAAGAATACTTTACCATACTCCAAGGCAGGCTATTCCAATCAAACAATCTTTGTCATCAATTAGTTCTGCCTAATGTATATGTGGAATCACATTTCCTATGGTCTGAATCCATCATTTTGTGTTTGATTTTATCGCACAAAATCACTATTCCATGCCAGTCGCACTATCAGAGATAGTGAAAACATACCAGGATGAGCCATTGATATCCCAACTCTCTTATTTTGTGCAGTGGTGCTAAATTGACAATATGTGGTCCTGTGATCATAGTTCTGCATATACAGTAGAGTCTCACTTATCCAAAATAAACGGACCGACAGAATGTTGGATAAGTGAATATGTTGGATAATAAGGAGGGATTAAGGAAAAGCCTATTAAACATCAAATTAGGTTATGATTTTACAAATTAAGCACCAAAACATCATGCTATACAACAAATTTGACAGAAAAAGTAGTTCAATATGCAGTAATGCTATGTAATAATTACTGTATTTACGAATTTAGCACCAAAATAACACGATGTTTTGAAAACATTGACTACAAAAATGCATTGGATAATCCAGAATGTTGGATAAGTGAGTGTTGGATAAGTGAGACTCTACTGTACTCGTAACCTCACTTTGTTGTATTTCCACTTTTCCATATTTTTTAATTTTTATTTTTTAAACAATTTCAACAATGATTTCTAAAATGGCAAATATAACAAATATATATACATTATCATAAAATAAACCACTCAGGGATAGCAAAGGGGAGAGGAGAGAGTTCTTCCCTTGATGTCACTTTATTGTCGGCATGCTGGCGCAGAAGTGGAATGGATCCATCGCATCAAGGTAGATGATGGGAATATTGCAGGATTATGAGCTATTGATTGGTTTTCCTGTCAATAGCAAGTGGTAGGTTGATAACAGTAGGATACCAAGTAAAGAATGTTTACTCTGATCTACTTGCTTCTAGTCAGAAATGGATTCAGAGCAGGATAGACAGTATGCCATGGTGAAAAGAGGCAAGGAGGAACACACAGATGAGGTTCTTTGTGACTTATGACAACAAGTCAAATAAACCTTGCAAACTTTAACAAGCTGCTGTTTTAACAGTTGAGCTGGTGATTTACACACAATCCATTACACTGGTCTGGAACTGAGCTCACCAAAACAGGATTTCATGAAATGACCCATAGAAATTGGAGAATTAGGACCACACACTAAGATCTGACAACCTAGAAATCTAATACTATCTTGTATTTCTCAATATTCTTCTCTGCCACAAAAACATTTCTAAAATAATTTTTGTCATCTACAGTCATTAGAAGAAGATTCCTATGAAGTTCCACCATTGCTTCAATGACTTTGTCTCCATCATCAGTTTGAGTCATTCTAACTAAGGACTACACTGGCCACCAGTTGTGTTCTTGCCACATGATGAAAAAATAGATGATCAAGGTTGGACAGCCACAAGAATAATGGAAAAGGATCAATTTGTTCTCTCAAGACATCTGAGCTGATAGCCATAGCATATCTCGTGGCAATGGTTTCCTGAAGATAATTTAATAATTTTCCTCAAATTAAGTTTTCTAGGGCTTGAGACTATTCTACTGGGATGAAGAGGAACATGATTTAAAGTATTTCTAAATATCTAGTTATAGGTCATGCTGAGTTTCTTAGATCTTCAACAAGTGATTTTCCCACTTAAAAAAAAAAAACACCATTGCATGCTTCAGTGATCAAAATGGAAACACCTGAGTAGCTGGGGGGCTCACTTGTCTATTTCAGCATGCAATTTCAATTTTCAGCTTTTCCAAACTGTGATTAGTTATTTAATTGTGCATCCAAATTTGGTTGATGCATTTGCACATGTAATTAATTATGATTTATTTAAAACCACTCTGTGAAGCTTTGTTCGTCAATTTTTTGACAAATCAAATTATGAAAGGCTAGATTTGATTCCCCACCTCTCTTTTCAAATATTCTCAAATTGTTTTGATTCGGTCTTTAAATAGCCAACCAAGGGTAAACAAAAGCCCTTCACCATCAAAAACTACAAACATGAGTGAGGATGGGGAAACACAAAGCCAGGGAAACATTTGGGGCACCAAATAAGAGAGGATCTTTCACAAGCAATTCCTTTCTTTGGAAATACGATTATGGTAAACAATGGGTCCTCCCCATCTGTGGGTTTTCCTTTTGTGGATTTGATTATTTGTAGATTTGATTAATATGTTCTCTCTAGGTATCCCTCGGTCCTCCAGCCTGACTTTATGGTTAACTTCTGCCATAGAGTTGCACTGGAAAACCTTAGAGATTCCTATGTAGTGATTTCAGCTAGGACTGTGGTTAAAAGGGTCCATGCCCAGTGAGCGTAAGTTAAACCAGATCAGCCAGGACAGAGAAACAAGTTCACCAGGTTGAAGACAAGCCACAGAGGTTTGTTATGATTCAGCCAAAATGTATGCAAGTACAAGCAATTTGCTTCAAAAGGTAGAAGTGCAACCATACAGAGAAATGCATGATAGGATCTAAATTTCTAGCACTGCAATAATTTAAAACTTCAATTGAGTATTTTGAAATGTGCATTTAGACATACAGCTTATACAGTTCTGCCAGCTATTCAGACTTCCCGCTCCCTCCTTTGATTGGCTGAAAAAGAGCCCAGCTAAAATCTGTATCAGGATTGGCTCCAGAGAGCTGTTCTCTCAGGAAATATAATAGTGGGGTTTTATTGACAGTTTCCCTACTTTTCCGGGGTTTCTGCCTCTAACACTGGTGAATGTGGAAGGCTGACTAGTGAACATATTGGGTTTCTGAGTTTAATCCAATTTAAGGCCCTTCCAGGCAGACCCTATATCCCAGGATCAGATCCCAGGTTTTCTGCTTTAGAACTTATTATTATACTAGCTTTGCCCGGCCACGCGTTGCTGTGGCTTATGGGAATCCTTTGTTGGCCAGGTGGAATAGCAGTGAATAGTCTCAAAGCCTGGCCGTTTTCTGGAGTAGCTGGAGCTTTTTGTTGTATGAACGTAGAGGCATGGATGAGGTGTTGTGCTGCCAAGTTTAGTGTTTCTGGGATGTGTAGTTTTGTTGTTTTGTCCTAGGCCGAAATTTCATTACCCTTTTATATAAATAGATGAGTCTTCACTGCCAGAAAACCTGGGATCAGATCCTGGCATATAGGGCCTGTCTAGAAGGACCTCTAGTTCCAAGGGATACTTCAGAGTTTGCAGAAAACTCTGGGATATATTAAGATTTGTAGCAGTCTGGACATCTGGATGAGGTCCATTTCAGCTTAATACCATGTCCAGATTGGCATTGCTGTCATCATCCTTTTCCTGCGGTGATCATTGTTCTCCATGGCCATAGAACTCAATGCAAATGATTAGCCATCATGATTGTGACTGCTGATGTCAAAAAAGGGCAGCTTGTGCAACCAGCTAGAAAGACGGAATTGATCATGCACTAGTTATGTAGACATCGGCAGACATGATAAGGAATACCCAGGCACTTGCACAATGTGGGGAATGGCAATGGCAAGACAGAAGACAAGATGACATCCCAGTGGGGATGATGTCCAATATTGGTTGGACTGGCTGGACACCCACCCCAGATTTAGCATGCATGGAAATCTACCAAACACCATTTACCAGTAAGAAGCAGTTCTGGCCAGACTCCATTATATTTTCACAGTGGTTACAATACTAAGGAGTACATAATGGTAGTTAATTTTAAGATGAGCAAAAAAATCCTTAAAAAGGCAAGGCAGACATGCCTATTCTATAACTCATTCAAAGTCAGTTTTTGGCCTTAAGAATTGCTGCTAGGGGAATACCTTTCAAAAAGACAATTGCACCTTCCAAAGACTTCTGATCATAAGGTTGTTGTATGTTTTCTGGGCTGTATGGTCATGTTCCAGAAGTATTCTCTCCTGACATTTTGCCTACATCTATGGCAGGCATCCTCAGAGGTTGTGAGGTATGGAGAAACTAAGCAAGGAAGGTGTGTGTGTGTGTGTGTGTGTGTGTGTGTGTGTGTATGTGTGTGTGTGTGTGTGTGTGTGTGTGTGTGTGTGTGTGTGTGTGTGTGTATATATATATATATATATATATATATATATATATATATATATATATTCATTCATTCTATGGAAAGTCCAGGGTGAGAGAAGAACTCTTGTCAGTTGGAGGCCAGTGTGAATGTTGTAGTTAATCACCTTAATTAGCATTGAATAGCTTCATCTCCTGGCTTCTTCCTGCCTGGGGGCATCCTTTGTTCAGAGTCGTTAGCTGCCCCTGGTTGATTCATGTCTGGAACTCCTCTGTTTTCAGAGTGTTGCTTCTTATTTACTGTTCTGATTTTTGAGTTTTTTAAATACTGTTAGCCAGATTTTGTTCATTTTCATGGTTTCCTCCTTTCTGTTGAAGTTGTCCACATGCTTGTGGATTTCAATGGCATCTTTGTGTAGTCTGACATGATAGTTGTTGGAGTGGTCAAGCATTTCTGTGTTCTCAAATAATATGCTGTGTCCAGGTTGGTTCATCAAGTGCTCTGCTATGGCTGATTTCTCTGATTGAGTTATTCTGCAGTGCCTTTCATGTTCTTTGACTCTGTCAATGAACAGGGCCATTCACTTAACTGAGCATACTTTCCCGAGTAGCTCAACACCACATTAGCATAAACCCAACCTGGAACAGCCTTGGCATTCTGGCCAAAATGAGGAATTCTGGCTTAGTAATGGACAAAAGCACTTGCTGAAAATTGATGTCTAATTTCAATTTCAAGTTGACCTTGCAAGTCAAAATTTGAATCTGTGTGTGTGGTCTACCATACCTTTCCTGCTCCATTCCTCCTCCTGTGGTTTCAGTTAAGTTGTCAGTCTTTCGATGTAGCTCAAAGAAACTTATACTATAAGAATCTTGTTCTTGTGCTCTTGTGGTTACTAAATATGTTGCATTATATAATTTTTTTAAAAAATGAAGGTTCTTCTGAAATGAGGGTAGTTAAAATTCAGAAAGAGAAATTCCATAATTAACTTAATAAAATTACTAATGGAAGCATTTTAACTGCTAAATTTAATTTACTTGTCAAGATATCTGGCTACAAAGAGTAGGGAAGAGTGGGGACTTTGCTTTCCATTATGATGTGCTCTATTATAGAATAAATTTGCTTAAAATGAAATATATCACCAAAAGCCATCAATGACATCTTAATTTGGAACAGCCAGTTGAAAAGTAATTAGACTGTGAAGCAATCAGTTCTAGTAAATCAGTGCTTCCCTTTACATAAACATACAGTTTTCCTATGCATCAATAGGAAAAGGCATCCAGGTAGTCAAATCACAAGGGATTTTGATGAGTTTTGAAAGGAACGATATGCATTTCCTATTTCATGTTATGCATTTCTTAGGATCGAGGCTACAGCTATACACATACTGGGACAAATCCATTTAATTTTCTTTGTAATTCAACACTGCAGTTGGCTGATGGCTTGTATGTGAATGGTATGACTCTGCTCTGGATTTTTCTCTGAGACTTTAACAGAACTATCTTAAATTCTGAACCTTAATCCCAAAATAAGTCTGGCACCAAGAGGGGGAAAGCTTGTTTTCTACTGCTGTAGAGATGAGGACATAGAGCAGTGGTTCTCAACCTGGGGTCTCCATATGTTTTTGGCCTACAGCTCCCAGAAAATCCCAGCCAGTTTACCAGACATTAGGATTTCTGGGAGTTGAAAGCCAAAAACATCTGGGGACCCCAGGTTGAGAACCATTGACATAGAGTAATTTTTTTTTCGTGTCAGGAGCAACTTGAGTCGCTTCTGGAGTGAGAGAATTGACCGTCTGCAAGGATGTTGCCCGGGGACGCCCGGATGTTTTGATGTTTTATCATCCTTGTGGGAGGCTTCTCTCATGTCCCCGCATGGAGCTGGAGCTGATAGAGGGAGCTCATCCGCGCTCTCCGCGGGTGGGATTTGAACCTGGCAGCTTTCAGGTCAGCACCCAACCTTCAAGTCACGAGGCTTTAGTCCACTAGGCCATCGGGGGCTCCCGACATAGAGTAATGGATGCAAATGTCAAGAAATGAGATTCCAACAAAACATTAGGAAGGACCTCCTCGTGGTAAGAGTTGTTTGGAATATACAGCCTCGGAGTGTGGTGGAGTCTTCTCTGGAGGTTTCTAAACAAAGGCTTGATGGCTTGATGGTTGGGAGTGCTTTGATTGCATGTTCTTACATGGAAGAATGAGGTTGGGCTGGATGGCCTTAGAATCATAGAATCATACAGCTGGAAGAGATGACATGGTCCATCTAGTCCAATCCCCTGCCATGCAAGAAAAGCAAAATCAAAGTACTCCTGACAGAGGGCCATCCAGCTTCTATTCAAAAGCCTCCAAAGAAGGAGCCTCCATCACACTCCAAGGCAGTGCGTTCTACTGTTGAACAGCTCTTATGGCCAGGATGCTCTTCCTCATGTTCAGGTGGAATCTCCTTTCCTGTCATTTGAACCATTGCTCCAAGGCCTAGTCTCCAGGGAGGCAGAAAACAAGCCTGCTCCTTCTTCCTTATGACATCCTTTTACATATTTATACATGGCTATCATGTCTCCTCTCAACCTCTTCTGCAGGCTAAACATATCCAGCTCCTCAGAGGATTCATGGTTTCCAGACCTTTGATCATTTTAGTCACCCTCCTCTGTACACCTTCCAACTTGCCAATATCTCTCTTAAATTGTGGTGCCTAAAATGGACACAATATTCCAGGTGAGGTCTGACCAAAGTAGAATAGAGGGGCACCATTATTTCTTTTGATCTAGTAGACACTATATGATTCTAAGTCTCAGTAAACCTCAGACTAAAGTACTGACATGGAAACCTAACCAATGTCATGCTTTCCAGTGTTGAAATTCTGAGGCCTGCTGAAGCCTGCAACTTCAAGCAACCTGAGATCAATTGTTTTGGAGTGCAACATTTGAAGAGCTATATAAATCCTATCCACTAATATGTAATCTGAAACTTACTCTCTATACTCAAATCTAATGCTCCCTTTTTTGGCTAAATTACTTTCCCAAAATTAGGGTGCATGTTAGATTTGCATAATATGGTAATCTCCGACCTGAGCCAAAGCGCAAAGGGAAGCTACTTCAGGAGCTGCATCTGGAGGTCCTATTTGAGGGATGTCATCTCCAATTTATTTGCCATGGCTCAATTCTGGGATTTGTAGTTTGGTGAGGCATCAGCATTATTTGGAAGCCCCCGTGATCCCAAACCACAGCCCCCATGACCCCATAGCATTGAGCCAGAGCAGTTAAAGTGGATTCATTCTACGGCATAGATGCACCTTGTTTTCTTTTCCATTGCACAAAGCTTTGGTGTTCTAAGCATGCAATCACTGTAATGCACACCTTTTTGGCCAAATTACAAAGAGTGCACTTTTTACCACTGCACATTACATTGGCCAGAAAATACTTTTTTTCGTTTCAGGATTTTGAAAATTTAAGTGTGCATTAAACTTGATGGCACATTAGACTCAAATAAATATGAGTAATTACCTTTTCCTCTCTGAAGCTTCCATAAAGTAGAAGCATGGAGTCTTGCAGTTGGAATGAACTGCAACGGCTATTTAATCCATGCAAGAATACACAACTACCCTAACCTCTAACTAATGTTGACCAGATCTCTGTTTAAAGGCTGCCAAAGTTGGTGAGTCCACCACCCTTCAAGGGAGTCTATTTTACTCTTAAGCAACTCAAATTGTGTAATGCCAAATGGGACTTATTACTTGATTTTGCCAAGGTGGTCCACACCTTAGTTACATCTAGACTGGATTACTGGATTTTACTACTAGATTCTACACTTTCTACTATTCTCTCATTTGTAGATAAATGGATAAGTTATTATGGGTTTTCTAGTATCTTTGTTGTTTTTGCCATCAAGTTGGCTTGCATTTGTATTCAACTATTTGGAATAGAAACCTCCAAAGGACACTTGCTAAGAATCTTGGAAACTAAGAGCTGTGGCTTCCCTGACTGAAACAACCAACCTTTATTGAGTTCTTCCTCTTCATCCCTGTTTTCAACCTTTTGGGCATTATTGTCTTGTCCATGGCTTGTCCAAAGTATGACAGCTCCAGTTTAGCCATTAGCACTTTTTAAAAATGCCAGCATTCACAAATTGTAAAACTACAAGTGTATAAGATATTTTCTACTCATGAAAAGACATGAAAGCTGACAATTGCAATGCAGACTATCCATGGCTGAAAAACATACCCATCAGCAGTATCCATAAAATACAATACAGAATAGCTATGGAATCTTCTCTCTCAGCTCCCATGCTTGTTTTTTTTAATTCCCTTCCCCACACTACATTTTTTTCATTTGTTTGTTACATCTTGAAACATTTCGATTCCTGGCACATTGTTTCTCTGCAATTTACTTCTAATGACAGTGATTGTTTCCATTTCTTTTCAAGATATTTAAAGCAGTTTGAAACTGTTTTGTCCTAACTTTTAATAATTTGTAATAATCAGCCAGAGAGGAGGGATTTGCTCACTTTCAAGATGGATTATAACGAGGCACTGATACGCTCATTGAAAGCAATCAAATCCGCACTGGTTTCCAAGAACAAAACCCAGAAAAAAATGCTATTGTTGATAAGGTAAAATTTAGAAGCATTCTATCATCATGTTTACAGCTGCATCTAGGAGGGAAATGAACAAATCAGGTCCTACCACCTGCTATGCTACTCCCCCCTCGGTCATCTGATTGTTTTAGAGCAGTGGGAAGCACATTTTAGGCTAATGGGTCTACTTTTAATTTTTCTTGCAACCTTGCAATCCACTAATAGATGTTTGGTGCTAAAAACATGATCAGGGTGCTACTTAAACATTAGCAAGAACTTTGTGTTATTGTAGAAGTTAAATAATTTATTAATTATTTGTTATTTACTACTTTATTTATACCTCGCTTTTCTCCCCGAAGGGATTTAAGGTGGCTAACAATCACACATTGTGATCAATTTAAGACAAACTGAATACAAACATTAAAAAATAATTAAATAGTATTGTGTGCCTGGTAGACTCCAGCAATACATGGAGCGTGAGTTGCTAGATGTACAAGCTGGATTTAGAAAGGCCAGAGGAATGAGAGACCAAATTGTCAATATCCACTGGATAATGGAGGAAGGTAGGGAGCTTCAGAAAAACATATATTTCTATTTTATTGACTATTCTAAAGCTTTTGACTGTGTGGATCATAATAAATTGTGGCAAGTTCTTGGTGGTATGGGGATACCAAGTCACCTTATCTGTCTCCTGAGGAATCTGTATAAAGACCAAGTAGCAACAGTATGAACAGACCACAGAACAACAGACTGGTTCAAGATTGGGAAAGGACTACGGCAGGGCTGAATCCTCTCACCCTACCTACTCATCATGTGATGTACAGGGCTTGATAAATCCAAGGCTGGAGTTAAAATTTCTGGAAGAAATATTAACAACCTTAGATATGCAGATGATACCACTTTGATGGCTGAAAGCGAGGAGGAGCTGAGGAGCCTTATAACCAAGGTGAAAGAAGAAAGTGCAAAAGCTGGGTTGTAGTTAAAACTTTTAAAAAAACAAGATTATGGCAACCAGACTGATTGATAACTGGCAAATAGAGGGAGAAAACATGGAGGCAGTGACAGACTTCATATTTCTAGGTGCAAAGATTACTGTAGATGCAGACTGCAGACAGGAAATCAGAAGACATTTACTTCTTGGGAGGAAAGCAATGAAGAATTTCGATAAAATAGTAAAGAGTAGAGACATCATACTGGCAACAAAGGTCTGCCACATAGTTAAGGCAATGGTATTCCCCATAGTAACCTATGGATGTGAGAGCTGGATCATAAGGAAGGCTGAGCAAATGAAAATAGATGCATTTGAACTGTGGTGTTGGAGGAAAATCCTGAGAGTGCCTTGGACCGCAAGAAGATCCAACCAGTCCATCCTCCAGGAAATAATGCCCAATGGCTGCTCACTGGAGGGAAGGATATTAGAGGCACAGATGAAGTACTTTGGCTACATCATGAGAAGACAGAAAAGCTTGAGAAGAGAATGATGCTGGGAAAAATGGAAGGAAAAAGGAAGAGGGGTTGACCAAAGGCAAGATGGATGGATGGTATCCTTTTAGTGATTGGCTTGACCAATTGGTTCATGAGGTCAGGAAGAGTCGGAAACGACTGAACAAATAATCAACAACATGTGTGTCTGGTTAAAAATACAATTAAAACATAATAAATACAATTAAAATGCATTTTAAAGCACATAACCCCCTCCCGAAAAAAAAAAAAAAACAAGAATGTATCAATGGTTCTTTTTCACTAAATGAGTGTAAAAACTGAGAGGATATAACCACCAGATAGAGAGTGTAAACTCCTTAGATTAGATAACGTAGATTGCTTGTAGTTTGTAGTTATTGTTTCTTTAGGATGTCATAGTATTATTTTAGAAAAAGTATTCTTAATCTTTTGTTTTGTTGTTGACATGGTTTTGTTTTTTGGTATGTTTGTTTGTAGGTTTTGTTTTACTCTGTTTTAATAAAAATTTCATCATAAAAAGAAAGAAATAAGCACAGCATCTATGCAGAAAATAGTCTACAATTCTATCTATATTCAGACATGATTTTTTGTGGTTGCGTACATTAGAACGGAATAATCATACAACTTTTGCTCTCTTCTTTATTTTGTGGGTAAAAAATTCTTCATTTTAATTAAAAGCCATGCTCTCTTTTCACCAGGTTATCTTAACTCTCTATCTTACAGGCCAGATGCTGTAAGAAATATAACTCTTGCTTAATGCACACTGTAAAAATCTCTGCATTTGTAGAGATATGGTTCAGTTTGATTCATGCACTGTGTTACATCTGCCTTTTAAATTAGAAATATTCTTCCTATTTATGCAAGAATCTGGGGGAAGTGGGAGGGAAGCGAGGGGAAGAACCTTTGCTTCCTTAGTATGCAATTTGCAAATGGACCAAGTTGTTATCAGATGATGACTACTTTGCTATTAAATTTTTCAAGTGATAGTATAGCTTGTATTTGGATGGGTTTTTTAAAAGTGTATTTCATGGAGTGCACATGCAGATAAAGTATTGGTAGAGTTTTTACAACTTTGATGCAAGATGAGAAGACTTCAATTTGTCAATTTTTTGTTGGCTAATTTGATTTTAAGGTATGGATTTAGAATGGGAAGGGCAAGTCCAAACTCTCTATAGCAGTAATGGTATTATCTATGGTGTATCTATTTGAAAAAAATACTTAGGACTTTGAGCCCTACAATTTGTTCAAGTAAATTCTATGCTGCTGCATTATGTGGGGCATGATATTTTGGGAAACAGTGGATGGCATTCCATTAATGCCATGAGCATGTATAGGTCCACTTTATACCTGTGTGTGTATGTATGTATACACGCGCACACACACACACATATACACATACATATATAAAGACGCATGCATGCACACACCACCACCACCATTCTACATTTAGCTGTTACTGTCTCATCTCCAATGTCATTCACTGTCTAAAAGAGGGGACAAGAATCATAGAATCATAGAATAATAGAAATGAAAGAAACCAGATGGGCCATCTAGTCCAACCCCCTGGCATGCAGGAAAAGCACAATCAAAGTATGCCTGACAGAATTCATCCAGCTTCTGTTTAAAAGTTTTCAAGGAAGGAGCTTCTACAAGACTCCCAGATTGTTAAACAGCTTGTACGGTCAGGAAGAACTAATGTTCACGTGGAATCTCCTTTCCTGTAATTTAAACCCAATGCTCCTAGCCCTAGTTTCAAGGGCAGCAAAAACAAGTCTGCTCCTTCTTCCTTATGACACCCTTTCACATATTTATACACGACTATCATGTCTCCTCTTAACTTTCTCTTCTGCAGGCTAAACATTTCCCGTTCTTTATGATGCTCCTCATACGGCATAGTCTCCAGACCTTTGATCATTTTAGTTGCCCTTCTATGGACACTTTCCAGCTTTGGAATATCTTTTTTAAACTGTGGATACATTATTTCAGGTGAGGTCTAACCAAAGCAGAATACAAAGGCACCATGAGTTCATTCAGTCTAGACACTATATTCCTTTTGATGCATCCCAAAATCTCATTGGCTTTTTTAGCTGCTGCATCACACTGTTGGCTCATGTTCAACATGTTCATGAAGACTCCAAGATCTTTTTCCCATGAGCTGTTGTCAAGCCAAGCATCACCCATTTTGTATCTTTGCATTTTGTTTGTTTTTTCTTCCTAAGTATACTATCTTACATTTGTCCATCAAAAAGGTATCTGGTCAGATTCCTAATCATCCTGTCTCTGGCTTGGTATATGATTAGATTTCTAACCAGATACCAAGCCAAAGACAGGATGATTACATCATTCACAAAAGTCCCTTAGAGAAAAACCTCTTTAAAAAATTGGTAACACCTCATTTGCGGTCCCCAAATTGAATTTGGGAGTCATGAAAAAATTGTGTACCTTGCCACCTAGTGCCTGTTTTAGACATTTACATGAACCTGTTACCAAGGACATGCAGCAAATGCTTAAACTGTATTTCATATAAAAGGAAAGTTAGCCTGCCTTGTTTAGCAAGCCCTGCAAATACTGATTTTGCTTGATGGCTATTTTATACACGTATACACTCAGGGTTGCTTAAAAATTTCACAGGTGAAAAGAACCCGTTGCAGAGAGACAATTAAAAAAGAAATAGTGAAACCCGCACAATTAGCTTAGACAAAATAATAATAATAATAATAATAATAATAATAATAATAATAATAATAATACCTCGCCACCATCTCCCCGTGAGGACTCGGGGCGGCTCACAACGTTACAAAAGTAACAGCACAAATACATTAAACAATATACACAGTTTAAAACACAAGAAGATGATAAAACAGAAGTTAAAACAAAGGTTTATATAACAGTAATAATATCAAACAACCACCAATGCAAATCCGTCAACTTCAAAGGTGGGGCCTTTGAAAAATTGTGAAATATTTACATCATCATAAAACAGGTCTGTGCCCCTAACATTATCACTTTTCTACTTCTGTATGATTTTAACATGTTTGCCAAATGAAAAAGGTGGTGAAACTTCAAAAGGTTGCATGAAGTATTTTGTGCATTTTAGTTGGCCCAATGTGTTGTGGTATTCTCTGAGCAATTAGACTCAATTTAACCCTCTCTGGGGGAGGTTCCACCAAAAAGCAGCAGAGTAGCAAAAGCAAAGCTTTTAAATGTAACAGTTACTGTGATGCCTCATGGGCCTTGTAGTCCTGTTCCTAGTACTATTGTGGCAGATGAAGATGAAAACATGGGGTTTTCGCCGGTTCAACAAGAGCTGGAGTCTCTTCACCTGCCGGATGTTGATGTTTGCCCTCAAGAATTCAGTAAAACAGGCCTTGGGCAGAACTCCCCTCCGTTTCCCAGGAAGGAATCTTATTCTAGAGACAGGGGAGTTAGAGAGGCCCAACGGAGGAGTTCACGGATTGCTGCCAAACAACAGACTGATTAGGCCTGCTTCCCTTGGGAAATTCTAAGGAGTCTTGCATCTGGACAGAGTTGGGTTTCGCTTCTTGTTCTCTAGGGAAAGAGACTTGTTGGCGGGAAAACGAGACCCAATATAGATGTTTGGCGCGGGAGATTCTTTGCGGAGTCAATTGATCACCTTCAGGAGAGAGATCGTGTGTGGACTTCGTAACCCCAGTTCCTTGCTTCCTGGATCGAGTTTCAAGCCTTGCTGTTTAACCACGGACCCTGCTCCATGCTTCACGTTTTGCCTTGTCTCCAGTCACGGACCTAGCCAAGAACCAAGTTTATTTCCAGCCTTGTTGTCAAGCTTCATTGGACTTTAAGACTCTGACATTTCCCCACACTATTGCTTGGCAAGAGTGTGTGTTTCGGTCAAGTGGATTAAAACTTTGAACTCTAATATCATTTATTGGACAATACATTTTTGGACTATATTTGACCTCTTTTGAAAGGTCTGTTTCTGAACTATATTCTTCACTTGTTTTTATTGCTTTTATATATTTCTTTAATAAAGATATTAGATAGAGACTGGCCTCTGTGTAAGGTTATTGGTGCCCAGCAGCCAGGGTTCTGACAGTTACTTACAAGAGAAGCTTTTGACCACTTAGGATTGCAATGGACTGCAGAGTCTCAGTAAAAGTTCAAAAAGTATTTATTCAGGTGAAAAGAACTCCATTGTAGATAGAAAGGCTTGGGAACTGTCTGGTCTACTCTAGACTGGTTTCTAAGAAAAAATAACAAACATCTACATAGTTACATCTTGCCAGGAGAGACAGCAAGATGTTTCTTGTTAGGTAGAAGAACAAAGGGAGAAAGGGCTGAACCAAATGATTCCAACTGCATGGTCCAGTTTCTTGGGGCCATAAAACATTCTGACCAATGAGAAGTTAGTGACCCTAGAGATTCACATTTCTACTAACTTCAAAGTAAGGGATGTGAGGTAAACAGGATAGAGTGAAAACACAGTAAAGCCTGTCTGGGCATGCTTTGGAAACAGGGAAAGGATTCCCTCAATCTAACTCTATCATCTAACTACACCTAGACTTGAGTAGTGCAGGATGATTCCCAGCACAATGTGTATCTATAACACTGTGTTGTGGATCTTTGGAACGTATTCTATGTTTTATAAAGATTTAATGCCTACAGCCTCCTGGACAATAGACTTGTCCCAGGAAAACCTCTGAGTCACGACTTTCATTATTCTAGCCAGGCATTCAAAAAGCCCCCTAGCAGTGCAATGGCATAGAGCAATGGTTTTCAACCTGGGGTCCCCAGATATTTTTGGCCTTCAACTCCCAGAAATCCTAACAGCTGGTAAACTGGCTGGGATTTCTGGGAGTTGTAGGCCAAAAACATCTGGGGACCCCAGGTTGAGAACCACTGGCATAGATGGTAGAGGAGGTTGGTTCTTCTCTTTCCTACTTTACTGGTTTCTTTTGTGTGCATGTGTGTGTTGGAGGGGGATAAGACTTAAAGATAGACGAGTTGGTTGACTTTTGGCTAAAATGTATAAACATATATGCATATATACATACATCCATATGTCTCATTGCAAGACATGTTGAAGCAATGTAAGGCATCTTGTGAAATATTTACATAATCATAAACCAATTTACAAGAACCTAAAGGTGAATTGTGATGATGACAACACCTGCATTCCCGGGGGAGAGCAGATATATAGTTACATCTTCAGGACCTTTCTACAAGTGAAGCTAACAACATGACAATTACACAAAAGGGGCCTGAAGTACAATAGACATCACAGTGCTATGGATCTGTGCCAGCATTGTGGCTCTGATTGCACAATGGGCATTTTAATGCTGTGGATCTCAGTGTGCAATGGACATCACAGCACGGTGGGCTCTATCATGCATAGGACATCATGGCATTTTGTGCAAAGGATATTATGGAGCTATGGATCATTATGGTCAGAATTGCATCCATTATGCTATGAGCATTTTGACATTGTGGGTCCCATTGCCCAGTGGGCATTGTGAGCCTACGAATCCCACTGGCATGAAAAGGATATCATAGCACTATGGATCCTGTTGCACAATTGGCTTTTTATTGCTATGGAATCCTGTTGAATTGTGGGCATTGGAGCACTATGGATCCCTTTATTTATTTATTTATTTTTCAAACTTATATGCCGCCACTCCCCTAGGGCTCGGGGCGGCTTACAAGAATGGGTACCATAGAACTATGAATCCTGAACACCAATAGAACACCAACAAGCTATCCTAATATCCATTGTCTCATTTACTAGAAGGGTTGTATATCATATCAGGGATATAGCTAAGTTATCATAAAGTTTCATATTGTGGCATCTCATGTAGCATCTCAACCATTAGAACGATCTATGTTGTTGGAAAAAGAATCCAATGAGTCATATAACCCCTCTACCCTCAACAGCAAGTTTGTTCTCTCCTAAAAGGAAGAGTGGAAAATATCAGTAGCTAATTTAAAAATGAAAGACCAACAGAACACAGGCTAGTCTATGCATTGGGAAATTAGTAGCATACAGATCCAGCCTTTCTCTTTTGCTCTGATTTCCATAAAGGAGATTTTCCCTTTCTTCCTTTCTATGCTTCAAATAATTTGAGAGTCACCCAAGACAGAGACAGCGAGCTGGATTCCACGCAATGCTTCAGCACATGGAGGCTTATCTATATGCATTACTTTGATTTCAAATTATTTTGAGCCAAGCTTTTTTATTGTAGTCCTTGTTACATACATAAATCTCAAAATGTAATACATTTTATAAGAAATGGTCATAAAAATTTACAGCCAGTAACTTTTCCCCTGTCCCTTACAATGATATTCTACTAAAACCATTAAATGCTTCTCATTAATGCCCTTTAAATGATTGGGTAATGACCCACAATCGCGTGTAAGTGAACAACCATTAAAGAATTATCCATTCTTAGCATGCTTTTAAGTACAGTTTAAATACATGGGAGGAAACATGCAATATATTAGGGAAAGTATTAAATTTGAAAAAGAGAAAACAAGAGCACTCCAAATGAACAAAGAGGTGTAGAACCCTGAAATGGCCATAGTTCTCAGGGAGCCCGTATTAGGGGTGTTCAAAGCTTCAGACCTCCGTTTCGTAATTTGGAGTCATTTGGATGCCTCACCTAAAAGTGTATGAGCTTGCACATTTTAGGTGCTGTGTGGATGCATCCTGAGAATTGGAAGTGGCCATAAGGGCCAACTAATCAAATTCCTTGTTATGCAGGAATGCACAACTAAAACTGTTTGATTTTCTTCTTCAGGGCTAAGGAGGGAATGCTGCCAGAGAAGCCTGAACCTCATAGCATAAGGTAAGCCCCAGGCCTGCGGCATGAATGGGAGCTATTGATGGGCTTTTCCCATCAGTAACCCCTGAAAGCTTCCTTGTGGAGAGCTGGTAGGCCAGAAATGGGTATCACATGATGCCATACAATATGCACCTTTATCAAAAGTGATGGTACTGCTACGTTGTTCCATGTGATAAAGTCCTTGATGTAGATGCAAACACAAGTTCCCTAACACATAGAATCATAGAATCTGACAATTTGCAGAGGCCACAATAGCCAACTAGTCTAATCCCTTATCATTACAAGAATGCACAAGTAAAGCACTCCTGAGCAATGCCCATCTAACTTCTACTTTTCCAAAAATGGAAGTCCACCACTCTCCAAGGTAGTCCATTCCAGTCTCAAACCGCTCTCATTTTTATATCCCACCTTTCTTCCAATATAAGGACTCAAGGTGGCTAACAATAAATATAAAACAATGCAAATTAAAACCATGTAAATGCACTAAATATAAATATAAAAGCAATTAAATGATGTGTGTCATTAAAACCATTAAACATGAAAATATTAACATGCAGTAAAGCTTTCATGGTAAATACGTTCTTTCCGTTGTTTCCTTTTTATAATTGGAATCCATTGGTTCAGGTTTTTGTTTCCAGATCAGCAGAAAACAAGTTTGCTCCATCTTCTACATGACATCTTTTCAAATATTATGCAGTTTTACTTTTGGGGGCAGAGGCATGTTAGGTACCAGAGCTTCCATAAGCGAAGTGCTTCCCGTGACATTTCATGCATAGTCTGCCTTCTTGGATGTGCATAACTATTTGTCACTGCATTCAATGTCCCAGTTCTATGATATTAAGAGGCTTTAATGCCTCCCCTTTCCAAAATTTAGCCTGGGCTACAGAGTCTGGGATGTAAAAATGCTTTTCTTCTTCATTCCAGAGGCAACTGGAAGCTGCCATGTGAGTTGAGTGGTGAAAATGTTCCAGGCTTTAGTCCTAAATGTATTGGATATGTGCAAAATACTGAACTCATTCTGGAATAGGGATCAACATCTCAGACACCACCATTAAAGTAAAACCTGCATCAGATTTATTGTATCAAGGATTGGATGATTCTCAGAGTCAAAGTGGCAGACTCAAGTCCTAGTTTTTTTCTTTTCACCAGGGCTGGTCCAATGTGGGAAGCTGATTATGCCTCGGCATTGGGCGCACGTCAATGGGGGGTACTGTTGAGGCCTTGACAGTGCCCCCGTTTTGCGCCGGTGTTTGTGAGGTGATCATCATGTCAGACAAGTGCCCGATGTGGGCTCTGGAAGGCCTAGCACAGGCTCCAGAAGGCCTAGTGCAGGCTCCAAAAGCCTGTGTCAGGCCTTCCGGTGGGCTGGGCGGGCCTTCTGAAGCCCACATCGGGTACTCCGGAGCCTTGCGCCAGCCTCCAAGGGCTTTGGCCGGCCCCCATGGCAAGCTTGATAAGCATTTAATGGCATTGCAGCTTCAAAACCTGGCTGCTTCCTCGCTGGGGACATCCTTGGTTGGGGGTGTTAGTTGGCCCTGATTGCTTCCTGTCTGGATTTCCTGTTTTCAGAGTGTTGTTCTTTATTTATGTTTTTCCTTAATCCCTCCTTATTATCCAACATTTTCGCTTATCCAATGCTTTTATTTTTCAGTGATTGGTTTGGGGAGGGAGCCAAAATTTCTGTTTACCTACACTTGAAAATTACCTTGGACTGGCTCTGCTTTTCACTGGAAGAGATACATAAAGTCTATACAAATAAACCTACCATACAACTGACACTGCTTCTTGCAAGCACCCGGTTGGTCAGCAATATTCTTCATGTAGCAAAGGTAGTGGGAAATGTGAAGCATATGGGTTATATGAGGCACACAAGGACCCACTCTTTATTTTTGAAGGCCCCTTTATTGTTGCTGTTAAATCAACTTTGACTTATAGTGACCCTATGAATGAGAGACCTCCACGAGCCCCATTCATGAACTGCCTTGCTCAGGTATTTTAAACTCAGGACATTCCTCAGTTGTTTAACCTGACATAAAATGATAGAGCAGGAAGGACATCCGAAGTCTACAAAAGCATTCTTCCCAAAATCTACTTTATTGACCTAAATTCTATTGTTAGTCCTAGATAAACTAGAGTTGCTAAATCAATTGGATGTATCTTTGTGTTGACTCACAGTTCAACAGTGGAGTCAATAATACTATTCTACTTGGGATTAACCAACTGAATATCAACCATGGGTTTTGGGTAGTTTTTAAATATTAAACAAATGACATATATAGAGAGGTTAATGCTGATAAAAGGTGATAAATAATACAGGGAAAGAAGGGATCTCCCCACTCTTTCACCCCATAGGTGTACTATCATTTTCTACTACAGGAACAGAGCGACCGTGACCCTACAAAAATCCACATCTAAGCATTTGTGAAAGGGTTTCTTCCCAGTTCCTGCTTCAATATTCCTTCCCACTCTTTCCACCTTGCCTGAAATGTGTAGTAGTCAAATATGCACATTATCTTAACCTGTATTATCCTAAATCTTTGGTCTACTTATCTCTTGAGCAGTTTCCAGAAAGTTGAAAGGAGTAATCACCTATATTAGAGATGGTCTCAGCGGGGCTGTAAAAGTCAAATTGGAAACAAGAACACAGCTCATCCTATCAGCCTTGAGGTAATTTGGTTTAATCACAAAAGGAGAAGCCGTCTAAACTCGAAATGATTTCCGGCCCACCAGTGGTGAAAGGGACCTATTCCCTCAGGGTTTGTAGAAGCAAATGAAGAAGGCTGAATGAAGCTCTGCGCCAAAACAAACTTTTTTAACGTCTACTGCAGAAAAGGCCCTTTACAAAATGCAGCCAACTAAAATATTCATGTTATCTCGTAGGCGTTCAATACATCGACAGATAGGAACGTTAGTTGAGAGTTGAAATTTCACTTAGGATGTAAAGGTTGCTAGTTGCAACTTGATCTAGTCTAACAATAGCTAGTAGCTGGTGGCGAAGTGCATTAAAGCACTGAGCTGGAGACCGAAAGATCCCAGGTTCAAACCCCGGGAGCGGCGGGAGCGGCCGCTGTTAGCTCCAGCTCCTGCCAACCTAGCAGTTCAAAAACATGCCAATGTGAATAGATCAATAAGTACTGCTTCGGTGGGAAGGTAATGGAGCTCCATGCAGTCATGGCGGCCACATGACCTTGGAGGTGTCTATGGACAACACTGGCTCTTCGGCTTAGAAATAGAGATGAGCACCAACCCCCCAGAGTCAGACATGACTGGAGTTAACGTAAGGGGAAACCTTTACCTCTGATATATACACACATATACGTCCAGACGGATGGGTCAACTCATCCATGAGTACTGTACCATAACCCTTATATTAAAAAGCAGTCAACCCCTTCTCTGAGTCGATTAGCAAAAGATGAGAGTTTAGTCTATCCAGGGAGAACTGCACAACCCCTGACCCACTCTACTTTCCCCACTGCAATGCTGCTTCTGCCCTTTTTGAAAGACTGGGGAGAAAAGGTGGCCAGGCTCCCAAAGGTGGCATTGGCCCCTTCCCTTCTCTGTGACAGGACCCTCGACTTATCCATTGGTCACAGAAAAATCCATACTTTTGATCCCAGTAAGGTAAAGGTAAAGGTTTTCCCCTGACGTTAAGTCCAGTCATGTCTGACTCTGGGGGTTGGTGCTCATCTCCATTTCTAAGCCGAAGAGCCGGTGTTGTCCGTAGACACCTCCAAGGTCACGTGGCCGGCATGACTGCATGGAGCGCCGTTACCTTCCCGCCGGAGCAGTACCTATTGATCTACTCACATTGGCATGTTTTCGAATTGCTAGGTTGGCAGAAGCTGGAGCTAACAGCGGGAACTCATTCCGCTCCCGGGATTTGAACCTGGCACCTTTCGGTCCACAAGTTCAGCAGCTCAGTGCTTTAACACACTTCGCCACCGGGGCATCCCTTGGTCCCAGTACCTACCCTCAACTAATATTTGCGGTCAACTTATACAAGAGTATATATAATACAGTATATTGTCTAGAATCCTATTGGAATGTTATCCTGTTGTCATGTTTTTCTGTGGTCATGGTTGAACATATTTGTCTGACACAAAACACTGATATTTAATTCAACATTATGGAAGTGAAGTTGCTCAGATGGGCCGGCATCTCATTAGTCAAATGCACAATTGTAATTCAATGTTGTCTGAAAAAAAATCTGCAGATGTCTAAAGCTTGAAATGCATTTCAAAGAGATAAAAAACAGTTACCATACATTGATTTTAAGAGCATAGCCAACTACAAAGTGTACTGGTGAAAAATATACACAACTGTACTTTAACCAATGGGGGAAATGTGTGAGATAATGTGTTTGTTAGTGAAACAGTGTCTCTAAATATCCAAAAATCAAAGATTTATTTGAAAGAAAATGGAAGGATTTCACAATTAGGGAATATGCAATGGGGAATACAGAGAGGCCATTTCTGAAATCTCAGTTAATAAGGAAGTGACAATTAAACCCTTGCGCCGGCTGAACTGCTGATCAAAAGGTTGGGGGTTCGAATCCAGGGAGTGGAATAAGCTCCCTCTATCAGCTCCAGCTCCATGTGGGGACATGAGAGAAGCCTCATGTAATGATATTTGATGGTAAAACATCAAATATCTGGGCATCCCCTGGGTAACATCCTTGCAGATAGCAAATTCTCTCATACAAGAAGCAACTTGCAGTTTCTCAAGATAATAATAATAATAATAATAATAATAATAATAATAATAATAATAATACTTTATTTATATACCGCCCTATCTCCCGGATGGGACTCAGGGCAGTTTACAGTCATAAAAGCAACACAAACATTACATAACAACGTAATAACACATTACTAAACAAAGTAAAATAATACAATTATAACAATAAATATTAAATAACACTTACATGACCAGATCAAGGGGACGGGAAGTTGCTCCTGACAATAATAATAATAATAATAATAATAATAATAATAATAATAATAATAATAACAACAATAATATCACACTTTTTCTCTCTTAAAGGAGAATCAAAGAATATTCAAAGTTATGTATCAACCAAGAAAGCACAGCTGAATGGCTGGGATCCTATTGGTTTATCCCAAGAGAGTAGACCTATTGAGTCAACTGTCAAATTATGAGTCAAGACAGATAAATTCATTTGATTCAATGCACTACTGTAGTTGGGATTAACAATAGGATGTAGACTGTGTAAAATGGTTCCATTTGACTTCCATTTGGGATCAAAGCAGGTCATTAAAAAAGTAAATAAATCAGTTCTGCTTATGCAACCAACAATTAATTGTTGCCAATTGTACGCCGCCCTGAGTCCCTTCGGGTGAGAAGGGCGGGATAGAAATATTGGAAATAAAAATAAATATTGGAAATAAATAAATTAAATACATCCATTAAACAGCATTCAAAAAAGTTGCATTACATCTGTAAGGAAATGTATACCTACAGGATTCTGGTCACTGTATTTGTACTGGATGATAAACCATCGAGAACCTGAGCTATCACCTCCATTTTCTTTCACTGCTCTAAATTGGTAGGCAGAGAAAGACACTGATGTTTGTTTAACGTAAGAGGAAGTGTGTGTGTGTGTGTGTGTGTGTGATGAAAGCAGTTTCTAGTATTTCAAAAGTCCACGGCATTCTGCAAATGGGCTCTTTGCCAAATGGGAATTGAAACGAGTCTACGTATTACACTATTTGCCTTAGAAGAAATTAATTTTCAGCCAGAAGCAGATCGGCTTATTTAATATTTATCTTTAGCTGCAGGAAGATGAATCTATTATTTTATAAGTTTATTTTGAGGGTGTCTTCTCTCTCTCTCTCTTTTTCTCTCCAGCCTATTCTTTCCGGATGTGGATTTTCCAGCAGTTGGATTCCTGCAGGAGGCGCTGAAGTATTCTTACCTGGGCTAAAGCAGGGTTAAGAAATCTGAAATATGTCAGTAATACCAGCTCAGCCATCATTAAACAAGTATTAAATTCCACCCATCTTTTTTTTTAAAAAAGGCTGTACCTGCTAGAAGTGTTCAAGGTGATCAGTAGTTTGAAGAGTTTGGTTGGGGAGAATGGAAGGACAGTGAAATATTGCAAACACCCTGTTGTTCTCGGCGCTATAAGCCAAAAAGTTAATATATGTACAGCACAGAAATTAAGCAGAGAAGAATGATCTATATCCATCCATCTGATTTAGTGGCAGTAGAAGCAGGGACAGTATGGTAAAGTGAATGCAAAACACAACACTGTGAATATATGCTGTCTTTTCAACTGGCAGACTATGGGTGTTCCAGTTATTTGACATGAGTTACTTATATAATATCAACATTCTTTCTTGCTGCATATTAAGTCTGAATTTCCAAATGGAAATGTATCTGTTTCATTTTTGGTTGCATTTCTCAGAATCCCACCTGCATTCTCATCTTGTTCCAATTCCACCTCCGATTGTAAGTCTTTCCTTTAAAAGAAAACATGCATGTATATTTGGGCACACATTCTGAGTGAAATGTAATAAACCAAATTCTTTTAATTCTGTTACATTGGGAGGGGAATGCTTACCACTATATATCCCAACAAGGGCCCTCAACCCCAATCTCTGTTGGTGGAACTGTCAGGCTCACTTCAAAGGACCAGTCTGAACGCAGATCAAAGATAGCTGCTCTCAAATCCAATCTTTATTGAAGAATACATGACTTTGGAAAAAGTCGAGAATGACCTAATGTTTACATACAATCATTTTTATCACCTCTGATGCAACGTAACACCACACGCAAATATCATCATCAAACCCCACCCCCTGTATCACATTTCTACTATTCCCACACACTCTACCAATTATAATTCTTTATACTTTCAACCCCGAGTTCCCAGGCTCTTCTATCTTCTTCTGCCAGGTGCTTCCAGGATTATTTATGTTATGACTCCAAGTCCAGGGCTTGGAAATTCAGCCCTGGGACTTGGTTCCATGACATGGCGCCCTCTTTTTCTCCATCCTCCTCTTCGGTGCTTCTTTCATCACAATTCTGAAATAAATCAAACAATAACTCTATGTGTCCATTTTGTCCAAAGTACCCATATACTTTTTCAGTAAGCTGCGATGGAATACTGGGTGTATTTTCCCTAAACTTTTTGGCAATGCCAACTGGAAATTTACTTCGTTGATAACACCCTGTATTCTGAATGGTCCAATATATTTGGGGCCCAGTTTTCTCGAAGGTAGCCCCAATTTGATGTTTTGGGTACTTAACCACACTAAATCTCCTTTCTCCAATTTATCGCCTTCCATCCTTTTTCTGTCTGCGAATGTTTTATACTTTTTGTGTGCTTCCTTTAAGGATGCAGTCACTTGACTCCAGCATTCTAGCATTTGAGTTTTCCATTTCCCTGCCCCTGTTTCTTCATTCTCTGTCCATCTTGGCAACTGGGGCAGAGGCTATATTTCATACCCGTAAACTACTTCAAAGGGAGTTTTATTTGTTGCGGAATGTATAGTCGAATTAAAAGCTAGTTCTGCGAAAGCCAGCCACTTAGACCAGTCATTTTGTCTCATGTTAGAGTACATTCGAAGGAACTGCCCAAGCGTCTGTTGAGTACGTTCTACTGCCCCGTTTGTCATGGGGTGAAAAGCAGAACTTAGACTCCTTTCTGCTCCTAGCATTTCCAAGAATTTTTCCCAGAATTTTGCTGTGAACTGAACCCCTCTGTCACTGACCACTCTACTGGGACATCCATGAAGTTTGTAAATATGGTTTATGTACAATTCAGCTAGTTTCTCTGCCGATGGTAGTTTCGTCAGTGCTATAAAGTGGGCCTGTTTGGAAAACAGGTCTAATACTGTCCAAATATAACGATGTCCTTTGCTAACCGGCAGTTCCCCCACAAAGTCCATAGCTACACATTCCCAAGGCCTGGTAGGTTCTGCTACTGTTTGTAATAATCCCATTGGCTTCCCTCCTCTCGATTTATTTCTGGCACAATCATCACATTGAACAACATGATTCTTTATGTCCTTCCTCATCCCTGGCCACCAACAATGTTTTGCTATTGTCTTTGTTGTTTTTGTAATTCCTGTATGACCAGCGCTCTGGTTATTGTGAAAACGATGCAAAATCTTAATCCTTAATATTGCTGGGATATACAGTTTCTTGTTCACAAACCAGAATCCCCCCTTCTGCTCCCCCTTTTCTGCGTTGGATGCGATCCACTGATCTCCTTCGTATGACTGTTTCAGTTCTTTTCCCCAACTATTTTCCTCGTCGAATTTAATAATAGCAGTGTTCTCTCTTTGGGTCTGCGCTCTTGTACTGACAGCTAAGCCCCATTGTTTATCAGAGAATACTGTTCCCTCTTTTGCTGTGGTTATGCCTTCGTGTTGAGGCATGCGTGAAAGAGCATCTGCCAAGACATTCTGTTTCCCTTGGAAAAACTTTAATTGGAAATCGAACCTGCTGAAGTATTGTGCCCATCTAATTTGTTTGGGGGACAATTTTCGAGGAGATTTTAAATACTGGAGGTTCTTATGGTCAGACCAAATTTCAAATGGGATTCCGCTCCCTTCAAGGAAGTGTCGCCAGCATTCTAAGGCTTTTAATATGGCTAATGCTTCTTTTTCCCATATGGGCCAACATTTTTCAGTTTCACTGAACTTCCGGGACAAATATCCACAAGGTTTTAAGTTCCCATTTTGATCTTTTTGCAATAGTACTGCCCCGTATGCACAGTCTGAAGCATCGCAATGGATTATGAAAGGGCTCCGGATATCGGGGTGTTTTAGGACGGGTTCTTCTGTGAAGCATCCTTTTAGGGTTTCAAATGCCTTTTGGCATTCTGGCGTCCAACTCAGTTTGGCGCCAGGAGCTTTCACTTTTGCTGTCTCCCCTTTCCCTTTTGTTTTTAAAAGTTCAGTAAGGGGTGCGGTTATTTGCGCAAAGCCTTTTATGAACGATCTATAAAAATTTGCGAACCCCAGAAATGATTGCAATTGCCTCCTTGTTTGAGGTACTCCCCATTCTTTTACGTCTGATACTTTAGACGGGTCCATAGCTAACCCTTCTGGAGATATCCGATACCCCAGAAAGTCAATTTGAGTTTTATTAAATTCACATTTGGACAGTTTTGCATACAGCTTTGCTTCCCTTAGTCTCTGCAAAACTTCCCGGACCAATTCCACGTGCTTTTCTTTATCTTCGCTCACGATCAAGATGTCATCAAGGAATATGAATACTCCTCGGTACAACAATGGGTGCAGTATTTCATTTATAAGCTGCATAAAGCAACTGCCGCCGTTTTTTAACCCAAATGGCAAAATTTTATATTCAAAATGGCCGAATGCGCAGGAAAATGCAGTTTTCCAAGTATCCTCGGGTTTGATTCTTAATTTATGATATGCTTCAATTAAATCCAGTTTAGTAAATATGCTCCCTTTCTTCAATACGGTAATTAAATCCTTTACTAAGGGCATAGGGTATTTATTGTCCTTAGTAATTGCATTTAAATTTCGATAGTCAATGCACAATCTTAGAGAGTTGTCTTTCTTTCTCCTAAATAACACTGGGGCTCCGAGAGGAGAATTGGATGGCTTAATGAAGCCTCGCGCCAGGTTCTTATCAATATATTTCCTCAATTCCTCCTTCTCCTGAACAGACATGGGATACACTTTTGGTTTTGGTAAGTTTGCTCCTGGGGTTATTTCAATTTCTACTTCTATATTCCTCTTGGGAGGTAATTTACTTGCCTCTTTCTGATTGAAAACATCCACAAAGTCTCTGTATTCAGGTGGCAATAGCTGTGGGTCTATTTCCCCTGCTTCATTTCCCTCGTCCTCCTCTCCTGCTATTTTGCTTATCTCCCATTGCGTTTGTTGTTCTTTAAATGCTAGGCTCTTTCCTCTCCAATCTACTTCAGGATTTGCCTGTTCGAGCCATGGGATCCCTAGTATTACATGGTATGTGGCAATAGGGGCTATCACAAAGGATATTCTTCCTTCCCATTTGCCTATTTTACATGGGACCCCCCGTATTTCCTTCGTAGATACTTCCCCAGCAGCAACTGATCCATCTAGCTGCGAAAATGCAATTGGGGAGTCAAGCAACGTCTGCTGGCATTTCAGCGCTCCTGCTAATTCCGGAGTTACAATGTTCCTAGAACAACCGCAATCCACGAATGCCCTGCAGGTGGCCCGATTCTCTAGCCCCGATAGGCAGATTGGCACTACTAGCATGCGTTTGTCTCGACTCACCAGCCTTTCCGGAGATTCTGGGGCTCGCACCTCCTCCTCCGCTCGTCTCCCGGCTGCTGGCTTGGGCTTTGAGGGTTTTGGCGGCTCCCCCTTCCGGGCCCAACATTCTGCTGCTCGATGGCCCGTCTTCCCACATACAAAGCATCCCGGCTTGGGTTTGTTGTCATCTCCTTTGAAGGGGATCCCCTGCCTCCCTCCGGGTTTTTCCTGCTTTCTCGTTTCTCCTCGACCCCTCGCCACCGGTCTTTGCTGGCCGCCGCCGCCCCTGAAACGCTTTACTTGGGCCAGGGTGGATTCGACGCGCCCCGCTAGTTGTATCCAGCCCTGGAGTGTTTCTGGGTCGTCTCTGTGCGCTGCCCAACTGAAAACCTCGGGGCGTAGTCCCTCTTTGAATATCTCCACTTTGGTCACTTCAGACCACTCTGGCACCCTTTCCGCGAGATGGAGGAATTCCTCTGCGTACTCGGGCACCGTTTTGTCCCTCTGCTTTATTCCTTTAAGCTGGTCTCGAGCCCTCAATTGCTCTAGCCGGTCTCTGAACCGGTTTTCCAGTGCGGCGAGGAAGCGGGGTACTGACCTCAGGCACGGGTCGCGTCTGGCATGTAGTTGCACATACCAGCTGGCTGCTCCTCTCTTTAGTGTGTTGCCGATGGCCCGAACCATGCTTCCTTCGGAGGGGAATGTGTGTGCGTTGTCTTCCATATATCCTCTGATGCTAATGAGGAAAGAGTTCAGTTCAGATGATTCCCCTCCGTATTCCAGTTTGAGCTCTTCCCTCCTTTGCATCCATTCTGCGGCCCGTTGATGCTGTCTGGGAGGCATGGGGAAGGGTTGCATCGGGTTTCCTTGGATGGCCCCTTTGAACACGCCGCGCCCCACTCCGGCGGTCGTTCCGCGCGGCTCCCGAAATTCTGCCGCTGCTGTCGGCCCTTCCACCCATCTGAATGCGGGCCTCGCTGTAGCCCCCGCACCTCGCCTTCCCTCGTCGTACGGCACATCCTCCTCCTCTTCCTGGATCTCCGGCTCCTCTCCGCCTTCGTCCGCCAATCCACTGGACCCGATTCCTGGCCCCAGTGGTCTTTCCACCCCGACGCCCATTCGGGGGGTTGGAAGTCCTGTTGGAGTTGGCGGCCTCAGAGTTCCCAGAGCTTGCTGGCGCTCCACTTCGCGCGCCATTCTGTCTCGGAACTCCAGTTCCTGCCAGTATTCCTCATCCCCCTCGCCCCTCGCCGCCACGGGGCTCTGCGTTGAGGCGCGCTGGCCCCTCTGGCTCCAAGCTTCTTCTTTACTTGGCTCTCTCTCGGCGCCATATCGGGTGGGCTCCTTCTGGAGATTCTCTTCCAATAGTGGCACCAACCTCCCCACGGTTTCCGACAGCCTGGATAAATTAGTTTCCAGGATTGATAACCGCAGGGCCACGGTCTCCGGCATGCTTCCTCCAGATCCCCAACTGGTTTCTGCAGCCGCAGAGACGCCTCTTCCTCCTCTGGGAATCCTCTGGGTCACGCCGTTCGGCCTGGGGTACCCCGTAGAGGAAGCTATGGCTTGCAGCGTCTCTTCCCCCAACGGCCGGGCCCCTGGCAAAGGCCTCTCTGCTCCATTTAGGCTTTGATCGCCTTCTCCACTCATTATCACTTCACTGCGAATCCGCAGGAGGGTGAGAACGGGATTCTCGACTTAAATGTCAGGCTCACTTCAAAGGACCAGTCTGAACGCAGATCAAAGATAGCTGCTCTCAAATCCAATCTTTATTGAAGAATACATGACTTTGGAAAAAGTCGAGAATGACCTAATGTTTACATACAATCATTTTTATCACCTCTGATGCAACGTAACACCACACGCAAATATCATCATCAAACCCCACCCCCTGTATCACATTTCTACTATTCCCACACACTCTACCAATTATAATTGTTTATACTTTCAACCCCGAGTTCCCAGGCTCTTCTATCTTCTTCTGCCAGGTGCTTCCAGGATTATTTATGTTATGACTCCAAGTCCAGGGCTTGGAAATTCAGCCCTGGGACTTGGTTCCATGACATACTTCTACTGCTCCTAGTGTCATCTCCTTAATGCATTCAACATGCCACAGAGATAATTTCCACTACAGATTTATAGCTCTATATTCCATATTGATGGCCATAACAACATGATATGGAACCCTGGGCTTGCAGTTTGTTGAGAAACTAGAGTTTTCTCACTGATAATTTTAAATGCCCTTCCATAAACTTGATAACCCAGGATTTAGCAGAAGCCAAAAAGCATCCATGATAGTAATACTGGAATGCAGTGGTCCATAATATCAATTGGGGTTTGGTTCCAGGAGATCCCATGGAAACTGCAATCCATGGTTCTTCAAGTGCCATTATATACAATGGTGAAATAAAAAGATATCCCTTATATAAAATGATGAACAACTCAAATGAGTGTTCATCATATGTGCTGCTGGATTTGCCATGAATTGTGGCAAAACCAGCATTGCCATGCGGGGGGCGGGGAGAATCCATTGCCTCACTCCCTACATCACTTTACTTACCAAGGCCCCATCCCACAAAGGGAACCTTCCCGTGTTGCCTTTGTGTCAGCATACACTGGTTCTACTTAAGTTTAGTCATGGAGCCCCGCCATAAGTAGTTGTATGTCATGGGATGGGAGCTGGCAGGCTCAGTGGCTAAACTAGAGAGGCATATAATGCCAAAATCAGCCCTGTCTGATGAGGTCGAAAGAGATCATGGCTATCTATGAAATCCCAAGAGCAGCAAAATCATTGTGCAGCAAAATCAATGTTTATTCTTTGTATAAAGAAAAGATGGGGATATTTTCAAGCTATAGTTGGTTGGATGCTGAACTTGTAAATACAGAAAGCTGACTGCCTAGTCCTCCAATTGTGTAGATTAAATGAGTCCCAGATAAACTTATTTATTCAGCCATGTTCTAGGGCAGGAATGAGAATGGTGTAGTCAACATGTGGCTCTTTGGAAGGTGGTTCAAGGTACCCCTGGGACTTCAAATGTAACCCCCAAACCCACAATTTTTCATCCCGAAAATTGCATTTTTGGAGGTTAGTAAATAGAAACCACTTTGGTGAAACATCTCAGACTGTTTTGGAGGATGCTACCCCCTCCAAAACAGCCAACCCCCTCCCACAACTGCCAGAAGTGACACACAATAATTTCCAAGTGCCACTTTGGTGGAGCCCTTATTCTGGTGGTGTTGTCCTTCATGCAGCATGCCAACTAAAGTCCTCTAAATCCATCCCCACTCCCTTTGTAGACATCTAAGCCCCATCTCTAACACTATTTCCCCAATCCCTTGCTGCTCAGTGTCCCAGATTCCTTTAATCTCTATCACACTTTTTGCTGCTTGTTGATTGCCAAGCCCTGCTTTTCCTACTTGAGACATTATCCATCAGCTTCCTCCATTAAAATGGATCCTTTCAGTTCTAGTTCATCTGTGTCTACAGTGAAACTTGGTCCAGTAGAACAAATGCGTCACCATTTCAGGCTCAACTTGTTCATGATGTTCTTATCAAGTCATCAAGTCAACTGCAATTTATAGCAACCCCATTAGTTGAGAGACAACCAATAACTTCCACCATCAACTTTCCTACTCATATCTTGCAAACCCAGGGCTGTGGCTTCCTTGATTGAATCAATTTCTCTGTAGCATGATTTTCCTCTTTTCTCACAGCCTCCTGTTTTATCTTTTCCAAAGAGTTGCGTTGTCTCATGATATGCCCAATGTATGACAACCTCAATTAATTCTTTTGACTTTTAGTGGGGGTTCAGACCTGATTTACTCTATGGCTAATCATTTCTTTTCTTAATGGTATCTAGATAACTTTCTGCTGGCATCACATTTTGAATGAGTTGATTTTCTTTCCATCTGCTTTGCCTAGGCAAAGTACTTTTGACTGACTGCTATTATCTCTGTGTGTAACTGTATATCTGAGTGTATAGGTATGTGAGCTAGTGATGTGCATTTGTATGGAATTGCTGTTCGTTTTGTTTAGTTTCATTTGTTTTGGCTTATTTCTGTTTTCTTCTCTGCTTCTGAAAATGGGGCGCGTATCCAAATGGGATTTTCGTCTCGCATCAAAAACCAAAAAAAATTGGACCATTGGTCTATGAGGTCACGAAGAGTCGGAAATGAATGAGTGAATGAAGAAGAAGAGAGAAAATAATTATAGTTCTCCTAAGGGCCAGTTTTAGAGAGAGACTGAAGGTTTGAATAGAGACAGGAGCCCAAAAATGTCGTTGCTTTCAAAAATACATGCAATCTATAACAAATAATAGGACTATCCTATTTTATTTGTCCTCTATACAGCCCAAAGGAGAGGGAGGACAAAGCCACAGGCAATACAGAGAGATAGGGAGAAATAAAAGAGTAGTTTTTCCAAGGGCAAGTTATAGAGAGAGAGAGACAGGTTTGATTTCTAACAGGGAAGGGAAGTCTAACAATTTCTTTCCTTTGAAAAATATTTTTTAAAAAACCAATAGGGGGAAGAAGGAAAGGGTTTTACATAAAGAATAAAGAAGAAAAGCTCCACACACGCTCCCCAGTCAAACCCACCTCTACCCACTTCAAAAATTCCAGACCCTTCCCTTCAAAGAAAAAATTAAAAAATATGCCAAGCAGCCAGACAAAAATTAAAACCCAAATCTTTGCCCAGTGCCCAGTGCACTCATTAACAAGGCAAGGAAGCAACGAGGCAAGGCAAAAGGCAAGGCAACCAGCAAGCCAAGCCAAGCCCACTACCACCCAGCAGCAGCAAAGGACATGACCGCAATGGCTGCTTTAGGGGCAGTACCCCCCTAATATACCCTCCGAGTCCAGTCCACCTCACTGTTTCCTTGACCTCCGATTGGCCAAGGATCACCTCCTCCCACCTCCTCCTCTGACGCACAAGGAAGAAGTTTGCAGGAGTGGATGCCTCATGGCCCAAAAACTAAATCAAGCACAACGTTTGTGCAGCTTTCTCTTTCGTGTTGCCTTTTGTTTCATCTGAAAATTGTCTCTTTTGTTTCGTGCATCTGAATGGATGGTATGAAACAAATACACAAATGAAACAGAAGAAACAAATACCGCGCACAACACTAGTGTGAGCATGTGTGGGTCAGATTATCTTTTTTTCTGCTGTGCTCATCACCCAGCTATACACACCATTGAGCTGCCCCACAGATTAAGATCTTCCAGTGAGGCCCTGTTCTCGGTCCCGCCGCCGTCACAGGTGCATTTGGCTGGGACGAGAGACAGGGCTTTTTCGGTGGTGGCTCCGCGGCTGTGGAACTCCTTGCCAATGGAGATTAGGGAAGCCCCCTCACTCATGTCTTTTAGGAAGCAGCTGAAGACCTGGATGTGGGACCAAGCTTTTGGCCCATCCTAAGATACGGTTGATATAATCTGATGTATTCATTGGATTAATGAAATTGAATACAGACTGGCTCTTACTTTTGGCCTAATGCTACTGGCCCTGTTGTAATGGCCACGCAGTGTTTTACTGTTTAAATGGGGTATGATATTGGTTTTTAAGTGTGTTTTTACGATCGTTTGTTTTACTATATTTTGTATTATATGTGGCATTAATCTTGCCATTATGTAAGACCGCTCTGGGTCCCCCTGGGGGAGAAGAGCGGTATATAAATTAAATAAATAAATAAATAAAATAATTGGCTGAGGTGGATTCTACTCCACCAATCAGAATGGGCCCCAGCTAACACTAAAACTATGGGGCCGGGCTGTGCCGCAGGCTGGTGAGCAGCCTGCTGCAATAAATCACACTGACCATGAGGTCATGAGTTCGAGGCCAGCCCATGGCGGGATGAGCACCCGTCAATTAAAAAATAAAAAATAGCCCCTGCTCGTTGCTGACCTAGCAACCTGAAAGATAGTTGCATCTATCAAGTAGGAAATAAGGTACCACTTATAAAGTGGGGAGGCAAATTTAACTAATTTACAACGTTGTAATGAGGAAGTGCCGTCACAGTGGATGATGAAGCAGCTGCTCCCCTTGTGGCCAGAATCAAACATCCCCTCAGGAGAAGGTTAAATTGCCTCTGCGTCTGTCTCTGCCTTGGTTCTATGTGTATATGGGCATTGAATGTTTGCCATATATGTATATAATGTGATCTGCCCTGAGTCCCCTTCGGGGTGAGAAGAGAGGAATATAAATACTGTAAATAAATAAATAAATAAATAAAACTACCCATTAAACTGTATCAAGGTTGCTGCCTTGGAAAATATAGATGAGCTCTTTCCAATCATTTTTTTCTCAAGGGTGGCTCTCTAAAACAATGAGAAATCCATACAACAATTATAAATGGCAGTAGCAACCTTACATTAGGGACTATTAAATATCAATGGGGCATTTCTTTGACTCGTCAGCAAACCTAAGTGTGTCCAGAATGAGGGAAAAGCTCAAAATGACATGAGATGAGAGAGCACTATTAGTTAATGCTTACGATGAAAAATCTAGTCCATGGCTCATTACATTTTTTGAAAAAAAAGGACAAAACTTTAGCTAGCTCCTCCTTCCTTCCTTCCCTTTTCCTGCTCTGTCTCTCCTATCGATTAAAGATCTTCCAAAGCAATGAGTTTACCCCCAAAGACTTAATCATCATTCTGCACCAGTCTGTAACCATGTGGTACTAATTTAAATTACTGTAGCAATGGGCAAGTCTCTTTCCTGAAATTAATAAATGCAATTTATAAGGAATGTTAAGTAGCAACTAACAATTTAATGCTTTGTGAGTTTCAGCCAAACTGATTAAATAATTAAAGGAGATTTCTAGGGGTTAGAGGCAAAGCTTTACCATTAAAATAGAACAATAGTCGGGGGATTGTTGGCGTTTGATTAGACAATAAGCATGATTATTACCCCAAACCTTGTTAAAATAATACTGTTGGAAAACCAACAAGGGGAGACTTCAAAGTGTTCTCCGACCTGACCGTATCACATTCCTGGGGAGGTGCTTGTACCATAAATACAGCTTACCATAGAAATAAGAGAATTATATTCCTTATGTTGAAAGTTCCAAAAAAACATGATAAAATCCATAAGGCCCAATTGTATGTTCACCAGGAGTTGACCAGCATGGGTTAAAGGTTGCTAAACTTGAATTCGGAAGAACAGATTGACAGAAAATGGGGAAGTAGATAAAATGTGCAAATGAGGTAGATATACTGTATGAAAGATAAACAACATAAACATTAGAATGGAAAACAAGATCCACTTTTAGAAGCTGAGGGTCCCAGTAAGACTTTAACAATCTAAAAGTCCCCATAGAAGACAAAATCCATTTTACAGGCTAAGAGTCCCAGTACCCTGTTTCCCCGAAAATAAGACATCCCCAGAAAATAAGACCTAGTAGAGGTTTTGGTGAATTGCTAAATATAAGGCCTCCCCCGAAAGTAAGACCTAGTAAAGTTTTTGTTTGGAAGCATGCAGGATCGGTAAATGTACATACCATAGATTGTTGTACATGGAAATAAAAGTAGTAACAAGAAATAATAATAATAATAATAATAATAATAATAATAATAATAATAATATAACTTTATTCTTGTATCTCACCTCCATCTCCCAGAAGGGACTCAGGGCAGCTTACACAGGGATAAGCCCAACAACAACATAAATTTACATACGAACAGAAATTTAAAACAGTAATTGTAAAACAGTATAGCAATAAAATATAATATAGAAATTCTTGAAAGGATTCACAGTTTGGTTATGCTGTTTTGTGATGACAACTACTGTACAGTAGATAATAAATTTTCATTTTTAAAAATTCAACCATAAATGTGAATTTGTCTTTGTGGAAAAATAAGATATCCCCTGAAAATAAGACCTAGCGCATCTTTGGGAGCAAAAATTAATATAAGACACTGTCTTATTTTCGGGAAAACAGGGTAGGAGATAGCTATTCCCAGGATATATGTGTGTTTTCCTGTGCATGCACTATTAATAGAGCAATAATCACTTAGTGATAAAATAAATAAATGCATACAAATGACTTAAAAGAAAACTAGCTAGCAATATGCATTTCTTGTTATATGCCTTCAGGTTGAGTCCAGCTTATGGTGACTCTGTCATAGGGTTTTCTTGGCAAGATTTATGTATAGGTTTGCCATTGGCCTCCTTTGAGGCTGAGAGAGTCTGCCTCACCCAGTTCATCCATGGATTTGGACCTTCATTGCCTGGAGTCTTAATGCTCTACTTTATCACTGCACTGGTTCCTATATGGACATTAGATAGATAGATAGATAGATAGATAGATAGATAGATAGATGATATATCACATATATATGGTTATTAATCACACATACACCTGTATATTAGATATGCCCCCTCCCTCTTAACCTTCAGAAGGAAAGTAAAAACCTGGCTCTGGAATCAAGCTTTCAGAAAATAGCACAGTGCAATAATAGATTTGTAATATGTGCAGTGCCAATGGAACAGCCTTAGACTACGATTTCTGGATGGCGTGATTTTAATATTGAATTGAATTTAAATGTTTAATAGGTATTAATTTTAATTCAATTTATTTTAAGTTTATGGTTTGTATGTGTTTTTTTAAGGCATTGAATAATTGCCATATGTACGCTGCCTTGAGTCCCCTTCGGGGTAGAAAAAGGCGGGGTATAAATAGGGTAAGTAAATAAATAAATAAATAAATAAATAAATTGTTAATATTCTATGGCATACTTATCAAATTCAAATATGTTCAAATTCAAATGTTGCACCTTTTTTCTAGTCCAAAGGTATTTTTTTTTAAAAAAAAAAATCTACAAACAGTCACTCATCTTAACTACTGAGTAACAGAAGAAGCGTCTGATTTTTATTCTAGTGAGCTGAGTTTGTGAAGTACTTAAGATGTTTGGAAGAGGTCTATAAATGTCACTCGCATGTATATGACCCTGCTGGCTTATTATTCTTCCAAGCAACACACTGAATATCTTTAAGAAAATATATATGTATTTTAAGAGACTTCTACTTGCGCTGGAAAGTTGGATGATTCATAGGCCCGACTTTACAATCCCTTGCTTATTCTGAGCAATAAACGACTTGCCCTGTAGACTCAGATAGTTGTTTTTTTTTTTAGGTCATCTGCAATCATAGCAGGATCACACTGTGGACTTTATTGCACGAGAGAGGCAAACCAGTATTGAAGCTAGATTGTGACCTTTGGCAATGGACATTATCACATGTTCCCTGTCACTTCCCACTACTGCTCTGCCTCCCCTTTCCACAGTGAACCCATCTCCCACTTTTGAGGAGAAAAACTTGTCACTTTCTTAGTATGATGGGGCAGCTGTGCTTCTGTACTGGTATGGCAGCATTAAAGTCATGGTAGGGGCAGGATTCTCCTCCTCTGCCCCCTCCCTCTCACTATTACCAACTTGTTATGGTATTTTAAAATTTGCAATAGTATTTGGCTTTTAAAAATATCATACATAGAATTGCTTAAAAAAAAAGATGGAGCAGCAAAAGTGTTAGAAGGGCAGGATGATGAAGGTATTTAGAAGCATGAGTGTGGGATCAGCATAATTACATGAATAGAAATAATGACAATGCTTATTCCAGTATGTAATAGTTATTGAAAATCTTGAGAGTGCCTTGGACCTCAAGAAGATCCAACCAGTCCATCCTCCAGGAAATAATACCCGATTGCTCAATGGAGGGAAGGATATTAGAGGCAAAGTTGAAGTATTTTGGCCACATCATGAGAAGACAGGAAAGCTTGGAGAAGATCATGATGCTGGGGAAAATGGAAGGAAAAAGAAAGAGAGGCCAACAAAGGGCGAGATGGATGGACGGTATCCTTGAAGTGACTGGCTCGACCTTGAAGGAACTGGGGGCGGCAACGGCCGACAGGGAGCTCTGGCGTGGACTGGTTCATGAGGTCACGAAGAGTCGAAAACGACTGAATGAGTGAGACAACGACGACGAATAGTTATTGCTGATTGTACAATTGAGGTGGAATAGTGGCTTCTTCTGATAAAATCCTATGTGGCTTATTTTCCGTAACTGTTGGAAATTCAGCAAGTGAAGAATGCCTTGCCATAGTTTGAGTGGCCTGAAGTATCTCTCTCTGTCTACCTATCCTGAACCGTCTGTGATGTAACTGTCTGATACTCGTGGAGATGTTTCTCCACCTCTTATTCTTCCCATGAGTTTTCTCTGGATCTTCCAAGATGTAGCTAGGTTGGATCTACTGAAACACTACACTAAAATTTTATTAGCAGTCATTTTGGTCTCACCTTCCCTTTGATGGTGTCACCCAGCGCAATCCCCACCCTCATTCCCTCACGTGATGCCACTCTACTGAGTCCTTACACCAGTAAAAGGCCATCTGCACCCATAGGGCTGGGCTGTGGAGCAGCTGGTTAGTAGCTAGCTGCAATAAATCACTACTGACTGAGATGTCATGAGTTCGAAGCCCTGGTCGTGTTAAGCCCCCAACCATTAAATAGCCCAGCTTGCTGTTTACCTAAGCAGCCCGAAAGACAGTTGCATCTGTTAACTAGGAAATTTAGGTACGCTTTATGTGAGAGGCTAATTTAACTAATTTACAACACCAAAAAACTTCCAGCAGCACAGGAAAAGGAATGAGGAAGTATTGTACTCAGTGTCACTAGTGGACGGTGAAGCAACAGCTCCCGCTGTGGCCGGAATCGAGCATACCCTCATGAAGCTGGAAATGTTAAATTGCCTCTGTGTGTGCCTATACTGTATGTTGTTTGTCTGATGGCATTGAATGTTTGCCATATATATGTGCATTGTAATCCACCCTGAGTCCCCTTCGTGGTGAGAAGGGCAGAATATAAATGCTGTAAAATAAATTAAATAAATAAGGGAAATTTTCACCTGCAGATGTTTTTAAGGGAATCCCTGCCTCTTGCTGTCCCCTTAGGAGCCCCTATGAGTTCTGCTCTTACATTTCAGCATAGACTCTTGCTACATAAGAGTAGCACCACAGAGGGGTAGCCTAGGTGGAAACTATAACTAACCAATAGCTCTGTCCAAACTGATTACTTTCTCAGAGCCACATAATTTCTCTTTCTGGAAGATGTATCTCTCTGCTAAGTAAAGTAAAATATATGTGCATGGAGTTAGGGAACATACAAAGAAGTTTGGATGCCACAGGTTAAAACAAATGTTAGTCTCCGCAGATGGCCTTCTCCACTCAAGTGTCTCTAATGGATCGCTGGATGTATTTCTTTAGCCTATTGTGTGATGACCTCTCTTAGTAAATAAATGAATAAATATATATATTAGAAATGAAATCCAAACAATTCATTGCTTTTCCACACACACCACCACCACCTCACTATGACCTCAGCCATGTGCTTTTATTTCTAGTTTATCCTTTTCCTATCGCCTATTGCCATGGTACCTGAATGACCATTGATCATTAACGAATTTACCCATGTGATGAAAAGGCATTATTGTCTTCACTTTGCAGTGTATCAAATGGAAGAGTCACCTGTGTTCAAGGGCAGCAGCCAGGAAGGATATACTGAAGTCAGGATTAAAAGCTTGATTATTCTGATTCCCTGCAATGTTCTGGTTGTCCTATGATGACTCTTACATTGGCGTTCTCCCTTTGTCTTTTCACCTGGAGATCTAAAGATTTGTGAGCTATTGAAAATCTGTTTACAGTTTTGCTCTGGGAGCAGGTGTTTGCATTTTAATGAAGCAAAACTATATAAATAAATTGCTGTTTGGGACTGCAGTGGGAAAGGTTGTAATCTAAGATGTTCATGGATGTCAGAACCAGAGAGAATGAGCATGATTTTCACAACTACATTTGGGGTTGGTCCTCTGAAAGATCTTTCCAGCTCTTAGAAGCATGAGGTTCTGGTGCTGTAATCATATATTTACATAAACCTAGGAATAAATCAGAGTACGCACAGGGGAGTGTAAGCCCTTTTCAGAATATAGTTCACAGATAGTTGAGTTGTAAGTCTTGTCTTATTTCAATCTTACCCATGAGAGCAAAACAAAATTTCAAAAGTATTCTCCCTGCTCAGTGAATCTTTTTGATTATTTATTTGCATTTTGAAAGTTTTTTCCCCAAATAGAAAATTACTTTGGTGGAAAAGAAGCATTGCCTGAGATTCTAAACAAGAGTTGTAGCCACAATGGCATGGCTATCTTTCTCCTGATATCACCCCCCAAAACCCACCTTAAAATCCAGCTGCACTGAGAGCTGGAATTCTTTGGTGATACACCCACCAGCACATTTTGTGTAGGAATCAGAATTTAGAACTTCTTTTGTGTATCATGCAGTCTTAGGGTTGAGAAGACTCTCCTGTCCTTGGGGCTGGTTTTTGGGTCTTTGCCCTCACCTGGAGCCAAAGTTGCCTGGGCAGGAGGGGGGTCATACTCTCTTGCTAGCCTTCCAGTATTTTAGCTGGACTTTTGAGCAACTATGATTCTCAGGGATTATTTATTTATTTATTTATTTATTTACAGTATTTATATTCCGCCCTTCTCACCCCGAAGGGGACTCAGTGTGGATCACATTATATACATATAGGGCAAACATTCAATGCCCATATACACATAGAACCGAGACAGAGACAGACAGACCCAGAGGCAATTTAACCTTCTCCTGAGGGGATGTTCGATTCTGGCCACAGGGGGGAGCAGCTGCTTCATCATCCACTGTGATGGCACTTCCTCATTCCAATGTCATAAATTAGTTAAATTTGCCTCCCCACTTTATAAGTGGTACCTTATTTCCTACTTGATAGATGCAACTATTTTTCGGGTTGCTAGGTCAGCAATGAGCAGGGGCTATTTTTTATTTTTTAATTGATGGGTGCTCACCCCGCTATGGGCTGGCCTCAAACTCATGACCTCATGGTCAGAGTGATTTATTGCAGCAGGCTGCTCACCAGCCTGCGCCACAGCCCGGCCCGGGATTGCTCTTAGGGGCATTGGTGTTTCACCCAGAAGAGGGTGGGAGATAAGAGTCCTAGGTAACTGACTGCTCCAGTCGCTTCTGTACTAAATTTACTCCCCAGATTTGTTTGCTTATCACCAAGAAACAATTAAGTAGGTAACAGCTAATAATGTTGCCTTCAGTGCATTCTACTTCAGTCATATGGTGTCTTTATTTCTCTGGTTGGTCAGCAAGAGTTGTAGCCATAATGACATGGCTATCTGCCTCCTGATCTGACCCCTGAAACCCACCTTAAAACCCAGGCAGCCTGGGATTCTGTGATGCTAGTGAGCAGGGCCTTGAAGGATGAGGTGTCCAGCCTTCTCCCATTGGTGATAGGCAGTGACCGAGCAGAAGCAAGAACCCTGTGGGATCCCATCACTACTCTTTTGCACATCATTGATTGCTGGTGGGTGAAGACTGGACTTTTTTTCCTTTGGCAACCCACTCACCTATGTGGTAAAATTTTGTCCCTAAGTATACTTAGTTGGATTTTAAGTTGGGTTTCCAAGACATTTATCACTGTAGCAATATTAACATGATTGCACCAGTCACCGTCGAACTGTATTATATGAATCTACACTGACCATATAATGTAGTTGCAAACTGCATTATAAGCTAGCATAGATGGGGTCTCTATCTAACAATGTTGTAACTGATTAACAAGTTACTCAAAATATCCCCCCCCCCAAAAAAAAAAAACAACTTTAGCATAGAGTCATGGAATCATAAAGTTGACATGAAAAGATTGCATTTGGCATAAAATACAATATATTTGGAGATAGTATTTTCATTAAAAAATCATAAATAATTAGTGATGAATGAACAAAAATGCTTGCCTTGAAATATCTATAAATCAGAAATGACTTAAAGGCACACAACAACATAATAGACAATTTTGCATTTTTCCCTCCTCACATACAAGAAGGAAGAATTCTTATACAGACTGAGCATCTCATTTCTGAAATTCCAATATCTGAAATACATCAAAATCTGAAAATGTCCACATGGGTAGTTGAAATAGTGATACCTTTGCTTTCTGATGGATCAGTGTACACAGACTTTGTTCCATGAACACAAAATATTTAAAAATACTGTATTTCCAGGCTATGTGTAGAAAGTTTATATGAAAAAAATAGATATGGGTCCCATCTCGAAGATATCTCATTGTGTATGTATATTCAAATACAGGTATTTCAAAATCTGAAATCCAAAACACTTTGGCTCAGAGCATTACGGATAAGGTATATTTAACCTGTAATAATTTTCCTACTGTGTAATTGCACATTTCTCCATCTCTAGTTGCATTTCAAGATTCATCTGTGAAGAAATATACATGAGATTTACATACATTTTAATGCAACTGAGCACCCCAATTGTAAAGGATTCTGAAACACATGGAAGAATAACTACCTTCAGCTCTGTATGTGTCAGCTTCACTTCGGAAGATATCTCTCCTGGATGCAAAGAGATCAAGTGTAGAGCTAATGGGACCTGTGATGTGGAGAGCTGAAATACTTCAGCCAGAATGTTGTTGGTATCATATGTACACAAATAAATTCCCTTATATATGTTGTTGTACTTTTCAGACAAATTCAGCACAACAGACAAATTCAGCTCAGAGCTGTGTTACAGCGTTCTGCAACTGTAAACATTTCACATACAGTTTTGCTTTCTCACCCAGAATGGAATTATTTATAAGTGCCTTCCATGTATCATACAATGACGACCTCACCATTCCGGGCTAAATTTGGTGACAAACCCGTCACCCATGAAGGTGGCCGGCTCTGATTACACGACATCATGCCAGCTCCATGCATGAAGGAGAGGAGTGTTGGGAATCATCCTGGACTACTCAAGTCTAGATGTAGTTAGATAGATGAGAGAATTAGATTGAGGGAATCCTTTACCTGTTTCCAAAGCATGCCTAGACAGGCTTTACTGTGTTTCACTCTATCCTGTGTACATCACATCCCTTACTTTGAAGTTAGTAGAAATGTGAATCTTTAGGGACACTAACTTCCCATTGGTCAGAATGTCTTTTATGACCCCAATAAACTGGACCATGAGGTTGGAACCATTTTGGTTCTCTCTTCTCCATTTGTTCTTCAAGCTAACAACACGTCCTGCCATCCCTCCTGGCAAGATGTAACTATTTAGATGTTTGTTATTTTGCCTTTCTTATTTTTCCTTAGAAACCAGTCTAGAGTAGACTAGACAGCTCCCAAGCCTTTCTATCTACAATGGAGTTTTTTTTAACCTGAATAAATACCTTTTTGAACTTTTATTGAGACTCTGCAGTCCATTGCAATCCTAAATGGTCAAAGGCTTCTCTTTGCACGCCCCGTGTAAGTAACTGTTGCATTTGAAAGCCTTGCTTTTGCTACTCTGCTGCTTTTTGGTGTAATCTCCCCCAGAGAGGGTTAAATTGAGTCTAACCGCTCAGAGATTACCACAAGGAGAACTGGTATGCCGCTGCCTGGCAACACAGGAGGTTTCCCACATGCTTCACACATTCACCATGCTTCCCTATGTGCAAAGAGCTGCCAGAGAAACCCAGCAAAGCGAGGTGTGTGGCAGCGACTTCTGCTTGTCCGGTGGTGACCCAGAGCACTTTTGAGAGCCATGACAGAAGGTATGATGAGGTGATGAGATTGAAGAAATGGCCATTGTGGATTCTTCACTGCAAAATAATCCAATAAGCAGGGGTGGCTGAAGCTATAAGCCGGGTAAGCAACTGTGGGTGGCGCAAAATCCGCTAGGTGTGCCATTGAAGTGCCAGGGCCTGGAGTGCCCAGGGATGGTTGCGACTCCATGGCCTCAACTGCCACCAAGCCTCCGCTGAATGCTCTGGCTCCACTTGCCAAACTACATCTGATGCGAGCAGCCAAGGAGCCGCTCTCCCTCTTCCATTATTCTTACTGCATTGGCCCTTTAAGGCAACACACCTCACTCCTTCCTTGGGACACTTGCATCCACGTACTTCTGTAACCACTAAGTGACACTCTCCCTATGTTATTGTAAAGAGAGACACTTCCTGGCTCTGCTCTGTCCCTTTAAAAAAAAGGTGGTCTTTACCACCACCAAGAGGACACAATCCCCAGATTTTATTTACAGTATTTATATTCCGCCCTTCTCACCCCGAAGGGGACTCAGGGTGGATCACATTATATTCATATAGGGCAAACATTCAATGCCCATAAACACATCGAACCGAGACAGAGACAACAGACAGACAGGCGCAGAGGCAATTTAACCTTCTCCTGAGGGGATGTTCAATTCTGGCCACAGGGGGGAGCAGCTGCTTCATCATCCACTCTGATGGCACTTCCTCACTTCCTCATTCCAATGTTGTAAATTAGTTAAACTTGCCTCCCCACTTTTATAAGTGGTACCTTATTTCCTACTTGACAGATGCAACTATCTTTCGGGTTGCTAGGTCAGCAACGAGCAGGGGCTATATTTTATTTTTAATTGACGGGTGCTCACCCCGCCACAGGATGGCCTTGAACTCATGACCTCATGGTCAGAGTGATTTATTACAGCAGCTGTTTACCAGCCTGCGCCACAGCCCAGCCCCGATGTCTCCTTCTTCAATCCTCTAATTCTCTAACTTCAGACCACTTTCCAAAGAGCCAAGAGAGAGAGAGGGCAGGCTCAGAATCCTCGAGCCCGGCCAATAGCGAATGAGGAGAGTCCCCACAACTGGCCAATTGAATACCAAGTTGGACCCTGCTAAGCAAAGGCAGCGCTTCCCTCAAAGGCGAGGAAGGAGGAGGTTAGTATTAAGTTTCTGGCATTACGTGATCGGGAAAGGTCACATGACCTGCATTAGCTTGATGGGTCATGTGGGACATGCAAGTCTCAAGGCTGGCTTGGTGACCCCTCCTTTTGGGTCATTTTTTAAAAAAAGAATTTGGATTTCCCTACTCTTAATTGAATTTGGCAACTATCTTTTAGAGCCACTTGTTCCTGTAAAAGTAAATCAAAGCTACCTTCAGTAATCATAGTAATGGCAATAATAGCAATATTAGATCAATATCAATAACATTTGGACCCCTGGTGGCACAGTGTGTTAAAGCGCTGAGCTGCTGAACATGTGGACCAAAAGGTCCCAGGTTCAAATCCCGGGAGCGGAATGAGCGCCTGCTGTTAGCCCCAGCTCCTGCCAACCTAGCAGTTCGAAAACATGCAAATGTGAGTAGATCAATAGGTACCGCTCCGGCGGGAAGGTAATGGCACTCCAAGCAGTCATGCCGGCCACATGACCTTAGAGGTGTCTATGGACAACGACAACTCTTCAGCTTAGAAATGGAGATGAGCACCAACCCCCAGAGTTGGTCACAACTGGACTTAAAGCCAGTGGAAACCCTTTACCTTTACCTATCAATAACATTTAATATAATAACAATATATTATTGCATTTTATTGGTATAATATAATATTCATAGTATTAATATTACTATTGTTCATATAATATATTATCAATATTAATAGTAATATATTAATATTATTATTGCTTTATATTAATAGTAATTTAGTATTACTATTACTATTGTTCATATTAATATTAACTATTGTAATATATTAATATTACTATTATTTTATAGTACAGTAGAGTCTCGCTTATCCAACAAACATTGGACAAGCAAAAATGTTGGATAATAAGGAGAGATCAAGGAAAAGCCTATGAAAGGTCAAATTATATCATGATTTTACAAATTAAGCACCAAAGCATCATGTTTTACAACAAGTCTGCCACTTGGATAAGCGAGACTCTATTGTATTAATATTGGGTTGCTGTAAGTTTTCCGGGCTTGATGGCCCTCTTCCAGAAGCATTCTCTCCTGACGTTTTGCCCACATCTATGGCAGGCATCCTCAGAGGTTGAGGTCTGTTGAAAGGAGGGGGGGGGCAAAATATTGTTTTCTTACACTTGAAAATTACCTAGGGCCTCCCTGCCAATAAGCAAGCATATTGGCAGATATGTAATGGGTTTCATGATGTCAGGATTCATCAGAAGGTTGGTATAACTCCATAAATGTAGATTTATGTTTCACAAGCACACTGTAGCTTATTGGCCCTGGAGTGACTCACACTTCATGTTGATTTCAATGCATGAGCTGTTTTCTGTGTATGAATGTATGGGAAGAAATTCACCAGAAGAAGGATATTGACAAGCTGGAATGTGTCAATCATAATGGTAAAAAGCATGGAAGCCAAGTCCTATGAAGGAGCTGAGTGAGTATTTATTTATTTATTTATTTATTTATTAGCAACATTTATATCCCGCCCTTCTCACCCTGAAGGGGATTCACGGTGGTTCACAAGTATATATACATGCAATATATTATATTATATGACTATATTGCAATATTATTAGTACTATTGCATGTAATATACAATGATAATAGTATCACATTTCCTTCATTCCTCCTTCTGGATTTCATGCAAAAAAAAAAGACAGTTATATATTATGGATGCAAAATAACCATTAATGAAATCATGTCTGGGGCAATAGATTGCTCACCTTATGGGTTCTTTAAAACTGTGACTACTTGAGGGAGAATTTTCTCTGATGCAAAACTCTGAAAATTATGGCCATTCAGGTTGAAATGAGATAGTTCAGGGAAGGGGGTTAAAATCAGGAAGCATATTAATCAGATGTCCTTTGAAGTAATTGCAATCAAACAAAAGGTTGAAAAAAAACCAGCTATATGCAGTGCTAGAACCAACTCATGGAACACAGATGGTCAGTTCAAGAAACAAGCCTTGGAAAGTCATCTAACTGAATCTTTGGAATATCACTGCCGATTAGAAGATGTTGAGATAGACCACACAACGTAGAGATCTTCTTATTCTCCCTTTCAGAATCTTATTGTGACTTAACTGCTTCTCCTATAGGTTTACTGGCCTATATTTGATCTTCATGGCCACCCTTGCCACCTCATCACATAGGTCTATGAGCTGATTTAGCCCTGGTCACTCACCAAGCCTTGCCGGCTCTGTGGGTGAAGTAAAGAGGAGACAGCACATGTCACCAGCTGGGCAACATGGGGGTAGGGGCTCCCGTGTTGCCATTGCAATACATAAGGGGAAACCACACACGCTCACGCTACTCCCCATCTGATCGCCCTCAAATGGAGCCAGTGATGTGGGACATGGGATGCCGGATTGGCCACGCTCTTCTACAAAGTGCAGCACCTCTGGCAGCCATTTGACAAGGTTGTTATTTCTGCACTACCTTCCCTCAATGCCATTGGTACAAAACAGTGGTCCTGCAGATGCTTTAGACTTCAGCTCACAGAATTCTTGAACATTGGCTCAGCCAGCTAAGGGTTGTGAGTGTTAAAAGTCCTAAATATCTGGAGGAGCAAAGTCTGGGAATAATTGCTATAGCTTGAATTCAACTCTGTATCTTCAAAGCAGTGCAACTGCTCTACAACTGTGGATATCTGTTCATGCTAACTTCTACATGGAATCTATTCCTGGTTCCAAAAAAAGTGTGTGCTTTTCTCTATGTTTTTGTTGATACCTGGTGTGTACCTTGTTTGTTTGTGTAACATTTTTCAAATGTGAGCATGTTTTATTTTAAAGTTTATGCATTTGCTTGAAGGCATTTCTTGTCTAATGATTAATATATGTCTAAAAGGTGTTATGCTTGCATGTGTGACACGTGCATTTCTTCGATGCTGATATATGAAACATATGAAACTGTTTGGAAAACACCAATGGGAGTGTTGTTGTATGCCTTCAAGTAGTTTATACCTTATCGTGGCCCTAGGGAGAACCCATCACAGGGAGAACCCATCCCAGGGCCATCACAGAGTTGTCTGAGAGAGCTTGCCTTGCCCAAGCTTACCCAGGAGTTTGATGACGAAGTGGGGATTCAACCCCTGTTCACCAGCACCATGGTCCAATGCTCAGATCACAGTATTATACTTAAATCGGCATGCCACTTTTTTGTAAATATTATTTTCCTTACAGCTCCCTGAAAACATGAAACCTAGGTGGTGGTGGTGATGATGATGATGATGATGATAATAATAATAATAATAATAATAATAATAATAATAATAATAATAATAATAATTTATTTTTCTGTCCCGCCACCATCTCCCCGAAGGGACTCAGGGCGGCTAACATGGGGCAGGCCCAAAACAGAAACAAAATCAGAAACAAAATATAACAGTTACAACGGATATCTAAAGTTAAAAAACAATAATACAACAATCAAATAAAATAATAAAATAAAACATAGCATACAATAAAACACATAATAACCAAGACAAATGAGGTGATAGTACAAAACATCAACCACTATAGTACATCTACACTGTAGAATTAATGCAGTTTGACAGCACTTGAACAGCTATGGCTCAATGCTAGGGTTTATAGTCTGGTGAGGTACATGCAGAGAACTCTTTTTCAGAGAAAGCTAAAGGCCTTGTAAAACTACAGCTCCCATGATTCCCTATCCTTGAACCATGGCAATTTATGTGCTGTCATACTGCATCAATTCTACAATGTAGATGCACCCCATGTTGCATCTGTTTTGTTTCTGTTTGTTTTTGAAACAGTCTTGCACCCTAGATATGGGGAGGGAGTTAAGGTTGCTAATAGACTAGCCAACGTGAGCTGTGCATATCATTGCATGAAATTTACTGCAAAGGGAAGTGACATGAATGGAAAATGGATACCGTCACTTACTGCATGCTAGCAGATCCCTTGCCGGGTACCGAAATGTTAACCGGAGAGTCGTGTAAGTTATGGCACTCATTAAATTGCGCCACAAACAAGTCAACAATGATTCAGCAAAATGGTTTTGTTTGTATAGTAGTGCCGGAGCCTGATAGATCTCCAGTCAAACATTTATGGCTAAATGGATGAAGATTTTAACATCCCAGCCTAATAAAAACCCCATACTGTGTGATTAAATAAGAGAGAAAGCCGTAAAAAAAACCAGATAGAGAGAGAGAGGGAAAGAGAGAGGGAGAAAGAAAGAAAAGAAAAGAATGTGTAATGACGGTAACATGTAGGTCAGTTACAATTTAATTGTCATTGCACTTCATGGCGAACATATCAATTCTCTCCTGCTTAGTTGAGCAGAAAACAACAACTTAGCGTGTACAGTCGGCCGACTGTCTGCGTCGACCCCCCTACTTCCATCACCTGTTTCCAATGGCTTCCTTAACCACGGCGCGAAGGCTTCCTGCTTTAATAGGATAATCTTGCTGAAAGCTCCCGCTGATTGTGGCCTCCCTTTGCTCAATGCATCAGTGATCAGTAAATTTACTCCGTACTCGGCAGAGATGCTAAAATTAGATTTTGTTTGCATTACAACTTTCGAGACTCCCGCCACAAGAGATACCTGCCTAGAGATTTATATTGTGTTGCTTTAGCAGCTTGGAATAAAGATAGCTGTATGCAGACAATGGCCCTGACGCACTTTGTCAGGAGAACAGAAAGAGAACCAAATCTTTTTTTTAAGAAAAAAGCAGAGGTGGAGGAATTAATTTCCCTAATTTTTAATGAATTTCTTTGCCCAAGGGCAAAATTGAAAAACCATCTCAGAGTCAGATGTTACACACAGTTGCAGGGACACCAGGGCAGGGATGGGAAATTAATCTGAATTATCCATTTCCCCCATAAATTTTTCCTGTTTCTGGTGTGTAAGGGCATTAACAAAAGCAGGCATCTATTTTTCAGGTTCCTATCCATCAAAGAAAACCATGCATCAGATTATGCCTGCTTTTCTTTTATACAAGTAAAAGCACATTATTTAAAATGTATATGCTAGAGAGCTTTAAATGAACACAGTATATACTAGGGTTGGATAATGTGCAGTTCATGGGTTACATGTGACTTTTACATGTCTTAAGGTACATTTGGATTTTTAAAAATGTGTGTGTGGGGGGGAGGATGAGATTTATTTAAAACATGGAAAGCAATTTTCCCATTTTTAGGGGAGAAAATTCACAGTTTTAGTACAGATTGAATATCCTTTATCTAAAATGAGTTATTTTAAAAGTGTTTAGGATTTAGGATTTTTAATTTTTTTTTTGGAATACCTATATTTGCAGACATGTATAAAATGAGATATCTTGGAGGTGGGATCTAAGTCAAAGCATTTTTTTGGCAGTTTGAATCTAGAAAGCGGGATGAGCTCCAGCTTCCCATGTGGGGACATAAGGGAAGCCTCCCACAAGGATGGTAAAACATCAAACATCCGGGCATCCCCTGGGCAATGTCCTTGTAGACGGCCAATTCTTTCACACCAGAAGCCCATTTGCAGTTTCTCAAATTGCTGCTAGCATGAAAAAGTCAAATTAATTTATGTTTCATATACACGTTATACATATAATCCAAAGGTATTTTTATGCAATATTTTTCATAATATTATGCATGAAAAAGGTTGCGTATCGTGAACCATGAGAACAACAAAGGTGTCACTCTCTCAGCCAATCACATGAACATTATTTATTTTGGAATTTCGGATAAAATCTTATAGTATACATGGAGGTCATTCAGAGTTATCTTTCCCCCCAAAATGAAGTTTACTCCATTTTTAAAGAAATTGGGGACATGGAAGAATTAAGAGTATGTATCTGTTCAATGTCCCAAAGAGACCAATGGTTTCCTCCCCAACCCCTGGCAGTTTTTCACCCATTCTGTAAACAATGAGTAAATAAATATGTTCAAATGCATGCATCAGCCAATAAATATCAAAATGCACATACATTTCTATGTAAAAAGGATAGTGTCACACATTTTTTAACTTGAACCTTGAACTTAAACAGGAAGATAATCCTTATTTAATCCACATCTCTACACCAAGGTTATGACAAAATACTGAAAAAAAATGGCATTGTAATGCCTCTCAACCATTCAGTAAATTGTAATGGTTTCACAACAGTCGCAGGTTTCATCGTCAGTGACCGACTCTGGGGATTAGTGCTCATCTCAATTTCTAAGCCAAAGAGCCGGTGTTGTCCGTAGACACCTCCAAAGTCATGTGGCCAGCATGACTCCATGGAGCACCATTACCTTCCTGCCGGAGCGGTACCTATTGATCTACTCAAATTTGCATGTTTTCGAACTGCTAGGTTGGCAGGAGCTGGGGCTAACAGCGGGCGCTCATTCCTCTCCTGGGATTTGAACCTGGGACCTTTTGGTCTGCAAGTTCAGCAGCTCAGTGCTTTAACACACTGTGCCATCGGGGGGGCCAGGGGTGTATCTATACTGTAGAATTAATGCAGATTCGCCCCGCTTTAGCTGCCAAGTCTCAATACTACAGAATCATGTGAGTAGTAGTTTGGTGAAGCACTAACACTATTTGACAGAGAAGGCTAAAGACCTTGTAAAACTCCAACCTCCAGGATTTGCAAAACATACCGGTAGATCTATGGCAGGTAAAGTGATATCAAACTGCATTAATTCTACAGTGTGAAGGCAGTCTCAGGAATCCAGATCAGTGGTGCATTCTTCATTACTCTGTGCACATGCTACTCAATACGAAAAATGTGGATGTGACTAGCATGTTTATTTTTTAGCACCAAGTGGGTGGATAGCTGCTTTTCTTTAGTTCCTGCATTTGGTAGTATTCCATACCTATTTCAGACTGTGACATAAATTTAGGCAGCTCATTAGATCCATGATTGATGAGAGCAAAGGAGAATGTGAAGCTACCCAGTGATATTCATGCTTGCTTTTCAAATATCATCCCATGCGCGGCTTCAAATCTTTGGCTTCGGAGCCATGTGCTTCAGCACCCATGTTGGCAGGTCTCTTTTCCTATTCCATAAATGAGAAAGATCAGGAATTGTGCAGACTATGAACAGTTTGGGGCTCCGTTCTTTGCACGGCCGATTTTCTCAGCCTCTTTGCAGTAATTACTTCTCTCCCACCCACCTTTGGCTCCTGCTCCATCCATCTCAGGTGGTATGTCCCTCCCTGTTAACATTGGACCCTCTGGTATTCCTTATTAAATTATGTTTACCTGGATGGGATCAGGTTCATTTCACTCAGGTAAGATGTCCCATTAAGCATGACAAGGGGAAGGTTGCGAGATTGATGCCCTCTCTGAACTCGAAGGTGTGCACATCAGCATCTTTTCAGACGGAGGGACCACATGATCCAGGAAGCCAAGTATGCCATAACGGACCTTAACCTTTCACTGAACTGCTCACCTGCTATCCCTATAACAAGGCTACTTTTTAAAAACTCTCATTATTAGCTTCATTAGATCTGTTACTTGCATCAATGGCTGCTGTTACTTCTATAAAATGGGAAAGGTTAACAAAGCATTGGTTTTTTTCCCTTTCCCTTTCCCTTCCTTTTTACTTTCTTTTTTTAACAAAAATATACTGTATGGAATTGAGTGCGCAGTAGACCAAAGTTTTATGACAATGTAATTGGTAGTTAGTGTGAAATTTGTAAGACAAATAGACAATACCAAGGGTAACCCTGAATGTCCTCCCCATGCCTCGTATTTTTTTACGGCCACCAAAGGGCCTCATTAAAACACCAGTCAGCACCTTGGAGGAAAGATACAGTGCTTAGAATGCCCAAATGTGACAGAAAAATCTGCATTTTGTAAATGTGACATCTTTGATAGATTATACAGTGTAAAATCATTGCTTTGGAGTCTGACGATAACACTTTAGCTTCTCTGATGAACCAAATTGTGCCTTAGCCATTTGATGTAACAATGTAATTGAGGCAGGGAGAGGGGGCACAAAATCCCATACATATCTTTGCCTTCCACCACTCCTCTCACACCATATTTCATACTATATTTTGGACGAAGTCTATACAGTCTCATTTCGATGTCAGGATACAGGTTATCTCGACATACAATGCAAGTGAATCCCGTTAAAAGCAAAGTCATAGGCAAATACAGGCTAAAATCCTGTTGGTGATATGCATAGTCATAACTAACTTTAGGCAGACAAAATCAAAAAACCACAAAACAGGAATAGCGTACCTTTATTGAGCCATAATTGCATTTTGCTGTAGGCCCACATAGGTACCACTGAATGTGTTTTCTTAGGCAGCCAATTGCTTTATTTAGATTGTTTTGTGAGTACTGGGGCCGGGCTGTGGCTCAGGCTGGTGAGCAGCCTGCTGCAATAAATCACTCTGACCCACGGCCTTTAAAATAAATAAATAAATAAATAAATCACTCTGACCATGAGGTCATTAGTTCGAGGCCAGCCCGTGGCGGGGTGAGCACCTGTCAATTAAAAATAAAAAATAGCCCCTGCTCGTTGCTGACCTAGCAACCCGAAAGATAATAGCATCTATCAAGTAGGAAATTTAGGTACCACTTATATGTGGGGAGGCTAATTTAAGACACCATAAAAAATCATCCAGCCGCTGTTGGAATGAGGAAGTTGCCATCATAGTGGATGATGAAGCAACTGCTCCCCCTGTGGTTGGAATCAAGAATACCCTCAGGAAGCTGGAAGCTGGAGAAGGTTTAAATTGCCTCTGTGTCTGTCTCTGTCTCTGTTCTATATTATATGGCATTGAATGTTTGCCTTATATGTGTACAATGTGATCCGTCCTGAGTCCCCTTTGGGGTGAGAAGGGCAGAATATAAATAATGTAAGTAAATAAATAAATAAATATGGCCATGTTCCAGAAGTATTCTCTCCTGATGTTTCACCCACATCTATGGCAGGCATCCTCAGAGGTATATACCTCACAACCTCTGAGGATGCCTGCCATAGATGTGGGTGAAACATCAGGAGCTAATACTTCTGGAACATGGCCATACAACCCGGAAAACACACAACAACCCCGGGATTCCGCCCATGAAAGCCTTTGGTTACCAATGTACTTCTCACTGCAAGAAACTCTTGAAAAGCTGTTTCATTTTCAGTGACTCTTCACAGTTTACTATTTAATCTGCACAACATGGTTTTCTGTGCAGAAAATAATATTTTAATGAGAAATTCAACAATATTTATTAATGGTGGTGATTTCCGTCTTGTTAGTCAATGTCTCCTTAAACATCCAAAGATATGCCAGTTCTAAATATATCGATGACAGCTTTTTCAGCTCTTTTCATATGCAGTTGTAGGTAACTCTCTCAGTGTTCATCATCAGTGATGAACTGCCTTCATTTATTCCTTTTTTTTTTTGCAAAATGCCACATAACAAAAATCTAAAGGAGTTGCTTTTAAAACTATATTGAATGAAAACTATCACCAGATACCTACAGCCTTCTGCTGTTACAGCCTGAGAGAATGCAGAATGCTTTTTCTACTCAAGGGATTGAAATGTAGGTTAGCATGTTTGTTTGGGCTGCTGATATGACAGCTGTTTTCCTCTTCATCTGTTAACATAAAGATTTCCTGTTCAATTGGAGCAGTTGCTGATGAACACAAGACCTTGGCAAAACATAATGTTCTAGTAACTCTAGAACTGCTACATCTGACTGAAAAGACTTTCATTAACATTTTCTAGACCCCACTCCCCATTAACTGCAGAATGAGAATATGAATACAAATATTGTCAAGTATTTTTTCATCTTCTCCCCTTCCATGTCTTTTGCCAAAATTCTATAACATAGCATTTTTGAAACTTTGTAGATAGCTTTGTTTGCAGATAGCATTATAGAGTTCAAAGCCATCACAAGGGCCACCAAATCCAATTCAGAATTACACAAGTGATAATGATGATGATGATGATAATTTTATTTTTTATTTGTCACTCCCTGTGGCTCGAGGCAGGTTATAGTATAATTAAAACACATAAACATTGTAAATTTTTTATAAAATATACATACAGTAGAGTCTCGTTTATCCAACGTAAACGGGCCGGCAGAACGTTGGATAAGCGAATATGTTGGATAATAAGGAGAGATTAAGGAAAAGCCTATTAAACATCAAATTAGGTTATGATTTTACAAATTAAGCACCAAAACATCATGTTATACAACAAATTTGACAGAAAAAGTAGTTCAATACACAGTAATGCTATGAAGTAATTACTGTATTAACGAATTTAGCACCAAAATATCACAATGTATTTAAAACATTGACTACAAAAATGTGTTGGATAATCCAGAACGTTGGATAACCGAGTGTTGGATAAGTGAGACTCTGCTGTATTACAACATATTTCTATAAAATAAATAGTAAAAATCACAGAACATGGATTAAACACAAGACACAAGTTTAAAATTCATGTTTAAAATTGGTTGGGTAGGCCTGCTGGAAGAGATAAATTTTAAAATTCTGACAGCTGCTCTAGCTTTAAGAGCTCTTCCAGTAAGTCGTTCCAAAGTCTTGGAATAGCTGATGAAAAGGTCATCTGGGTGACAGTTGCCAGTCGAATTCTGGCTGGTTGGAGTAGCCAATGCCCTTCAGAGGACCTAAGTGTGTGGGCAGATTGTGCAGAAGAAGGTGAACCTGTAGGTAACCTGGACCCAAACTAAGTACAGTGTTCCTGAGAGATGGCAACCCAACCTCTGTTTAAATATCTCTAAATATTTATTTTTATGTATTTATTTGCTTTATTTATACCCTGCCACTCTCCTTGTGTGGACTCAAGGCGGCTAACAATTACATACTTTGGTCACAATATGTACAGCATTCAATGGTTGTGTTGTTAAAGTGCGAAGTATGGAACCCTGCGCAGATGGTCGGTCAATGCAACTTAAGCAACGTGAAGTCATTGAATTCTCCTCAGCAGAAGGTTTCACCCCAAAGGGAAGAGAATGCAAGTTGTTTATTGTGATTGTGTTGATGTGAGTCCTGTGCATCGCTGGGTGAGTAAATTTAAAGATGTTGAGGTGGGAACATCTGACTTGTGTGACAAACAAAGAATTGAATATCCTGTGACAGCAACCACTGAGTTTCACAAGCAAAAGGTTGACAGATTGATTAAGGATGATCGTCGTATCACTCAGAGAGAAATTTCAAGCATTATCAGCATTTCACAAGAATGTGTGGGTCACATTATTGCTTTGCTTGGCTATCGGAAAATCTGTGCACGATGGGTCCTGTGAGATGCTGGTTGTGGAAACAGTGTCGACTTCTTCCATGACGGCTTCAGAAAACTGGTTCATCATTGGCAGAAATGTATCCAATTGTCTGGTGATTATGTGGAAAATTGAATAGTGGTAGTTAAAAAGCACATTGTAAGGATTATTTCTGCATTTGATTTATTAAAATATTTCCATCCAAACCCAAGTAACGAAGGTGGAGGCATTACTTTTCATTCAACCCTCATAGTTTTAAAAATGCTGCTTAGGGCCCTTTCACAAAGTCAACTAACCCAGAATATCGAGGCAGAAAATCCACAATATCTTCTTTGAATTGGGTTATCTGAGTCCACACTGCAATATATTCCATTTCAAATCAGATAATGTGGGATTTAATTCAGCTGTGTGGAAAGGGTCTTCATTTTTAGGAGGAACTTCATTCTTTGTAATTTGAATCAATTGCTCCATGTTCCATCTCTAGACATGTCCCATCTTGTCAATCATCTTTTTGAATTGAATTGAGACCTTTTGCCAAGCCTTCATAGAAGTGGCTTAGTGAGCTGGTCAGGTTTACCTTGGAGAAGAGAACATTAAAATGGGACATGATAGCAATTTCTTAATATCTGGAAAGATATCGAGGAGAGAGTAAAATTGCTTTCTGCTGCTTTAGAGACTGGAACACAGAGCAATAGATTCAAACTATAGGAAAAGGAATTCTACCTAAAGTTTTTGGAAGAACTCCTAGATGATAAGAATTATTAAACAGTGCCATAAACTGCCTTTGAGTATGGTGGTGTAGTGTCTCAGAGACCCTCAAGTTATGACCCCGTCGCCATTATGGATCAGACCGAAGAAGATATGGGGTTTGTGCCGACTCAGCAAGATTCAGCTCCCTTCCAGATGTCCCCTGTTGACAGTTTTAGCCCACAGTTAATTACAAAGGCCCTTGAGCCAGAGCCCGGTTCTCCAGAGAGCGCTCCTTTTGACCGAAGATTGTTTTGGGAAACATCTCGCTCGGAGAAGCAGAATCAGAGAAAAAGTGCTAGATTAGCGGAGAGAGCAAGCGCTAATTAAGCCAGTTCCCTTGGGAGTTTCCCGGGAGGGTTGCATCTGACAAGTTGTTGACTTTAGTCCACTTTCCCTTGGGAAAGAGTGTTCAGACACCTGGCTTGAGGGGAGATTGTAGCCCCATAAAAGTTTTGGGTGCAGACTGACCTTTGCGGTGTCAACGTGTCAGTTGAGGAATTCACATCGACTCTAGTTTCTGCAGCGCGCTACTCTCGAGTAGACCGGGTGTTGCATCTCGTCTCCCTGCCAAGCCTGGACAGCGATTCAGCTCTACCATGACTAACTTTGCCTTGCCTTGTATCCTAGCCTCGGAATTGAAACCTGGAACTCTTTGACAGACCTTGCTATAATCCCCACTCAAACAGCCTAGAAGTTTGAGTGTGTTTCGGTTATCGGATTTAAAAGTTTGAACTCTAATGCTGGACATCTACTTTCACATTACTGGACTACATTTGACCTTTTCTGAAAGGACTATTGCTGGACTATATACTCTGCTTATTTTTGTTAGTCTCCTTTATTTCTTTAATAAAGATATTAGATTGTTTATTGGCCTCCGTGTCTGGTTCCCAGTGCTCACGCTGCCCTGAGGCGTCACAGGTGGAGTCTTCTTTTTGGATATTTTAAAATTTGGAGTGTATAGCCATTTGTTGGGAAGGATTTGCTTGTATGTTCCTGCATGGAAGGTGATTGGATAGGACGGTCCTTGTGATTTCTTCCAGTTCTATGATTCTGCAATTATACTATAGCTTCCAGACCCCCATGCACACTATGGCAGATACTGGCTTTTGCGTATTTGTGAAAATACTTCAAATCTCTGGAGACTGGGATATATGTGACCAAGTAACATCAGAGACTGGTCATGTAGGAAAGGTTTATTAATAAAAAAGAACAGATAAGCTCAAAGAGGTTGCATCAATTTGGTTTTGCTTGAGCCTACTGGGAAGTGCAAGATCATCCCTCCTTCCATCCCTTCTTCACTACTTTTCAAATTACTTTTCCTCTTTGAATTCAGTTTGCCAGAACTAAAAGCTTAGGACAAAGGGGAAAGTGGAAAGAAGAGAGACCCTGAGATATTTTTAGAACAGCTGAAAAAAAATCTGACAACAGAGGATTGAACGGTACTCCACCTTCTAAACTAGGACAGTTAGAAGCCATGGAGCACTGAGAATTATTTGTATTCTCAGTCTAGATATCACAATGTGTTTTATGTCATCACATAACTAGTATTTCTCTTTGGTCCAAAAATACTCAGAATGAGCATTTTGGGGCAGGGGATTGCAGAAAGAACTGTTATTCCTGGGAGAAGTTGGGTTCTTGTGGAGAGTGGAAGGGGGAAAAAAACCATTTTCCACAATGACCCAAAATTAGTGTGTGTGTGTGTGTGTATGTGTGTGTGTGTGTGTAGAAATACATAGACATAAGGTGAACTTATATTTCCATATGTCAGTATGAGGATGCCAGAAACATTGCATTTAACCACCAGATTGTTGGTTGTCCAAAACTTGGAGAAAGAACTCTACTTTTTACTCCTACTCCTGTCCTTGATTATCTAATGTCTGAATAATCTTTCAAAAGCCATTAAAGGATCACTTTAATTAAAATGTTGGATCCTTCTCTATGAGTGTTAAGCACTGCATCATGGGTTTTGAAGTCATTACATTTTTCACTGCGAAGGGGTATTTTTAAAGAAATAAGTCCACTGATTTCCTTTTAACATTTCTATATATTACACTACACATCTGCAAATATGTTTGATCCCTCCTAACTGATAATTGGCATTTGATAATACATTTGATACTCAACAATATTTGAGTACATTTGGAAGCTGTCATCCACTGATATTTAAAATGTGACAGTATTTGACAGCTGACATTCTGGTGAATAACTGTTTTCTTCTTCACAGCTTGGGAGACTGTGGTGAAGTTGAAGTTGGGAGTGGGAAGATATTCTCCCAATTTGATTGTGATTCATTGGAAGGGACATAGACACTTTTTGGCAAACGTTCCTAGATTTCCCACATTTGGCTGTTCTTGAAATTCTGCAGATAGTAAGAAAAAAATGCAAAAATTTTAGTGTTCAAGGGAACCACACAGACACTACAGCCTCGGGTTTAGTGTTAATAAAAAAATTCTTCTCTTAACATTTCTGGGTGGATTTTTACCTGGACAAAAATCTCAAAAGTTACGCTGACAATAACTTTGGGTAATGTGTTCATGACAATCATAATAATGTGTTGTTGAAGGCTTTTATGGCCAGAATCACTGGTTGATATAAGTTTTCTGGGCTGTATGGGCATGTTCCAGACGTTTCACCCACATCTATGGCAGGCATCCTCAGAGGTTGTGAGACCTGCTGGAAACTAGGCAAGTGGGGTTTATATGTCTGTGGCATGATGTCCAGGGTGGGAGAAAGGACTCTTATCTGTTTGAAGCAAGTGTGGATTCCCCCAGGCAGGAAGCAGCCATGCTTTGAAGCTGCAAGGCTATTCAATGCTAATAAGCTAGCCAATTGCAACATTTGCACTTGCCTCAAGCAGATAAGAATTCTTTCTCCCAACCCTGACATTCCACACATATATAAACCCTACTTGCATAGTTTCCAACAGATCTCACAGCCTCTGAGGATGCCTGTCATAGATGTGGTCAAAACGTCAGGAGAGAATGCTTCTGGAATATGACTGTACAGCCCAAAAAACTCACACAAGGGGGTGAAAGCAGAAGATAACATCTCCTTCCCATCACATTCCATGTTTAAAGTAAGTAGATAATTTTCACACCCGCATCACACAGGATACACCTCTGTCCATTTCTAGTTAAAACATGTGTTTCATTCCTCTTTACATATCTATCTATCCTCAAAAAAGTTTTGTTGTAACTTCAGAATTTCAAACCTTTAAAATTCTACAATTGCACAATATATATTTTTTAAAATGGGGAGGGGAACCCTGTGATGTGGACACTCTACAAACAACAGAATGGGAAAAGGTGGCTGTTGTCTCCTTCTCCCAGAATTATTTATCAGTCCTTTTCTGTATCCAAAGAGTCATGGCAGCAGAAGGAGCACTGAGAGCCATTTCCCATCCCTCTGGAAAAATACAAATTTCTAAGTTTTTCTAAGCACAAGGAGACACACAGAGTTGATTCCTGCCTGTCTTTCAAACCCACCTGTTTTTACATACTATGGAGACAGAATCCTATAGGCAACCCATGGAATAGGTTGTGCGTCATTTGAAATGTGTAGAAATGGAGGCCACCCTCCATCTGATGAGGTTCTTAAGGGTGGATCTACATAGTAGAATCAAAGCAGTTTGACACCACTATGATTGCCATGATTCAATGCTTTGGAATCATGGGAGTTGTAGTTTGGTATCAAAGAGGCACCAGACCTCTTTGACAGAGGATTATAAGACTGTGTAAAACTCGAACTCTTATGATTCCTTAGCATTGAGCCATGGCACTTAACATGGTGTCAAACGGCACTAATTTTATAGTAATAATAAAATAATAATATACTTTATATTCCACTCTATCTTCCTGAGGGACTCAATGCAGATTACAGAATAGATAAAAAAAGTAAAGGTTTCCCCTAATGTTAAGTCCAGTCATGACCGACTCTGGGGGTTGGTGCTCATCTCCATTTCTAAGCCGAAGAGCCGGCGTTGTCCATAGACACCGCCAAGGTCATGTGGCCGGCATGACTACATGGAGCGCTGTTACCTTCCCGCCAGATTGATCTACTCACATTTGAATGTTTTCGAACTGCGAGGTTGGCAGGAGCTGGGGCTAACAGCGGGCGCTCATTCCGCTCCTGGGATTTGAACCTGGGACCTTTTGGTCTGCAAGTTCAGCAGCTCAGAGCTTTAACACACTGTGCCACCAGGGGCACACAATACATACAAGGCAAATATTTGTTTGTTTGTTTATTTGTTTATATCCCGCAGCTTACAACAAGGGCACAATTCAATGCCCTGAACACATCAACATAAACAATGTATACTTTAAAACACATCATTAAAAACATGTCAATTAAAACAATTGCTTAAAATCACACAATCCAAAAACATATCAGGAGCCATTCCAATTGTCATCTGTAATTGTTCATTAATGCACTGAGATATCAATTGCACTAGGGATCACTAGGGATCACATTCAATGCCATCACAATTAATAAAAAAGACTCATACACAGAGGCAAGGCTTCCTGCATTTTCATACCCAGCATCTGGAGGCTGTGCTCAACTCAACCATGGGCATGTTCTGTTGTTCCATTTTCCACACTGAGGATAATGTCCATGGACGCCTTCCTGATTGAATTAGCCTGCATGTTTTCAGTAGTGCATTTTACCTCCCCATCAAAGCAGTACCTATTTATCTACTTCAGTTGCTGTTTTCAAACTGCTAAGCATGCAAAAGCTAGGGTTGATTGTGGGAGCTCACCCCAGCCCACGGCTCGAACTGTCGACTTCCAGTCAACAAGATTTTCAATAGCTGGCAGTTTAACCTGTGCTAACTGCAGCCCCTTAGTACAGATTCACCCTAAACCATTGGCATTTGAAAACCTGTTTCTGCTTATATTTGGCCTGCTGATTCCCAAAAATGGCACCACTTCCCTCTATCAGTTCTAGTTTTAGAGATAGAGAGGATATGCCATATACCAGACTTAATTTGCTCTCCCTTAAGGCACCTCCGGTGGCTCAGTATGTTAAAGCGCTGAGCTGCTGAACTTGCAGGCCGAAAGGTCCCAGGTTCAAACCCAAGGAGCGGAGTGAGCACCCGCTGTTAGCTCCAGCTTCTGCCAACCTAGCAGTTCGAAAACATGCCAATGTGAGTAGATCAATAGGTACCTCTCCGGTGGGAAGGTAATGGCGCTCCATGCAGTCATGCCAGCCACATGACCTTGGAGGTGTCTACGAACAACACCGGCTCTTTGGCTTAGAAATGGAGATGAGCACCAACCCCCAGAGTCAGACATGACTGGACTTAACATCAGGGGAAACCTTTACCTTTTTAAAAGAATATCTAGAGCTGATGTGGTCTAGGTATTTTCTGAATCAATGCCCCAAATAACCCCAGGAACAGGCCTAAAAACCAAGATTTTTTTGAGTTGTGAAATAATTTCAAGCTTTAAGAATGAAAAGTAAACCTGTTGAATGCTGTTATTATTATTATCGTACATTATTTTGTTCTTATTCTCTTACTATCTTAAATCAGTAGGAAAGTAGGATATTGGATGGAATCCTGTTGAGCAGTTTCAAAAATTCAACCTACAGACAAGCATTCTCAACGGTTATTTATTCATGTTCCCTATGTTTAGGGGTTCCATAAGGACCATGAAATTTCCCCAAACTCCACTTACCATGAAGCAGCTACTGGAACCATCAATCAAGAAGTGAAAGTCTGATCTTGGTGTGAAGAGAATTTGCTACAAGGTCCATTTTCTGCTTGTCACATTAGGGATCACTTATGGGAGGAGTGGGGACATTATGTAGTTGTTTCTTGATAGGAATTACATATAGAGGAATTCTCATTGATCCCGGCATTGATCCCATACTTACCACTAAGATAAGCTTGGGAGTATGGCTGGAATCCACTACACTGCACTGTAGTTATGAGGCTACATATTATGTAATAGTCACATCGGATTCTGCCAGTCAGTCTTTACAAATTTCATTATCTCCAGCAAGAATGAATAATTTTACAATTTTTCTACCTACTGTGACAAAATAATAAAAAAACAATGCAATTTGGAAGACTAATCACAGTGAAGCGCTTATTTTGTGTAAGAAAAGTACACTTGGGTTTCACCTAGTGTGTAAAAGATATCACTTTTGGTGCACCATTTCTGTTCATTTGGAGAATTGTATCTCTTTTTAGGAAAGATATAGACAGGTTTGAACAAGTTTAGAGATGGGCAACAAGGATGATACATGGTACAGAGCAAAAAAAAAACGTGGAAAGTTAAAGAAGCTGGGCATGTTTGGCCTGGTGAAAAGATAATTGATGGCACTCTTTAAATATCTGAAGGGTTGTCAAAGAGTGGAGGTATATGTTCATTCTCTGCTGCCCTAGAAGGTAGGAATAGATCTAAAGGTTTTGGTTATACAGGAGGGTAGATTTCAGTTGAACACTTCAGGGAACTTCTTGATTTGTTCAACAGATTAATCTGTTGAACAATTGAAGTAAATGTCTAAAAAAATAGTGAAGTCTTGTTCTCTGGATGTCTCAAAAAAGAGGCTGGACAACTCCATGCTGGGCAGAGTCGGTCCAAGGTAATTTTCAAGTGTAGGCGAACAGAAATTTTGGCGCCCCCCCCCAAAAAAACCCAATCACTGAAAAATAAAAGCATTGGATAAGTGAACATGTTGGATAATAAGGAGGGATTAAGGAAAAGCAACAACACTCTGAAAACAGGAAATCCATATAGGAAGCAATCAGGGCCAACTAACACTCCCCAACCAAGGATACCCCCTGTAAGGAAGCAGCCAGGCTTTGAAGCTGCAATGCCATTAAATGCTAATCAAGCTGGCCACGGGGGCCAGAAAAAGTCCTCGGAGGCTGGCGCAAGGCTCTGGAGTGCCCAACGTGGGCTCCAGAAGGCCCGCCCAGCCCACCAGAAGGCCTGACACGGGCTTCCGGAGCCCGTGCTAGGCCTTCCGGAGCCCGTGTCGGGCACTTGTCTGACATGATGATCACCTGACAAACACCAGCGCAAAACGGGGGCACTGTCAAGGCCTCGACAGCGCCCCCCGTTGACGTGCGCCCAACGCCGAGGCATAATTGGCTTCCCACATTGGACCGGCCCTGATGCTGGGGATGCACAAACTGAATTTTCTGCATTGAGCAACAATTTGGGCTCGGTGATCTATGGGGTTCCTTCCAACTCTGTGATTTTACTATTGTAAAATAAGTTTCCTGCACAGAAAACAGTATTTTCTGCACAGAAGACAAAGTTTCCTTTGCAGTTCCTCCACAAACTCATAATCTAAGCAAAAAAAGTTTTATGCGCAAAAAAGCCACACAAAAAGCAAAAACGTATCCTTTTCAGACAGAATAAATTCTGAAGTGTAAAAATTCTAACCTATCTAGAATTCACATCCTCGGAGTGTTCAAATGTTCAAGTAACACGTTTTTGCAATGATTTTTGGGTATTCTTTTTAATTTTTTTATTAAAATACTTAAAATGAAAACAAAATAAATTAAAACATGAATTGTGAGATTAGTACCAGACCTTATAATAATAAAGGTAAAAAGGTAAAGGTTTCCCCTGACGTTAAGTCCAGTCGTGTCTGACTCTGGGGGTTGGTGCTCATCTCCATTTCTAAGCCGAAGAGCCAGCATTGTCGATAGACACCTCCAAGGTCATGTGGCCGGCATGACTGCATGGAACATCGTTACCTTCCCACCGGGGTGGTACCTATTGATCTACTCACATTTGCATGTTTTCGAACTACTAGGTTGGCAGAAGCTGGAGCTAACAGCGGGTGCTCACTCCGCTGGGACCTTTCGGTCTGCAAGTTCAGCAGCTCAGAGCTTTAACACACTGAGCCACCAGATGGCAATTCAGACATTCTCTTTCACCAACTGATGGTCCTCTTCCAAAGGCTGGGAAAATGCTACCAATTTGCTTTATGATTTCTGTAAAAGGATCTGAAGTTCAGACCATTAAAGGGCCACAACCCTGCTGGAGTGGTTATGCTCGTGTATACATTGCTGTGCAAACTTTGCTTTCTTAGGGGTTATGTAAGTGAGGTCCCTAGTGAAGGCAATCATTCTCTAAGCATGGATAAAACACTCATTCTCACTTTTGTCATGGTTGGTGAGAAGATAATTAATTGTTTCAATGTCAGTGCTCCTGGGCTCTAGTAACCATTGTGCAAATAATTGGACTATCCTAGGATTCGGTGTAATGCATGTTTATTTTATGCTAAATGTGTATAGAATCTTAGCTTTAAAAGGTAGCTCATCTGATGTGTTGCTCCTTCTTCACACATCGGCTAAAACTATTGTGCCAGCTGTGTCCATTCCTTGAGCTGTCACATCTGGCTATAGCAAGACATGCCCTGACTACACTCTTTTTGGAGTACTATAACACACTCTACATGGAGATATCTTTGGAAAATGTTTAAACATTTGAGCATTCAAAATGCTAGGGCCAGAACGCTGACGGGGTCCAATGATATGGAGCATATCATTCCATTGTTGAAACAGCTTCATTGGCTACTGGTTTGTTTCTGGGCACTATTCAAAGAACTGGTGATGCCCTGCAAAGCCCTAAACACCGTGGGACAACTATCTGGAAAGCCATATTTCCTGAAATGAACCTGCCAGAGCTTTATGATAATCAGGGAAGGCTTTTTCTCATTCCAACACCATGACAACCCTATTGGGTGAGGACAGAAGAGTCTCTTCAGTCGCTGCTCCCACTTTTGGGAACTTCGGGCCCTTCCAGATATGCCCTATATCCCAAGATCTGATCCCAGGTTTTCTGCTTTAAACTGAATTATATGAGTCCGCATTGCCAGATAATGCTGGGATATAAGGCCTGTCTGAAGGGCACTCTCTCCCATGGAAGGCTAGGCTGGATGTTTCCCTGCTTTGCTTTTGTCAGCAAGCAAAGATGTTCCTATTCAAGCAGGCTTTTTATATATAACCATGAGCACTTTTTATGAGGACATTTTAGTCTTTTAGAACTGGTGTCTGTTTTAAGTGGGTTTCATTATTTTTAAATTGAATATTTTTAATTGTTTTGGAAGGCACCTTGGATCCCACGCTCAAAGAAAGGCAGCATATAAATGCAATCAATCAATCAACCAATCAGTCAATCAACTAGCACATAAATGGGCATGGGACAGCCAATCAGATAGGACTACATGATGCTGCTAATGGAACAAATGGGATGAGAGTGAAGACAAGAATGAAGAAAACTGACAATGCATTAAACGAACAAACAGAATTTTTCTCAAGGATCATGAAAGATGGCAGAAAGGAAGGGGACAAGTGTTTTTTGGAATGAACAAAATGCTAAAGAGAGCTAATGTGGTGTTTGAATATCAGACTAGGATTCATGGAAAGTGGTATACTGGTATTCAAATCTCCAACTGACTACATAAATCCACTGGGGAGACATTGGGCAAGTCACACTCCCTCTGCCTCAAAAGAAGGCAATGACAAATGCACTCTGAAGAAATCTGGCTAATAATAATAATAATAATAATAATAATAATAATAATAATAATAATAATAATAATAATAATAATAATAATAACTGGGTGCCATGCCAAAAGATCTCAGCTGGCATTTGGAAACAATAGACATTGACAAAATTATGATCTGCCAACTGCAAAAGGCCACCCTACTGGGATCTGCACGCATCATCCAAAAATACATCACACAGTCCTAAACGCTTGGAAAGTGTTCGACTTGTGATTTTGTGATACGAAATCCAGCATATCAATCTTGTTTGCTGTGTCATAATAAAATAATAATAATAATAATAATAATAATAATAATAATAATAATAATAGGAAGAAGAAGAAGAAGAAGAAGAAGAAGAACAACAACAACAACAACAACAACAAGAAGTCCTAGACACTTGGGAAGTGTTCGACATGTGATCTAGTACAACAGCCAGCAGAGTGTCTGCTGTGGACTCAACTTGTGTTTCAAATAATAATAATAATTTATATACCACCCTATCTCCTCAGGAGTATTCAGGGCAGTTTCCAGCATAAAGCAAAACATTAAATTGACCATACAACAACGTGAACATAATAAAAATAATAAACATATAAAACAAGAAGATACAATTCAAAACAATCCACAAATGTTAAAATCCAGATAGACTCCATCAATGGGTTCAATATACCAGTGACCAGAGCTTCAGAGTGCACATGGCCAACTTTGATGGGCTAGGCTGGGACTAGTACATCAGAATATCATAGGGCCAGGTAGTGGATAAGGTGCAAAGAAAGGTCCTAGTTGATAACCGGGGTAGGGGGGTAGGGATTGATCTTGTTTAAAAACCTGCAGGAACCACCAGGTTTTCTGAAAAAATTCAGTATAGCGGGCCACCACCGAGAAGGCCCTCTCCCTCGTCCCCATCAACCGTGCTTGTGACAGTGGTGGGAGCGAGAGGAGGGCCTCCCCGGCAGATCATAGAGCCTGTCCCAGTTTGTAAGGGGAGATGCGATCACAAAGATAGGAAGGGCTTGAGCCGTATAGGGCTTTATAGGTTATCACCCGCACCTTGAATTGGGACCAGTAGCTAATCACCAGCCAGTGGATTTGCTTTAATAGGGGCGTTGTATGCTCCATATAATTAACTCCAGTTAGAAGCCTAACACCCCATGCTAGCTTCCTTTCAGTGTTACCATATATCAGAAGTGACTTGAAGGCACACAATAACAGCAAAAAATGTTAAACTGCAATTGTTTTGTTGAAAAGGAAACCTTGTATTTAAAAAAATTGAGTGGCCTTACCTTAACCCAGAACATATCCTGGAATCCGAGCTCAACAAATGTATAAAATAATTCAACCAAGGATGTCCAGTTTAGTACTGTGATGACCTTGATAACGTTTTGACACAACTACATGGATGACACATGTGGTAATAGGCTGCTTAGAGTCACCACATGGTGGAACACTTTCTTGTTTCCCTGACATGAGAAATAAATATACCTGTTTCCATAGATATGTATCATCCAAGTAGATCCTTTAGTTTAACATGCCTTACTGCTGTTCTCTTTTCATTTCCCTGTGTGTGAGAGAGATTTCTGCAACACAATATCCTCCGTAATCTTAAAATAAAATAAGATGCACATATACAGGGAGTCATTCTGTATTGAATTCCAGATCCACTCCACTCCCATGTTTAAAAGGAGTGAGTATGTATGGATTATGTAAACAAAAACCAAATAGAACATCCATGTGTGTGTGTGTGTGTGTGTGTGTGTGTGTGTGTGATATCTTGGTATGCAGGCATAAATTGCTTTTGTCCAATAACTGCTCTGAGTTTCCTGAAAAAGGAAGCCAAATCAGTGGCGGTACATGCGTGAATAATAATAATTTTTAATCAGACAGAGGGAATAACAATAATAATAATACGAGTCTGTTTTACTGCTCCTGCCTAGTCGAGCTTTTGATCACTGCTGTTCCGGCGCTGCAAGACAAATGGGGAAGCGAACCACTTATGAATATCATGGCTAGGTTTTTCAATTCAGTGGATTATTCACATCTGTTAGGTGAGAATTACAGAGCGCTGGAATAAGGGACTCTTATGTTTTTATAAATCTCACAATGCCAAGGGCTACCGAATGGCGAGGCTCAACATCTGTGTTGCTTCTCCTTTGAGCTTGTCTGATTAAACATGTCTAAACATTTCGGAAATGCAGAAGAAAGAAAGAAAGAAAGAAAGAAAGAAAGAAAGAAAGAAAGAAAGAAAGAAAGAAAGAAAGAAAGAAAAGCAATGTGTAGCTTGATGTCAGGTTGCTATTTTAATTTCCCCCTAGTTTCTAAAAATATAACTACAGACTAAGAGAGATATTATTTCAACCGACAACCGCTCCATATTTTTCTTGGAATTGTTGCTCTCCTTTTTTTTAAAAAAATAATATCTGAATTACTAGTTAAAATAAAATAAAATAAAATCTTTGTACAAATGGGAAAGAAAGGGACAGACGTAAATAAAGGTGCGGACGTTTGGACAGCGGTGTTCCTGCCGACCCCCGACTCCCTCCCATGCAAAAAAAAAAAATCATTCAAATGCCTTTTCTTTCTCTGACAAAAATATTCATTAAAAACATTTCACTGGGCTGCCTTTTAATACAGCACAGGCATTCAACCTGCACAGGACGCTTCCATGGATCCTCACAAATACTGTGTAATTATCTGCCGGCTTCCCGCTGGCTGCTGCATATTCCAAGCACAAAGTGAATGCCACAAATCCACTGCCTTACTCCTGTCTTCATTGTCCCTGCTCGGAATATGAAGCCCCACTTCATTATAGCAGACCTGATCAAACTTGATAGATTTAGCTATTATTCTTGACTGTGTCAACTTTCTCTCTCCAGCTTCACTCCCCCCTACCCCTTGCTTTGGTTCTTTTGTTTTGCTACCCAGGGAAGGCATCTTATTCCCACTCTCTCTCTCCTTCTCTCTCTCTCTCTTTGCTTTCTTCCTCATCTCCCCCCACTCACCCCGACACATCTTTCCCCACGACAAGCAATGGTTTCGGCAAATAATGCTCCTGCTATATCATGTGATTTGTGGAAAATAAGCCTGGTGATTTCTGCTCCCCCCAACTCAAATCTTCTACAGTTCTATTGACTTTTTTAAAAGTTTCCTTAAAAATGCTGCAATATTGACAAGCGCCGCAACTTCGAAAATCCTTATGTATCTGTGGATAGTTAGTAAATGTGACTCTGTGTGTTTGAATGTCCCTGGCATATTTTTTTCACCCAACTTTGAAGCAAAAGCATTCGAACCAGGATGCTTCTAGATGCCCACATGTGCCAATGTAATTTCTGGCATTTCTGGTGCTCTTAATTTGTTGGTCTCGCCTGCTTAGATATCCATGGTTTTTCTTCCAAAAAGGGCCCGAACATACAAATACAGATGTTGGAACTACTGGCTTGCTTGAACCAATGCTTTGTAGTTTGCAAGAGTTGTAATGCAAGAGTATCACCACTATAATGAAAATAATAATCATAAAATGTTGATATGTTTCTACAATAATGTAATCCAAATGTACATAATAAGTAACTCATAGATTTGTAGCTCTGTGTGGAGGTTTTACAATTTTCTACCCAATTGCTTTGATGTGCTTTTATCATCTCACAGAGATTTGTGGCTGAATTTAAACATCTTTACTCAATGTCCATTCACCGTTATCTCTCAGTATTCTCTTTGCAGTATTCTCTAGCAGTACTTTTTGAAGCAGGACACTTTTCTGCGCACTTCTTGGGTATGTTTTAGTGAGATTTTGGCCAAATCAAGCATATAGGACTTAACATTTCTATATTAATTAAAACAAATGGGACATAACAGCTCTAGGTTAAGTGGATTATAACAAAGCTGCAAAAAAACTTGAATATTTTTCACCCCTATCTTCTCCAAAACAATAGCAAACCCAACTGAAATTTATTTCTATTTGGAATAGTTTATTTCATTTCTGAAAATAAGTGTGCTTTTATCTGAACATTTGCTAAAATATTTTTTTTCAGGGATTAGAATAAATGTTTAGCATGTGTTCAATTTAAGAAACTGAACTGAAAAATTCAAAGAGATATTGCTCGGTACTCTACAAAATATCAGTGTGATGCCTGTCATAAACACTGGTAAAACAATAAACCTATTTTAAAATTTAGGATTAAATAGTCAACATTTCATTGATTTGTATAAAAAAATTGTTTTTAAAAAAAATCCAGTCCCTTTCTTTCCTCCTAAAATCATCTACATATCTTATAAACAGGTTCCATTTAAATGCAGACTTTTAAAGGTAGAATGATCCATGTGAAGCCTTTGGGAATGGATGGGCTTTAAAAAAATAATTTAAATAAATGTTGCTATTCCCATATCATTGAACGGAGCACATTATCGAATCTGATGTAAAAGAAAGGCTATGACTTTAGCACAGATTGTGCATTATTTTTTTATTTCCTCGGGAGTCGCTTCTTCACACCTCTTTTCTACCATCGTCATGCCCCCCCCCCAAAAAAAAACCCTCCCTGGTGACCATCTTAAAATGTAAATTGTAGCAAAGCAACACAAAAGAATGAAGAGACTTTTTTTAGACAATCATGATGATCACTTAATTCAGTCTCTGCCTTTCCACTTGGCATAAGGTAATTAGAATGCCACATCGCTGTAAAGACAGAAAGCTTCGGCTACCACTCTGACTCACCCAGACGATAATACATGATTAGAAGTCAGTGACAGATCACAACTGCTGCATGACCCACCAAGGTCTTATCAAGGGCAAATCGCATAATTAACATGCACTTCTCTAGCCGAAGAGGAGAATGCGATTGTTCAGGGACAATCAAATTAGTCTAGCCAATGGGGTCAATGCTTTAGGACCTTGGATGAATTTTGGGGATAAAGCAATGGGAGTACATTTCCTCTATCTATCTATCTATCTATCTATCTATCTATCTATATGAAATTTACTTGCAGGTATGTGTGTCTCTGTGAGCATAGGTGTGTGTACACATATTAACATACGTTTAGTGTATATGTCTGTATATATGTGTACAATGTATGTGTATCACACATATATACACACAGAGAGAATTATGTGTACATATAACATATATACCAGTATATTTGTATGTTTGTGTATATATATAGAGAGATATGTGTGTGTCATGTTTTTGTTAGCCACCGTGAGTCCCTATGGGGAGAAAGGTTTGATTAAAAATAACGATGATAATGATGATGATAAAATCATATATATGTATTTATATATGCATATATGTGTGTATGTGTTTGTGCGTGCATATACACATACAAACTTATCTGTGTATGTGTGTGTATGTGTGGATTTGTATGTATGTGTTTGTATATGTGTGTGCATGTGTATATTTGAATACTCAAAATAGTGGTTGAATCCACTGTTTTTATTTCCTCAGAAATGCTAATGAGAAGAATCCTGAACTGAAAAGATTTTTTGCAGTTCATCATTTAATTTTGTGCAATATTCACACATGGTTATTTTGTGCAGAAATCAGCATTTTTGTACAGAAAATAATATTTTCATGCAGGAATATAATATCCTACATTTTTAGCACAGAAAATGCTGCCTCTGAGAATTTCTTCCATGCAAAATTTGCATAGAGAAAAGAACGTGGAAACATTATTTTCTTCACAGAAAATACTCTTTCCTGTGTACAAAATGCTAAATTTTTTTTGCAAAAGTAGAACATGAAATTTTTGCACAGAATAAACTCCAAATTGTGGGTAGGCTTCCAAAAATTCCACTATTTTCACAGACTTTCTCACAGCTAAACTTACTTGTCGTTTCTTTTGAAAAGAAACCTAGGCTGCATTTATACTGTAGAATTAATGCAGTTTCACATTACTTTATGAGAGTTGTAGTTTTACAAGGTCTTTTGCCTGCTTTACCAAGTAGCACTGTGCCATGGTAGTTAAAGTGTTGTGCTTTAATTGTACAGTGTAGATGGACTGGCTAAGGAATGACTTAATATTAAGGCCAAGTGTGAGTGAAATAGAAGCTTTTCCTTCACCTTTAATTTCTATTATAATCATAATGTATGAATAATGATGTCCCAATTAAATACATACACTTGTGTCATACTTTATGAAGTACACACACAAACAAACATATGTGTGTATGTACATAGGCATACGCATAAATATGTAAAAATATGTGAAATATACACAGAGTTTCGGAAAATATATTTCATCGACTTTTTATTCATCACAGAAGGACTAAAGACCTCCAGTAGTATTGTCTGACCCCAAGGAATATATGTGGAATGGAGCCACTTTGTCAGAAAATCAGGCATCTAATGATGTTTAGAAATCTCATTTATTTGCTCTAAACAGATGGGAAAAAAATCCCCAGAATCAGGTTCAAAACTGCAAAGAAGTAATAATTTGGTGTTGGGTTTTTTTTTACAACAAATATGCCTTCTGCAAACATTATTTTATTTATGGCAATTAGCACAATTATCTTGATGTATGCCTATTTTGCCCTCTGCCTATCCCCAAGGTTTGGCCATTTTATTTGCCCTTCTTTTCCTTCTTTTTAATAAGATTCACACTGCCTTTGGACAGAGTGGTGAAGAATTGGAGAACCCAACTAGACCAGAGGCAGCCCTTTCAGTAAAAGGCCAGGATGTGGGGGGAATCTTATTTTGAAGGTTTCCCTCACATATACATGTGATGCTCACAGGCATGTAGCTCTCTTTTTAACGCCTTGTTGCTAGAAGGAATGGCTTAATATTTAGGTCAAGTGTGAGTGAAAGAGAAGCTTTTCCTTCACCTTTAATTTCTATTATAATCATAATATATGAAAGTAAATGGAAGAGCTGTGGGCTTGATATCTACAGCCTACACAACCGCTAGGATTATGCTTCTTCCATAAATTGGAAAAATGGTTCATCTGAGCCACATTGGAAAGACAGGGTTGTAGTTAGAGACACAGAAGTGACGGCATTGTCCTCACAAAACAAGAATTTTGTCCTAACCCTGATGAAATTACTTTAATCCTTCAATTTTGATCATTGCAATAATATAATATTTTCAGCTGAATATTTAGAAATGCAGTGTAGGTCTTTGTAATTTGGGGACTGGTGGAAAACTTCATGGGAGAGGGAAAAAATTTTTTATTCAGGAGGATAATGACCTTGTTTTGTTTCTCTCCCATAGTTACATCTTTCTTGAGACAATGCTATTGTTGACATAGAATTGTAAAGTTGGAAGAGACCACAAGGGCCATCCCAATTCAACCCTATTCTTCTGTGCAGAAATATACAATCAAAGCAGTCTTGACATATGTCAATCCAGCTTCTGTTTGCAAATCTACAGAGGAGACTCCACCACATTCACAGACAGTGCATTCCACTGTACAACTGCTAGTATCACATATCTGTGTACACTACCTTAAATTATACTTAGCATTTTTGGATTGTTGGATTGTCCTCAGTAGGCCTGTACAATCAATGAAAAAAAATGTTCCAATACTCTTTACTAAAGTAGAGGGTGGTGCTGAACCATTTCTAAAACATTTCTAAAATATCGTAAAGGGGCTGGAATCATAGCTATAACAATACAATGAAATTTTCATTACTTTTTTTGTTATGTATGTGTACAAGTGGGGAGTTTCCGGGGCTCCTTTCTTCCTCACTTTTAGAGCTATTGGGATGAAACTTGCTACAATGGTAGAACACATTTACCACTGCTACCAAGTTTCAGAAAATTTCACACATCCACTGATTTTTAGGAATTTTTGAAAGTTTTTATGAACAAAGCTAACTTCTTGCATTTCTATTTTCAATGATACAACATAACCAGGACATCATTCCCCCCAAGTTTCAAAAAGATTTGCACTTCTACAGATTTTAAGAGAATTTTAACTACAATAACCTTAATAATACTATTTCACTGGAAGACCCCATGGACCATCCAGTCTAACTACCTTCTGCCAGGCAGAAAAAGCAAGCACAGGTCAAACCACCCCCAAGAGGTGGCCGACCAGTCTTTGCTTAGAAGCCTCCAGAGAAGAAAATTCTACCATGCTTTGAGGCAGATGTTGTTTTGGATTTTATCATCCAGACTAGAGTTATGTGACATTGACTTTGGAATGACATGTCAACTGTTTTGCCCACGAGCAAACACCGGTGAATTTCACAGTCATTTAATAAGTCTGATTTGTCTTCATTTTTATTTCACAGCATTGCTTGGCTCATAGATGGCTCACAATTGTATTTGCACATAGAGTTTTATTGTTGTTGTTTGGACTGTCATCTAATAAATTGTTTTCTGAAAAAAATCTTAAGAATCATGATAACTTTTTGAGCTAAAAGCTTCCCCATGTTCAGCTTTTATTTAATTTTTATTTTTCCCTTTGCTTTTATTTTTCTCAGCTCAGGTTCCCGGAGAGGTGACAACAACATCATCCAGAAATCAAACATACAAAAATAAACCCAATAGATTTAGGCTTCAAATGCCAAACTATGAAAAAATAGGAAATTGAAGTAAGGCAAAGAGGCAAAGAGAATATTAGGTGACATTACTATAAAACAGGGGTGTGTGAAACAACAGAAATCTGTTATGTTTTCATTTTGATTTTATTTTGTTTTTTGGAAGATTCTGGGAGAATAAGATGGGGTTGTTCAGGGCTGTAATTTGGAACCCTGCATTCTGATTTCATTTCGGTAGGATTCAGTCCATTGACGCCAATGGGGGAGATTTAGAAGCCAGTCTCTCTGTCATTTTTATGGCTATCAGGATAAAACTTGTCACACTTGTAGGACACATTTATGACTGCAAGCATGCCAAATTTCAAATCATCTCACTAATTGACTGATTTTTGGAAAATTTGTTTTACCAGTAACAGTTTTTAAAAACACATAAGAGGGTTTTATTCCAGATTTATTTATTTCTTTATTTATTTATTTACAACATTTATATCCTGCCCTTCTCACTTGAGTGGAATCAGGGCAGCTTACAGAAATTGGCAAAATTTAATGCCCAAAGAATACAATCATAAAAGCAAAACAATACATATAGATCCGTTAATAACATTGTTAAAATACATTATAAATACATATACATTAAAACACATATATAATTAATTCAATTTATCCAAGAACCTCATGCTTCATCCTTTCAATATTAATGTAAAAAATACATAGTATAATTTTACATAGGATTTGTGCTACATTAGAACAGAAAAGACAAATATCACTTAAGTAAAATAAACATTAAATATTAAATAACCAAAAAAGTAAAATAAGGTGGAAACACTAAGCTAATCTGGGGAGGAGAATGGACAGAACCAGGCCGGTGATTGGCTAAGAAACATTCAGGACCATTCAAGGGGAGGGGGCAATTTATCTATCATTTATATGGCTATCAGGATGAAACTTGCAAGGATACATTTACAACTGCAAGCCTGGCAACTTTCAAATTGTTTAATTAATTCACTGATTTTTTTGAGGAAAATTAAATATTTACAAATAATTTGAAAAATCAAGAGAGGTATACCCTAGAATTTCTCCATAGCAACAGAACAACAGTAGGGCATAATTCCTGCCAAGTTTCAGAAAGTTCAGCTCATGCACCAATTTTTAGGATTTTTTTTTCCAATTTAAGCACCATGGGCAAATCATACTCTCAGCCTGAGAGGCTTGAAAAAAAAATTCTGGCCATCAGGATGAAACTTGCCACACTTGTAGGTCACATTTATGACTGCAAGCTTTCCGAATTTCGGAACATTTCACTAATCCACTGATTTTTGGGAAATTTTAAAAGTTTTTACTGATAACATTTTTATAAAAACCCGCAAGAGGGGTTTCTGGGATTTGAAATCCAAACTAGCATGTTCCACAAGAGGAGAGGTGAATGAGCAGAAGCATCCTTCTGATTGGCTGAGAAACATTATGCAACTGGCTTCATTCAGATAATTTCTCCATCATTTTTATGGCTATCAGGATGAAACATACTACATTTGTAGACCACATTCATGGCTGCAAGCCTGCCAAGTTTAACATAATTTCATTAATCCACTGATTTTGGGGAAATTATTAAGGACCATAAGGAAGGCTGAGCGAAGAAAGATAAGACGCTTTTGAACTGTGGTGTTGGAGGAAAATTCTGAGAGTGCCTTAGACCACAAGAAGATCCAACCAGTCCATCCTCCAGGAAATAATGCCCGGCTGCTCACGGGAGGGAAGGATATTAGAGGCAAAGATGAAGTACTTTGGCCACATCATGAGAAGACAGGAAAGCGTAGAGAAGAGAATGATGCTGGGGAAAATGGAAGGAAAAAGGAAGAGGGGACGACCAAGGGCAAGGTGGATGGATGGTATCTGTTGCACCCCTAGGCTGCGTAGGCACCTCAAAACCACACTGGAGCCCCAGAATTTAAGAAAGCAAGCTGATTATTGAAGATTTTATGCAAGCAATAACAAATTAAAGTTCAGAATCAATAAAATGGGTTTAAATCCACAAGAACAAAGTACTTGAAAATCTTGAAGCTAGAGTCGATCAAAATCACTCAAAGAACATAGTCAAACTGGATATCAAAGCAAGTCCCACCAAAGTTATCACGAATAGTCCAAACAATTAATCCAAGGCATGACTCAAGCTGGAAACACAGAAGTCAACACTGGAATGCAGGACTGGAATTCCAAGTTTAGCCCAAGGTACAGAGTCCAAGCTGGAACACGAGGCAAGGGTCTTGGCTGGAACAAAACTCCAAACTGCAAAATACTGGAGCATTCAACTGGAAACACAGGAACAAGCAAGGCTGGAACTTGTATCAAGATACAAGACTGCAGAAATACACATGAAGCAAAGATCTTCCTTCTTGGATTTGCAATGTTACCACCTCTGACTGTGTCAGAGAAAGCACCCTTCTTTAAGGGAAATTAAAGGTCCCATCTTGTGAGAAGGTTGCTCATTATTTCGCTTCAAAAGCAAAGGCCTACTTCTCCTAACATACTCCTTTTTTTCTCAACTGAGTTATCACTGTCCTCCTGTCAAGCTCATTATCCCTCTCCGCTTTATCCCTTCCAGCATCCAAACTGGAATGTCCATCTGGCACCAGGAGATCCCACCTTGACTGCTTTGGGGAATGGGGTTCAAACTGCCAACTTGTAACCATTCTGTCTCTGGTCTCAGAATTAACTGGAACAAACTCTGGCTGCATCTCAGGCCTAAACCTCTGAGTCCTCTGGCAAGGCAGGTGCAGGGACAATCATAGGTTGAACGGGCCCAACCTCAGGCTCACCTGACAGCTTAGATAGAGGCTGGGCTACAACAGTATCCTTGAAGTGACTGGCTTGGCCTTGAAGTAGCTGGGGTGGTGACAGCCAACAGAGAGCTCTGACATGGGCTGGTCAAGGTCAAAAAGAGTCGGAAGCAACTGAATGAATAAACAACAACAACATTAAATTTTTTACCAATAATATTTTTTAAAAAAACCACAAGATGGGTTTCTGAGATTTGAAATACAAACCAGCATGTGCCACAAGGGAGGAGGAGAATGGACATAACCAGGCCTCTGAATGGACTCTGAAAATGTTTGACTTAATTCAGATGGACTGTTTGACACAGAAATTAAGAAATGCAACAAAAAACCAGACTGGTTGGGCTTTAAAGAATTTATTCAGAGTAGAGGAACACCACTCATGTATAAACAGTAATAATGGAATAAAAACTGGAACAAGTAACAGCTGAAAAATACAAAGAAGGGCAATACCCCAAAGAGGACAATGGGAAGTCATAGTTTTAACTCACGGGACGTATGTGTTTCCTCTCTCTCTCTCTCTCTCTCTCTCTCTCTCTCTCTCTCTTTCTTATTTCGCTCTTTCCCCCCCCTACTTTCCTATACTTCCACAACCAATATTTTCCCCCACTTTCACTGTAATTATCAAAATAATTGCAATGAATGGCTGAAAAATGTGATACAACAAGTGTGGCTGTGCTCACTGCTCAGCCCCATTTTCCCCGACCATGGGCTTGCAAAACAAGCAAACAGTCAGAATACTAACGTGAAATATAAGTCTGAATCAATTAAACTTTTCCAATTTTTTTAGCCAAAAGATTAGGCAAACAATTTTTATTCTTAGAAGGCTCCAAAGGGGTCACTCCCAGTTGCTTCCAGTGGCCTGGCTGCTGGATCACCGAAATTATCCAAAATTTTTGCACACCTCTAGTTTTCTATGGGCAAGCAAATGGTGACTAGTAGTTGACATATGTTCTGTATCTCAGAAATTAAAGCTAATTGGGGGTGGGGGGTGGAATTGGTGCCATTTTTGAAACCAGGAGGTCAAATAAACCCAGAAAAGGGGCTAATAATTGAGGCACCAAAATGTGTCTTGACCAGTGTAATGATAGAGAAAGAGAGAGAGAGACCCATATAAAATCCCCAGTTATTCAATGTAGATTTAGGAGAAGTACTTTATTTCTTTAATTCTAAGATGCACTTCCCCTTCCTGAAGCATCTCTAAAAATGGGCACTTTTTGTATATATAATAAAGCTTTTTTTTCCTTTTGGTGGTACCAAACTTAGTGCGCGTCTTACAATTGATAGCATTTTAGGAACAAAGAAATATGGTAACTGTGTGGAAGTCAGGGGGTAATTTTTGAATCTATGACCCCCTCCTCAAACAAATCCATGCATTCTACGAGCACCAGAAATGATGCAAAAAAATTACGCAAAAACTGACTCTTTCAAAATTTTAAATAGAGGAGGACTTTGCTGGTCTTCGTGGATCTTTGAGGTTGCGAAAGTATCTCAGGGGCCACAGGTAAGCCCATGATGCTCACCTTTCCCTGCTGTTTATGTTAAATAAATATCTCATTATGCTCATTCAAACTATATCATCCTGCTTGCAATATGACCTAACTTCTAAAGAAATGATGAAGCAAATGTAAGAACTATAATTTATTTTTAAAAGTTCACTCCTGCACACAAAATCATATTGGACCCCTGTACCACATTTCTCTCATTAATAGTAATCAACTCCAGTCCTTTCCTTGTGACATCACAATGATTCCTGCAGCAACCAATAATCACCTTCTAAACAGAGGACGTTGACCTTGTGGATCTAGCATGTGCAGGAGAGTTTGCGGGCAGGAGAAGGCCGGATGGTAGTGATATTTTACTTCTGTAATTAACTGCCACGGAAAGGATAACAACCAACAAAAGGCTACACAGACTTATGCTTAAATAATATGTTCCTGGAACGGCATTGAGCTCCAAAGAGCATCTTTGAGCCAATTAAGTCATTCCAGCTACAACTTGGCTCCTTACATAATTGTTCTACTTGGCAGTGTTTGGTTTTAATAGCTACTTGCATTGTTAGTTTGAATCTCCTTTCACTTAGGTTTCCCCTATTTTCAGATACCTTTTTATTAGCGAATAAACACAAGGTCTTTACAGTGACATGAGATTTGCAAAGTTTGAACTACAGTAATTTATAACAGAGAAAGTATGTGTTTGTGTATGGCGGGAGCTTGCATAGGGAATTTAGACTGAAGATCAGAAGTTTTATTTATCGTGTCAGAAGTGAACTGAGAATGTATTTTTATAATGTATTTTTAAAACACAGAGTGAAGAACTTGGCATTATACTAAATTTGCTGTGACCAGAAGTTGGCCACTTGGAGTACCTCTGGTGTTGTTGTATGAAGGTCCTCCATTGTGCATGTGGAAGAGCTCAGGCTGCATTGTAATCGGTGGTCTGTGGTTCGCTTTTCTCCAAACTCAAATGTGGACTCCACTTTGTGGCCCCATTTCTTAAGGTTAGCTCTGCATCTCGTGGTGCCAAAGCACAATCTGTTCAGCAATTTCCAGGTCTTCTGCATGCCCAGGAGGGAGTTTCTCACTGGCTGAAGTTTCGGGTTTTAGCCTGCCACTTTTGGACTCTCGCTTGCTGAGCTGTTCCTGAGAGTATCTCTGTAGATTTTAGAAAGCTATTTCTTGATTTAAGACATTGGCATGCCAGCTGATATCCAAACAGAGGATGGGCCGGAGATGTCACTGCCTTGGTCCTTTCATTTCTGGTTGCTACTTCCCGGTGGATGTCAAGTGGTGCAATACCAGCTAAGCAGTACAATTTCTCCAGTAGTGTAGGGCATAGACATCCTGTGATAATGGTAAGAGACATAGCCACCTTTTTAATGTGGTGAGATGTATTCCACACTGGGCATGCGTATTCATGATCAGAAGTTACTTCTTGAGAATTAATGCATACATGTAGAGTCATGTCCTAAGATGCATCTATACTGTAGAATTAAAGTGGTTTGATGCCACTTTAAATGCTATAGAGCTGTAGAAGTTGTCATTTTACAAGGGCTTTAGCCTTCTCTGTCAAAAGTGCTGATGCCTCACCATACTATATCTCCCATGATTCCATAGCATTGAGCCGTGGCTGTTCAACCATATTAATTCGACAGTTTAGATGCTCCCTTGGAAACATCTGTGCTTGTTTATGAGAAATATTCAGAAGGAAAGGGTTTGTTGTCAAAGGCTTTCATGGCTGGGATCACAGGGTTGTTGTATGTTTTCCAGGCTGAATGGCCATGTTCCAGAAGTATTCTCTCCTGATGTTTTGCCCACATCTATGGCAGGCATCCCCAGAACCACACAAGCCCGGAATGTTCTGATATCCTTAGGACAAGGTTTTCTCTCATCCCCACCATAATCACGTACTTATTTCATGAGGTAATAACCTTACAAAAATTAAAATAAATGATTAGTTTTTAAAAGTTTTTAAAAAACAATTAAACAACATTTATTAAAAATATTAAAAGTTAAAAACACAGTAGAGTCTCACTTACCCAAGCTAAACGGGCTGGCAGAACTTTGGATAAGCGAATATGTTGGATAATAAGGAGGGATTAACGAAAAGCCTATTAAACATCAAATTATGTTATGATTTTACAAATTAAGCACCAAAACATCATGTTATACAACAAATTTGACAGAAAAAGTAGTTCAATACGCAGTAATGTTATGTTGTAATTACTGTATTTACGAATTTAGCACCAAAATATCACGATATATTGAAAACATTGGCTACAAAAATGCATTGGATAATCTAGAACCTTGGATAAGCGAGGCTTGGATAAGTGAGACTCTACTGTATTGAAAACATATTATAAGCCTGACATCAAATGGGTTTGCTTATTCATTTTTTTATCCCAGTTATCCCCTGTCTGTCTGTCTGTCGTATCTATCTATCTATCCATCCATCCATCCATCCATCCATCCATCTATCTATCTATCTATCTGAGCCCCCTTCTACACAGCTGAATAAAATCCCACATTTTCAGTTTTGAAATGGAATATATGGCAGTCTGAATTCAGATAACCCAGTTCAAAGCAGATATTGTGGGATTTTCTGCCTTGATATTCTGGGTTACATGGCTGTGTGGAAGGGCCCTGAAATGCAAACTCTGACCCTGTGTGTACCTTGATTCAGAGTTCCCAAAAGGTATCCAAATGTCTCGACAATAACGAAGTTGAGCCAAGAGAGTCTATTCATACTGAGTTTTAAATCAAACAGCTTTAAATATATTGTAGCGATTAAAAAAAACCTCATGGGTTTCAAGAGCTCCCAGAATGATAACAAATATCAAAGTGTTACAATGGAGCATATTGTTTAAAAAAAACCTACAAAAGTAATGGGTGGAAAACTGCTCATAGGACTTGAGGTATAACAGAATAACTAAAGGGAGTGTTACCCCTCCAAAACATGAATAGAAAAAAACTCATAGTAAATCAAGAGTTGGGGAGGGAAGATGGCTATGTAAACTAAGGAGCTACATGTATACTGCATGCACATTTGCATGTGTGGGTCCCTGGGCATACATGTGTATATTTGTAGCAATGATTTTCGTGCTCCCCTGTCAGGTGGGCCGGGGAGTCTTTGGCGATTCAGCCCACGCCGCGCAACTCCCCTAACAAACAGGATTAAAATTCACTCCTTTCAACCATCCTAGGCCTTTATTCCTTCCTTTTCATTGAGCTACATTTGTCTGATTTAACAAGATAAGATTTGAGTGCTGATGCAGCCCGTTGTTAATGCAGCCGCCGCGTCCGCCGTGCCATCGACACTCCGTATGAGACTGATGCATAAATCAAATATTCAAAAAAGAAGAAGACGACGACGACGAAGAAGAAGAAGAAGAAGGAAAAATTAGATATGCAGCGCACCGGTTTTATAGTCCCAGGCTCAGAAATTGAAATGGCCCAGATTAATGTATTATATCTTACACACTGTCCGAGTGAATCAACTTTAATATATTGAACAGATTCACAGAACAAGACTGTGTTATCTAAGGAGCATTCGGAAGAAGGGATTGACCTGGGGATTTGATTTGGTTCAGGTAGTTCATGTTGTACAGCGGCATTTGAATAGTATCACATAAAAATAAAATTTGTATTAGAGATCTCTCACATCATTCTCAGGCGGCTTCTTCCGAAGCTTTGCAGGCAGTGGGGCAGATTTCTCAGAAAAGGAAGGGAGGAAAAAAAGCAACTCAACGGGTTTAACCTTTGCTACAAACACATCAAGACAATGGGATTTACTATCACTGCTTTGTTTCTTTTTGTAAAGCTCTTTTTTTCCTGGGGTCACTGACAAATTTTGTTTTTGATTAAAATCCAAAGACAAGACAGGGCATTATTGCCTGATAGAATTAAACTGGCTAAATAGATCTATTCTCTGTCCTAGAAGATACCTGGGAAATGAAGTTCTGTTAGGGAGGACACTGGAAATTTAATATTATTATCGCTTCAAATTACAAGACCCCCCCCCCCCCAAATCCCCCAAATTGTGAATCTTGCCCTGGAACATCATCCCTAATGAACTAACCTAAAACAGAATCAATCTTTACAGAATTGGTAAGGTAAAGGTTTCCCCGGACGTTAAGTCCACTCATGTCTGACTCTGGGGATTGGTGCTCATCTCCATTTTTAAGCCGAAGAGTCAGCGTTGTCCGTAGACACCTCCAAGGTCATGTGGCCGGCATGACTGCATGGAACTCCGTTACCTTCCCGCTGGAGTGGTACCTATTGATCTACTCACATTGGCATGTTTTCGAACTGCTAGGTTGGCAGAAGCTGGAGCTAACAGCAGGCGCTCACTTTGCTCCCAGGATTTGAACCTGGGAACTTTCAGTTTGCAAGTTCAGCAGCTCAGTGCTTTAAGACACTTCACCACATGATAAAATCAGTATCATAAGTGCTTCCAGGAATCTGAACTATTTGGACTGCTGTTTTCTGTGTGGAGACAGTCCAAATACTTATCTTGAGAAGTGGATTCAACACTACAAAGTTTGAGGCTAGTCACGGCCCCATGCTACAGAAACCTGGGATTTGTAGTTTCATAAGGTACCAAGAATTATTTGCTAGAAAGCTCTGTTACTATGACATGGGTGGGTGTGCGTGTGTGGTGTGTAGCCATCAATTCTAAGTACTACAATAAATTACTATTTCCAGATTTCTTCAGGAAGACAGAAGGTAGCTAAGGAGGTATCAAACTTTTTTCTGGTTGTTTGTGTGTTCCGTCGAGTCATTTCCCAGTTATGGTGATTTCAAGATGAACCTTTTTATTCATTCAGTCACTTCAGATACTTTGTGACCTCATAGATCAGCCCATGCCAGAGTTCCCTGTCACCCGTGGCCACCCCCAGCTCCTTCAAGGATACCATCCATCCATCTTGCCCTTGGTCAGCCCCTCTTCATTTTCCTTCCATTTTCCCCAGCATCATTCTCTTCTCCAAGCTTTCCTGTCTTCTCATGATGTGGCCAAAGTACTTCATCTTTGCCACTAATAGCCTTCCCTCAAGTGAGCAGTTGGGCATTATTTCCTGAAGTAAGGACTGGTTAGATCTTCTTGCGGTCCAAGGTACTCTCAGAATTTCCCTCCAACACCACAGTTCAAAAGTGTCTGTCTTCCTTCGCTCTGCCTTCCTTATGGTCCAGCTCTAGGTGAACCTATCATAGGTTTTTCTTTGCATTAGATGTTTGCTGTTGACTTCCTCTGAACCTGAGAGAATGTGCTTTGCCCATGGTCATCCACTGGGTTTCCATGGCTGAATAGGGATTTGAAGCCTGGTCTCCCGGCTTGTAGTGAAATGTTCCAACCACCTACGCCATACTGGCCCTTATTGTCTTTTTTAGTAGTCTATCAATTTCTAAGAGCAGATGGATAATACACCAGAAGCCTTAGATCCAGGCTATCTGATGGACTGTATATTCCCATAAAAACCTGCTCAGGCACTGAGGTCTTAAGGGGGCACCTTACTCACATACCCACCATTTTCTAGGGCTTCATCACACTAGAGCATCTATCCACTTTAAATCCAGTTGCTGCTTCTTGCAGAATTATGGAGTTTGTAGTTTAGGGAGAAGCATTTTAACAGCTCAGCCAGAGAGATCTTGGGCCTCACCAAACTACAAACCTCCAGAATAGATGCTCTAATGTGATGAAGTTCCTAGTTATGCCTGAGGAGGACATAGGATAGAGCCTTCTTGTTGGCTGCTCCTAGGCCCTGGAATTTTCTTCCTAGGAAAGCTAAAAGTCTGGAAAAAGTTGTATTTCATGATATATAAAACAGTACTATGGTGTGCCATTTTTGGAAAGTCATGGTCCAAAAGGCAGGCTGGATATTTCTATCCCTTCCTTTCTTTCTTTCCCTTCCTTCCTTCCTTCCTTCCTTCCTTCCTTCCTTCCTTCCTTCTTTCTTTCTTTCTTTCTTTCTCCCCCCCCCCATCTCTAAGAGAAGAGAGATAGATAAATAAATAAATAGATAGATAGATAGATAGATAGATAGATAGATAGATAGACAGAAAAAGAGAAAGAGAGCGTGTGTTTTATTAATAGTACTTCTGCATATATTAGCAGGTTCAAAAATTTGGGTACCAAAGTATCTGCCTTTGCTGCAACCTCACTCTCTTTTTATTAGCTTCCCCTTTACCCATTTATTTGTCAGTGGAAGTGGTTCTAACAAAAGAATGACAGATATCAATTATTCCAAATTGTATTGAGAACAATTAGGGAAATGCAAGAGTCATTGCATGCCAAACAATTGGGCTTTTCTATTTAGCAGTCTGGAAAGAGCACATTTTAAAACAAGAGGCACAGTTATTCCAATGCATTAAGTATAAGTCTTTAATGCAGCAGAGTCTGTATCTTCCATCTGTTCCATCAATTAAACTGTACATTGATCTATGAAGTTATTAGCAACTGCCAAAGTTCCAAATAATCTGCATTACCACCAAAGGAAATCCTTGTTGTTGTTGTTGTATTTTCCCCCCTTAGAGCAAAACAAGGAAACAATAGTACCTTCTATTTTCTGATACTGGCTACACTATTCGGGCTGCACAAGGTATTTTAATTTTCCCTTACAAAACTGGACTATTTTAATGGCCTTGATTCAGACTGAATACTTGGAAGGGACCTCAAGAGTCATCCAGTCCAATACCATTCTGCCATGGGGAAATACACAATGAAAACACTCACAACAGATGGCCATCCAGCCCATGTTTGAAAACCTTCAGAGAAGGAGATAGCATCACACGACAAGCTGGTATATTCCTCTATGAAAAAGCTGTTGCGTTCAGAAAGCTTTTCCCAATATTTAGGTGGAAAAATCATTTTTCCTGTTGTTTGAATCTGTTCCTCTGTTTCTCAATCTCTAGAGCAGCAGAAAATAAATGTGCTCCTTCCTCAATACAACCTCCTTTCAGATATCTAAATATGACTATATGCCCTGTCTTAAACTTCTCTTCTCAAAGCTAAACTCATGAAGCCACTCCTCTTAGAGCTTGGCTTCCAGACCTTTTCCCATTTGAGTCACCCTTTTCTAAGATGGAAGGATGGGAAATTATGCCATTTTTTCCTGAGCCCTACTTAACTTGAGAGGAAGGCAAAGGCACACTCCCATTGAAGAAATATTGTAAAGCAACAACAATAACCAACAGCTCTTAGGTCACATCTACACTGCCACATAATGCAGTTTCAGAATTCAAATTTACTGCATTGAATTGGATTAATCATTAAATGGTAGTATAGACTCATATAACCCAATTCAATGCAGTTCAATCTGCATTATATGAGTCTACACTGAACATATAAATCAGTTAAAAACTTCGCTATATGGCAGTGTAGGTGGGACCTAAGACAGGTTTGTATTGGGGGAAAGACACCACAATGATATATTTTTTAATAGGCTTGTTACAGAGGTGATAAAATAGTGTTTGTGCTGTACCCATTTTGGACTGCAACTTGACCGCAAGACATAATACAGATGCAGTTTAAAGACAGACTAAAAGCATATTGTCATTTGCTTGTGAACTTTTCTGAGCAACTTGTTACACATATATTATGTGTTGTCATAGAATGTCCATAATCATCTTAACTGATGAAGTGGAAGGACTAGTCCGAGGATATTTAAAAGCAATTAGAACACAGGGCTGTTGTATGTTTTCCGGGCTGTTCCAGAAGTATTCTCTCCTGACGTTTCACCCACCTGTGAAGTATGACATCCTCAGAGGATGCCTGCCATAGATGTGGGCGAAACGTCAGGAGAGAATACTTTTGGTACATGGCCATACATCCCGAAAAACACACAACAGCCCTGTGATCCTGGCCATGAAAGCCTTCAACAACACAATGAGAACACAGTGTCCTGCTCATCTTAACAGGATTAATGGGAACTTGGTAAGTCAAAACTTTTGCCAGTTCAGCTTCCCATTGTAGCTGAAACTCGCAACAGCATTTAGATACATGTGAAGTAGAAGGAAAACCCAGAAAACATTTCAATGACAAATCTAGAAATGATAAAGGATGAAAGCCTTAGCCGAAGTCTAGGAAAAGAGCCCACTGTTGTAGGACTGGGTGAAGCGGGTTATATTTCACCCAGTAATTCAGAATAAACAATCATCTTGGGAAGTAGTTTTCTCTTTCTTTCTCTCACTTTTAAAAAAAGGATATCAAGACTCAGCCGACGAGATTTATGGAAATACGATCCCAACTATGTCCTGCCTGTCTGTTCTTCTCTCCGATTTGTTCATCACACCTTTTGCAATAAGCAATCTCAAAATTTTCCAGTGTGGAAAATTGTCGGCTGAACTGTTTATGTTATGAGAAAAACACCTGGTTCTAAGAGATTACAATGAGTTTCTCTCCCCACCCAGCCTTCTCTCTAGCTCGCTCTCCCCCCGTCTCCGGTGCTTTTGAAAGGTGGGTGCTGTCGAGGGATGTGATTCAGCATTCTCTGAAGCTGGTTAATTGCGTGCCGGTGAGCGCCTGTGCATCTAGAGAGTCTTTCTAATGTTCTCACCTGAACAGCAGGTGTCTCTTATGTGCCTAGTTTAAATATAGTGCTTTGCTAGCATGACTCCTAAAAGGTAATCACTACACATTTTTGGAGTGTTGCTCGGAAATCACATAATGGCATCCAACCGGGCTGAAGTACTTATATTACTGCTGCAGAGTCCCATATACCCAAAATGTGTGTGTTGCAGGGAAAAGGGAGAGGAGATGTTAGGGGGCAGGTTGGGAAGAAGATGAGTAGTTTTAATCATGTTTCTTCATCTTTCACTTTGGCTCTGAAATTCTTCTAGTACCCATAATCTGTTTGGGGTTTGTTGTAGCTCAGGAATGGCCATTGAGGTTTTTTTTTCACATCTTAGCATTACTAAAATGATCAAAGGTCTGGAGACCATGTCCTATGAGGAGCATCTTAAAGATCTGGATATGTTTGTCCTGCAGAAGAGAAGGCTGAGAGGAGACATTATAGCCATTTGTAAATATGTGAAGGGATGTCATAAGGAAGAGGAAGCAGGCTTGTTTTCTGCTGCCCTGGAGACCAGGACTCAGAGAAATGGGTTCAAACTTCAGAAAAGGAAATTCTACCTGAATACTAGGAAGAACTTCATGATTGTAAGAACTGTTTAGCAGTGGAACTCTCTGCTTCAGAATGTGATGGAAGTTCCTTCCTTGGACTCTTTTAAACATAGACTGGATGGTTGTTGTATGTTTTCCGGGCTGTATGGCCATGTTCCAAAAGTATTCTCTCCTGACTTTTCGCCCACATCTATGGCAGGCATCCTCAGAGCAACCCAAAAACAACCACAACTTTATTTATGATTTCTCTTGTATGACGACTGATAGTCATCTTCTACTAAATTGGTGGCTGAAGATTATTTTTAATCTCTTTTAGTCTCTTGCAAAATGGCTGCAGAGGAGGTGTGCTCCGGTGGTACTGTTGCTTTTGTGACAGAGCCAGAGTTTGCCCAGCTATTCAGGAAACTTTTGCAGAAGGAGGGGATCCTGGACAGGCATTACCGTGTGCAGAAGCTTCCGGATGGGACCGTGGCATTGCCAGTGCTGGGCCAAGGCCTCAAGGAGCAGCAGCTACAAGAGCTGAAGGAAAGGATCCCACCGGGAAAGACCTGTGTTCTGTCCTGGATCCAAAATCCCATTCTCTCAAAAGTAGCCAAGGTCCAGTCCCCTGTCCAGAAACTGCATGATGAACTGCAGCGCTTCATATCCACCTCTGGAGCCACTTGGTCAGAAGAGATGGAGTGAGATCTGCCCTCCTCCTGGCAGCGTCATGGAGACTTAGTTCTACTTAGCGAAAACAGCTTTAAAGCAACACTATGGGGAGAGCTAGGTAAATCCGAAACATAACCCATTAATATTCTGGGCATCTTTTTTTTTATAACAAAGCAACAATGTACCTTGGTTTCACTTCTAAATGGCCATCTTTGAACAAAGAAGGTTTGAAATGAAACTGTAGTATTCAACTCCCAGATTAAAATATTATATATTTTTAAAGGTTTTTATAATGTGTTTTAACAATGTTATTAACAGATCTGTTTATATTGTTTTGTTTTTATGATTGCAATTTGGGCATTAAATTTTGCCAATTTTTGTAAGCCGCCCTGAGTCCCCTCGGGTGAGAAGGGCGGGGTATAAATGTTGTAAATAAATAAATAAATAAATAAATAAATATTTTTATAAAAATATATTTAAACTAGAGACTTCTCAACTCAAAGTTCATGCTCTAAAGTACTTAGATGCACACAGACTAGAAAAGAGACAACCTGTAGGTCTCACACCAGAATGTGTCATCTAACTCCTAATACCTTTAAGCTTCATCCATCAAACTCCTAGCCTGGAGTTGAGTTAAGCTATGAGAATGCCATCCTTTTTGTCATTTCCTGAATTTATTCCAAGAATCTCAGATCAGCTGCTGAATGGTTTTTGTCTGATGGCTAAAGATGCCATTATGTCAGAGACAGGGAGAGAATTAGCACTTCCACTTGTTACAGATCGGACTGTGGAGGAGCTTTCATCTCCTAGGGTTTAAGTTCAAGACGTAAACTTCGGCTAATAAATGTCAGGCCAAGGGCTATGCTAGTTGTGGTTTATTCTTTAGTAACATTATTTTCCTTTCAATATACAATAAAAGGCAAGGGTGAAACCTTAATCATTTTATTTTATGTTATTTTTAACATCCAACTCCACATTCTGATAACCCAATAAAGCAAGTTTCATCAGGTAATTCTTTTTTTGCATTTTTTTAAAAGGAGGGAGCATTAAAAGGAACCAAATGGATACTAGAGAGTTAACTAGGAGATGGGAAAGAGCTGCTAACTTGACAGTGCAATGCACGAGAATCTCTTATAGCAGATGACACCAATTTTAGGCTAAAATACTTTTTTTCATTCCCAAAGTGTTTTTCAAGTATAACTCTCTCTCTTCCATTATTTTCAAGGCATGCATTTCTTAAGTAGTCAGCACTCTGTCTGGGAAATAGAGGAGGAATTGGGTATTTATTGATTTCTAAAATGAAAAACCCAACGCTGCATATATATGCAGCTTTAGCCTTGCATAGGAATGATCCAAGCTGGCAAGTAACTAGTTACAAAGAAAATGGAACTTGGAATTGACTCATATTTGCAGTAATTAAAACCTAATTAAGTGGCATTAGGGTTCAGTTGGAAGAACAGTAATGCCACACCTTCTGCATCATATTGTTGTTTCGTTATGTGCCACCAAGTTGGTTGTTGAGGTTTTGCAGACTCAGGACTTCAGATTATTCAGTCCATCAGTAGTATAGTCTTCCTCTTTTTATATTTCCTTCAGCATTACTGGCCATTGCTATCTTTTGTGAGAGTCAGCTTGGTGTCATGGTTAAAATAATGGATAATAATTCTGGGAGACCAGGGTTCAAAATGGACATCTGTTGAGTGGCTTTGAGCAATTCACACTCACAAGCTTAGAAAAATATGAAATTTTGTAGAAAAGCAACAAAGAAAACAAAACACAAAAACTTGAGTGGCAGGGTTACCCTACATGCTAGAATTTACTTGAAGCTACATAACAACTGTATTTTCTAATGTATTATATCAGCTCATGATACGTCCAAAGTACAATAGCCACAGGCTAGGCTTCTGGTGAGAGTTATCTTAAATTTGTCTCAAACTAACTTATTGGTCTTGTTGGTGGATCAAATTTCAAATGGGTTGAGTTTTCTTCACTGCCCAGCTTTCAGAAACATGCACAGAAATGCTATGCATTGATTTTTCAGACTTTGACATTCAGTGATATATTTTAACACTACCAAAATGGCTCTGGGCCGGCTCTTCTACAGGACATTGTCCTTCATGCTCAGCATCGTCATGGGTGCCTTACTGTTCAAGTGGACCTTTGACCAAGATGCCAACATCCTCTTTGAGCACCTCAACAAAGGGAAACACTGAAAGAACACCACAATCACCAATATGAGATGGCCAAAGAGTGATGGAAGACTATCCTGACTATGATGGGCCCAAGATGGTGTCTCTGAAGTAAAAGGAACTCTGTATTCTGAAATGTAGCCCAATAAAACTTCATACCCAGCACTAAAGGAACACATTTTTTTGAATTCCAATCACATTGGTCCATTTGTAACATCAGGGTCATAGAGTGTCATGCATGCAGGACCGGCTCAAGGGAATCTTCAGGGGTACGCAAAAAAAAATTTGCACCCCCCCCACCGTGCCGCGGGAGGCGTGGTCAGATCTGGCCCCGCCTCCCACACCACGCGCGGGTGCCCTGACCCCGCCCCCACGGCGTGGGGCAGCGTGGGAGGCGGGGCCAGACCTGGCCCCGCCTCCTACGCTGCGTGCGGGCGCCCTGACCCCGCCCCCCACAGCGGGAAGCGGGGCTGGCCACGCCTCCCGTGGCGGGCACCCTCTCCCAGCCAAGCTGCAGCGGGCATGCGCTGCAGCTTGGCTGGGACAGGGTGCCCGCCGCGGGAAGCGGGGCTGGCCACGCCTCCCGCAGCGGGCACCCTCTCCTAGCCAAGCTGCAGCGGGCGTGCACTGCGGCTTGGCTGGGACAGGGTGCCCGCCGCGGGAAGCGGGGCTGGCCACGCCTCCCATGGCGGGCACCCTCTCCCAGCCAAGCTGCAGCGGGCGTGCGCTGCGGCTTGGCTGGGACAGGGTGCCCGCTGCGGGAAGCGGGGCTGGCCATGCCTCCCGCAGCGGGCACCTTGTCCCAGCCAAGCTGCAGCGGGCGTGCGCTGTGGGAGGCGTGGCCGGCCACGCCTCCCGCAGTGCACGCCCGCTGCAGCTTGGCTGGGACAAGGTGCCCGCCGCGGGAGGCGTGGCCAGCCCCGCTTCCCACGGCGGGCACCCTGTCCCTATGGCAGGCGCCGCAGGAGGCGGGGCCAGACTTGACCATGCCTCCCGCTTCGCGCGGCCATGCCTCCCACAGCGCGGGAGGCAGGGCCAGGACTCCGGAGGCGGGGCCAAGTGTGGCCATGCCTCCCAGGGGCCCTATAGCGCCCCTGGGAACATGGCGCCCAATGCGGGGGCGTGGCTAGCGTCCCGTGTTGGGCCGGGCCTGCATGCATGTATATATTCGTTCAAAGTCACACTGCATTATGTTGTTGGTGTTTTGTGGATGTCTAAACCTATTAGCAGTTCTCATGAAACCCTATTTATAGAAAGCAATTTAGATATAGCATAGACATCAACATGCTATGAGAATACAAACTGCTTGTTGTTCTGCTGCTACAAACCAACATAGAATTTCCTAGATCAGGGGTCCTCAAACATTTTAAGCCGAGAGCCGCTTCATAGTCTCTCAGACCATTTGAGGGGGGGGGGGGGTGAACTATGTTTTTTTTCAAACATTGACAAATTCCTGTGCGCACTGCACATATCTTATTTATAGTGCAAAAATATGAAAGAACAATACAATATTAAAAATGAAGAACAATGTTAACTAATATAAACTTAGCAGGATTTCAATCGGAAGTGTGAGCCTGCTTTTGCCTGATGAGATAGTCAATGCCTGGTCATAACAAGTGATGCAGGTGTGTCAATTTGTCTTTTCCTTGACATAATTGTCAAAAATAAAATTGTTATTACTTCTTCAAAATGGGTACACATAGCTATCACTTCTGCTGCTGTTGTGTAGGCAGCTAGTAATTAAGGTAGAGTTGGGGGCTTTGTGGTGGGCTTACTTCACAATGTTCTCATGGCTCTCTTTGTGGTTCTTTCCTCTCTTACCTCCTTTCCTTATGGCAAGGGCCTAGGCAGCTGTAAGTGAAGTGTCCGGGAAATGGGGAAAATGACTTGGGGGGCTGGATCTGCCCTGCGGGCCTTAGTTCGGGGACCTCTAGTCTAGATGAACATGCAGTGAAGACCAATATGCAATGAATCAACCAAGATCACCCTTCTTTGGGTATGTTCCAACTTGACAATACTTGAATTGTGGGCCCAGAACCAGACACAGTATTCCAGGTGAGGTCTGACCAAAGAAGAACAGAGTGGAACTACAACAACAACAACAACAACAACAACAACAACAACAACAACAACAACAGCTCTTTATTTATATCCCGCTTTTCTCCATAACGGGACACAAAGCAACTATTACTTCTTTCACTCTAGATATTATACTTCTATTAATGCAACTAAGAATTGCATTCACTTTTTTGCAGCTGTAACAACAACAACAACAATTATTTATTTATTTATTTATTTATTTTCGTGTCAGGAGCAACCAGAGTTGCTTCTGAAGTGAGAGAATTGGCCGTCTGCAAGGATATTGCCCAGGGATGCCCGGATGTTTTGATGTTTTACCATCCTTGTGGGAGGCTTCTCTCATGTCCCCGCATGGAGCTGGAGCTGATAGAGGGAGCTCATCCGCGCTCTCCCCGGGTGGGATTCGAACCTGGCAGCCTTCAGGTCAGCAACCCAACCTTCAAGTCACAAGGCTTTTATCCCCTAGGCCACCGGAGGCTCAATTCTTTATTTATATCCCGCTTTTCTCCCTAACGGGACCCAAAGCAACTATTACTTCTTTCACTCTAGATATTATACTTCTATTAATGCAACTAAGAATTGAATTCACATTTTAGCAGCTGCATCAAAAGTTTGGCTTGTGATCTACTAAGACTATTTGATCACTTTCACATATAGTATTGACAAACCAGGTGTCACCTGTTTTACACTATACATTTATATTGCCTAAGTATAATACCTTATATTTCTTCATGTTTAAATGCATTTTGCTAGTTTCATCCCCTCACTCGGTTTTGTTAAGATCATTTTGAATTCTAAGCCTGTCCTCAGAAGTATTAGCTACCTTTCCTAAAAGGAAACCTAGGAGGGTTTTTAAATCACAAAGAGCCAGAGCTCAAGAACGCAATATCGTACTGTTTATGATCATGCCAAGACTTCCTAAGGGAAGGAAATCCATCTAGGAAAGTCCTGGAATTTCCTTTCTTATAGACTCTGAAGGGAAAAAAAGTCTGATTCAAAAGGATTTTTTTTGGGGGGGGGGGTTTAATTAGCTCTTTGATTGATCGATTGATTGATTTGATTTCTATCCTGCCTCTCTCCCACAGTTGGGATGCAAGGCAGCTTACGACTGAATGAGAAATATTCCAGTCAAGAACACAATAAATGATACATGTTAAAATACAAATTATACCAATTATACTATTAAAACCTAAATTAAAACAGCCTAAAAACAGCAGACTAATAATGAATAAACAGTTAAAAATGAAAAGGTTCAGCACATCCCTAGCCATGTATACTCCAGCTGCCTTGGTTCATTAGTAATAGTCTTTATTTTCTGATTCCTGTCAAAATTCTGTCCCTGATAATTCAATCAGTGTGATTCTCTTGACCTTGTGGGGATGCCATCCTGGATTATAGTTAGAGTGACTTACAATGTTGGCTTTACACAGCACAGTGAGGAAACCAATTCAGGCTGCAAATACTGGTCTAGGAATGGAAGTAGCAGCAAGAACTGGTGGACTGGGGTGTGTTTATTGTGTGAACTGTCCTCAGTCCCAGGATAAAGTTAACATTTGCAAAGATACATCTGCAATGTAGAATTAATTTAGTTTAACATCCCTTGTATTGCCATGGCTCATTGCTATGGAATCCTAGGATTTGTAGTTTTACAAAATCTTTAATGCTTGTGCATCACCAAACAAATCCCTCAATTCAAATGGTGTCAAACTGTATTAATCTACAATGCAGTTGGACTCAGAAATATCATCCACAAAGATGGGGCTCTGTGGAAATGTCACTGTATAGAAATATCATTTTCTGTTCATAACATTGTGTTTCCTACACAAAACAACCATATGCAAATTTTGCGCAGATTCAACCTTGAACCGTGAAAATTTCTCACAAGTCAAAAATTATCATCAGAGTTTCTCAGCATGTTTTTCCACAATGTTTAGAGATATGGATATACATGGAATTTTGGGATTTGTAAGCTGATGAGGCACCAGCACTCTTTGGCAAAGAAGGTTAAAGATTTTATAAAACTACAGCTCCCATGGTTTCATAACATGGGGTATAGTAGTTCAAGTGGGGTTGAATTGCATTAATTCTAATATATATCAACTATGAGGCTGTGAGGAAACATCACCATGCAGACAATTCTGTTTCCCAAACAAAAAAAACTACATGCCATGATCTGTAGTATCCATGGTTTCATGGCTATGGAAGAATTGTGGTGTTTTTACAACTCTGTGTGGATCTCCAGTGAACTTGTCCTTTAATTGGTTTTGCCATGCGGCATGGTTTGTACTTTTATATGCTGATGTGCATTATGGGGACTTTTTCAGAGTATTCCATGATGTTGCTTATTATTATTGGATTGCTGTGAGTCTTTCTGGCTGTATGGCCATGTTCCAGAAGCTTTATCTCTTGATGTTTCACCCACATCTGTGGCAGGCATCCTCAGAGGTTGTGAGGGTACCACACAATCTCTGAGGATGCCTGCCACAGATGTGGGTGAAACATCAGGAGAGAAAGCTTCTGGAACATGACCATACAGTCTGAAAGATTCACAGCAACCCAGTGATTCTGGTCATGAAAGCCTTTGACAATACATTATTATTGTTGTTGTTATTTTATCTCACTTTCCTTTCCTAAAAGAGACCCAGAATGGCTCAAATGATGTCCCTGCACACATTTATGCCATGTGTCATTTTTGAGATGTCACCATATTAAGATGTCTCCATATTAAGTGGTCATTACAGATGTGCCCAAACTTTCTCAGAAAGTGCCATCGAACTCCATTCAATCTACTTACTGGGCGGACTATGGGCTGGAAGAGCTCCCCTTGAAGCTCCCTCCCAATTCTCAAATTCTGGGATTCTGTTGAGCTGTATTTGTTGCAAAGATCTGCCTGGAGCAGAAGCAGTACTGCAGCAAAAACTATTACTGTTGTCAGAGACTAGTTGCATATGCAAGATCGTCTCACGTGTGTTAACGACAAATCTTCTGCCGGGGAAATGAGAACAGGACCTCGCCACTTTAACGAGGCCCGCAGTTTGTGCTCCTTGGAGCTTTGTGGAATTAGTAAAGCAGCATGAAAGACTTGATTTTCATTTTATGTTGTGCTTGTGAGGCATTAACATGATGTTCTAACACTTGTAAATGAGCACAGCCCGCGCCTAATCTGTCATTTTAATGCCTTATAGATTTTATTTCACTCTGTGTTGTACCAGATTCTCAATAATAATAATCAACTGCTTTGTTGTTCTTTCGCAGAAATTAAATTTTCGGCAGTGAGTGTGTGGCTAATAAAAGATGTTGCTGGAGGAAACAAAAAAATAAATATGACGAATCATAAAAGTTGGAGGGAGGGAGTGTTGTTCATATATGAAAGACAATTACTGAAGCAGTGGTAAATTCATCTGATTCACATATTGTCAACAGCTTAATAACTCTCGGGAAGGACTTAGCCGGAATAATCTCTCTGTTTGCATCAGCATCTGTGTTCGCAGACCTGCTTCCCAGTGGACAACAAAGATACATCCTGTTGACATATTTAAAGATATATATGTATATGCAGGAATAACAAGTACCTTGGGAAATTATGTGGTTTTTCTTCTCTGCACCTTAGGAGGAAAAAAAAGCAACAACCCTTTCTCTCCACTTGAATCACATTGACAATCTTGGGAGGTTGTTTTCGCAAGCGCTTAATTTAATAACTTCTAACTTTGCTTTATCCTTCTAATGTTTGTTCTCAGGTCTCGTTTGCACTCGGTGGCTCCTTTTCTTGGCACAGAATGGAGACTGAGCAGAGAATATGCTGCTGTTTTGAACCACAACTGCCACGCTCCCCAGAGAAAAATGACATCTTTGCACTACTGTTCTCAATGGGCATGGTGGCTGGGGGATTCTGAGAGCTGTAGTCCATGGATTCATAGGATGTTAGAGCTGGATGGGACTCCCAAGGGCCAACTAGTCAAACCACCTGCTGTGCAGAAATATACAACTTAAGCATTCCTGAATTCTCATCCAACATCTTTGTAAGGAACTTCAAAAATTGAGAGTCCACCAACCTTTGAGGCACTCCATACCACTGGTAAAAATGGTAGTTTCTCCAAATGTTGATTTTTTAAAAAAATCATGGAGAAATATTCTCTATTTTTCATCACTAATTCCCACATATATTGAGGAAGATGAGGGTTATAGGGATACAACTTACACCTGTTTAAAGAATGACTCCTGCCCCCAAATTATATCCCTTTCTGTACAAAACCAAAGCTCCATGTAGTTTGTTGTTGCATTTCTACAAGGGCAGAGACTTGTTTTCAGAATATTATCCCCAGAATTCAAAGTTATCCTATTATATGTAAAGTGGTGATTCTTTTTGGATATTATATCTAATAGCTGAAAGTAGCCCTGTCCTGTTCTTCTCCAAAGTCATCAGAAAACTAATGGCCATCTTGTGTTAGATAATTAAACAGTTGTGTAAAGAGACATTTAGAATTAATAGAATAATAAAGATGGAAAGGATCCCAAGGGCCATGTAGAAATACTTGCCTAAACCATGCACAAAAATGGCTATCCAACATTTTAAAAAAGACTTCCAGCACTTACCAATCAGTCAATTCTAAAAAATTTTGCAATGAGGTAGTTCCCCCTACTGTTTAGATGGAATGTCTTAATACAACAAAGCAAATATATAAAATAATTGGCATCACTGAAACCTGGTGGGATGAATCTCATGTTTGGAATGCAATAATAGAGAGATATAACCTATTTTTGTAAACTAGACCAAACTGGAAAAGCCTTTGACAAGGGTTTTCAACATAATGATGAGTCTCTCCCCTCTGTATTGTCCCGTTTTGTTGGCAATCTCTTGTCAAAATTGAAGGCGTGCTTGCCGCCTCACAACAAGCTGCACACCCTCCCTCCTTTCTCTATCACATGGTGGCATTGCGCGTAGACACCCTGTCCCTTCCCCAATCAGACAGGGAAAAGCATGGCAAGGCGCATTGGCGCATTGGCATTTCCCCTGTCAAATGGGGGGAAAGCCTGAAAACCATGGTTAGCTCCATCGGAGCTTCCCAAAAGACAATTGACTCACCATGGTGGCGAGGAAGCTAGAATGCAACACTTCCTCACCACTTCACCCACAGATGGAGTGGGACCTGAACCTTCATCATCTGATGGCGCTGAAGACAAGCACCAGGGTGGTAAGGAGCAAAAAGAAAACCCCAGTATGATGAGGTCCATGGTCTCCCATGATATTACCACAAAGAAGCTAATAAAATGTGGACTAGACAATGCTACTGTTAGCTGAATTGGGAATTAGGTAATAATTCCAAAGGGTGCTTATCAACAGAGGCGGTTCAACCACCAGGCCAACTAGGCAGTTGCCTGTGGCACCATCTTGTTGGGGGCGCCATCGAGGCAACTCCTGTCTCCGGTGGCCTGCCTCTGCAAGTATTGAACTGCTTTTTCTGTTGATTTGTTGTAAAACATGATGCTTTAGTGCTTATTTTGTAAAATCTTAATGTAATTTGATGTTTAATAGGCTTTTCCTTAATCCCTCCTTATTATCAAACATTTTCGCTTATTTTTCAGTGATTGTTTTTTTTGGGGGGGGGGATTCTGTTTGCCCACACTTGAAAAATACCTAGGGCTGGCTCTGCTTATCAATGGCTCCTCTTCATCCTGGGAAGAAGCAATAGTGTGATAACGGCAGCTTAAAAAGTCTTAGGTAAAAGATAAAGGTTTCCCCTGACGTTAAGTCCAGTCGTGACTGACTCTGGGGGTTGGTGCTCATCTCCATTTCTAAGCCGAAGAGCCGGCGTTGTCTGTAGACACCTCCAAGGTGACGTGGCCAGCATGACTGCATGGAGTGCTGTTACCTTCCCGCCGGAGTGGTACCTATTGATCTACTCACATTTGCATGTTTTCGAACTGCTAGGTTGGCAGGAGCTGGGGCTAACAGTGGGCGCTCATTCCGCTCCCAGGATTTGAACCTGGGACCTTTTGGTCTGCAAGTTCAGCAGCTCAGAACTTTAACACACTGTGTCACCAGGGACTCCCAATGTGATTTTAGCCTGCCTCAAAAGGAGAGTAGCGTCTAGATCAAAGGAAAACACAGATCCACTCTATGTTGGTCAGACCTCACCAGGAATACTGTGTACAGTTCTCGGCGCCACAATTCAAGAAGGATATTGACAAGTTGAAAGGTGTCCAGAGAAGGGTGATCAAAGCTATCAATGGTCTGGAAGCCAAGCCCTATGAGGAATGGTTTAAGGAATTGAATATGTTTACCTTGGAGAAGAGAAGGTTCAGAGGGGACATGTTTACATATTTGAAAGGATGTCACATTGGAAGAGGGGGGCAAGCTTTCTTTCTGCTGCTCTAGAGCAATAGATTAAAATGATAGGAAAATAAATTCAATTTAAACTTCAGAAAGAACTTCCCGATGGTAAGAGTTGTTTGACAGTGGAGTATGCTGTCTTGGAGTGTGGTAGAATCTACTCCTCTGGTACTTTAAAGCAGAGGACGGGTGTACATCTGTCAGGAGTATTTTGACTGTATTTTTTCATGGCAGGAGGTTATACTGGATGGCCCTTGTGGCCTCTTCCAACTTGACAATTCTATTATTCTTTTTTCCCTATTTGAATTCATTATTTTGTGTTCTATGGTGTGTCTACACTGGCTTCTAAACTTGGACATTATACTCTGGACTGGCCCTGGAGCAACTGTGAAGGTGGAAAGATGTACCTGGAGTGGATATACCTGCTGTGGTGCCCATGTTGAGATATAGATGATCCATCTGGGCCAAGATTGCATCAGTTTCACTGGACTGTCACCTCATGTTTTCCAGGAAAGGACTGATCAAAGCAGGTGAGGCATGATATTACTTTATCATATCTGAACATTGTTTTCCTGTTGATTTAGCCTCTCTTTCTCTCTCTTCTGCCGAGTTAATTGAATGCAAACTATGTTTGCACTTTGAACTCACTTTGTAGTAAGTAAACCATTCTGACAACAAAAAGCTGAAATGGGAGGTAAGAGAAATTGAAATATTTTTTAAAAGCTGAAAAATGGGATGGCAGAGGATCAATCAGACTAACTTTGCCAAATGGGAATAGTTGACAGGGTGGTTATGGACCTCTTATCCCTGTCCTCACTTGCATCCCTCACCTGTTCAGCAAATACTGGAACAAGACTCCACATTTCATTCTTTTCTGGACATTTACATCTGTGCAATGGTAAACAGCCAGAGACGTGAGCAATGTTCTTTTATCTTGCAAGTTTGGATAAGATTTTGCTTGGGGACCAGAGGGAACACATTTGCAAAGGCATCCCATATGCTGATAGTTTTGCTTTAACCACCCTGACATCTATTTCTCTCCTCTCCAGTAAGTGAGAGACACTAGTGCTCAGGAAAGCATATGTAGCTGTCCTGGTTGGATAAGCATTTATTTTTTATTATGTTTACATTTAAAAATATAAGGATCATTAGGAGGACAAGGTGACATCGGCAGGTATTTTGACTGCCTCCAGGCACTTCACCACTGACACCTGGCACTGCATTCCAATTGGAAATGACCCAAATTATTGCAAAAGTCTGGAGTTCACGGACTGGCAAGCATGAATTGCAGCGAGTGCTCCACCTGAACAGATTTCTGTGCCTATTTTGGTTTGTTTGTTTAGCAAAGCCTTTCTTAATTGTTCAACACAACTTAGCCAACAATGTGGGTGGAAAGGAAGGGAGGTACTTATGCGTTGGGTCAGAACTATACAGCTTTATGCGGTAGGAGAGGAAAATGGTGGTGAAGAGTCTACATCCACTAGATGGAACATAACTGTGAAGTTGTGAAGTTGCACAGTAGTTATATTATGCTTATTACTAAAGCAATGTAATATTTCACTGCCAAGCACACATTGCACATCAATGCACAAGGTACAATGTGTAACATATGTCCATGCACATTGGCAGTTCACACTTCTGAATATGGCTGTTCTGTTTCAGGCAAACATATTCAACTGCTTGCATAGGATAACTTATGTCTGTGCCACCACTAGGATGTCAGCCCTCATCTAATGGCCCTCTTCCATCAGCTGGATCATGCCTGACATTACTCCAGTCCTCTTCTCTAAGAAGTGAGGCTTATGCTGGGCAGCAAGGTTTGGATTTCAGAATTGCACACTTGCCATCATGAAGTTTTTATGTGGTTTTATGACCCTCTGAGATTTGGATTCTCACAAGAAGCTGTCCTCTTGCAATACTTGGAGGTGCCTTATATTGACCTGTCTTGGGTGTGTTGCTGTGCAAAACACCTGGCATCATTTTAATCACTTGGAATTCTAGGACCTATAGCTCTGAAGTGATTTGCTATCAGACACAAACAAATTATCTCATGAAACTACAATTCTGACTGTTGTTTAGGAGGATAACTGCAAAAGTTGTCCCCCATTATGCCAGTAAAAGTACAACCCCCATATTTGTGGGGGATATGTTCAACCACCCTTGTGGATTCTATATACATATATTTAATTCTATATTTTGACCATGGTTGGGCTGGAAATATACCATGGATTAGTTCTGAAGGACCTAGAGAGGTCCACAATCACATCTTGGTAGTGGAGAATATTTTTCAGAGTGCTGGTTAGTGAAACCGTGGATATTGAATATGCAGATAAGTGGGTTTCATCATGAGAAACCATTTGCCTATAGGAGCAAATGAATATTTTTCTCCTGTGCAGTGTCCACATTCAATTCAAGGTTGTAGAGGAAGGGTTGCACATGGAATGCAATTGTGCATTTAGATATACATTGAATATGGATGTACTTTGTACTACATCCACACTTCACATGGATGCCTATGGTGCATTCAGCTGAACAGTTGTTTCCATTGTTCAGTTGCACAATTCCCCAGCAACAGCAACAAATACCTTGGATGTGGATGTAAATTGTGAGTGATGTTGGGGCTTGAGTTTTGGGCTATGATTCTGGAGACAAAGGTTTGGATCCCCACTCGGCCATGAAACCTACTGGGTAATCTTGGGTATGTCACACTCTCTCAATCTCAAATGAAGGCAAAGGCAAACTCAGCTCTGCATAAATCTTGCCAAGCAAACCTCACCATACCCTTAAAGATCACCATGAATTGGACATGACATGAAGGCACACAACAACAAGGAATTGGAGGTAGGTTCAGTTATCACAAGCTCAGTCAATAATGGGATGGATTTGGAAATATCATCTCTCTTGTGCCCTGATCAGTGAGTAAACACATGTCTTATTTTGCCTAATGTCACTGTTACCTAGTGAGGTGGGCTTTGCAGAGCCAAGCCAGGAATGCATACATAGTTTTATAAAATATTGGCAACTGAAACTGGAGCTGGCACACCAGAGAGAGGACACATCAGCACCACTCTTCCAAAAAAACAGAGGCTGTAGCCAGTCCTATCATCCCCTCTCTTTGAAGGAACTTGCTCGTTGCAACATAAATAAATAAATGCCCATTTGCCCCATTGATCTGAAATTGTCTACCACATTTAGCCTACATAAAGTAAACAGATCAACCTCTGCAAGCATAACAATAAAGAAATAGATGTTCACATCTTATTCATTTCCTTGCATCTTGTGGTGCCTGACATAACCATCCCAGCGCGTGTATTCCTGCCTGTTTATTCTCTTCCTTCCAATTAAAACAGCCCAGAGACTGGCTCTTGAATGAAGTGTACCACCGTCAGATCCATCTAAACAAGTATAAATGTTCTAAAAGTAAAGAGTACTAATCAAGAGACACAATGAATATACAGCCTAATAAATCTTGCCTTCAATTTATTTGTCTAGTATTACAAAGCTGAGGAGATATCAATTAATATAGGTAAAGAGGAGCCATAATTTATAATTAACTGGCAAGCGGTTTGTTGCAAACGGCGGCCACTGAATCTAATAGCTGGTAGAAAAATAACTAGAGTTGATTTGTCCCTCAGCAAATTAATAGAGTGCTTATCAATGACAGGGTTACATAAAACTGCTAAATAAATAATCATCAGTGAGTAAGAGTGAAGCAGATCTTTAACAAGCTTAATCTGAACCTCTTGACATTGGCAGACTATGAAGAGATTAAATGCTAAGGGAGAGAACACTGTGTGCTGTGCACAAGGAAAAGCAGGAGGCAGGAGCCATGAGAGATTGCATTCCATGGGTAATGAAGAATAAGGAAATATTTTTATTGCAAAAGTACATTGAAAAATTATTTTCATTATAATTAGAGTGGAAATTATCAAAGATATATCAAAGGGATGCCGAACTGGAATTAACCAGAGGGAAATTAACGGTCCATCACTTAGCTCTGGAAACACATTGCGGGAGGTGCTCTTGATGTATGGGGTCTCTGAAGTCCCAGTTCTTTCTCCGCATTTGTTATCTGACTATGTCCATGTCAAATGCTAGATTTTGAAGGAAGATTGCTGCTGTGGGTAAGCAAGTTCTGAATTGAGGATGTTGGTCTTCATTTCCTCGTTTGTTACATTTGTTTTGGGAATCAGATAAGTGTCTCTCCCAAAATAGTTGGTAGCCCTCTGAGAGAGAAGGCACATAGCTTTGGAGTGGACCTAAATCTGTTTCAGGGCTTCTCTACATCAAATAACAAACAAAGAAGCCCTGGATTCACCTCAAATCCACTGCTAGCTGTTTTCATGGCACACGGTGATTCCCAGTGAATATTCTGGGTTTTCTGCCCTTAATTCAGCTTTTTCCACTTTTAGTTAAAGTCATGGGATACTCTAGAATTTAGAGGAAAATGTAAAGTATCCTGGGGCTTTGTGGCTGTCTGGACAGGTGGACCATGCCCATTTTGGCCCAATCCATTGTCCAAACAGACACTATGCCATCATCCTGTTTTTGATCAGCACAAGGGAAGAGGATCTTTACAAGTTTACTCCTCACTCGTCACACAGCTTACTGTGAGTGTCTGGCCATTGTGGTCATATTTGCAGATGTCACAATGAGATGCCTATAAGATCAGCAAGTAGGAAAGGGTCACTCTACTCCCTCCTTGGTTATTGCATGGTTGCCCCATCAACAAATGTGGCAGGTGATGGACAGGTGCATGCAGGGAGCTCTGCGGCCAGCAAAGAGTGGTGGGAGCTACACAGGGATAAATGAATGGACCATTCTGTGGATGGGTGGACCATCTGGACACTGGTTCCAGATTCAACAGCTACGTGTTGCATCTGAGTTTGCCTCATGTCTACATGTGGTCTTGGTCATCAGAGGCTGAAGTGTTACTGTTGTTGTTTCTGATTCCACCTATCTTGGTCCTGGTTCCACCCATTTGTTTTGGTTCCATGTAATAATAATAATAATGATGATTATAATAATAGTGGCACCCTGGTTGTGCAGTGGGTTAAACCACTGAGCTGCTGAACTTGCTGACTGAAAGGTCAGTGGTTCGAATCCAGAGAGCGGGGTGGGCTCCTGCTGCTATTTATATATTTATTTATTTACAGCATTTATATTCCGCCCTTCTCACTCCGAAGGGGACTCAGGGTGGATCACATTACACATATAGGCAAACATTCAATGCCTTTTAACATAGAACAAAGACAAGACAAACATAGGCTCCGAGCGGGCCTTGAACTCATGACCTCCTGATCAGAGTGATTCATTGCAGCTGGTTGCAGCTGGCTTGCTCTCCAGCCTGTGCCACAGCCCGGAGCTTCTGCCAACCTAGCAGTTCGAAAGCATGCAAATGTGTGTAGATCAATAGGTACTGCTCTGGCGGGAAGGTAACAGCATTCCATGCAGTCATGCCAGCCACGTGACCTTGGAAGCATCTACGGTCAATGCCAGCTCTTCAGCTTAGCAATGGAGATGAGGACCAACTCTCAGAGTCAGACACAACTAGACTTCATGTCAAGGGAAAATCTTTACTTTAAAATTATTATTATTATTATTATTATTATTATTATTATTATTATGTTTATTATGTTTATTTATATCCAGCCCCTTCTCCCCATGTTCCTTCAGCTCTAGTGCCATCATCAGCTACAGAATTGAATTGATGTTTCCAGTGGGTCAACTGTCCTTCTTTCTTTGCCATGAGTCCAGTTTGAAAAAGAAAATTCTGCCATCAGCATTAATGGAACTGAAGGAAATGTTGCAGATGAGGATGTACACCAGGCATTCAATTTGTCTCCCCCCCCCCCTTTTTTTTTATTAAAGGAAACCGAACTCTGAAAGTCATCATATGAAGTCCCGTGCAGTTTCTGTATTGATGTCTGTGGGTGGAACTATATGGACCTTTTATCCCAGGATTGTTCCAGAATGCTGAATGACAGAACTACCCTAGAATGGTTTTGACTGTTGAATAAAACTTTTTTTTCTACAAATATGTCACATGAAGAAAGTAATAACAAAGGAGAATGGGCCTCAGCCCATCTCCATCATATATAGGGCTAGAAGCTGACAAATAGCCCTCTTTTAATGCAGCTCTAAACAATATAAATTTAACATTCAAAACCTGAAAAGTGACAATGGCATAGATGCAGCTGTATATAAAGCAACGTGTTTTTTTTTTTAAAAAAACTATTATGCTTTGTAATGTCATCTATGGTAGCTTCGAAACCCATTTACTAATAATGATTGAATTTCTCATTAAATTGTTTCTTTCATTATTCCACAGGTAGAAATGTGTAATTTGACGATTGTTACATCAATTATACTTAAAAGCTCATTAAAACCCTGAAATATTATCTCCTGTAGCCAGAGACCTTAAAGGGGGCCTACGCTAATTACAAAAGGAATAAACGCGTGTAATATCACCATTTTGAATGGATGCCTTATAAATTCTTAATGCAAAGCTAACATCGAAAGTGTAAATCAAATATATAGATCTGCTGTACCACTCTCCCTTTTTTTCCTAATCATGTTTTACTTTCAGAAAAAGATTCTGATCATTGTAATTAAATAATGCATAATGTAATAAAGATCTCGGATGTGCGGTTATTTCATTGGCAATTGAATATTGGACCTTTTTGTTTGTTAGATTTTTATTTATGCACACAATTTATCAGGGGCAATATGTATCAAGCATTAAAATATTGATACAATTACATCTACCCAGTGGAACCAATAAAACACGCACACACAAACCTGTGACATGACTCACTGCTGATAATATGGGGCGGTTGGAACGGCTTGTTAAAATTTAATATTAGGGTTATGCTAATTTTGCATAAGGAAAATACATAGACTCTTCCAGCTTTTGGTTTGGTAAAAAAATAGAATTTCAGCACTCCTAAGCATGCACAAAACAAGACGGCTTTTATGGAGAAAGAATCAGAGGTAAAATGGCACACAAAGGATTCATATTGATTTTTCTTTGGCCGTGTCACTCCCCAGTTTGCCTGCTAATTACATACTGTAACATATTAATTTTCAAAGTATGTTTCAGAATGAATCAGGGAAAAATACAGATAGAACAATACTACATTTTTTGTATTTGGTTTTACATTTGGGACTTCACCATATTTGCAAATATTCGGGGTAAAGCCAAGAATATGCAGAATCTATCAATAAGTGCATACTACAAATGTTCACAACTGTTACTGGAATTGTAGATGGAGGAGGCAAAAGAATGGTTTACCCCAAGGAAGCGTTCTTGCACCGACCTTGTTTAACATCTTCACGAACGATCAGCCACAACCACCACTCACAAAGAGCTTATTTTCCGAGTTCAGAATTTTTTCCCAGTCCGAGCTTTATATATGCTGATGACCTTGGCCTTACAACACAAGCAAAAGATTTTGAAACAGTTGAAAACCAACTCACTAATGCCTTGAAAGATCTCTCCAGCTACTCCAAGAGAACCACCTGAAGCCTAACTCTGCAAAGACCCAAGTGTGTACTTTCCACCTACGTAACCGTGAAGCCAGCAGGAAAGTTACTTGGGAAGGCCAAGAGCTCGAACACTGTTTCCATCCTAAATATCTTGGTGTCACCTTAGACCAAACACTAACATATAGGAAACACTGCATGAACACCAAGCACAAAGTAGCTGCACGCAATAACATCCTGCAGAAACTTACTGGCAGCGCATGGGGTGCAGACCCACAAATAATAAGAACATCAGCCCTGGCCTTGTCTTTCTCAACTGCTGAGTATGCCTGTCCTGTCTGGCACAAGTCTGCCCATGTGAAGCAGGTGGACATAGCACTAAACAAAACATGCAGAATAATCACAGGATGCCTTAAACCTACACCTGTTGATAAACTCCATAAGCTAGCTGGCATTGCTCCTCCTGATGTGCAATGGGAAGTTGCTGCTAACTGTGAGAGAAATAAGGTCGAACATTGTGAAAGCCACCCACTGCATGACTATCAGCCTCCTCCCAGTAGACTCAAATCAAGGAAAAGCTTCATGAGAACCACCACTCCTCTTGATGTTCCCCCAGCAACAGCAAGGGTGCAGCTAAACCAGGCAATCCCAACTGGATGGCCCCCCATGAGGGTCTGCCTCCAGGGTCAAACCAAGAATGGGAAACTTGGAAGTCCCTAAATAGACTGAGAAGCCGAGTGGGCAGATCAAAAGACAACCTGGTAAGATGGCATACCTGGAGGAATCTTCCACCTTGTGTGACCGTGGAGCTGAACAAACAACTCCTCATGTGTATGCTTGCCCACAATGCCCTGCCTCATGCACGGAGGAGGAGTTGTTTAAAGCCACGGACAATGCGATTGCTGTTGCCCACTTTTGGTCCAAAACTATTTAGCTGTTTGTGATTCCTTTATTTTATCACTTTTAAACTTATTTATTATGCAATGCTTTTGACACGAAATAAATAAAACTGGAATTGCTCTCCCCCCCCTCATAATGAAGGGGAGAAGGGTGTTTTGCATCTAAGGGAGAGCTTAGAAAAGAGTCCCAGATGATACTTTTAAGGCACAGAGAAAGCATTAGGACATGTCCCCGCCCTACTCTACATTTTAGTTTGGACATTGACCCACCATCCCATCCTTTAAAAGTATACTTTAAGGGTCACCAGTTGGTGCCGGGTAGGAATCCCCCCATATGTTCTAGGGGTTTTTTCACCTATTCTACACTGTTCAGTCAGGGCTAATTGGGTGAGTGGGCTTTAAGTAGGTTATCATGCAGGAAAATAGGGATAGGTTTACATATGGGAGTGCACCTAAGGCGCCCTTTTGTGGTGCAGGCCATGAACGGGAACCCTCATCTGTGGTTAAAAGAACTGAGATAAGGGTGAACAGTAATGGCCTCGAATGGTGAGATATCTGGTCTCAATATCATCTGGAATTGAGACAGAATTCTCCATCCATTTCCCTGAGCAGTCACTCTGGAAGCAACAGTTGGTTGCAGCCGGGGACCCTGGTGTCTCGCCCTTGATAGAGGAATAGTAGGATCTCGGATGGCCACTACTTTGGTATATTTACACACCAAGTTCATGCCCTTAAAATTGGTTGACAAGTCACATAGAGATTGATCGGGAACACTTTTTCCATAGTTTAACCCATAGTTTAATCCATACTTACATGTTGGTTTTGGACCAATCCTGTTAATTATTTGTGCAGGCTTAAATGTGGGTATTGCTTACATATACCTCTTTTGTAATGAGGTGCAGGAGGTTATTCTCTAGTTCTTTACACTCAGATTCCTACCAGGGAGCTGCTGTTTTCACTCCCAGGAAACTCTGGAGTGATTGCTGTGTTTTTGTCATGTGGATAGATAGATCGGGCTGAATGTGGGGCAATCCAGTGTCCACATGCCAAAAAGAATCACTTTCTTTTTTTTCCAAGCAGAAAAGCTCCGTAGCAGAGTCTTGATGGATAAATCTTTCTGGTGATCACATTACTAGGCACCCTGTTGTAATCTTATCAGAAGTTACATTGCCAGCAAGGATCTGCAGGGAGCTCCTTCTAACTGGTGAAGCAACAAGGAGACCCGGCATTGGTGCCAATGCACTGATGGTCTGGCTGGTCATCTGAAGAGCAAAATGATGTATCCAGGGTGGCTCTAAAGCAGGCTACTCCAGATTATTTCACCTAGTGTAGACACAGACTTAGTCTCCTCTCCACACTACTGCAAGCTAGACTGGTTCAGCACTTGGCGTGATACCAATTGCAGAGGATTCATTCTATGAAATGCTAGGATTTATAGTTATGACTGCATGTCATGAACAGAATTTCACCCATTGTGGCTTAAATTCTTTTGGCTAAAAACAGTAGAAATCCAAGCCAGCTGTCTAGACTACCTTAAAGCTTCGAAGGTTGGAGAAAAGAAGGCTGAGAGGGGACATGATAGTCATGTTTAAATATATGAAAGGATGTCGCATTGAGGAAAGGGCAAATTTGTTTTCTGCTGCTCTGGGGACTAGGATATTGAGCAATGGATTCAAAATGCAGAAAAAAGATTCCTCCTAAACATTAGGAAGAGCTTCCTGATGGTAAAGAAGTTGGACAGTGGAATAAGCTGCCTCACAGGGTGGTGAGGTTCCCTTCTCTGGAGTTTTTAAGTAGACACTGGATGGCCATCTGTCATGGTAGGGGTTGGACTGGATAGCCCTTGAGGTCTCTACCAACTCTATGATTCTATGAAATACTCTGGAGCTTACTGCAAATTCTAACATATCCCCCAACTTTGTCCAAAAATTGAGCAATGTCAGTTTAAACCCAGCCCCTTGGAATACTCAACAGAAGTAATTGCGTCAGAAAGACAGGGATCCTTTCATTCAATGTGAGTCCGGAGTTTTGGTTTAGTTTAAATAAGTCTAAAACTATAAAATGTAAACTGCCAGCAAAACATGAGGAATGGAATGAGGAAGTACAGCCACTACTGGACAGTGAAGCAACAGCTCCCCCTGTGGCCGGAATTGTGAAGCTGGAAAAAAAAAGTTAAATGCCTCTGTGTCTGTCTATATATGTTGTTTGTCTGTTGGTATTGAATGTTTGCATATATGTGTTCATTGTAATCTGCCCTGAGTCCCCTTCGGGGTGAGAAGGGCGGAATATAAATACTGTAAATAAATAAATAAACTGTGCTGTACGATCTTTATTTTGTAATCTTTGTTATTGTTGGCCTGATGTCTAATCAGTAATTTATAGTTCTGTTCCTGTATTTTTATAATCTTGTTTGTGATTATGTTTGTTTCAAAATTTCTTTGTCACCAGCGTTGTGCCACAGGCAAATAAACGTGTTGTAGAATCTTGGTCAATGGTTCTCCACCACACTATTATTTTACCACAACACCCTTGTACTGGATGATTATATGCAGCTACTAGTCCTATGGGAACTAGATTGGATACTTGGGTGAGTGAAAGACAAATGCAAAAACGCTCTCACCAAAATGAAGCATTTGGTCAGGTCTAACATGCTATTCAGCCTCAATAATCTCAACAGACAAATGTGGACAGCAGATGTATTCCAGCTTTAGATGCTCCTGTCACCTGGGCGTGACTCTTTTGTGTTCTGCCACGCAGTCTGCAGAAGAGGTGATAAACCACAGATTTACACACACATCCTACTAAGGACAGCTACATTACAATATTTAAAACCAACCTCCTATCCCGCACCCGATACCAAGAAAAGCAGCAGCTTGAACTGAAAATGAGCTGTTTTCAATATGAACACTCTCTTGCTACAAAAGTAGCTGATTTAGTCAGAAAGGTGACAGTTAAGCAGGAGAGATTTTTGCATCTTCTTGGCGACGTTCCCTCCCCCTTTCTATTTTACCATACTGGCTGTCCATCACAGTTGTTATGCATGCAGACTCAGAAAGCCCGCGGGGGATCCGAGTTATTTACACTCTTTTTTCAAGCACAGAAGCTGTTATAATCATTCGCTGTCAACTTTGTGCTGACATTGAATTTTACTTTGTGGGGGTATATATATATATATATATATATATATATATATATATATATATAGCATGCACATACATATAAATATGCAGTTTGTGTCTTAACACCAGACCTTCTTTTCCCCCTCTTAAGTCTATAGGTGACTGATTTGACCAGTGTTAGATGGCATTATGATCTTAGACCTGTGGCTATGGACATAGCTGGAATTTGATTATTTGTGCAGAAAACAAAGTCTTTAAGCTATGTATTTTTTTTTAAAAAAAATCCTGGCAGTGGCCCTCAGGAATCGGTTCAGTGTTAGATGTTTCATCTTATTGCATTCTCATCTTTAAAGATATGCAAATACCATTCCCTACTCTCCATTCTTCCCCAGTTCATTCCAACTTGCAAAGTTAAGAAACAAAAACTTATTTTCATGAACACTTGAACTGAAAGGGATGTTCAAGAACTATTCCCACCTTCCCACCCACAAAGCATATCCTTGGAGTGGCATCCAGTCTTGGATGGTTGTCATTAAATATTTGAATGACAGGCAGTTTTAAAGCATCACGAGTTCATCTCCCTATAAATCCCCGCTTAGGAAGGTCCAGAATTGTGAAACCATGCAACAGCATCAAGAGTTTGCCCAAACATTGGGCACAAAGGTAATTGTGTTTGATTGTGTTCAGCCACCAGTGTTTATTTATTTATTTACTTATTTTTTAGGACATTTCTTTACTGCCTTTCTCCAAAGACCCAAGGCAGTTTACAACAGCAATTACACACACTGCAATTTTACTTGCCACATCTTCTTCAACTCTTAAATGGGCATTGATGAGGCAATACAGTAGAGTCGCACTTATCCAACATAAACAAGCTGGCAGAACGTTGGATAAGCGAAACTGTTGGATAATAAGTAGGGATTAAGGAAAAGCCTATTCAACATCAAATTACATTAAACATCAAATTAAGCACCAAAACATCATGTTTTACAACAAATCGACAAAAAACAAAACAAAAACCAGTTCAATATACGGTAACGTTGTGTAATAATTACTGCATTTATGAATTTAGCACCAAAACATTGCAATGTATTTAAAACATTGACTACAAAAACATTGGCTACTAACAAATTGACTACAAATAAAGATAGAATTGCATAAAATAAACTTGCAATAACAATATTGTCAAAAATTAAATCCATAAAAAGTTCAGTCCTGGCTGCCTAAAGAAACAGCTGTGGATCTGGGAGGGAGGCAAACTGCATTGGATAATCTGGAACCTTGGATAAGCAAATGTTGGATAAGTGAGACTCTACTGTAGTTGCAATTTCAAAAGGTTGATTGCATATATCTTGGAAATCCATCTCTTGTTTCTGGAACATAATAGGCAAATTTGGAAGGTTAGTGACTGAACCAAAACATTTGGTGTCAAATTAAATCAACCTTCCAAGGAAATGTGATCTAGAACAGTGGTTCCCAGGTGCTCTAAATGTTTTGGACTTCAGCTCCAACAATTTCCGACAGTTTGCCAAGCTGTTTGGTGCTTCTGTGTCACTAGATCACCTGGGATACATGTTGACATGCTGTTTATGGCACAGGGGCACCAGATCAGCTCCATGGTCATTATACAATACATGAACATGGGCCTAGACCTCAAGACCAGAGGTGGACTAGGTATAAAAATATCCGTTGCCAAGAAACAAAGAGATCCATCCACAAAAGAGCCAAGCCTATATAACATATTGTTGGCCTCACATCACCCAAATTAGAATTATTTTTTCAGAATTATTTATTATATTTTCATTATATTATTACATCATTATTACATTTATTATATTATTACATATAAAGTATCCTCAAAAATGTTTTTATTACTGTTATTATTTATTAAAATAGTAACCCAATATAAACTTTAGTTGCATACATGAATAATACTGGAACTTCTGTTATATTTTCAAATTAAAAGGTAAAGGTTTCCCTTGACGTTAAGTCCAGTCATGTCTGACTCTGGGGGTTGGTGCTCATCTCCATTTCTAAGCCGAAGAGCTGGCGTTGTCCGTAGACACCTCCAAGGTCATGTGGCCGGCATGACTGCATGGAGCGCCTTTACCTTCCCGCCGGAGCGGTACCTATTGATCTACTCACATTGGCATGTTTTTGAACTGCTAGGTTGGCAGGAGCTGGGGCTAACAGTGGGCGCTCATTCTGCTCCCTGGATTTGAACCTGCAGCCTTTCGGCCTGCAAGTTCAGTAGCTCAGTGCTTTAACACACTTCGTCACCGGGGCTCCCATATTTTCAAATTGCTAAAAGGTTATTAACATTCTTAACACATCATTTAATATCTAAGGGGGGGGGGGGGGGGCACTTGCCATAAGCTGATACCCTGGCCACTAGTGCACATGTTCAGGTTTGCCTATAACTGGAATAATGCACTTATATGTGTATATACAATAAGACACCAGTAACTGAAGAACCCATATACACAGTTTCACTTACCCATGCTGGGAGTGGGAGAGAGAATTGTCTCTCTAGTAATTTGCTAGGTCCTCCGAGTGATTCTATAGTATACTCCTCTGCAAGTTATTATAGAGCAATGGTTCTCAACCTGGGTCCCCAGATGTTTTTGGTCTTCAACTCCCAGAAATCCTAACAGCTGGTAAATTGTCTGGGATTTCTGAGAGTTGTAGGCCAAAAGCATTTGGGGACCCCGGATTGAGAACCACTGCTATAGAGTTTCTTTGGAAAACCTAGCAAATTCTTAGAGAACATACCTCAGGTCTCCCATGCAGTTCAGTGGTATGCTGGGACAGGAAATGTGGTTTTAATGGTGCTTGGTCATATGTGCAGTCTGGACCAGAATGTATACCCCTCAGATATGGGTGTCTTGCTGTATAGCAAATCAATGCAAAATCCAACGGAAAAATGGGGTAGAAACATGGGGCTCAAAAAATAAGAAATGGATCAGAACCACATCAACCAGATACTGACAGAGATGTCTATAAATGTATCAGTGGCCGAATTCAGTACAAGACAATTTCATATGTGTTAATACTTGCCATGCTAGCTCCAGTGTGAAATTCCAGGTACCCTTTTGTGAGAACTAGGAGGGGAAGCCAAGCACAAAATGATCTGACCCAGTTCTTAACTGGACTTGAAATGAATCTGAGAGCGGAGCTTGTGTGCTTGGCCACTGTAATAAAGTAGACAAATAATTACCAAGCAAATCAAACACACTTACACCTCAGATGATTTTGAAATATTATCTATAATCGGGCACTTCTGTGGTAGGAGGAAAGGTTAATAAAGTAATTTAAAAAAGATTGTGTGGTGTATTACAGAAACAGGAGAAGACTGGCGGTCATAATTGTTAATCTCCTGAAACACTGGATCTCTATTGCACGAGGCATGTGTTTTAGTCCGACTCCTTATGGTGTATCCCACTTATTACTATATTATACCGCTTAATTGCCTTCTATAAAAAATCTTATTTTAGCTTAAAAATAATAAATAGATTTGATTAATTTTTTTCTTTCCAGCAGAGAATTCTAAGGCAAGCTATTAAAAACCACAATGAAAACAAGTGCATGTAAGATAAGTCTGCATTGTATATCATATCTCCATCTACAAAATAATCTGATAATTGTTGGGAATGATTATCCCTATCTATCATGGTGTGACAAATAGTATTGCATTTTGTATTGTAGCATTTTGAACACAGCTTCTTTTGTTCTGTTTTTGTTGCCAGAGTTGCTTGTTTGCTCCATGAAATTGGCTGATATTAGTATATATACTCATGTATAAGTCGAGGGAGGTTTGGGAGCCAAAATTATGAATCTAGATATGACTGTGGATATGCTGGGGGTTAGTCTTTGGAGAAGGGAAAGCACCAATGCAGCTTTAGTGGACCAGTTGCCCCTGGTCACCATCACTATTCCCCACTAAGGCATTCAAAAAATCCAGAATGAGCACCAAGGCGGAGAGAGCAGAAAGCATTGTTTTTTTTATGTTTTCCTGAGATAACCTATTACCCACACTGTATTCATACTGACTCATTGATAAGTTGAACCAGGTTTTTTGGATTGATTTTTTTATTATAATTTCTAGACTCATTCATGAGTACATTGGTTTTTTTTTTTTAGAGACAATAAGATATTTCAAGAGGCAATGATGTGATGATGATGATGTCATCATTGCCAAAATCATCAACAATATAACATTCTTGCTTCTTGTAGGGATGATTTCAGAAGGGTACATTTGTAGACTCCTTTTTGATGCTTAGTAGGCTTGTGCATAGATTTGGAGTGATTGGTTCCCTTCAGATAATCTGGCTGGCCCAGGTTGTTCAGTTGGCCGTCAAAGCAAGGGCTCAGCCTCCACATTTTTTTTTCTGGCCCCAACAGAACAGTTGCTGTCAAAAACTGGCTGCTTTTGGTTACAAGTGGAGTGAGAGAGGGACACAGCCGCTAGAAGGAAAAACACGAGGGGGAAGAAGGCACCACTCCAAGGCCTACAAATCAAGAGAAAAGAGAGGACTTTTTAAAGGAAGCCCAGGGTAGGATAGCTTCAGGTGATTGCTCTTCCTTCTCTGGGAAGCGGGGAAGCCTCCTTAAAATGCCTTGGAAAGCTGCGTACTCCATGGAGAGGGTGCCACGTGCTTGCCTGCAGAGTCTGTCTACTCTAGATAGAAACAGCTTTAACTAGGCATTAAACCCGGTCTCCTCTACAGACAGAAGGGAAATGATCACTACAGAAAGAGTGGTATCTTAACTCCAATGCTTTTAACCCAGGTCTTAATGATGGATATAATGATGGATGGGAGGGAAGCCTGGGAAGTCCCCCCCCCCCATAATGGGCCAGATAGAAAATGAATCTTTTGGCTACCCTGATTGAAAATGAATTTTTTTCTTCTTGAATTCGGGAGGCTCCTGACAAACAGACTGGGACCCCCACCGAAATCCAGGACACCAAAACAAATTGTAGTTTATCAAGACTGTATAAGCCAAATGCTTTGGCAAATCCTAGCATAGGGATTTATATCCATGAAAAATAATGACACTCATAGAACTTTTCTTAGGGTGCATATAGACTGCAGAATCAATTCATGGTTGTCTAAGGTGCATTGACATTGTAGAATTAATGCAGTTTGACACCGCTTTAATAGCCAGGACTCATTCCTATGAAACCTGGTATTTGTAGTTTGATGAGATACCAGTACTCTTTGGCAGAGAAGGCTAACGATCATGTAAAACTATAAGTCCCATGATTCTATAGCTCTGGGTCATGGCAGTTATAATAATATCAAACTTCATTCATTCTACAGTGTCAGTGCAACTATGAATGGAATGTGTGCATTATATAATAGCCAAAAAGGTATGTAAAATGAGATCCCACTCTTAAATTTAAATTCTATTACATTAAATAAATCTGTGTACTTGAGAACAGAGTCACCACATTTAGTGTATTGTCGAATGGGACTAAAGCTAAGACTATAGTAAGATTTTGAGCCCAAAAAGGGAACTGCTCCAAGTACTGCCCAAACACACACTTCAGTTTCCTGTCATTTTTCACTGTAAGTTGTTCTTTTTATGAACATTTTTACCAATCTTGATATTTAACCCAAGGATGTCATCAAGACCATTTTCATGGAAATCAAGGCTGACTAGCAAGCCAGTTACTTTGATGAAAATTGCTAATTTGGTTCATTTTATCTGAAATTTTGTATGAAACAGATTTTTATGGACTACAGTGCAACAAGCCAATTGTTTTGTGTCTCTCAAATCATAACAACAATCTGGTCAACAGCAGGTAAATCTCCTAAAAGCAATGTTTTAAAATCCATTACATTTATGAACAAAAGGATCAAATAAATTTGAGACGTTGTTCGGGATTTGTGCAAATCACTAGCAACAACTTTCTTTCTTTCTTTTTTTCTTTCTTTCTTCTTTCATAAATATAGAGCATGTGAAACATCAGTAATCCCATAGTAATATCATCTGATAGCAGTTAATCCCTTATTAGGGATGGCTTTGCCTGGTCTTTTTTGGAACAGAGAAAATGTTCTTTTCCTGTTAGGCATTCTGTCTAAGCATCAATCGGGCCTTTAATGCTTAATTGTCTTCTTGCCTTCCTTTCTCTCCCGTCTCCCTCCCTCCTAAAACCCCACCCTCTGCAAAAAGGCCATCCTGCTTAAATGAATAGGCTTCAAAGAAACTTCCAGTGTCGTCTCTCGCTAGGTTTGTGGCAGTGGTGATTTTGTATTCCAAGGTCATGGATCAAGGACGACCCCACGCCTGTGCTTTGGACATGGACTATCTGTTTTGATAGAAAGATCCAGGCATCTTTGGAAGCTCCTAATCCGTTAGAGGAAGTCTATTAAGTTCAAGCCCCTAAGCTGTCTCAGTCCAAACCAGTGAGACCAAACTTACATTTGTTTTTTTCTGATGACCATTCATTTTGGTCAAATGAAGAAATTGCTCATGTAAGTTTTTGTGGCTGCAGGGAGGAAATCAGTGACTGTCACATACCTTTTTGCCTCTCTGCTTTTTCTCTTACCTGAACATTATCGAAAATGGGAGAGAAATATTGTTTTTATTGCCACTGTTTATAAGTTTATGACAAGGTGGCCCAAAGAAGATATTACAAAGCTGCAAAGGAGAATGTCGTTGAGAAGCACTTGATGCCAGGAAAAGGCCTTCCTGACTTAGCAAGATCTTAGAAATACACTCTGGTTTGCTCAAGTGAAAGACCTCTTGAATTGGAGTGTAGGCATGGTTCCGATTCATCATCTTAGAAACTTTTGCTACCCTCAAAAAAAAAAAAAAAGATCATCTTAGAAGTCACCTCCAAATGTACACCTGAAAAACAATGAATATTGTTCATGGCTCTTGGAACTATGTAACAATGTAACAATGTGAGAAGAATGATGATGGAACAGACAAAAAACTCACGTACTCTAAGCATTCAATACATACAGTAACCCACCAGTTGCTTATGGGAAGCCTGACATCAGAACATGAGTGCAACTATGGCCTTCATGTCATGCAGCACATCAAATAATATAGAAATGGATAGCATCTTTGTAGTCAGTTCTAATTAGAGTAAACCTGTCAGGTAGACACATTAACTCAATTGGAGCTTTGGCATGAATTTTGTTGTTACTCCTGAGTATGTCCACTAAATCAAAAGAATTTGTTTTTGTATAGACTCACCATTAAACTGTTGATTTATCGGCTTGTTCTATTAGTTAGGAGTAATTCATAGGAATCAGGTCCTTCCATAATAAAGCACTTAAAAAGGTAAAGGTTTCCCCTGACGTTAAGTCCAGTCGTGACTGACTCTGGGGGTTGGTGCTCATCTCCATTTCTAAGCCAAAGACCCGGCGTTGTCCATAGACATCTCCAAGGTCATGTGGCCGGAATGACTGCATGGAGCGCCATTACCTTCCCATTACCTATTGATCTACTCATATTGGCATGTTTTCGAACTGCTAGGTTGGCAGGAGCTGCAGCTAACAGCGGGCACTCACTCCGCTCCCGGGGTTTGAACCTGGGACCTTTCGGTCTCCAGCTCAGTGCTTTAATGCACTTCGCAACCGGGGCTCCAATAAAGCACTTAGCTAAGTCTTATTGAACCAATGGTCCACTCTCATTAGTATTTACAATTCAATGTATTTCTCCCACCACAATAAGTAAGTTAGCCCCAAAGAATCATCCCGTAGTCCTCAAAGTTCAGTGGCCTTGGATGTTGTAAACATTGGAACCGTGACTGAAAAGCTGCTCGATCTTTTCCAACAATTCCGTTTCATCTTGGGAGATTATGCAATGTTGCTGTAGAAGAGTTTAAGAAGAACAGTTTCTACAGACTTGTGTGTATATTCAGATCTGATTTCAAATACCAAAACCAGCCCGTGTTCAAGTACTGGTTGCTTAGGAAACAACAATGGAAGAAAGTTTTGGGTATCTTGTCCTTCTCATAGAATCCCTAGCTGGCCATCATGGAAAACAAAACAATGGACTCTGTAGACTTTTGGTCTAATATGGTGTAATATGTATTGTCGAATACTTTCATGGCTGGAATCACGAGGTTGCTGTGAGTTTTCCGAGCTGTATGGCCATGTTCCAGAAGCATTCTCTCCTGATGTTTCACCCACATCTATAGAAGACCCATTAAGAAAATCCAACTAATGCTACATTCAGCAAATGGCAGGTGGGACCACTCATATCTGCAGGAGTCTACCATATACCATGCAGCTGTGGACAAGTCTACATAGGGACCACCAAATGCAGCATTACCCAAACATGAATCAAGGAACATGAATGACACTACAGACTAATTCAGCCAGAGAAATCAGCCATACCAGAACATTTGATGAACCAACCTGGACACAGTATATTATTTGAGAACACAGAAATGCTGGACCACTCCAGCAACCATCATGTCAGACTACACAGAGAAGCCATTGAAATCCACAGAAAGGAGGAAACCATAAAAATAAACAAAATCTGGCAACCAATATTTTTTAAAAAAACCTCTGGAATCAGGACAGTAAATAAAGAACAACACTCTGGAAAATGGGAAATTCCAGACAGGAAACAATCAGGGCCAGCTAACACCTCCCAACAAAGGATTGCCCCAGGCAGGAAGCAGCTAGGCTTTGAAGCTGCAAGGCCATTCAATGCTGATCAAGGTGACCAATTGCAACATTCACACTTGCCTCAAACAGACAAGACTTCTTTCTCCCCCCCTGGACATTCCACAAATATATATGGTAAACCCCACTTGCCTAGTTTCCAACAGACCTCACAACCTCTGAGGATGCCTGCCGTAGATGTGGGTGAAATGTCAGGAGAAAATGCTTCTGGAACATGGCCATACAACCCGAACAATTAACAGCAACCCAGTGGTGTAATATGTTTCCAATGTAATCTTACTGTTTCTTCATTTCCTGAAACAACCTTGGACATTTGGCATTTCTTGGTCCATTGTAGAATTTTGAACATCACTTTGCTTACATGTTAAATTAATGCAATGGTCCTGTGGTTGCTGCAACCCCTGATCTCCCCTAACTTGAAATATATATTTAGCATTTCCAATATGTATGCTATTGGTTTATCTCCCCCGCGTCCACTCACATTATTTTTCCTTACAAAGCATGGCACATGTACAATTTGTCACAACGTTAATCCATTCATTGTTTTTGTGTCCCTTGACCTTGCACCATGTTAGCAAGACTTTTCTATAATATGCTGGGTATCATATTTTTCTTGAAGAATTTCTCAATCAAACACTTCTGGACTTGCACAAAAGCAAATCAATTACTTCTTTACACATTTTTTTTACAAATTTTGTCAAAGCATACACATACATCAGTAGAAATGATATAGAGGAAATCTTGATTGAATGATAGGTATGATCATATCATCGTCATCTCACAATGACTTATCTGCACACACTTGATACAGCAGATGAGAAAAATGACACAACCTTACTAACAGAATTCTAAACTGCAGCAAAGTGCTTCTTTAATTCTGGAATAACATTTAAAGATTCTCCTTCCTAAATCAGATTAAGGAGGAGAGAACCAGAGTCACAATAAATGAATATATTGGGCAGTCAGAATGCTCAGTAGATACACACGGTGAAATGCATATACATGTACCCACACAAGTACTTATAGCTGTGTCTGAAAATTATATACTTCTAGGAAATGTCTGATCTATGTCCCATTTCCTCATTAATATGCATTTATAAACCACCACAATATTCATGTTTAAATATGTATTTAAATCTGCATTTGGATAAGCATTTCTAAACATAACTCCTGTCAAGCTATGCCTTTCAATGTAGTTTATCTTAAAATATGCATTTTTATTGCTGTTCTGATGCATTCTTTGAGTCAGGGGCTGCATTGCAAAATTTGGAGAAGTGCGAAATTCAAAGGAAAATGGATTCTGCACTTTAGTTTATGAGATGCAGTTAGATCAGGCTGGCCCGTTACAAATGCAAACAGGACAAAATTCACCGGAATTCTTAACATAACCCTCTTTTCTCATCTGTTGCACCCCAAGAATTCATTTATTCTAGATAGCTCCAGGGCCTGAAAAGTTTTTAAGTACTGTGTTTATTATTATTATTATAGCATATTATGACACAGCAAACAAGAAAGATATGGTGGATTTCGTATCACAAAATCACAAGTCGAACACTTCCCAAGTGTTTAGGACTGTGTGATGTATTTTCGGATGATGCGTGCAGATCCCAGTAGGGTGGCCTTTTGCAGTTGGCAGATCGTAATTTTGTCAATGTCTATTGTTTCCAAATACCGTCTGAAATCTTTTGGCACAGCACCCAATGTGCCGATCACCACCGGGGCCACCTGTACTGGTTTCTGCCAGAGTCTTTGAAGTTCAATCTTGAGGTCCTGATAGCGGCTGAGTTTTTCCTGTTGTTTTTCGTCAATGCGACTGTCACCTGGGATGGCGACATCAATAACCCAAACCTTTCGCTTTTCCACAACTGTGATGTCTGGTGTGTTGTGTTCCAGAACTTTGTCAGTCTGGATTCAAAAGTCCCACAGTAACTTTGCATGCTCCATTATCTTTGCATGTTTGTGATCCCACCAGTTTTTTTACTTCTGGGAGGTGGTACTTGAGGCATAAGTTCCAATGAATCATTTGGGTCACATAGTTATGCCTCTGTTTGTAGTCTGTCTGTGCGATTTTCTTACAGCAGCTGAGGATATGATCAATGATTTCATCAGCTTCCTTGCAAAGTCTGCATTTTGGGTCATCAACTGATGTTTCAATCTTGGCCTTAATTGCCTTTGTTCTGATGGCTTGCTTCTGGGCTGCAAGGATCAGGCCTTCTGTCTCCTTCTTCAGTGTCCCATTCGTGAGCCAGAGCCAGGTCTTCTCCTTATCAGCTTTTCCTTCCATTTTGTCAAGGAACTTTCCATGCAATGCTTTGTTGTGCCAGCTGTCAGCTCTAGCTTGTAGTGCAGTCTTCTCGAACTGATACTTTGTCTGCTGTGCTTTGAGAAGTTTCTGATTTTTGACTTCAGTCAAAGCAGGTTCTTCACTTTGCTTGACATATTCTGCCAGGGCATGTTCTTCTTCTTTGACTGCTTGTTTTACTTGTAAGAGTCCTCTGCCCCCTGATCTTCTAGGCAGATATAGCCGGTCAACATCACTGCGAGGGTTCAGTGAATGATGAATGGTCATGAGTTTTCTTGTTTTTCTGTCCAAATTGTCCAGTTCCATCTGTGTCCAATTTATGATGCCAGCAGTATATCTTATGACAGGTATGGCCCAGGTGTTTATGGCCTTGATGGTGTTGCCTCCATTGAGCTTGCTTTTGAGAATTTTTCTGACCCTTTGAGTGTATTCTTTGCTGACCACAGTTTTCACATGTTCATGCTTGATGTTGTCCAGCTGCAGTATACCCAGATATTTATAGGCCTCTGGCTGGTGACACTTTATCGTTTGGCCATTAGGCATATTTATGCCCCCACTTTTAATGATTTTTCCTTTCATCAATGCCACTGTTGAACATTTGTCCAAACCAAACTCCATGCTGATATGAATGCTAAAATTATTATTATTATTATTATTATTATTATTATTATTATTATTATTTGCAGTATTTATATACAGCCCTTCTCTACCCTGAAGGGGACTCAGGGCAGTTCGCAATGTAGGCAACAATTCGATGCCCTCAATGAAAACAGAATAAACATCAAAATTGACCCTCCCCTTCACTTCTGCTTTCTAAAAAAAATGGATTGAGTATTGTTTTGGCGCTCCATGCAGTCATGCCTATGGCCACATGACCTTGGAGGTGTCTACGGACAATGCCGGCTCTTCGGCTTAGAAAAGGAGATGAGCACCAACCCTCAGAGTCAGTCACGACTGGACTTAACATCAGGGGAAAACCTTTACCTTTACCTATTGTTTCGAAAATGAGAATGTTACCAATTTGTGGCTAATGCATTACTTGTTTCTCTTTCTTTCTCTAACCGTACTTTTGTCTTTCCTTCCCTTCCTTCCTCCTACCCTCCCTCCCTCCTTCTTTCCTTTCATTGCCTTCGTTTTTCCTTTCCTTTCCTTTTACTTCCCTTTTTCCTTATTTCTACATTTTCTTTTCTTTTCTTTCATTCTCCAGATTAACATGCCATAAGTCTGGCTGTAACTTGTAATGGACTCTTTTCAAGCTGTGGGAGCTCGTGCTTTCTTCCTTTCAGTGTGTGGTTGTTGAGTTATTTCTTTCTCCGGCCGCCATCCCCTCTGTCCGCCTGGCTTCCCTTTTCTCGGCTTGGGAGAAACTGTTCTGTTCATCTTTCTTTTACACAACCACCTGAGGGCAGCATAGCTCTCACCTCTCTGCAAAAAGTTTGGCTGCAAGGGAGAGCTCCCTTTCCTTTGCCCAGCCCCATGTCACTCCTCCGATTTCCCTTCTGAGTTTTCCTTCGATTCAAGCAGTTCCACACAGCTTGCCTTTTGACAGTGTACCATTTCAGCTGCCCACTTATCATGAGAGAGGCATTGCAGTCTTATAACATTCACCTCAGTGTTTATCCCTTAAGTACCCAACAACCTCTTTCAGTTACTTTAATATATCAAAACTGTTTATGGAGAATGCAGCCCTGGAAGGAGTGCATAGATGAAGATCCGTCAATGATATATGGAGGATAGATTAGATCAGGGGTCCTCAAACTTTTAAAGCAGAGGGCCGGTCCACAATCCTTCAAACTGTTGAGGGGCCGAATTATCATTTGGGGGAAAAAACTGAATAAATTCCTATGCACACTGCACATATCTTATTTGTAGTGCAAAACAACAACAATAACAATGAAAGAACAATACAATATTTAGAAATGAAAATAATTTTAACCAACATAAACCTATCAGGATTTCAATAGGAAGTGTGGGCCTGCTTCTGGCCAATGAGATAGTCAGGTTAATTAGGTTTGTTGTTGTTGTTGTGTGTCTTCAAGTCATTTCAGACTGGGCGAGCCTAAGTCCAAAATTATTTATTTATTCATTTACTACATTTATTTACTACATTTATATCCCACCCTTCTCACCCCGAAGGGAACTCAGAGCAGCTGTATGTACATACAATATATTATATTATTAGCATAGCGCAATATTAGCATTATACTATAGTGGACTATACCACTATACTGTAATATTATATGTAATATATAACATATAATTAATATTATTATATGATATTATTGTTATTATTGTATTGTATAAAATGATAATATTATCATCAATATTATATGTATATATAATATATTATATTATTAAAACTGATATAAAAATATTATATTATAAATGAGGGCGAGGGCCAGGTAAATTACCTTGAAGGGCCACATCCGGCCCCTGGGCCTTAGTTTGGGGACCCCTGGATTAGATATAGATAGATAGATAGACAGACAGACAGACAGACACGTTGACATGTTCTTTTTATAACCCTCAGAAAGGAGAAATGATCCAAATAATATTTGGGGCTCAAACTTGAACATTATTTTGAAAACAGCAATTGTTCTTACATGCCTTCAAATTGTTTCCAACTTATGTCAAACCTGTCACCGCACTTTTTGGAAATATTTGTTCCAAGGAGGTTTGCCATTTTCTTCCTCTGAGGCTGGGAGAATGTGACTTCCTCAGGGTCACCCAGTGGGTTTCTATGACTGAGCAAGATTCAAACCCTGGTCTCCAGAATCATTGTTCAGTGCTCAAATCACTACATCATGTTGGCTCTCGAAAGGCAAACCATAGCTCTCCAAATGTTTTCCGAGTTCAACTGCAATCAGCCCTAATCAGCATAGGAAACACCACCGGAGAAATTATACTGTTTAGACAGCATTGCACCACCTGACATCCACTGGGAAGTAGCAGCTAGCAATGAAAAGACCAAGGCATTGACATCTCTGGCCCATCCCCTGTTTGGATATCAGCCAACATGCCAATGCCTTAAATCAAGAAATAGTTTTCTGAGATCTACAGAGATACTCACAGGAACACTCCAGCAATCGAGAGTCCAAAAGTGGCAGGCTAAAACCTGGAACCTCAAGCCATGGCTGATATCAAATGAGAGACTCCCTCCTGGGCACAAAGAAGACTGGGTGACTTGGAAGGTGCTGAGCAGACTGCACTCGGCACCATGAGATGCAGAGCCAACCTTAAGAAATGGGACCACAAATTGGAGTCCATGACATGCAAGTGTGAAGAGGAACAAACCACAGACCACCTATTACAATGGAGTCAGAGGCACTCCAAGTGGCCAGCTATTGGTCAAAGGACATTTTGCATAATCCCAAGTTTTTTAAAAAATTGTTTGTGTTTTCAAACACATTACAACTTGTACCTTCGGTTCACTTCTGATGCAATAAATAAATAAATAGCAAAGGAAAGGGTGAAGAATATTGGAAGTTGCAGTTGTGTTTATTTTAATTTGTGACATAAGGCAGAGGTAAAACAAAACAGAGTCCTCAGCACCTGGACAGATTCACTTTTTATGTCTCCAAGGAAGTGGGTTCATATCTATGCATAGTTTAATGGAAGCATCTTTCAACAGACAGGCCTTTTCCTTCTCATCTGACCTTGGACAGCTTGGCCTCTAAAGAAGATCCACTAATAGTGTAGGAAAGGCTGCTAGAACTCCAAGCAGTCATCAAATACTCAGGTTCCAATCCCTTTACTGTTTAATGGCTGGATAAGCCACATTTTGCTAGATACTCATAAAAAATATGGGAGCAAAAGGAAGCCCTTTTCTGGGGATCTTCAGAGTTAGGAGGGTTCATGGATCAACATCCTTGTGTTGACCACATATATTATTTCTGACCTTCTGATGCACACAGAGCTTAGTGGGCTGTGGCGCAGGCTGGTGAGCAGCCTGATGCAATAAATCACTCTAACCATGAGGTCATGAGTTTGAGGCCAGCCCGTGGCAGGGTGAGCACCCGTCAACTAAAAAATAAAAAATAGCCCCTGCTCGTTGCTGACCTAGCAACCCGAAAGATAGTTGCATCTATCAAGTAAGAAATAAGGTACCACTTATAAAGTGGGGAGGCAAATTTAACTAATTTACGACATCGGAATGAGGAAGTGCCATCACAGTGGAGGATGAAGCAGCTGCTCCCCCCTGTGGCCAGAATCGAACATCCCCTCAGGAGAAGGTTAAATTGCCTCTGCGTCTGTCTCTGTCTCGGTTCTATGTGTATATGTGTGATGTCTCAGGGACCCTCAAGTCATGACCCCACAGCCATTATGGATCAGACTGAAGAAGATATGGGGTTTGTGCCAACTCCCGAAGATTCTGCTCCCTTCCAGATGTCCCCTGTTGAGAGTTTTAGTCCACAGTTAATTACAAAAGCCCTTGAAACAGAGCCTGGTTCCCCGGAGAGTGCTCCTTTTGATAGGAGATCACAATATGGGCATTGACTGTTTGCCCTATATGTATATAATGTGATCCACCCTGAGTCCCCTTCGGGGTGAGAAAGAAGGGCGGAATATAAATACTGTAACTAAATAAATAAATAAATAGGAGAGCACTGCTTTTGATACAAAAGGGTTTTGAACAGTGGTTCCCAACCTTTGGGCCTGCAGGTATTTTGGACGTCAACTCCCAGAAATCCCAGCCACTTTACCAGCTGTTAGGAACTGCGGGAGCTGAAGTCCAAAACACTTGGAGGTCTAAAGATTGGGAACCACTGATCTAGAAGTTTGGAGAAGACCTCTGTCTAAAAGGTTTGGGAAACTCTACTAGCTGAACAAGGGTTAGACTCCATTACTGGAATTCTCTTGGTGTTTTATGAATGCATAGGTGCCCACATTTTGGTCACAACTCTGCATCACACATCACACTGTGGATCATTGATGAGAGGGAGATAAAAACATTATTTTGCTTCAGTTCCATTTTCAGAAGAGAAGACCTCTGTTGCTTTGTATGGCCATTGACCATTCTCCCTCAACTAAGTGCTGCCTTCCATCAATCTGCTCAGAAAAGGGGATGGCTCCTTTTTTTGATAAGAGTTAAGTTATAGTACTACTTACCTGTGGATTAGTTCACTCGGGTTCTTTGGGACTGATTTATTTTTTTTACTTATACATGAGTATATAGGCAGTCCCCAAGTGACAGACATTTGACTTACAAATGACTCATATTTAAGAATGGTGGCAAGACAACAAGAAGTGAAAGGAAATCTACCCCTGGGAAGGGATATTCATCCCTAAAAGAGTTATCATGGGAAAAGGTTGCCTCCACTGACGCTTTCTCACCAATCATTGATTCCATGACAAGTCAAATTTTTCAAAATCTAATTCCCACGAGACATAAAGTGGGGTGAAATCTTCTGAACAGGGGGACAGACAGCAAAGTAAACACCACAGGGGTGTAATCCATCCTTGTGATAGGTAAAGGTAAAGGTTTTCCCCTGACGTTAAGTCCAGTCGTGACCGACTCTGGGGGTTGGTGCTCATCTCCATTTCTAAGACGAAGAGCCGGTGTTGTCTGTAGACATCTCCAAGGTCATGTGGCCGGCATGACTGCATGGAGCGCCTTTACCTTCTCGCCGGAGCGCTACCTATTGATCTACTCACATTTGCATGTTTTCGAACTGCTAGGTTGGCAGGATAGGGCTAATAGCGGGCGCTCATTCCGCTCCTGGGATTTGAACCTGGGCCCTTTCGGTCTGCAAGTTCAGCAGCTCAGCGCTTTAACACACTGTGCCACCTGGGGGCCCCTTGTGATATCTATAACTAATAGATAGATGATAGACAGACAGACAGACAGACAGACAGTACTATAGACTGAAGCTACACTTTATAATGTACCTGTTCTGACTTACATACGAATTCAGCTTAAGAACAAACCTACAGAACCTATTTTGTCTGTAACTTGGGAACTGCCTTTATTCAGTAGTTATTATAACTATATCCATGTTGTAACCTCAGCCTTTATTTACATCCCACCTTTCTCCCAGCATGGGAGATCAAGAAGAAAGAGCCTATATATATATATATATATATATATATATATATATATATATATATATATATATAGCAGCAGCTTGGCTGGCCACCTCAACTAATCTTTGTTTCTTTTTCCTTCCCCCCCTCCCCCCGATTTTTGTCCCATCACTTTGAAAGGTTTCGAACCCTTGTTCCAGACTCCCCGATCCCCCCCTTCTTGTGAAAGATGGCATGCTGACAGCCTGCCTTGCCATCACCTTTCAGCAGGTAAAATATGTTGTTATGGAAGGGCTGTGTGGCAGAGATGCCGACAACAATTAACACATGCTACTCATTAACAAATGGAGATTACAACTGAGCTGAAATGGCAGACTGCCATCAGCCAGATAGTTACGGGGGCTGTTGAATTCCTAATGAATGCGCGCGCCAGGATTAGTAACGACATTCGACAGAACGCTGCCTGCTGCATTCTCTTATGGCTTTCATTACCAAATTGAAAATCTGTGTAGATTTTCGGGAAATTACTTTTAAATGTAGCCAATCGCCTCGACAGCCCGGGCTTGATTCGCCAGCGCGGGAAGCCTGCTGTGAGATTTTAATGAAAGATCATAGTGGCCCTCCATGACCGTCAAAGAGCTATGGGCCCTGAAAGGCCGGGAATAATCTGTTTTACTTTTAATGGTAGCCATTTTATATTCATTAAGATCAAAATGCAGTTTTGAAGGCAAATTGCAAAGCTGTTCCACTCACAGCTTGAGAACCTGGGGGCCTACCGCTTTTTATCTTGTTCATAAGCAAATATGCAGTTAATATCTTTTAATATGCTTTGATGCTTGGTACCTTATGGGTACATTGTACTGGAGGTTAGAGAGCCGCATGTTTCCTCAGCAGTGTCAGCAACGAACTGAAGCTTTGGACCTTTTATTTCCATAATGGCAGGAGAAATGAGTCAGTTTCTCACTCTCTTCCTCTCTCTCTTTTCCTCTACTTCTCTCAATATGAGCCTTGTTCAAGCAAATTGCAAAAACACTGGGAAGTAGAGGATCTTAAAGAAAAGGGTTGTTGTTATTGTCACCATTTTCAACATATTTTATTCATTCATTCACTTGTAACATTTTCTTATTCCAACATCTTACTGTGCCTTATCTAAATGCAAACATCCAAATAAGATAAGTTGTCCAAATTTTTTGTTCATGGAATTTGTGGCCTTGTTCTTTCTGGACTGCAAAATTGGGCATTTTAATAAAAAAAAATGTAAAAGCTAGAGTTATGCTGTGTCCACTAGACATTCAGTTGGGGCTTTTGGCCACACAAGAAAAATGAAGGCTCTCTGCTTATTGTTATTTTTCCCCAAGCAAGAAACTAACTCCATGTATTCTTCTTTCTTACACAAAGGTTGCTTGAGATAACAGTGTGCAAATTGGAAGCTAGCTATGTCAAGCATGGAAACAAAGTGGAGTCACTGAAGAACTTTCTGGTAGCAACAGGTCAATAAGAGTGGCCTATTTCCTGGGTCAACAAAAGAGTCTTCCTTCCAAAAGTGGAAGGATATTCTTGGACTAGAGAACCATCATGGTGTAGTGTTTTGAGCATTGGACAATGACTGTGGATACCAAGGTTTGATTCCCTGCCTGGCTGAGCTCTAGCACAGTAGGTTAACCACCATCAATAAATTTTACCAATAAAAAGGTTGGAAGTTCGAAGCCCAGGTCGGGGTGAGCTCTGGACCTTCAGCCCAGCTTACTGCCCACCTAACAGATCAAAAACAGCTGTGAGTAGATAAATAGGTATCGCTTAAGCAAGGAGGTATTTTAATGGCACCATAAAGAAAATACCAGAAAAATGCTGGCAATTAAAAAAAGGAGGAAGTCTGTGAACAGGGCTCTTCAACATGGAAGATTGAGCAACAGCACAACCTCCAGGATGCCGAAGATGGGAAATGCCTATATACCTCTATCTGTTGTCTGTCCTGTCTGTGTAAAACAGAACTGAATGCAGTTTATGTGTTCTGTGATCTGCCCTGAAACCCCTTCAAGGTGAGAAGGATGGAATTTAAATGCTGTAAATAAATAAATAGATAGACAACCTTGGTTGAGTCGCACACTCTCAGTTTCCGAAAAGCCCATGATAGCTGCACTTTAGGGTTGCCATAGGTCAGAAATAAGGCACACAACAAGAACAAAAATCCTGGTGCCTTTCATATCACTGGAATCAACTTTGGGTTTTAGTGTGAATTTAATGCCACACCTCCCCCCTCCCAAACAAGTCTAGAACTTTGCAAAACTCCTTCAGTGCTCAGAGTAGATTCAACATCCTGATGATGTGGGAGTGCCTTTCTCTAGACTAGTGTGATAACCCAGGCTAAGGCACCATGGGACAAGTTACTGTGGGATATCTCTGCCCCATTCCAAGATTCAGCAAGTATGGGGTATGCTTGCGATCAATAAGGTGGAAATGGAGCAACCCTCTCCTTCTTGTTGGTCATATGAAGGACCCCAGGATACTCCAGAGTTTCTTGCAGACTAGAGTATCCCTTGACTTTGCCTAAAGTTGAGCAATGTCAGGCTAAGAGCAGTGAACCTAGAAGTCACTGTATGTCCTTTGGCCTGTCAGTCCTGGGACTGAGTTGAGTCTACTGTTTTTGTGTGGACAAGGCCCCAGTCCCCTCCCTCCCTCCCTTCCAGCCCTGTAGCCTTGGGGGGGGGGGGGGTTAGGGGTTCACCTCCCCCCTGAAATTTTCAAAACCCCTCCCAATTTTTTTTTCTGGCTACGGCCCTGCTCCCTCTTCCTTCCTTCCTTCCTTCCTTTCTTTCTTTCTTTCTTTCTTTCTTTCTTTCTTTCTTTCTTTCTTTCTTTCTTTCTTTCTTTCTTTCTTTCTTGTACTTATTGTTGGGAATAATCCTGGACTACTCAAGTCTAGTTGTAGTTAGATGATAGAGTTAGATTGAGGGAATCCTTTCCCTGTTTCCAAAGCATGCCTAGACAGGCTTTACTGTGTTTCCCTCTATCCTGTTTACGTCACATCCCTTACTTTGAAGTTAGTAGAAATGTGAATCTCCAGGGACACTACCTTCCCATTGGTCAGAATGTCTTTTATGGCCCCAATAAACTGGACCATGAGGTTGGAACCATTTTGGTTCTCTCTTCTCCCTTTGTTCTTCAAGCTAACAACACGTCCTGCCATCTCTCCTGGCAAGATGTAACTATTTAGATGTTTGTTATTTTTTCTTTCTTATTTTTCCTTAGAAACCAGCCTAGAGTAGACTAGACAGCTCCCAAGCCTTTCTATCTACAATGGAGTTCTTTTTTCCTGAATAAATACCTTTTGAACTTTTATTTAGACTCTGCAGTCCATTGCAATCCTAAATGGTCAAAGGCTTCTCTTTGCTCGCCCCGTGTAAGTAACTGCTGCATTTGAAAGTTTTGCTTTTGCTACTCTGCTGATTTTTGGTGGAATCTTCCCCAGAGAGGGTTAAATTGAGTCTAACCGCTCAGAGATTACCACAACACTTATATGTCCTCTAATCTGGACATATAGCAAACTTATCTACTGCCTGGGCATGACTTATTCAGAGGACGTTTGCCACTGCCTTCCTCTTAGGTTGAAAGAACGTAACTTTCCCAAGGTCAGGCCATCAATAGGCCATCAATAGGAAAGCTAGAATACAGTTTCCAGCCTCCTGTACTAACTATCCCACCTGCAACAATTTTGTTTTGTTTCATAACATTTGGAATCTAGTGATCTTCTGGTGAGAAGCATTTCCATCCCTTCAACTGTCTCAAGACTCGACCACATTGATTTTACCTTTGTCAAATGCATGTCTTGCAAGGATGAAAAGAAGTCTGCTCAGACTCCACATGTCTTGATGAAAATAACGTTTATGTACCTCTTGAGACTGTTTTTGATAAATTATGCACCTTGCCTTGAGCACTCAGACATTTTGTGAGGCTTATGGGCATTTCTAAGAAATTAAAGGATATAAAATAAATAGAAACAATTGTGCATATTTTAAAATGATAATGGCTGAAATGCTTGGAACTAGGGGGCAAGGAAATCCATAGAAACATAGTTTATTCAATGGAGGACATAAAATAAGCAAATAAATGTAATAATAAGAAAAAAATTATTAAAGATAGGCAAATTTCAGTGCAGGGAGAAAACACAATTGCTTTATAATTTTGTGAGATATCTATGTTTTTCTGTCAGAGAGCTCTGATGCCACAAGAAATTACAAATCCTAGGATTCCATAGAATGGAGCCATGGCAGTTTAAATGGAGTTGGACTGCTATAATTCTGCAGTGTTAATGGTCTATCAGTTTGGATAGGAAGAAAAGAAGGCTGAAATCTCAGTAACTCAGTTTCACTCTCTCCTTCTTATAGGCTCCATTCCTTCCAACAACATTGCTCCCTTCTTCAAGCAGTCTGTATTCTCTTTGAATCTTTAATAACTTATCTCTAGGAAGGGTTCTTCATCTCTTCTGGTCTTGATCTATAATTTCTCCCACCTATACTAAACCAATACACACCCAGGGCACTTCCAGACAGCACCAAATTATGGGCTTTCCATGAGAAAGCCCAGGACCTGAGAGCAGGTCCACACACAGGGTTGTTGGTCCCAGAATTTATGCCTGCAACATCCAGACTTGCTACTTTGTTACAGGATTTTGAAGCCCACAAAATGGCTGCCGCAAGATGTTTTGTGTTATTTTATTTAAAAAAATTAAATGCACAGCCGCAAATATGTGGATTGTTTGTACGAGCTTTATTCTTGAGTCATACATATCCATTCCTCATTGCTTTTATCCTGAAAAGATGGCACAAGTTAGCTAGAGGGCAAAAACGTTGTCCTGGCAAGTGAAACTTTGTCCTCTACATGTTTAATGAAGTCTGTGTCACAAAGTTTTTGGAGCAGGATCACTACTTTCAAAGTCAAGATTACACTATTAAATAGGAACTGACACTTACAAGCCAGGAACAGAACTTGATCATTTTTATTATCATTCAGAGGTTGCATGCCATCTGTGCAGACAGCTCTGGTTGTGTACTTGTGCCTGGGAACAATGGGGTGATGTTCCTGGGTTATACATGTCTGTTCTTCATTGCTTTTATCATAGAAAAATGGGGAAAGTTTGTGTGTCACAAACTTCATTGAACATGTGGAGGATGAAGTTTCTCTTGCCAGGATAAAGTTTTCACTCTCTAGCCAACTGTTGTCATGTTTTAGGATACAACCAATCAGGAACTGACATGTATAACCCAGGAATAAACCAACATAAAAAAATCCCATATTTTCTGAATGTGGAGACATACAGAGATTCAAATATCCACATTTTCTGGCCAGAACTGGGATATTCCTGCAACTGAAAAGCTTGTGTTTTATGTATTGTCGAAGGCTTTTATGGCCGGAATCACTGGGTTGCTGTGAGTCTTTCAGGCTGTATGGCCATGTTCTAGAAGCTTTCTCTCTCAACTTTTCACTCACATCTGTGGCAGGCATCCTCAGAGGTTGTGAGATATGTGTTTTAGTGCTTTGTAGCGATTCCTCCTGTGTTTTCAGGGAACATTGTTGGGCCACCTGCCATTTTGAACCAAGAGTTACTGAGATAAAGGTAATCCTGTGTGGATGGGCCCCTGTTTTACTTCTTTCTATCCTGCAATAGCATGTATTACATTCTTGGCCAAATGTTGCTCAAGCTTTGGTCTTCCAGATATTTTAAACTTCAGCTCCTAGAATTTCTAGTTATTCACCGAAATGGTTAGAGCTTCTGGAAATTAAAATCCAAGAATAATGTTTGATCGCTTCTGCCTTAGCATAATCTATATACTGATTTTTACTTTACTTATTTGTGATCCATAACTTTTGGTCTTTTTTTTTCCAGTTGACCACCTGGAAATATGAGTGTAAATAGGGGCAGATGGCTGATCTTGGTAAGGTGAACCTCTGATTCTGGAGCTTTTTATTCCCAAAGATTCATAGTAAAGGTAAAGGTTTCCCCTGACGTTAAGTCCAGTCGTGACCGACTCTGGGGGCTGGTGCTCATCTCCATTTCTAAGCCAAAGAGCCGGCGTTGTCCATAGACACCTCCAAGGTCATGTGGCCGGCATGACTGCATGGAGCATCATTATCTTCCCACCGGAGCGGTACCTATTGATCTACTCACATTTGCATGTTTTCGAACTGCTAGGTTGGCAGGAGCTGGGGCTAACAGCAGGTACTCATTTCGCTGCTTGGATTTGAACCTGGGACTTTTTGGTCTGCAAGTTCAGCAGCTCAGCGCTTTAACACACTGTGCCACCAGGGCCCCCTCAAAGATTCATAACTACCAACAAAGCAGTCCTTTGTGAAAGCAAATGCTGACCCTGTTTTTTTTCTAAAATCCTATGAAAAGAGGATAAAATCACCATCCTCACCACCAGAGAACAAAACGAGAGCATCACACACACACCTCTCAACAAGAATCTTATTCCCCCCCCCCCGCCCCTCCAATGAAGCTTTCCATTAGTACACACATTTCAAGCATTGAAGTTGAGCATTTAGGAACATGGTGTAGGGCTCTAAAATTGGGGCAAAGTGACCCAGGGAAATAAACACAGTAAACAACAAAGTTGTGAGTTTTAATCTCTCTCTCTCTTTTTTCTCTCCACAGTGCTAGAAATTTGGTGTCTGAAGAAAAAAATTAATTTGGAAGACAGATTTTGTACGGGAGGAGGAAATAGTGCCCTCATTTTGCTCCTTTGTAGCTCTATCATGATCATATATGTCAGCACAAATGCTTCAAGAAGAGCAAACGTCTAGGCCTCCTTGAAGCTTTGCAGATGAAAGGGCTCTGTGGACATATCCCGGTTTGCATGGCCCACCAACTTATTCCTTGCAAGGTCCTTTTCCTGTTTCATTTTGTCTCTGCTGCTGCTCTGGAGAAACTGGGGCCTTTTCCTTTTAATGCATGTGCGTGCATCTGGCAAGAATGAGGGAATCCGATAACCTTCTCTCGTCGGGTCTTAGGGCGAGTTGAATGCGTCTGGCCTGCCAAGGCACAATTTAATGGGCTTCTGAAAACACTCAAAAGGCAGACGTAAATGTGTGGATGGGCAGCCAGCCAGGATGACCTGGGGGATAAGGAGGGGCCGTCTGATTTGAAGCAGGAGAAGGTCGTGAAGGAATGTTCCAGGAGGACAAAGCTTGACTTTGGGGGAGGGCGCGGAGAGGAAAACGTTTGATTGGAGTGGATTTATTGGGGGGGGGGGCATCTTTGCTCTGTAACTTAAGAGCCAGGAGCATTCCCACCTGTCTAGTTCTTTTAAAAAAAAAGAAATGATGGGAGGAGGAAATGGAAAATGTTAAGAATATATAATTAATTTCAATTAGAGGACTCGCATATCTCTGGCTTTATCACCTGGTGCTTTCTGCAGGATCCAACAAGAAGCATCCATGAATGAAAGACTAGCTCTCTTCTCTGGATGAGTGTTTTCTGCTGCACAGATACCACCGTTGACATTTGGGATCCTGGGGCAAAAAATAATAATAGTCAAATAGCATACCCTCCTTTTCAAGGTAGTAGAAATACAATAATAAATGGAATTACTGAGACATTTTTTTGCCCTTTGATAGTCTTCCAGAATCTTGCAGTCTGTTTCCTGAGGTGGGCGTTCTCATCCCATTTAATGTAAAAGTTGATCTTTCTTCTTTCTGTTTGGCTCAGTTCTGTGTATCTCACCCCCAACCTATAAAAATATTTTAAATGACTGAAATCTCCATATGAGGATTGTTGTAGTATACTACTTGACTTAGGGGATCCCTCATAGCCCTCCAAGTGTAGTGTCTTGGCGGTGGATGTGTAGGTGGCTGTGGAGACCTATTCTTGTTATTCCACAGTTAGAACATCTGTTTCTAGGTGAAAGGTGGTTCTGGTTAGCGTTGGTTTGACATGCCCTCCTCTTGGCACATTTCTCCCTTTTGCCCTCCATTCATAGCTCTTTGAATTCTGAAGCACTGCTGGTCACAGCTGACCTCCAGTTAGAGCGTTCAAGGGCCAGGGCTTCCCAGTTCTCGGTGTCTATGCCACAGTTTTTAAGGTTGGCTTTAAGCCCATCTTTAAATCTCTTTTCCTGTCCACCAACATTACATTTCCCATTCTTGAGTTGGAGATATAGCAACTGCTTTGGGAGATGGTGATCGAGCATTGTGACAATGTCGTCAGTCCAACAGAGTTGATGGCAAAGGAGCATTGCTTCTACGTTGTAGTATGCAGTACTTATGTTAAATGGCAACATTGCCTAAATGAAAAATAGGCAGGAGAATCCACAACCAAATGCACATGCATCCATTGTGTGTGGAAGCATATAAACATGGAGTTGGAAGAGACCCCAAGTCCTGCCATATAAGAATACACAATCAAAGCACTCTCAGCAGATGGCCATCCAGCCTCTGTTTAAAAACCTCCAAAGAAGAAGACTCCACCATTCTCGAAAGCAGCACATCCCACTGTGAAACTGCTCTTACCATCAGATAGTTCTTTCTAATATTCAGGTGGAATCTCTTTGTGAAATGGCATCACACAGTTCTGTAAATTTGACATCAATGCAAGCATTCCACCTTAATTAATTAGTGCTTATTTAATTCTCTGATTAATCTAGTGTGATTTTGTAATAACTAATATATCTAGGAAATTGTATTTTATATTTCAAATGGAATAGCAGTAATCATTTTTTTATTTGAACGTTTTTTGCTGTGCTGTCTGTTTTTTATCTGCCATCTAATGGTTTGTTGAGTGTAATAAAGGCTACTGTTGTTGCTTCATCAAGTTATTGAAAACTTTCCTGGGTGTATGACTTAGTAGATAACATAGAGTATACTGTATGACTTGTGCAGTTAACACAGGGGGCTGTGGTTAGCACAGTGAGTTGAACTACCAGCTACAGAAAATCTTGCAGACTGGAAGGTCAACAGTTCAAGCCATGGGTGGAAGTGAGTTCCTGCCATCAGCTCCAGGTTCTGCTTACCTAACAGTTTGAAAACAGCAATGTGAGTGAGTACTACACTGACCACCTAGGTCTATGTGAGAGGAAGAATGGCAGAGAAAGTAGAAGTTTTACTGTGCAAATGATTACAAGGGAAGCCCTGGAACCAGTTTGAGGCCTGGATGGTGCTTATACACACTGCAGAGCATGGCTTCAACTTGGTTCCACAGTATCAATGGCTTCCTGGTCATGTCCCTCCCACATTTTCCCTCATTACATTGTACCTTAAGTGGTCAGTATAGATGTATCCATGCAGAGAGAAAGGAAAGGCTCTGGCTTAATCAACAACTCATCTACATGGGGAATATAACCTGTCCTCTCTTTGAGTTCGATCCTGAGACTGACCCCACAATGGTTCTGGACTTCCAGGGGGTATTATTGAGAAAAGTGGGATTTACATATATCTCTCATCCATTTCACTCCTTCTTTTATGTATTAGGGATGATGTATTCATCATTTCTTATCTTGTCCTTTTCCTCAGCTAACAAAGTGTTTTGACCTGGCAAAATGGAGGATACAAAAGAGGGTTGGACAGATGCAAAGGGCTTGGTGTCCACCATGTCCCATTGTCCAGTTCCTTTTTGTTGATTATTGTTAGGTCCCAGCCGGCTAGGGCACCAAGGCCTGCAGCGTTTCGGGACCTGCACTTTGACATAGATAATGAGGAGGAATTTGTTGACATTGCACCCTCCACAGAGGGGCTTATACAGCTGCAGGCAGGCCTGTAGCGAGGGGGGGGGGTTAGGGGTTCAACCCCCCCCCCCCCCCAAAATTTTCAAGTTATAAAAAAAATCTCGTTTACTCATGAATTTTAACTGGTTAACCAAATCCCCATGCTAAGTCTATGAGATGCAAAACATTAAGAGTCCCTCCAGGCACTATCTCAAGCAGATATTGACAGGTTTGTAGCGGGGAGGGGTATGTGCTAGGGATTCAACCCCCCCCCCCCCCCCGAAATTTTCAAAACCCCTCCCGAAATTTTTTTCTGGCTACGGCCCTGGCTGCAGGTGCCTGAAAATGTTGACGTTGGAGAATTGTTAATTGGAGAGGATTCTTCTAGTCCTTCCTCGCAGACAGAGCCAGATGTGGAAGAGATGCTTGGGAACGGGGTGTTTAATCGTAGACTAGACAAAGAAGTGCAAAACAATTCGCTGCAGCCAGAGACTGGCAAGCAGATGGGAAAATGGGTAGCGTTCCCTTGGGAAAGTTTTGGGAGTTTGTACTCCCCAAATTCTGAACAGTCCAGAATCTGTTAAAAGTGTGTTGTTCGGTAGATTCCTTTGCGATGTCAACAATGCTTTCTGGAGAAAGGTTTCTCCGTTCCTAGTTCCTGTTCAAGCCAAGTTCCCAGTTTCCAGTTGGGCCGTGCCAGGCCGCGACTCTCAAGTAGACCCTGACTTTACTTCGGATGTTATTCCTTGTTCCTGATTCAAGTTTGCCTCAGCTTTAACAACTTGTTTACCTTGATTGCTACAAAGCATTTCCAGTGGATAGAACTCTGTTTTCTGCCAGCCTTGTTTCCCTGTTTAACTTCGTGGACTTGATATCTTGGGAGAGCTAATGAGTTCTCATTTTGGATTATAATATCGGACCTTTTCCTTCACACAATTGAAACCATCATTGACTTTCTGAAAACTTTTCCTTACTTAGGCTCTATACCTAATTTCTTTTGGATCTATAATTGTTTTAATAAAGATATAGTGTGTTATATTGGCTCTTGTCTGGTTTTCAAGTGCTCGCGCTGCCTTGGGGTGCAACAATTATAACCTTTTTAAGCAAAGATGGAAGACATGGGGTGCTGAAATAGCCCTCAAATGGAGAATCCCTCCAACTAGAGACTTCTGAGAGAAAAGCATATACTTCAGGATATGAAGCTTGTTGCAATGATGAAGCTGAGGCTCAACTTGGAGTCTTCGTGGCCACAGTGACCCCAGACGGCACCAATTCCTCTCTTGAAATGCAGAGTAATTTGAATGCTTCTACCAACTTCTTCTATTACATAATAGTCATCCCTCCCTGGAGGAAAAGTCAACATACCCCTCTTGCCTACAGAATAAATGACAAAATGGGGAGGGTATTTTATTGGTTCTAAAAATCGGGCAAATGTAGGCCTTCTTGAGCATATGTACATAGCACAGTCTGGCTAGATGTTCTCCTTAAACATTTTGATGGATGCAGAGAGGTTAGAAACACAAAGGGCAGCTCCTGACTTCCCCCATTGTCACCACCAGACAATTCTTGAATATTTTTGTTAATGTTGGCCACGTGAATGTGCTTCCCTCCTCAGCCTCCCACACACACATCTACACACCCATGCAGAGCGATGACAGAAACGCCAGTCCTTGAGATTTGCCGAATCTGACAAGAATCTACTTGAACAAGGTTTTTCAGGCAGAAAAATACGGCCCTAACATGTGTAAAGGAAATTTCAATATGTTTTGACAATAGTGTAATCTAGAGAAAGTGTTATCCCCCTTGTGGAGGTCATCATTCTTAATACAGTGTGTGTCATCAATTCTCAGGACAACAGGGAAAATGATCTAGTCAATACATATGAAACAGAAGTCATGCATAAACATGCCGCTTCAGCTCTAAAGTGGGTGACACCGGTGAAAATTGGATAGCAGGCCGCGCTGCAATTTTCCATAACTTTTTATTATTCATAAGATCGTGTGATCTAATAAGCCACACCTCAAATTACTGTCCATTGAAGGTACTCTTGAGTGATAGATTCTGACAAACCAGACATAGAATATATTATGATTAAGATCAGATGCCAGCGGAGTCGGACTCTGTGAGGCGGATGGTTTTCAGCTGTCTTCCATCAGTTTCTGGGTTGCAGCCACTGTATATATAAGTATGTATCTGTGTGTGTTTGTGTGTGTGTGTTTTAAATTTAAATGAAAGAAACATGATACAGGAGATGCCTAAAAAGGAAGAATTTACTGACTGATTGCTCCGTGTTTCTGCTCTTTGACTTATCTCAGTTCAATTTTTGTTATATGAAAAGAAGACGACAAAAAAGGACGCACAAAAAAGGAAGAGGGAGAAGGAATGAAAATTGGATTATTTTTTTAAAAAATCCCAACATAGTGTTTAACCATTGTTTAGGAAATTGCAATGATCCCAGCCTTATAAGTATGCACAGATAAACAGTATGAAATCCACAAATGACTCGGCTAAGGGGAAATGAAAGCACACATGCAATTGGATACGCTGAGCTGGTGAAAGTCTAACAAGGAAAACAATCTGGATGTAACATTATTTGCCATCAGAGGTTGGAACACTTAGAATCCTAAAACAAGTGAATACTATCTTGTTGAATATTTTAATAACGTGATTTATGGTGATCATAGCAAAAATAAAGTGCATTGATTTTATGTTTCTATTGGAAAAAATAAATTTTCAATTTTTGTTCTTTGCCTTCAAGTTATTTCTGATTTATGGCAACTCAGTCAAAGGATTTTCTTAGCAAGATTTGTTTCGGGGGGAATTTGCCGCTGCCTTCTTCTAAGACTGATAGAATGTAATTAGCTCACAGTCACTCAATGGGTTTCCAATGTCTGAGTGGAGATTTGAACCCTGGTCTCCAAAGTTGTAATCAAATACTCAAACAACTGTACTGGACTGGCTTTCAGTGGAAGAGCTCAAATAGCTTTCCTATCAAAACCAATGGTGCTTAAAATGCTTAATAGAATGGGCAGTGTTGGATTAGATGCCCACCATTTTCCAAAGACTCAGAGTGAGTTATAACACAGAGATAATAACTGCTGAAATAAGCATGAAGCTAAATAATAAGATACATGCTAAATTCATCCGCTAGTTACAAGATTAATGGACTGTGAGCCACTTCAGGTTCTCTGACTGGAATCCTATTGTTATCTTATGGATGTCTGTGCTTCTCTATGGACATTATTTGTTTAATGGATAACATTTGCATTCAGTTCGAGGATGAGAAAGTGGAACTGAATATGCAATGCCATTGAGGACCCATGGAAGCACATGATATGACATGAGATGTCATGTGCATAGACCGAGAATACTGATGCATATTTGTGTGTGTATCCAATGGTTCACTCTTGTCATCCGACATGAGATTTGTGTAGTACAATTGATGCATACTTCTATATAGATACAATTTCCACTATTATTATATTTATATCTGTTGTTGGTGGTGTTGGTGGTGGGGCTGTTGTGCGCCTTCAGGTCAATTCCAATCTAAGGAGAACTTATCAAAGCATTTTCTAGACAAGATTTGTTCCTAAGGGACTTGCCATCCCTTTCTCTGAGGATTTTTAGGGGATGATGTGACTTGTCCAAGGTAATCCAGTTGGTTCCTTGGCCAAACAGGGATTCAAACCCTGGTCACCAGAGTCATCGCATCTCATCACCTTGAGGGGGGATTCACCACGGTTCATGGTGAGTCTGGAAGATCCCAGTGGAGGGTGGGGGCCACCCATCACCCCATGCCCTGCATCACCCATCTTGCTGCTCACCTCATCCAACAGAGGAAGCATCACCAGCCAGCTCTCCCCCCCCCCCCCCCCCGTTGTTTCCTTTGCAACACGGGAAGCCTCCTATGTTGTCGGCACTGCCTCTTATGATACTTCGACTTCACTTGTGGCACGGAGCCCTGCCAGAAGTAGATCAAAGTCATGTGATGGGAACCAGCAGGTTCCGTGCCCCAAGTAAAGTCACAGTGTCCATAGTCCAATGATCAAAACATTTAATTATTAACTTTATCTATATCCTGCCACCCACCTTCTGGATTGGGACTCAAGACTATTTGCACATTTAAAATATTACAATTAAAAACATACAAAAGCCAACACTGAAACCAAATTAAATATATTAAAATACACTTGAAAAATATTTCAAAGTGGCAAAAGTTTATCCATACCTCACAACCTCTGAGGATGCCTACCATAGATGTGGGCGAAACGTCAGGAGAGAATACTTCTGGAACATGGCCACACAGCCCGAAAGACATACAACAACCCTGTGATCCCGGCCATGAAAGCCTTTGACAACACATTGGCAAAATACTGTTTGAAACAAGATAGAACTTGCAGCCCTTTGTTTAAAGCTAACAGTTCTTAAAGATTGACTGAATAATAAATGTCCTACATTTCTCAAGGACTAGACAAACTAAGAGGTCCATCTACACTGTAGCCTGGGACTTGTAGGACACCCAAGTTCTCTAACAGAGAAGGGTAAATATATTTATAATGCTACAAACTCCAGAGGTCCGTAGCTCTGAGTCATAGCAGTTTAAGTGGCATCAAAGTGTATTAATTCTATATTATAGATATACCAACAATCTATCAGATAATCTTGACCTAAACCACATACGATGCTGTATCCACAATATATAATTATAACACTTTGATACCTCAATACCAATGGCAAATAATGAACTCTGAAGTTGTAGGACCTTCTCCCACAATGAAATTGTGCAGATTATATAAGGGGAAACCCACAATATCCATCAATTCCCATCCCACATTTCTCCCATACTGTCTTTAAGCAAGGATTTACTGTCATAGAATCATAGAATAGTAGAGTTGGAAGAGACCTCATGGGCCATCCAGTCCAACCCCCTGCCAAGAAGCAGGAAATCGCATTCAGAAACATATGTGCTTATCATTTTCATGTAGTTGATTTTGAACCAGCTTCACCTATCTTCAGACACATCATCAGCATTTTCTTTGTCATAGGATATGCAAATTGCCCTTAATCGTAAGCTCCTGAGTTGTCACAATGGCACATGCTTGTGGGTATCATCCGGATGCTCCATTTTCTCTCCCCCTGTATATGGTCACCCATCATTATTGCTGTTACTGGAGGGTTAGGAAGTCTTCATGACTCCTTTTTTTTTTTTAAAGGGAGAAAAGTCACTATGTCGATGATTCATCTAATCACCATGTGTGAGATGTAATCCAAATTAATATTTTCCTTTCACCAAAAGAATGCACTTTCGGATGCTTAAAAACAATAAGAGATAGTAAGGTGATTCCCTAAGATACTTATGCATGGCATGGGAATAGGTCCACTGTTTTGTAAGATATTATTTACCCATTTTTTAAAGAGAGTTCAGGTGCCACAACACAATACAAATCCCAGGATTCCACTGTGTGGAGCTATGCTAGTTAAAATGGTGTCAAATTGCTATAATTCTGCAGAAAAGAGAGAATTATCTTTAAAATGTTTCAAACAGAGGTGTATGCAGTTACTTCCTTTGCTGCATGGCTTTTGCAGTGCCTGAACTGTTCAATATAATCTGTAGCAGAAAGGATGTTTAATTAAGAAAGTGACTCCAGAACAAGTGATTGTGGATCAATGGGTCATCACAAGATTGAGTAATCGCCATGGTCTTGATCTCCAAAAAGGACCCTGCCCCTTTAATATATCAAATGCCAGGAAGAAAGGAAAGGAGAGAAACAACAACAGCCACCAAGAAACCTTTGGCATAACTAACATCTCTCAGCCACATTCCAAAGGAAGATGTGTTCAATTCACTTATTACGGGGAGGTTGTCTGGGGTCGAGTTCAATGTCATGCAGGAAAAGAAGTGCTCTCTAGAAGGAGTACCACCCATGTATATAAGAGGGAGGTGGGAAAGGGAGACAGAAATGCAATGAACTGCGTAACCTAATTTTTTGGGCAAATACAAGAAAATTAGCCAAGTGTGCTCTTTGAATGGAAAACCTCCTATTAACGGTTCTGCTCTAGAAGGTGATGGGAACCAGAACAAAGTAAACACCTTCTCCATGCCACTTGGCTCTAATGATGTTATTAGTATGCACGTTGTGGTGGGCAGATGTAGCCGTTAACAGGCCTGGCTCCAGCATTTAATATACGTATACACAAATAGATGCATACAGATGGAGAGAGAGGAAGAGAGGAAGAGAGAAAAAGGTCGGCATCCTGTTAGTGAATTATGCATGCATAAAGACATATATATAAAACCCTTTTTGGATGGGGCGCAAGGAGCTTTTCTCTTGCCCTTTTGATCCATCCCCCAAATTCCCATGTCTATCGGTTGTCAAGCTTTCAGAGGGACTCTTACTGTGGAAATGCAGGCAATTCAGAACATGAAGTTCCATTTACTTTCGGTTCCTGGGGGAAGGAAAAAGAGGACACATCCCATTTGAACATCAACCCTATCTTAGAGTGCGCCTTCATCTCATCCCACTCAGCTAAGCTTAAAGGTAAAGGTTTCCCCTGACATTAGGTCTAGTCATGTCTGACTCTGGGGGTTGGTGCTCATCTCCATTTCTAAGCTGAAGAGTCAGCGTTGTCCGTAGACACCTCCAGGGTCATGTGGCCAGCATGACTGCATGGAGCACCGTTACCTTCCCACCGAAGCGGTACCTATTGATCTACTCACATTTGCATGTTTTCGAACTGCTAGGTTGGCAGGAGCTGGAGCTAACAGCGGGTGCTCAAGCCACCCCCGGGATTTGAACCTGGGACCTTTCAGTCTGCAAGTTCAGCACTTCAGCGCTTTAACGCACTTCGCTACCGCGGCTCCAACTAAGCTTAGACCAGCTGAATTTCCTTCTTATCTCAGACTGACTCCCAAAATCTAAAACTCACTTTCCAGAGAAATTACACCTCCCTCCCATCATTTCTTTTAAAAGATAAATACATGTTTCTGCCCTCTTAAATACCATAAAAACAATAGATCCCATCAGACCTTGGATGCTAAGCAGAGTCACCACTGGGTTGTTGTGTGTTTTCCGGGCTGTATGGCCATGTTCCAGAAGCATTCTCTCCTGACATTTCACCCACATCTATGGCAGGCATCCTCAGAGGTTGTGAGGTATATTGGAAAAAACTAAGCTAGGAAAGTTTATATATCTGTGGAAGGTCCAGGGTGGGAGCAAGAACTCTTGTATGTTGGAGGCCAGTATGAATGTTGTAATTAATCACCTTGATTAGCATTAATGGCCTTGCCAGATTCATGTCCTGGCTTCTTCCTGCCTGGGGGAACCTTCTGTTCAGAGGTGTTAACTAGCCCTGATTGTTTCATGTCTGGAATTCCCATTTTCAGAGTGTTGTTCTTTATTTACTGTCCTGATTTCAGAGTTTTTAAAATAGTGGTATCTGGATTTTGTTCATTTTCAAGGTCTCCTTATTTCAGTTGAAAATATCACCTGCTTGTGGATTTCAATGGCTTCTCTGTGTCGTCTGACATGGTGGTTGTTAGAGTGGACCAGCATTTCTGTGTTCTCAGATAATATATTGTATCCAGGTTGGTTCATCAAGTGCTCATCCAGAGTCAGCACTGGTTAATACTTCGATTGGAGACTGCCAAGAAACACGTGGTGTAGTAGGCTTATAATGACTTTCAAGTCATCCGTCCACATATAGTGATCCACAGAGTTTTGTTAAACAAAGAATACTCAGAGGTGGTTTGTTATTGCCTGTCTCTGAATGATACTTTGCCCGGAAACTAAATGGCAACCAGTGGAGTGACTTTAATATGGGTGTAATATACTGATTCCTATATGTATCCATCTAATGGAAGTTTCTGAACTTGGTATTGAGGTACTCCAATGTAAAGTGCATTGCAGAAGTCTAAAAGCGCTGAGTTGGAGACCGAAAGGTCCCAGGTTCAAACCCCAGGAGCAGCGTGAGCAGCCGCTGTTAGCTCCAGCTCCTGCCAACCTAGCAGTTCGAAAACATGCCAATGTGAGTAGATCAATAGGTACCACACTCTGGCAGGAAGGTAACGGGGCTCTATGCAGTCATGCTGGCCACATGACCTTGGAGGTGTCTATGGACAAGGCCAGCTCTTTGGCTGAGAAATGGAGATGAGCACCAACCCCCAGAGTCAGACATGACTGGACTTAACGTCAGGGGAAACCTTTACCTTTACCTTTATATCATCTTTAGGTCTTCCAAGCTGATAATATGCACTCCTGACCATCACATCTATCTGGGCTGATATTTGGAGAGTTGGAAGCAGGATCACCCTCAAGTACTTGGATGGGAGATTGCCAAGGAATCACAGGTGCAGTAGGCTATATTTCAGAGGAAGGAACTAGCAAAATCACCTCTGAGGATTCCTTTCCTAAGCAAAGCCTATGAAATTCATGGAGATAACAAAAGTTGGCAAGAAACTTGAAGATGCATGTGCAAGCATGCGTGTGTTTATGCACACACACGGGTATTTGCTGTTTGACCAGGGCCGGTCTAACGCTAAAGCGGCTGAAGCGGCGGCTTCGGGCGCAGGTGGAAGGGGGCGCTGTGGAGGCCTAATTATAATGCACTGCGCACCATCGCTCAAAAGCGCCCTCCCTCTTCTCCCTCTTTCCCCCCCCCTCCTTCCGCTTTTACCTGCTCTCCCTTTCTGCCTTGCAGCAAGGCTTTGAGGCTGTGGAGGGGGCGGGGCCTAAGGCCACGGAGGGCACGCACCTCCCAGGAGACCACGCCCCCTACTTCCGAAGGAGTGCCTTGGAAGTGCCCTTCGGCCCCGCCCCCTCCGCAGCCCAATCAAGATGGCGGTTCTCATGGGCTGTCTGGCCATGTTCCAGAAGCATTCTCTCCTGACCTTTCACCTGCATCTATGGCAGGCACCCTCAGTCCTTGCGAGGTCTGTTGGAAACAAAGCAAGTGGGGTTTATATATCTGTGGAATGTTCAGGGTGGGGAAAAGAACTCTTGTCTGAGGCACGTGTGAATGTTGCAAATGGGCACCTTTATTAGCATTAAATATCCTTCAGCTTCAAACCCTGGCTGCATTTTGCCTGGGGTAATCCTTTGTTGGGAATTGTTAGCTTGCCCTGATTGAGGATCTCCTGGCGCCCTCCCTCTTCTTCCTCCCTCCCTCCTTCTTCTCACTCCTCCTTCTCCCTCCTCTCCCTTTCTGGCCTTCTTCCTCTTTCCCCTCCTTTCCTTCCTTCCTTCCTTCCTTCCTTCCTTCCTTCCTTCCTTCCTTCCTTCCTTCCTTCCTTCCTTCCTTCCTTCCTTCCTTCCCTTCTTCCTTCCTCATCTCCTTTCTACTGCAGGGACATTCATTGGCCGTATCCCCAGTCTCTCTGTGAGTTTATATCTATGTTCCAGAAGCATTCTCTTCTGACGTTTTGCCTGCATCTATGGCAGGCACCCTCAGTCGTTGCGAGGTCTGTTGGAAACAAAGCAAGTGGGGTTTATATATCTGTGGAATGTTCAGGGTGGGGAAAAGAACTCTTGTCTGAGGCACGTGTGAATGTTGCAAATGGGCACCTTTATTAGCATTAAATATCCTTCAGCTTCAAACCCTGGCTGCATTTTGCCTGGGGTAATCCTTTGTTCGGAATTGTTAGCTTGCCCTGATTGAGGATCTCCTGGCGCCCTCCCTCTTCTTCCTCCCTCCCTCCTTCTTCTCACTCCTCCTTCTCCCTCCTCTCCCTTTCTGGCCTTCTTCCTCTTTCCCCTCCTTTCCTTCCTTCCTTCCTTCCTTCCTTCCTTCCTTCCTTCCTTCCTTCCTTCCTTCCTTCCTTCCTTCCTTCCTTCCTTCTTCCTCCTTCCCTTCTTCCTTCCTCATCTCCTTTCTACTGCAGGGACATTCATTGGCCGTATCCCCAGTCTCTCTGTGAGTTTATATCTATGTTCCAGAAGCATTCTCCTCTGACGTTTTGCCTGCATCTATGGCAGGCACCCTCAGTCGTTGCGAGGTCTGTTGGAAACAAAGCAAGTGGGGTTTATATATCTGTGGAATGTTCGGGGTGGGGAAAAGAACTCTTGTCTGAGGCACGTGTGAATGTTGCAAATGGGCACCTTTATTAGCATTAAATATCCTTCAGCTTCAAACCCTGGCTGCATTTTGCCTGGGGTAATCCTTTGTTCGGAATTGTTAGCTTGCCCTGATTGAGGATCTCCTGGCGCCCTCCCTCTTCTTCCTCCCTCCCTCCTTCTTCTCACTCCTCCTTCTCCCTCCTCTCCCTTTCTGGCCTTCTTCCTCTTTCCCCTCATTTCCTTCCTTCCTTCCTTCCTTCCTTCCTTCCTTCCTTCCTTCCTTCCTTCCTTCCTTCCTTCCTTCCTTCCTTCCTTCTTCCTCCTTCCCTTCTTCCTTCCTCATCTCCTTTCTACTGCAGGGACATTCATTGGCCGTATCCCCAGTCTCTCTGTGAGTTTATATCTATGTTCCAGAAGCATTCTCTTCTGACGTTTCGCCTGCATCTATGGCAGGCACCCTCAGTCGTTGCGAGGTCTGTTGGAAACAAAGCAAGTGGGGTTTATATATCTGTGGAATGTTCAGGATGGGGAAAAGAACTCTTGTCTGAGGCAGGTGTGAATGCTGCAAATTGGCACCTATATTAGCATTAAATATCCTTCAGCTTCAAAGCCTGGCTGCTTTTTGCCTGGGGTAATCCTTTGTTGGGAGTTGTTAGCTTGCCCTGATTGAGGATCTCCTGGCGCCTTCCCTCTTCTTCCTCCCTCCCTCCTTCTTCTCCCTCCTCTCCCTTTCTGGCCTTCTTCCTCTTTCCCCTCCCTCCCTCCCTCCCTCCCTCCCTCCCTTCCTTCCTTCCTTCCTTCCTTCCTTCCTTCGTCCCTTCTTTCCCCTCCTTCCCTCCTCATCTCCTTTCTACTGCAGGGACATTCACTGGTCGTTTCCCCAGTCTCTCTGTGAGTTTATATCTATGCGTCAGAAGCATTCTCTTCTGACGTTTCGCCTGCATCTATGGCAGGCCCCCTCAGTGGTTGCGAGGTCTGTTGGAAACAAAGCAAGTGGGGTTCTTCTCTCAGTGGTTGTGAGGTCTCTTGGAAAATAGGCAAGTGGGGTTTAAATATCTGTGGAATGTTCAGGGCTGGAAAAAGAACTCTTGTCTGAGGTACCTTGATTAGCATTAAATAGTCTTGCAGCTTCAAAGCCTGGCTGCTTTCTGCCTGGGGTAATCTTTAGTTGAGAGGTGTTAGCTGGCCCCGATTGTTTCCTGTCTGGAATTCCTTTGTTTTCTGAGTGGTGTTCTTTATTTACTGTCGTGATTTTAGAGTTTTTAAAATACTGACGTTTCGCCCACATCTACTAAGTTTGTCCCCACTTCAAGTAAATCACCCCAGCCTTGCCATCAGAGTTGTCAGAGGTTGAAAAAAAGGTCTGCTCATCATTCTCATGCTCAGCAGAGGACAAGGACTATAGTTATCATGCTGAGAATATTCTTTAAAATGCCAAAGCCTAATTACTGTAGGCCTATTCAAGCTTCTATCTGAGTAAGAAGGCTAAAACTACCATATTTACATCAATCTCAGCCATACCTGTTTGCCTAAATGACTATCCCAAAATTGAGATGCACATTACATTTGTGTAATACAGTAAAGACAAGTGGGTTGCTGTGAGCTTTCTGGGGTGTATGGCCATGTTCCAGAAGCATTCTCTCCTGATATTTCGCCTGCATCAATGGCAGGCATCCTTAGAGTTTGGAAACCAATCAAGTGGGGTTTATATATCTGCGGAAAGTCCAGGGTGGGAGAAATAAAGAACTCTTGTCTGTTGGAGACAGGTATAAATGTTTCAATTGCTTGGCTGCTTCCTACCTGGGGGAATCCTTTGTTGGGATGATTTATTATTATTATTATTATTATTATTATTATTATTATTATTATTATTATTATTAGGCCTTGCTCCAGGGAAGGTTCTTCTGCTGTGGCTCCCTACCTATCTATCTACCTTGCCACATATTTTCCACATTGTGTGTATGTGTATGTATATATAAGATACATATATATAGACAAACACATATGCAGGGACCATATGTGCCACGTGTGTGTGTGTGTGTGTGTGTGTGTGTATGTTCTCTTCATCTCTACCTTTTATTTTTCAGTGATTGGTTTGTCCGGGGGGGGGGGGGGGGCAAAAATTCTGCTTGCTTACACTTGAAAATTACCTAGGGCCGGCCCTGTGTTTGACTATACAAGTTCTGTTCCATCACAATAATATGATAGATTTTGCTAATTGTTGTGCTATTTTTGTTTATCTGTTATGGCTTTTAAAAAATATATTGTTTACTTTTATTTTGTTTTGGCTTATGGCTTTTTTTAAAAAAAATCATTGTTTACTCTTGTTTTGTTTTTTGTATCTTGTGGATTTTTAACAGTATGTTTTTTAAAAAAATGTTGTGAGTCCCAAACTGGAATAAAAGCAGAATAGACATCATCATCATCATCATCATCATCATCATCTTCATCTTCATCATCATCACCACCACCACCACCATCACTCTACTCTTCACAGGTAAACAGCAGTAGCAAGGGCCCTTTATGCAGCTTGACAGCTCCCAGGGACTGGGAGGATGAGTATGTGGAACTATGAGCACTTGTAAGATCTCAACCAGCATGTGTGTGTGCATGCTATATATTTGTTGTTATCCTGATCCAGCAATGGCATGCTGGATTGGGGCAGTGTGTGTCACAACCCAATCTCTTCATGCTCCTTTTTTAAAAAGATGGGTATTTGGCAAACAATGTGACTACAGAACAGGATCAGCAGATAATTCATGTTGGCAACACGACCGCCGTATCCATCTTCCCTACATCCCATTGTCTGCCGTGATAATGGATGAGATCTGCTGGAAAGCAACAAAGCACCTGCAAAGAATGGCAGGTTAAGTATAACAGAAGCTCTGCATGGCAGAACTACTGGAAATGTTCCTTTTGCTTGGTGGCAGATCACTTTCCTGGGAAGCCAAGAACTTGAAATGGAGTCCCCTCCCATGACCTCTCCTCTGAAAATGACTCCTCTGTGTACTCTGCTCTGTTATGCGGTGTGTGTCCTTTGGTTGCAGACATGCTCAAAGAAGCAGGAGGGGCTGGGGGTGGGGAGAGGGGGGATAAAACTTCAGGCAGCAACACAATGACTCATTGTTAGAAAAGAAAAGGACCAGTTTATCTAGGGAGGAAATATCTACCAGGCCGGATTCAGAATTATTATGAGATTTTTTTTAGGGAAAGCAGAAGACAACCTATGTCTACTCCAGAACCAATAAGGAAAAAAAAAAGAGGAGGTACATCAAGGTGGGAATTAGGTGGCTCTACCAATGGTGAGGAATAGTGGGAGTGTATTTATTTATTTATTTATTTGCAGTATTTATATTCTGCCCTTCTCACCCCGAAGGGGACTCAGGGCGGATCACAATGTACATATACATGGCAAACTTTCAATATACCATTAGACATACAACACACACAGACAGAGACACAGAGGCTATTTAACATTCCAGCTTCTGACCTCATGGGGGTATGCTTGATTCTGGCCACAAGGGGAACTGCTGCTTCATCATCCACTGTGACGCTGAATCCTTGATGAATTACTTCCTCATCTTCCGCACACACGCTTCTGGACATTTTTATGGTGATGCAAATTAGGGGCCCTGGTGGCACAGTGTGTTAAAGCACTGAGCTGCTGAACTTACAGACCAAAAGGTCCCAGGTTCAAATCCCAGGAGCGGAATGAGCGCCCGCTGTTAGCCCCAGCTCCTGCCAACCTCGCAGTTCAAAAACATTCAAATGTGAGTAGATCAGTCTGGCAGGAACGTAACAGTGCTCCATGCAGTCATGCCAGCCACATGACCTTGGAGGTGTCTTTGGACAATGCCAGCTCTTCGGATTAGAAATGGAGATGAGCACCAACCCCCAGAGTCGGTCACGACTGGACTTAATGTCAGGGGAAACCTTTATCTTTCAATTAGTTAAATTAGCCTCCCCACATAAGAGGTCCCTAAATTTCCTACTTGACAGATGCAACTGTCTTTTGGTTACTTAGGTAAACAACGAGCTGGGACTATTTATGGTTGGCACTCAATCTGACCAGGGCTTCGAACTCATGACTTCTTGGTCAATAGTGATTTATTGCAGCTGGCTACTAACCAGCAGCACCATAGTACGGCAACATACAACATATTTGGGAGGACTGTGTGGATGGATTACTTCCATAGGCATGCCAAACTACGTAGAATTATAGAATCTACAAGGTCAATTCAATCAAACTCCCTGCCATGTAGATATACACAACCAAAGCACTCCCACCAAATGGCCATTCTGTCTCTGTTTAAACTCCAAAGAAGGAGACTCCATCATAATCCGAGGTTGTGCAACCCTCTTAACCTACCGTTCTACAGAGTAAACATATACAGTTCCCTAAACCGCTCCTCATAGGGTTAGCTTACAGGCCTTTAACAATATTGGTCACCCTCCTCTGGAAAAGTTCCAGCTTGTCAATATCTTTCTTTAATTGTGGTGTGCAGAACTGCACACAGTATTCCAGGTGAGTTTCAGTATTCGTTATGATCCAGTATGGATCTATTCGACTTGATATAGGACTGACTTCGAATCCAACCCATTTTAAAGAGGTCACCGCTTTTCTAATTTTGTGGGAAGCTTTCCAGTTGTTGTTGGACTGCAATTCCCAGACTTCCTCACTATTGTTTATAAGACTTGAAGGCCAATCACATCCAGAGGACTACATCACTCCCAACTTAAGCGCAAAAGCCTAGAGCAAGAAAATGTGAATAAAATATTTTGCATTCTCAAAACATTTCTATAGAAATGATTAGTTGCAAACTCTTGCTAATTCTACCACTGAGAAGTGGAGCATTTCTTTTTCCAATAATGACTTGATATGTCTGGAAGTCAAGCCCTAGGATGAGCAGCTTAGAGACATGAGCATGTTTAGCCTGGAAAATAGAAGGTTAAGAGGTGACATGTAAGCCTTGTTTAAATATTTGAAAGGATATCGTATTGAGAAGGGAGCAAGCTTGTTTTCTGCTGCTCCAGAGAATAGTACATGGAGCAAGAAATTCAACCCCCAAGAAAAGAGATTCCTTCTAAATGTTAGGAAGGACTTCCTGATGATAAAACTGTTTCACAGTGCACTGCTGCCATTACCTCAGTAGACCTTTGAGATTTATTAACTGGACCTTCGTACAAAAGATGTGCACTTAAATTAAAGAATTATGAGCACAAGAATAGAAATGGAAAAATGAAATCCACAGCCCATCCATGCAAAAACCTTTTGCTCATACAAAAGGAAGAAAAAAACGTTGCTCTTGGTATTGTTTGATCTCTTTTTAGAGAGATAAAGTGGGATGATGATGATGATAATAATAATAATAATAATAATAATAATAATAATAATAATAATAATAATAAAAATATGCCTCAAGTACCACCTTCCAGTAGCAAAGAACTGGTGGGATCACAAACCAGCAAAAGTACTGGAAAATGAACATGCAAAGATACTGTGGGACTTCCGAATCCAGACTGACAAAGTTCTGGAACACAACACACCAGACATCACAGTTGTGGAAAAGAAAAAGGTTTGGATCATTGATGTCGCCATCCCAGGTGACAGTCGCATTGACGAAAAACAACAGGAAAAACTCAGCTGCTATTAGGACCTCAAGATTGAACTTCAAAGACTCTAGCAGAAACCAGTGCAGGTGGTCCCGGTGGTGATCGGCATACTGGGTGCCGTGCCAAAAGATCTCAGCCGGCATTTGGAAACAATAGACATTGACAAAATTACGATCTGCCAACTGCAAAAGGCCACCCTGCTGGGATCTGTGTGCATCATCCGAAAATACATCACACAGTCCTAGACACTTGGGAAGTGTTCGACTTGTGATTTTGTGATATGAAATCCAGCATATCTATCTTGTTTGCTGTGTCATAATAAAATAATAAATAATTCAGCAATAGTGAATAAAAGATTTGTGCTGATCTGTTGCAAATAATGTCAAGGTCTATTCATAGATTGAGACCTGGCTTTGGCCACCTCAGTTTTGAATGTACAATATGAAACAAACAGACATCTTAAGAACAGAAACATCCCAGGATAAAGGAAAAGGAAAAGATTTTCACTTGATATTAAGTTTAGTTGTGTCCGACTGTGGGGGTTGGTGCTCATCTCAATTTTAAGCCGAATAGCCAGCGTTGTCCATAGACACCTCCAAGGTCATGTGGCTGGCATGACTGCATAGAGCGCAGTTACCTTCCCACCAGAGCGGTACCTATTGATCTACTCACATTGGCATGTTTTCGAACTGCTAGTTTGGCAGAAGCTGGGGCTAACAGCAGGAGCTCATCCTCGTTCTCTGGATGCAAAACACCGAACTTTCAGTCAGCAAGTTCAGCTGCTCAGCGGTTTATGTTCATTATCACACATCTCCACAGTAATGCTATAGCATCAGTTTGATCATCTATAACCCAGCATTCCCTCTTCCATTCCACCTCCATAATTCTGCCTTCCTACCCTATGGCTTACTCAACATGCTTTTGGGTGTATTATTATTATTATTATTATTATTATTATTATTATTACTGCAATTGCACAAATATGGCAATATGAAGGGGGAAAAGAAGAAGAAAGTGCAGGTAGAGGGAGAAGAAAAACAGCCTGTTTGGGAATAGCAAGAGGGAGTGGAAGAGGGGAAGAAGAGAGGATCATAGAATCATAGAATCGTAGAGTTGGAAGAGAGCTCATGGGCCATCCAGTCCAACCTGCCAAGAAGCTGGAAATCACATTCAGAGCACCCCCGACAGATGGCCATCCAGCCTCTGCTTAAAAGCCTCCAAAGATGTCCATTGGTTCAATGTAACTATCTGCATATTGCAGTCGAAGGGACCTTTCATAGAATCACAGAATAATAGAGTTGTAAGAGACCACATGGGACATCTAGTTCAACCCCCTGCCATGAAAAAAAAATGCACAAAGTACCCCTGACAGAAGGGCACAAAAGCAGTAATGGAAAGGCAGTTATATGAAGAGCCGTCCATGGCTTTTATCTGTCAGTGACATTTTTTTCCATGTCAGGAGCAACTTCAGAAACTGCAAGTCGCTTCTGGTGTGAAAGAATTGGCCGTCTGCAAGGACCTTGCCCAGGGGATGCCTGGATGTTTGATGTTTTACCATCCTTGTGGGAGGCTTCTCTCATGTCCCTGAATGGGGAGCTGGAGCTGACAGAGGGTGCTCACCCTGCTCTCCCTGGATTTGAAACTCCAAGAGCATCAGTAACAAATGGGATGCAAAGTAGCAGCAGGATGCACATGCAGTAAGTATTAGCCAAACATGTTATTATCCTACTACAATTCCTCTTTGCTAGACTTGTGTGATCAAGTCCTTAGTATCAGAATACAGCATCTATGCCACTGGTTTTGGGGCTCGATACCAGACCTCTGTGTTAAGAGATAGCTTTCAGGGCTTCTCTCCAGAACTCAATCCCATAGAAAAGTTTATTGGCTCAAAGTAGCCTCTTTTGATCACTGAAAGAGCAAAGATCCTGTCTAGGCCATATATAGAAGTTTCCAACACATGGTTCCAGATAGTGGTATTTGTTCAGTAAGTGCAGTAAGAGCCACTTTCATTAATATGTTGGCTAATCCTTAAAACTCTTTAATATGTTTGTCTGATCTTCAGCAAGTCATAAAATATACCAATAACGATGCTCTTTATGACAGGCTTTAATTATAGCCATGCTAGACAAAATGCAGATTAGTTGTACTTTTAAAACATACATGAAGGTCCAATTAAATAGATTTCACAGGACTAGTTGCCCCAGGCTGGAGATAAAGATGTAGAGGCAGAGTAGGGTTATAGAAGGGGAAAGAGCTAAGTAGGTGGTGCCGGGTTTGGATCTGATGGCCATGAGTGACTGAAGAGGGAAAGTGGTTGCAGAAGTCAGGAGAATGGATGTTAAGATTTTGAGGTGGTTTCTGTGTGCAAGGCACAGGAGTCTGAAATCTAGTGTTCAGTTCCAGCTAGAGAATATCAAAAACTGAATCAATTGTTTAACTCTCAACACATACTGTAAGTACATCTCATTGATTCAGTGGGTCTACTCTCATTGCAAATAACCGCAGGATTGAAACTAATAAGTGTGAAAGAGTAATTGTCGGTGAAAAAGAGTGCAAAATGAGCATTTTTCCTCATATAATGTGTCCATGAGAACTTCAATCTCCACAGAAATTTCCACATTTCCAGACTAGATAGAACAATGGGTGATGGTTTACATGTACAGTAGAGTCTCGCTTATCCAACCTTCGCTTATCCAACATTCTGTATTATCCAAGAGCAGTCTGCCTTTTAGTAGTCAATGTTTTTGTAGTCAATATTTTCAATACATTGCAACGTTTTGGTGCTAAATTCGTTAAACTCAGTAATTACTACATAACGTTACTGTGTATTGAACTGCTTTTTCTGCCTATTTGTTGTATTTGTTGTTTTGGTGCTTAATTTGTAAAATCATAACATAATTTGACGTTTAACAGGCTTTTCCTTAATCCCTCCTTATTATCCAACATTTTCGCTTATCCAATGTTCTGCTGGCCCATTTATGTTGGATAAGCGAGACTCTACTGTATTAAATATACATTCTCTATGATACCATTTAAATTTGTGTTTTTGGGATAAGATACAACATGAAGTACAGATTCATGTCTACATTTTGTGAATTTTTTAAAAACGTCAGGTTGATGTTGGAGCAGGATGGAACAAGATTATTGATGAAAGGATCATTGATTAGAGATAGATTTACCCATTCCTCCAAGGAAGCATGTTTTAAGAGAAATTGAGATAACATGAAAAGTGTCAATTTGAAAAGTACCCACATAGTTATCCATTAGACCAGCCTATCTGGCACCAACTTGATTATAATTTTTATCATCCTTAGTCATCACAGTACAATAAGAAAAAGTTCCAATTCACCATAGGCATAGAATGGTGTATTAAGAAGAATGGTTCTATGTATAAAATGAACACGCATGAGGGGGACCATCATATTATGCCCCTGCTGATGGATTTATCCAGAAATGAAGAAACTGCATTCATTAGCATGCAGTCAGCATGGTGACATCTCTCCTGAACCTAGAATCTCAGGGATTCAAGAATCCCACGTACACACATTCTCACTCACTGTGGGACATCTGTCTCCATATCTGAAGAAGTTGGACCAGTCAGTGCTCAGGAGGGCACACCTCAAGGTACGGGCTAGATAGGAACCCAATAGGAAAAATATAAGTCTACAACAATGGTTCCCAACCTTTAGCCCTCCAGGTGTTTGGGACTTCAACTCCCAGAAAACCTAGTCATCTTGGCCAACTGTCCGGAATCTTGGAAACTGACACCCAAAATATCTAGAGGACCAGAACTTGGGAACCACTGGTCAACAAGAAAGTACTCCTTGAGAGTAGATGTCTCCTTCAATAAAAGAGTTCTTCGAAAATCCAGCCATTAAAAATAGGTCCTGGCTCAAGTTGCATCTACACCCGGTGAAATAATCTGGCATGAAAGCAGTCGATCTGACAGTGGATGTGCTCCACAGCTATATTTTTGGAGGAAGGGGCACCACTACTCTTTCACTAAGCAGAAACAGGTCCTTGGCAGAGCCTTGCTGAGCAACATCACTTCTGGTAAAGCCACAACAAGGCCACCATCCAAATGATGACCAGGAGCAATGTTGCCAGCAAGACATTGCTTCTGGCCAGTGAAATAGTGGTCAGTCTTTTTGACTTGTGAATACTGATTAAACCAGATCCAACCCAATCCAGCTGCCCACAAGTAATAAAAATGGGTCACTTAGAGTTTCCTGGAAGCTCTGGAGTAATTTCTGATTTCTCTTGTGACAGATTAAAGGCTAGAAGCAAATCTTTTTTTTTTAATTTAATTTTTTATTGATTTATAAGTGTTAATACAGCAAAAGCGAGGAAAACAAAATTGGTGGGGATAGTGCAAAGAGGTGGGGAGGGGAACGTAGGTGAAGAGACATGAGGAGGGTACAGGAGAAAGAAAGGAAAATATAAGGGGAAAAAGAAATATATATATAGAATAAAAAAAGAAAAAAAAACAGAGAAAAAATTTGACACAGAAATTAAGTGATGGAAAAAAATATTTTTTTTTCTTATGCTGAGAAATTGGCCATACATCACATGGACTGCTTGTGGAAGGTTTGAGTGAGTGCATTTTATTTGGCCCATGTAAACATACGAACAGTCATTATTCTGAGAATAGCATCTGTCTGGATCATCAGAAATATAGTTGTTCCTTGTCGACTATGCTATTTGGAATCTTAATTTGATTTTTTTTGTCCTTTTTGAACTTCTCTTGCCTGTTACTGACTTTGCTCTGTTTGGGCTTTGACTTGGATTGCCTGAGTTGGCAATAATGGGCTAAGTAGGCCATCGGCAATCCAAAACAACCCTTCATCTTTAAGGGGTGCTTTGTAATTTGCTTTTTCCCACCTGGAAAGGAAAAGACACCTAACCTAGCAGTGTCATTACAATAAATCTGATGCTGAGTTTTATACCAATGGCATACACCTGCCTAATGCCATCTGGAGTTTCTTCTATTTCTTGTCATACACAGGCTGTAAACTGCTTCTATTTCTTTCTTCAGCAGAGTTGAGATGTTCCTATAATCTCTACAGTAGTCATGGTAAGCTCCAGATCAGACTGAAGTATATTTATGGAAGCATAATGTACACGAGAGCATCACAAAAGCCGCTGCTATGACTGCCATGGAGCGACAGTAAACCCATAGATATTATTTACTGCAATTGTATTATTTTTCATGCTCACCGGTGTGACATATAAACTTATGGAGACATATATCTCACAATCACAGCTCTACATCCAAAGAAATAACATGACTGAAACATTTGAAGTTTGCCTGGTTTGTTTCATGGATGCTGGGATAAATTAAAGTAACAGACCTGTGAGTTGGTCTGTACAGTTGAGCTCCCTTATCTAGAACTCTGAAATCCAAAATATTCTAACATCCAAAGTTGTCTGTATGAGTGGCTGTAGTCTCATGGTTATAGACAGTATTTGTTTCATGTACATTTTTTTAAAAATAAAATTAACTCCAGAGTATTTATATAAGGTGCATATGAAACAAGATATCTCATTATGTATGTACAGTAGAGTCTCACTTATCCAACATTCTGGATTATCCAACGCATTTTTGTAGTCAATGCTTTCAATATACCATGATATTTTGGTTCTAAATTAGTAAATACAGTAATTACTACATAGCATTAATGTGTAATGAACTACTTTCTCTGTCAAATTTGTTGTATAACATGATGTTTTGGTGCTTAATTTGTAAAATCATAACCTATTTTGATGTTTAATGGGCTTTTTCTTAATCTCTCCTTATTATCCAACATATTCACTTATCCAACGTTCTGCCGGCCCATTTATGTTGGATAAGTGAGACTCTACTATATATGAAAATACAGGCATTCCAAAATCCACAAAAATCCAAAAGCATTTCAAGTAAGGGATACACAGCCTATATTGGATTTTTTTTTGTCTTTGGTCCAGATGATACTGGAAGAAAGATGCCATCTCCCATCCCAAGAAAGAATCCATTGTCAAGATTCCTAGTTTGAATGATAGTATCACTTTGTACTAACAAAGTTTTAATAAGGAAAAGCTTATTGAGAGTAGATGCCTCCTTAGAGGTCTGCAGGTAAAAGTGAACATAAATATGACATGACATAACATAAATTGTCTCCATTCTGAAACTAATGACCCCATAACACTGGACGTTTTTCCCATCCTAGGACACTGTTGAGATGCAGCCAGGACAGAGCTCGTCGGAGCCCATTACATGACATAAAGCTACTTCCAGTGGAGCTCTGTCTCAGCTCTATTTTGGCAACGTGTTCAGATGATGCCCTGAGAACATGCGTGACTACTACCCGTGTTCTCATTCAAGGAGCCAGAGACAGTGCAGGACGAAGTCAGGGGCAGACATGATATTCTGTGTGATGTTATGTCTGTGATGCAGGGCACTGCCTGACAGTTTCCCCCACTGACCCACAGATTTGCCCCTCTGCCCCATAGATTTCCCTGCTGTTCCCTGGCTTGTGGACTTCCATTGGATGAGGTCCTATTAGACACTGAGCTGACATGAAGGAGAACTGATGGGACCAATGCTAAACTATGGAGATGAAAATCTTTCATAATGGAATCTTTTAGTAACTGATATAGTAGGGCTACACCAGTGTAGGTACTTTGGGGAATGCTTTGCACAGAAGTATGCAATACCTGCTTGCATAATAGTTTTCCTTTTGCCTGCCAACCCCCCAAATAACAAGACAACACAAGTAAAATGGGTTGAATATAGGCAATTTTATTAATTGTTACCTATTTAACTCTGGAACTGAAGGTAACTCTATTCTGGAGAATCTGGTGGAAAAAACCCAGCCAAAAAGTGACCTTACCCGGCCTACCCCTGGGCTGATAAGGGCGAAAACTCCTGGTCCCCGGTTGGCCTGCACCTGAGCAACCTTTAAGGGGAATGTGTCGGAGAAGCCTCCCTCAAAGTTGTTGAGGCCAAACTCCCCACATTCCCAGGGCCTTTAGTTTCACCTCACGTGTTCAAGATGGATACCAGATGAGTGTTTTATCTTATGTCCTTCACCCCAAAGGGGGTGGTGCCTTAGATGTATGCCAGATTGAATATTCCCCTATCAAATTTTCGGTGAATCCTGTTTAATTGCCACACCAAATCACTCTCCTCTCCCAGCTTTGCTAGTGGAGGAAAGTCCTTTCCTATTAGCCAGCACTAGCATGCAGCTTTGCCCCCAACCTGAATGAGCACTGACCGATCAGGGAGTGAAGTGCAATAGCTCTCATATTTTTTGACAAGTAGTAGCCATTACCTTCTTGGGCCTGATACTTAAGTGTGTTGGTGGAATATCAAGCTCTGTCATTATGAAATGCAGTCTCAGCTTCAGTGTCAATCTTATTGTTGCTTTAAATTGCATCTGCATTCTTTTAACCTATTTTAAGCTTCTTCATAGAAACCCGTGTGCATTTGCCATTGCTGTAATGTATGTTTTTATTTATACACTTTTTAACACACATGCATAGTATCTTAGAGTTAGAAAGAGTCTCATGAACAATCAAGTCCAACTCTCTCCTCAATGTAGGATCTCCAGCTTAAGAACCTCCAGTAAGGAGCTGTCCAGCCTTTTTTAATACATCCAGAGAAGGAAAGCCAAACCATTGGTTCCATTTCCAAAAAATCTTATGGTAAAGAAGTTTCTTCTAACATTCCATCAAAATATACTCTCTTGTAATTCATGCTATTAGACCTGTCCCTACTCTGGAACAACAAAGAACAGGCCTTCCCTCTCCTTTCTGAGATAAACAATTTCACAAGTAGCTTTAATGCCTAGGGAATACTACAAGGGCAGACCTTGGTCCTAAATGGTTAGTTAACAGTTCTTTTTAAACTTGGGTCTTCCAGGTTTTTTGGAAGGAGGCCTGATCAGTTGGACAATAACCATGAATTCTGGGAACTGAAGTCCAAAATTATTGGAAGATCAAAACTTGGGAACCAATACTTGGGAAACAAGCAACTGTTGTGGCACATATTACCCATTGGGTGTTATTTTATAGTCGGCAATTTGTAAACAGGCTCTTGATGGAAATGTCAAATATAATGTCCTGAATCTTATGGTGTACCTACACTTTGACATTAATGTAGTTTGACAGCACTTCCATTACTCGATTCCATAGGTTTCTGGAATTTGGAGTTCATTTAGTTACCAGCACTCTTAGGCAAGGACTAAAGACCTTGTAAAAATACAACTCTTATAATTCCATAACATGAGCCTTGGCAGTTAAAGTGATGTCAAGCTGCAGCAATTCTACAGTGTAGATGCACCCATATTTTTAGTCCTGACTACAGTAGATGCATTGAATCAAGAGAATTTACTTAATTCAATGGTGGATTCAACTGGTTCTACTCTGCTTATGACTAACCAATAGGATTCAAACCAATGCCCACAGATTACCCAGTGCAAGAATTTATCTCAGTGGGAATCAACATGCTTCTCATAATTTACATATTGCTGATTCCAGAAGCTGTATCTCTCCATCATGATTGGCAGTGAACATGTCTGAATACAGTTTGCTGGAGCACTCCCAGATTGTGCCAGCATGAATATAATGCAACTACTGATAAACAAAGGACAACACTTTGGGCATTCAAATATTCATGTTTGCCAAAGTCCTGCACTTGCCAAATTTTGTACAACTTGAACTCATTCACGATAAAAGATAAAAACGTTCATGTAAAATAATCACATCATTAAAGGTGGATTTAAGCAAGTTTAAGTTGAAATTATATCTCATCCTCTTAAGGTACTAACTGCTATTAACCAGTTATGCACATGGTTTTTTTCATTTAATAATAAAACAATAATAAAAAAAGGATAGGGGAACTCCAAGGAGTGCCAAACACTCTCTTTTCATGCTTCAACACAACATAATTTGTTTGAAGTGATGATAACTAGTTATATATAATTATTTGATTATGGGGGAAACATGCCTAAATATCTTTAGAAAATTACATTGCAAGGTTTTATTTTGATTTTTGATTGGTTAATAGTTAGGTAGCTCACATGAAAACTGCTCAGATCCAACTAGAAACTTGATCTGAGAATCCCAGATTTGTTGTTGAAGCCAGGATTTGAAGCTATAGTTATTAGAACTTTTATTTCTACAAATTGACAAGGAAAGTGAACAAATTAATACGTTCTAATGTTTTTGGGTATGTTTGTGCTTTATATGAATATTTCCATTTTGTCCACAGTTTGAATAACATGTAAAAACCAGGAGGAGAACTAAAACTGACTGATTTCACTTCACATATACTTTGTCCCTTTTTGATGATCTATCCATCCATCCTTCCTTCAAAATCTTAGCCTCATAATGGGCTAAATTGTTGGAGTAAACAATATATAGCATCTAATTATTACTTATGCCTTTGGTTTTCACACGCAGAGACACATATAAAAGGTTTTGAAAATAATTCAGATAAATGTGTTGACTTCTTTGTGGTTTCTTTTGGCAACATCTCTGTGATCTTGAAAAAAATAATAGAGACGCTCTTCTTGAAATCAACTAGAAGGATAGTGATAATTTAGAAGTTAAAGAAATAGTCTTCCTGCATAGAATCATAGAATCACAGAGATTTTATTTGGTTCCCCAAATCTGAGTTATTTAGCTTGGAAATGAAACAAAACACTATCAAAGTTGTGGAACTCCTTGTCTAAAGTTGCTTTGTTAATATCCCTTAGTATGTCCTTGCTGTGTTTCAGGAAGATCTCTCTTTATGGGGACAAATATTTGGTTGTCAGCTTTATAGCGGTTTTGTTGTTCTTGATACTGCTGGAAACATTGTTATACTTTCCAGAACTGATGTCTTTGAAAAAACTACCCTTCCTGTCTTATTAATAGCTTTGTGCTTTATACCTCAGTGCCTGCTTTGTTCAACATTATGCTACTGAGCATCATACTATCCAAAATGATCCAGAATTCTAAAATTATACTCCCAAAATCCTGGGTGGCTGAGATAGTGGCACCTTTGCTTTTTGGTGGTTCATTGGACACAAACATTGTTTTATGCACATAATTATTTAAAATTATTTAAAATACTTCAAACACTTTTCTTCAGACATATATTGTGCAAGTTGTCTATGAAGCATTTTTAGACTTGGGTTTCATCTCCAAGATATCGTTGTGTACATATATGAAAATATAGATATTACAAAAAAAAAAAAAACTGAAATCCAAAACACTTCTGATCCCAAGCATTGTAGATAAGGGAACTCAACTCGGATTATGATGATGGAAAGGGAGGATGACTACATTTGTCACTAGATGTCATGTGAGAAAGATGAGCTTAAGTAAAAAAAATGGCCAAAGCTGAAATGTCATGGATTTTCTTAAAAATTTTTTTTTTCTAAATTTAAAATTCTAGTTTGCATATTAATGTTTATATGTCTGATAAAAAAAATGTCATTTCACCTTCAAAGCTTGGTTCGATGCATATAAGAACATGAACCTTATTGGTAGTCCCAATTGAGTTGATTAATAGAATCTTCAGTGTGACTTGCATTGATGTTGACTCACAATTGAACTATAGACTTAGTGGGTCTGCATGCACTAGTTGTCTAAGCTATGGGTCCCAACCTTAAATGAGGTCCTCTTAGTTCAACATTGGGGTCCCAAAAAAATTGGCAAGAATAACTATTTTCTGAACATCACAGAGTGACTGTTTTTGATATTTACAGAAATCTGTTACAGTGGACTTGGCAGAAAATGCGTTAGCTGTACATTATAAAAGGGAAAGTCAGCCTGTTTAGCATGCCTTGCAAATGCTGATTTTTGCATCAATAAATATTTTATTTTTATACCTATTTTATATGTCTATATACTCAGAATCACCTAAAATATTCTTGGGCTGAAACAGGTCATGAGTGGAAATTATTTAAGAAGTCCCAACCTAGGGTATAGGCCAGTGACTCCTGCATAACACAAAACAGCTAAATATTTGTAGAATCCACTGGTGGGTATCAGATATAATCTATTCTAGAAGAACTAAGAGAGGGCTATCTCAGTCCCCAACCTAAGTTTTCTGTGTGTCCACTGGCACTTTGTATCCCAAAGGAATCAATCTGGTTTTGGCTAGAAGGCCACAGAATAAAGGGAGAAGGAAATATTTATGAATGTTTCAGACACAAAATGCTGGATTTCGCTGTTTACGTGGGTCACTTTAGGGAACAAGTTTGAAGCAGTGGTTTGAGTGCTGACCTAGGACTCCGGAAGGGCAGGGTTCAAATCCCGACTCCAACATGGAAGTCTACTGGGTGATTTGGGTCACGTTACACCTTCTCAACCCCAGAGGAAGGCAATACCAAACTGCCTGGAAAATACCACAACAGGTGTTATTTGAAGTTGCTAAGCATCACAAGTGAGTTGAAGACAGACTGATGGAAGACAGTTGAAGACAGCTGATGGACCACCCTGAATTGAAACAATGGAGGCATTTCATGATTTCTTTTCTAGATCTTAAAGGTGATTAGTGCAAAGGTGGAATGAATGTCAAAATGGGATCTCACCTTTCCTTAACCTGGAACAATGTATGGAATTTCGACAGCAAAAGCTATAAGCATCCATTCTTTGTTACATTTCCATTCCCTCCAAAAGAGTTACAGCTTTGGAAGTCCTGAAGAGGTTGATTTTCATGGTGAAAATCTATATATAGTTTGAAACAGAAGTGACAATAAATGACCATCCTTATGGTGTAATCGTCAGGTTGAAAAATCAAGAGACTTTAGTCCTCCAAATCCCTGTTAGCATGGTGAGTTTTTATGTTCTTTATGTCTTTGTTGGTGGATGAGTGGGTGCTTAAGCACTCATTCATCATTCGCTATATAAAAGAAAAAGCTATTACCTGAAACTCATTTTTACAGTTGCAGGCAAACTGAAATAATCATTTTCAAGGACCTAGAGCTGTTTCTTGAAGAATGTCATCACATTCTCTTTATTTTACTTACCACTTAAGCTAGTATATAAGATACCTTCAAGAACTGAACGTGGTAAAGCGATGGCTTTAGAATTCAGTTACCTGGCCTACTGCAAAGAAACTTTTTGTAACTTGAGAGCCCGTCAACAGCAGCAACATACTTCTCTCCAAGAGGAAAAAAACCACATAATTTGCTATCAAGGTTTTGCACATCATGAACCTTCAACCTCATGCAATATTTGTGTCTGTGTGTGTTCATGTGTTTGTAAGTGTATTGGTAATACTAATGATCCTGTTTGTTTGTCTGTCTGTGTCTTTATTCATCTTTTTGTTAATGTGGGATTTGTGTATTAGTAGTGTTTAAATGAAATTTGTGTCTGGCATGTATTGCATACAAGTTGCATCATCCAGAGTATGCTATAGTCTGTAAAGAGTTAATGACTGAGAAGCTGTGTTGACCTTGATGTGTAGCTGAAACCTGGGGAGTATCCAGACTCAAGTGTGTTTGTACATTACTGATTGTGTCAGTTGAGATCTTGCTCTGTTCTGAGTTTGTGTCTGCCTAGAGTGAAAGCCAAACCTGTGTTCATCAGCAATGCTGTTTGTCTTGTATAGTAAAGCTTTGTATATACTTTTTAACTTCGTCTCTGACGTCTCTTCGTTCTGCGCTCCATTGACAACATACAACTGCTGCTACGCTGCGAATTACTCTGACACTTTTCTCCAAAAATGGAATTCACATTGTAAGGCCAGACTCCTTGTAAAGACCAGGGTAATGCCAATGTAAGAATTTCCTCAGATGGTACACTATTGCCATATGAGAATGTGCCGTCCGCCGGACAATAAAAAGCTATAAAACTGAAACGTGCTGTCCTTTATCCGGGCGAACTGCAAATCCCTATAAGCTGTCCTATAGATATTGAACGACTGAGTCTGGATAACTTCAAAAAAGGATGTTTATTCATACAAGGTTGTAAACCTGGCACAGATCTTAAAGTTGCAGAAAATGAAACAAATTTCTATAGGTTTTAGTCACAGAATTATCCCTGGTTCCAGAAGGCAAAGGTGATTATAAAACCACTATACCCTAATCACGCTGCCTATATTAGAAGGAGAAACTCTTTCCTTCCCTATCTTTACAGCAAAGATTAGTTCTAGAAGCGATGGAATAACTCTGCTCCTCTAACTAGATTTCTTATTCCAGATCAATATAATTCAATACTTATCTAATTTGGATAGGCTTAGATTGGCCTGGTTTTGAGGATGATTTGTCCCAGTTAGCCTTGCACAGCTCCAGCACGTTGGAAGACTATAGCCAGAATGAAACTCTAAAATGGAGACTAGACCCTGGTAAAAAGGGCGGTCCTAAGATGTTGCACTCTTTGACCAATCACTGCAAAGAAAACTGCAGCCAGCTATTGCAGATTCCAAGCCACTTTTCCTAGGCTTTTGCAGCCAGAGGCTGAAACAGAATGCAAAGGAGGGAAAACAAACAAACGACCAATAAGTAAGGCAAACCATCGTCCTGGGGGACGGAACACTCCCCGCTAAATTCCCAGGATGTGGGAATTTACCAATCAAAAACATACAAACACCTTTGTATACACAACAATAAAACACTAGAACTTTAAACATCTCCAATAAGCAACACGAGATTGCTGGTTGGTCTGTCCAGGACAGACATTTTGTCCTTACTATGAGCCTTTACCTGAACTTTTCTAACCTTACCATCAGGGCAAGGAAAGGTCTTTAGTATAATGCCCATAGGCCGGGCATAGCGGGGCAAGTCTTTGTCCTTTAGCAACACAAGGTTTCCCACCTTGACATTGTCCTTTGGGGTTTGCCAGAGTCTTCTGGTTGGAAGCTGGCTTAAGTATTCGGCCTTCCACCTCTTCCAGAAGTGGTTGGCTAAGGTCTGCACATGCAAAATTGGTGCCACAGTCCGACCAAATTAACTTAATTGGCCCTCTGAGGGCTATGAACCTTTTCAATGCGTTTATGAATGATGAAGTGTCCATTCCCTCTGCAACCTCTATATAGACAGCTCGTACTGACAAACAAGTAAACAAAACCGCACATCTTTTGTTATTTACAACACCACCCCTGGTTTTCCTAGTGACAACCTCCCAAGGACCAAACACATCGATTCCCACATGGGAAAGGGGTGGGTCTGTCAAAGTCCTATCCTGAGGTAGTTCTGCCATTAACTGACTTTGACAGTTACGTCTGAGTCGCCGACATTTGACACACTTAAAAATAACACTGCTGACCAAACTTTTAGCATTTACCACCCACAGGCCTTCATTTCTAAGGGTCGCCTCAGTCAGAGTTCTACCCTGATGATGGATCCTTTCATGGTGATGCCGAACGAGCAGCAATGCAGTGTGACTATTAGGGGGTATGATGATGGGGTTTTTTATGCACGCCTTGAGTTTAGCTTTGGCTAACCTTCCTCCAACTCTCAAAATACCCTCCTTGCCTAGAAATGGGTTTAACTCATGCAAGAAACTCCGACTGGGGGTGTCAAGCCCTTGTTCTAACCTGGCTATTTCTAGACTAAACTCATGCCTCTGAACTGACCTGAATATTACTCCCTTAGCCTTCAACATGTCCTGAACTTGCAAAGGCTGACTATCTTTGCAGACTAAGCGATGTATAAGCCTAGCAACTGCTCTAAGAAGACTGTGCCACTCCGAAAAACGTTCAAAACGGTGTGGTTCCAGGCAAGATCTTTGGCCCATCTTGATTTCTGTGGTTGATTTGCAGGCTTTCACCTCTGCACTTCGTGAGACTTGAGCATTCATAATGTCCGAAAACCTTTGCTCATCTTTCGAGAGCGCTGTGGCTTCGTCTCTCTCAGAGACTTTGAAGATGGAGGAATACTCTGGAGTTATTGCTTGGCAGTAGACCGAGATATGACTTAGGCAACTGCGCACAAGTGTAGGACGTCCACCTTTAAGCACCTGTGCTTGATTGGAGTCCAACGACGATGGTGGGTGCATCTTGTTTATGCACACTGGGCCTATGACTGTCCAGCCTAATGGCAATTGTTGTGCGATAGGTGCACCTGGAGGTCCTTTAACTTGGTCGTTCACACAGAACAAGCTCGGGCAGTCCGAGCCAAGCAAAAGGGCAATGTCCACATCTGGCCGAAAGGCTGGTATAGCATTCTTTAACCGTCGCAAATGTGGATGAGCCTCCACAACTTCTCTAGTTACAATTTGTTTTCTGTTCCGAGGGATGGAGGAACACTCAATCAGGTCTGGCAACTTGAACTGTCTCTTCTGGTCGCAAGAGGAGACAACAAAGCCAGATGCTATGCGACCCTGCAACTTCTTTTTTCCTGCACACGTAGTCATAGTGTAGTCGACCATCTTGGTTTTAAGGTCAAACATGCGGAAGAACTCTGGAGTAGCCAGGGAGGCATCGCTCTGTGAATCTAGGGCCACATAGAGTCTCTTTTTAAGCCAAGGGCTCTTGGATGGATATACATCCACTAGGCAGATAGGATGACAGACTCTGAACTGGTGCACGTTAGAGCATAGTTCAGTGCAGGCGACCGATGGAGCATCCTCCTGCATCCGTGACGCGGCCTGCATGTTGGTGGCTTCAGTAGATGACCCTTCTTTGGAAAACGTGTCCCCTTTGGCGTGGGAGACAGCGTCAGAGTTGTGCATCGCGGTGCAATGCTTAAGGCTGTTACACCTTGCGCATTTGACATCCTCTTTGCAGTTGGATGCAAAGTGAAGAGTTGCTCCACAGCACCTAAAACATATGCCCAGCTTCTGTACAATCTGTTGTCTTTCTTTATAAGGCTTCTTGCCAAATTCCCGGCAGTTGGCCAAACTGTGAGGCTTTTGGTGAATGGGGCAGAGCACCTCCTTCACCTCTGACTTGGATTCGTTGGCCCTGTGCTGAGTTTCAACAGCCCTAACACTAACCGGTCTTTTGGCCTCTCTGGATGGTTTCTTGTCCACTTCAGGTGCCTTCTCTGGCTGGGTCCCTTGGTATAAGGTGGGGAGGCCCGTCTGCGGATCATTCCTTTCTCTGGCCGCCCTGGTGATGAACTGGACCAAATGAGAAAATGGAGGGTATGCCTGGGAGTGGGCCTCCTTGTAGTTGAAGACCTCCTGTCCCCAGCGTTCTTGCAAAGTGAAGGGCAGCTTGGTCAAGATCTGCCTCTGGGACAGGTGCTGATCGAGGCACTTCAAACCGGGCAGTTCTGGATTCTCCTTGGCCGACTCTAATTCCGTAAGGAGATCGCTGAGGTCCCACAAGAGTTTGAAGTCTTTGAGTTTCAAAGCTGGGAACCTTTGGAGCTTGTCCATAAGAGATGCTTCAATCTCTGTGCTGGCCCCATACCGCTGGTCTAATCTGTCCCAGGCCTTTTCCAAGGCTTTGTTGGGATCAGCTACGTGGGCTGCGTAGATCTTCTTAACTTGTGAGGATGAGGCTGGGCCCAACCATGCAGCCAGAAGAGTCAGTTCTTCCTCAGGCAATAACTTTAAGTCTCTGATTGCTCTCTGGAAGGTGGCCTTCCAGAGAAGAAATTCCTCAGGCTTGTCCGAAAACTTTTCGACACCCTTGTCCTTAAGATCTCTTCTGGGGCTTCTGATGATGGAGACAAGCTGGGACTCTGGCGTCGAAGGGAACAATTGAGGAGTTTGCTGTTGTGGAGTGGACTCCCACCGTGCACCTTGCGTCAACCTTTGGCCTCTTGGAGGGATGACATCGACCACTGACGAATCGATGGTTCCCTGTGCAGCTGTCTGTAGGGGCCAACTAGCGCTCGGCCTTGAGGCCCTGATTGACTGACCTAGGGTTTTAGCAGGAGGCACAGGTAGCTCGAGCAAGGGTGAGCTCCCCGCTATGACGCTCTGCTCTGCAGGAAACTCAAAAGTGACTTTGGGGCCCTGCTCTGGGTAAGGAGAGAAGTCTCCCTGTTCCTCATCCGAAAACTGGCTGTACATGCTGCCAAGGTGCGCAAACACTTTGGCAGAAGGGTCCTGTATTGGTAACTGGCTTACATTTTCTTCTGTGAGTGGCTCAATTAGGGCCTTGGCCAAAGTCTCAGCCCTTACCCTTTTGGCTGCGGCATCCATCTTTATTCTAAGCATCTCTATACGAGCCTGTTCTATTTGCATTTCGCTTTGTCTACGGGCCTGTTCTATTTGCAGTCGTTGCTCTTCCTCTTTAAGGTGGAAAGTGTGGTCAGCTGCTTTTGCATCAGCTTCCGCCTCCGCAACCTTGCTCTGTAGCTCCAGACGTGCAGCCTCCTTAATGTGCAAGGCAGCTAGGGAAGAGATGGCACTCCCAGCAGCAGAAGACTTGCTAGAGTGGCTGTGTTTAGACGATGCACGCTCCCTTAGTTTAGATACCTGGCTAGACCGGTTGGACTTAAGACTAAGTGCCACAGCAGGTGATTTTAAAAGATTGGTCTCATGGCTGCATAAGGAAGCTAGGATTGCCCTCACCCTATTTTCTTTCTCATTAGTGTCAGCTAAAACACTCACTATTTCTAACTCTGAATCCTTGGCGTTAATGCGCTCGAGGACCTGGACTATCTTAGACACTAAACCCCTCCAGAGACCGAAGGTCTCTTCAAGGTCTGTCTGTAATATGGATGGCACCCTTGTAATACCCAAGCTCTCAATTCTGTCCATCAATGTTACAATTCGCTCCCATGCCGAACCTAACCTCACATGGAGGAGCTCCTTTTCATCTATTAGATGGGCTAGCATCTTGGCTGAAGGGTGCTTTATCCTTTGGGGCCTTTCATTCCTACTTTCAGCCTCAGAAGGAGGTATACCATCTGTATCATCTTGAAATTGCATAGACATTATGTATTCTTAATAGCAAGTAAATTTACAACAAAGGCAAATACAACATACCAGCAAGTAAATTTACAATAAAAGCAACTGCAATATATAATACAATGCACAACACTTAACCATAGCAATATATATCACTAAGTAACTATACTTTACAAAGATTGTGACCTTTGGCGCCAGACTTTGGTAGGCAAGCTGCAAAATGTCAACTGACAGCAACTTGCCACTTGATACCTCCCTTGCCCGAGTGACGTAAACTGCCAAAATGGCGACTTCGCCAAATTTTCAAGCACCTCGTGCTCTGCGGCTCGAGGCCTGCCGCCGAAGGAGCACCGAGGCTGGCTTTGGAAAGGAGGAGAGAAGAGACGCCTCCTCCCCGCTGTGAAGGGAGGTCACCACCGCAGGTCGATGAAGCAGGTCACCACCGCAGGACGATGAGGCAGGTCACCACCGCAGGACGATGAGGCAGGTCACCACCGCAGGACGATGAGGCAGGTCACCACCGCAGGACCATGAGGCAGGTCACCACCGCAGGACGATGAGGCAGGTCACCGCCGCAGGTCAATGAGGCAGGTCACCACCGCAGGACGATGAGGCAGGTCACCACCGCCGGACCATGAGGCAGGTCAAAGCCGGCCGAGTGCTCCGGCCGAACTCCTGATGAAGAGGCTGTCAAAGCCGGTTGAGTGCTCCGGCCGAACTCGCAGCAGCGTTGCCAGGCCTGTCCAGGTTCTAGCCTGGTTCTGGTGGGCTCCACGCCTCAGAGCCAGCCAAAGAACTGTCGCTGGTGCTCCGCGGCTCGAGGTCTACCGCCGAGGGAGCCCTGGACGTTGCTGGGAACTGCACAGCCTGTGCAAACCCAGAAAGCCACTGGGCCACGTGCGCACACGCGAGCCAAATAGCAAGGAAATAGAGCCCCACTATTTGACTCCTTCAGGTCTGAGAGCGGGCTCCACTGCCTCAGACGCTGGTAGAGTCTTTAGGTATGCAGACTGAGCTCAGGCGGAAAAGCCGCAGCCTATACTAAAACTTCCTAAACTATAAAAAACTATAAAGCCGTGCAAGCTAGCTCAAGCGGAAAAACCGCTGATCTACCTCAAAACTGTGCCGTCCGCCGGACAATAAAAAGCTATAAAACTGAAACGTGCTGTCCTTTATCCGGGCGAACTGCAAATCCCTATAAGCTGTCCTATAGATATTGAACGACTGAGTCTGGATAACTTCAAAAAAGGATGTTTATTCATACAAGGTTGTAAACCTGGCACAGATCTTAAAGTTGCAGAAAATGAAACAAATTTCTATAGGTTTTAGTCACAGAATTATCCCTGGTTCCAGAAGGCAAAGGTGATTATAAAACCACTATACCCTAATCACGCTGCCTATATTAGAAGGAGAAACTCTTTCCTTCCCTATCTTTACAGCAAAGATTAGTTCTAGAAGCGATGGAATAACTCTGCTCCTCTAACTAGATTTCTTATTCCAGATCAATATAATTCAATACTTATCTAATTTGGATAGGCTTAGATTGGCCTGGTTTTGAGGATGATTTGTCCCAGTTAGCCTTGCACAGCTCCAGCACGTTGGAAGACTATAGCCAGAATGAAACTCTAAAATGGAGACTAGACCCTGGTAAAAAGGGCGGTCCTAAGATGTTGCACTCTTTGACCAATCACTGCAAAGAAAACTGCAGCCAGCTATTGCAGATTCCAAGCCACTTTTCCTAGGCTTTTGCAGCCAGAGGCTGAAACAGAATGCAAAGGAGGGAAAACAAACAAACGACCAATAAGTAAGGCAAACCATCGTCCTGGGGGACGGAACAAGAAAATCCAAAAAAGAACATTGACAAGCCAGGACGTGTCCAAAATGGTAAAGGCCCTGGAAGCCTAGTCCTATGAGGAGCCGCTTAGGGAGATGGGTTGCCTCCCTAAGTGAAAAGCCATAAGCACAAAAAAGGTTAAGAAGAGACCGGATAGCCATGTTTAAATATTTGAAAGGATGTCATATGGAGGGGGAAGCAACCATGTTTTCTTCTGTTTCAAAGATTACGATATGGAGCAACCAATTCAAACTACAGGAAAATATATTATACCTAAACTTTAAGGGGGAAAACCCTTCCTGACAGTAAGAAAGAGCTATTCAGCAGTGGAATATGCTCACTTGGAACATGGTGGTCTCCTTCCCTGGAGGTTTTTAAACTGATACCGGGTGGTCACATGTCAGGAGTGCTTGGATTGTGTATTCCCACATGGCAGGAGGTTGGACTGAATGGCCCTTGTAGTCTCTTCCAATTCTGCAATTTTAAGATACATTTTAAAAGTTGATAATTAAAAGTTAAAACATGATTAAACAAGTCAAGATTATTAAAACAACATGGTATTTTGAAGACCTTCAAAATCAATTTCAAACATCACCAAAAAGATTTTAAAAATCAAAACACATAACTTATAAAAAGGCCTTTGAAAAAAGTCCTTTGGCTGTTGAAATGAGAGTAATAAGGGGTCAATATCGCCTTCTGTTAGGAGCCCCGGTGGCGAAGTGCGTTAAAGCACTGAGCTGCTGAACTTGCAGACCGAAAGGTCACAGGTTCAAATCCCGGGAGCGAATTGAGCGTCTGCTATTAGCTCCAGCGTCTGCCAACCTAGCAGTTCGAAAACATGCCAATGTGAGTAGATCAATAGGTACCGCTCTGGCAGGAAGGTAATGGCGCTCCATGCACTCATGCTGGCCACATGATCTTGGAGGTGTCTACGGATAACGCCAGCTCTTTGGCTTAGAAATGGAGATGAGCACCAATCCCCAGAGACAGACCGTACCTATTGATCTACTCACATTGGCATGTTTTCGAACTGCTAGGTTGGCAGGAGCTGGAGCTAACAGCGGCCGCTCACGCCGCTCCCGGGGTTTGAACCTGGGACCTTTCGGTCTCCAGCTCAGTGCTTTAACGCACTTCGCCACCGGGGCTCCTTCAAGGTGCAGGTATTGACCTATAAAGCCGTACACAACTGGGGCCTTGTCTCTCTCAATGATCACATCTCCCCCTATGAACCGGTGCAGGCCTTGAGATCAGCCGGGGAGGCCCTTCTCTTGCTCCCACCACCATCCCAATCTGGTGGGGACGAGGGAACGGGCCTTCTCGGTAGTGGCCCCCCGGCTCTGGAATGCTCTCCCTAAAGAGATCAGATTGTTCCGCATATTGCCCACTTTTCAAAAGGAATTAAACACCTGGTGGTTTTAACAGGTCTTTGAGTCAGATTAGCCTCATTAGCCCAATCGGACTCTACTCTGGTACACTGCTCACTTCTCGACCCTAAGATATGTACACAAGTTTTTCTGTTCTTAATATGGACCATGTTAATCTGCCCTGATTAACGATTCCTGCCGCTTTGAGCAAAGGTTCTGACTGTAATTATTTATTTTATTTATTATTTATTTCAACCAAATTGTTTTGTTTTGTTTTAACAATGTGTTTTTACTATATCAAGTATATTGTATGTTGTTTTGCACTCGTTGGAAACCGCCCTGAGTCCCTTCAGGGAGATAGAGCGGTATACAAATAAAGTATTATTATTATTATTGTATGACACAGCAAACAAGATAGATATGTTGGATTTCGTATCACAAAATCACAAGTCGAACACTTCCCAAGCATCTAGGACTGTGTGATGCATTTTTGGATGATGCACGCAGATCCCAGTAGGGTGGCCTTTTGCAGTTGGCAGATCATAATTTTGTCAATGTCTATTGTTTCCAAATGCCAGCTGAGATCTTTTGGCACGGCACCCAATGTGCCCATCACCACCGGGACCACCTGCACTGGTTTCTACCAGAGTCTTTGAAGTTCAATCTTGAGGTCCTGATAGTGGCTGAGTTTTTCCTGTTGTTTTTTGTCAATGCGACTGTCACCTGGGATGGCGACATCAATGATCCAAACCTTATTATTATTATTATTATTATTATTATTATTATTATTATTATTATTATCTGGATCCAGGATTATTCCAGGTGAGGTCTGACCAAAGCAGAATAGAGAGGGACTATAACTTCCTTTGATGTTCTAGACACTATACTCCAATTGTCAAAACTGTGGCTGTTCATGCTGATATGTATCCACTATCAGTGATTGTGCTACTGTAATGGAATGTTGCCACTGTGTGATAAAGTCCTCAGTCTGTTTGTCCTTCCTTCCTTCTCCTTCCTCCCACTTTTCCTCACTTTTCCAAACAGTTTCCAAACAGATTTTATAATACCGCCATCCCCTGGGCTGTATTTGCACCAGCAGAGAACTGTGGTTGAAGCGGTTAAAAAAAGAAGAAGCAATTATCACCTCTCCCACCTTTTCAGTTTTTGTTAAGCTATTTTGCTGAAGGATCCTTTTAGGAGACCAATGTTTAGTGTCGAGATATTTGCAGTATTCCAGGACCTGACAACTTAGCCTGAGAAGAGGTGGGAGAATGTCACTTGTAAACGAATGTGTTATTTACGTACTAATTAAACTCTGAACAATTGGGGAATTGACTTTTCTTCAGAAGGATTTGTATTCTTTTCAACACATGGCTATTAGAAAACTAGAAGTCGCAAATGGGAAGAAGTAATAGAAGTGATGCCTATAAAGTGTTTCAAGGCACATAAGACTTTCTAGCATGATTTCAGTTGATTGCTAATCTCATTTGAGTTGCCTTGGGACAGTCATTTGGCATGGCCTTGTGAGCATTTGTTCTGCTTAACATTAATGAATTAGCATGGTTAGATATGATTTCATTGTGTCAAGGTGAAGAACAAGATGGCTTCCCCAAATTCCATGATCAAAAGTTACATGAGTGATTGTTCACTCTCACTTCATTGCTTACAATAACATGGTGTCCCTGTGAGATGTGAGGACAACAGGATAGTTTAGGATGCAAAGAATATTGACTGAGATCCTGTGTTTGTGCTTATGTAGTGCTGCCTCTACTCCTCCTCAACAGCCATGTTCCTTGTGTAGGCAATGTCCCTGAGAAATTTGATTGGTTGGTTAAGTTTTTTACGTCCCTTAAAAAATCAGCAACAATATGTCCTTTGATTATGTCATTTGTCCATTCCTACAGCTCACCTTTTACTAAGTAGCAACAGCAAGGACAAAACATTAAACCATGAAAGAATTCAGCCATTTGCCTCTGTAAGGGAGAGCTAACAACTGAGAAGTGTGGTTGAGACAAGGCAGGCAGTAAGTGACTGTGATTTCATTTCCGCCTGTCTAGAAGATAACTATGATTTAATTGTACTTTAATTGACACCATTAGACAATTGCTGGGATTTTAAGGTTGACATGTCACATGCATCCCTATCAGTTATGTTTGCATTTAGATAAAGGTATATGAAAGACACCACAAAGCTTGTCAGTCGCGCCGTTAATTGGATAGTCTGTGGGTCAGTTCCTCATTGCTTTCTGCTCTAAAGAGGATCTTCGGATTTAGCATTTAGCAGTAGATTCCACATCCCTTAAAGGACAGTACTTTACATGTATAGCCCCACCAAAACTCATTGGATCTATCCTTTTCAGGCTGGATGCTTTGATATCTTTGTAATTACAGGCCAAATGAGGATGAGCAAATGTTCCCTATCATTTCATATTATTCTCGTACGGTGGATTGAGTCTGTCCTGCCTCCTCAAATTCTGGTTTAACTTAGCAGTTCATTTTGATACTAGTGTATGTGCCAATTGACAATATTTTCAGTTTGTGTCTTTTTCACTCTTATACTTTAGAAGCGCATATGTGCCTGCCTATATTTAAAGAGAAAGAAGCTGTGTACAAATGTGGATGCAACTATTTAAGATTCCTTTTGGTTGCCAGGCATAAGCTTTGGAGATGAGACACTCTTTTTGAAATCCTTGGAAGTGGCTTTAAAGTAGTACTCCTCTGAAAATGGACATTAATTATTTTTAGACCCATTTGCAAGAATAAAACCCTGAAAATCTGACTGTGCCTACACAACCAAAATAAAGTTTGCTCACTAGTTGGCTGCTGAAGGGAGTCCATATGATTATCAGGAAAACCACTGTATCCAATCTTTAATACATGTCTATGGACCATGGGATTTACACTAGAGCTTTTAAGACATTCTGGAGTAATCCTGAAGTTTTGAAGATGTGGACAGATGGATCTGGTTTGATACAGCCTGATCCACTGTCCACAACACCAATGGACCCACAGCTGCTCTTACCAAGTGGCTTGCTGGATGGGTGACACCTGGCTATGTGTGAATCTAGAAGTCTTAGTAGACCACAAGCTGACCATGAACCAGCAGTGTGATACAGTAGCTAAAAGAAGCCAATGAGATTCTAGGCTACATCAATAGGAATAAAGTGTACAGATCAAGAGAAATCATAGTCCCACTCTATTCTGCTTTGCTCAAACCTGACCTGGAATAATCCTGTTTCCAGTTCTGGGCACTACAGCTCAAAAAAGTTATTAACAAGCTGAAAGGGTGTTATATTGAAGATGTTGTGGGCTTATTTTCCCCTTGGCAAGGGGAATCTTGGATTGATGCAAATTTTTGTACTTTGGGAAATGTGTGTGTAAAATTTGCTATTTTTTTTTGGTACATTTTCTGTGCAAGATATATTTCCTGTGCGTAGACATTTCCTATTAAGGAATTGTTATTTGCATACACACAAAATATATGTGTATCTTATGCAGAATACATTGCAAACTAGGATGCTTTTTCCTTTATGAAAACAACATTTTCTGTGCAGAAAAGTGTGTTGTATTATACTGAAAATTCTGAATTTACATAGAAATGCAACATGCACATTTTGTGCAGAATAAGTCCTGAGCTGCAAATAGTTATTTTTTTAAAAAAACCATGCAGTTTAAAAAGAAATAAAATACTAAAAAAATTACTTATTATTTCCTTTGAGAACAAAATTAAGGAATAATTGTGTCTCTAGTAAGTACAGACCAGAAGAACATTCCTATGCAATGCTGACTTCCATTTAGTCTTCAATAGTGAAGGGAAAGAGAATAAAACTTGTGAGGTTGCTCAGCTGGGAATGATGTCAAGAGGCATTTACCAAGCTCAGGACTTGCCAGGTCTACAAGCAAATAGACAAAAAGCCTGATACCTTTATATACCCGCCTCCATTTACAACTTTTATTTTACAGAAACGAACTGATGCCTCCTGTGGCATCATGTAATAGATGAATCATCTTAACCAAGTTAATTGATATAATGCTTATATTCACACTATGCAACTAGGATGCTGGAGTGCACCGATTTTGCCCCAAACACTGGCATTATACCACCATTGTTTTTATTCTGAACAGCACAATAGGAAGCAGTGTTCTTGATTTTTTTTTTTTACAGAATTGATACAACTGTTTTGAAGTCAAAATCAGCATTGGATTTTTGCTTTAAGCACAGCAGTATCCTTACAGAGATAGATGAAGCATCAGATCAAGATAAATAACATGAAGAAAAAGTTATCTGCCCACATTCCCTCCAGGAAAAAGCAAAAGGAGGAGGAGGAGAGAGCCTAAAGGTGAACACAACTTATATCAGTTAATGAAACCTACGGAAGGTGTAAAATGTTGGCTTCTCTTAGCTGAAATAAGCTATTGTTGGATCATACCTCAACTGCTTGGGCAGTATGGAAAGCTTATGAACATTTCAACAATGGCGAATTTGAAAAAGAAATAATTTAAAGCATACATGGCTTGAGAACAGATGGGTCCAGTTTTTTATTTATTTATTTCATGTCAAAAGCATTGGTACAGCAAATACATTTTAAATAATGGAAATAAAATAAAAAAAGAAAGAAAATAAATCACAAGCAACTAAATAGTTTTGGACCAAAAGCGGGCAACAGCAACCACATTGTCTGTAGCTTTAAACAACTCCTCCTCCGTACATGAGGCAGGGCATTGTGGGCAAGCATACATATGCGGAGTTGTTTGTTCAGCTCCACAGTCACACAAGGTGGAGGATTCCTCCAGGTAGTGCCACCTTGCCAAGTTGTCTTTTGATCTGCCCACTCCACTTCTGAGTCTGTTCAGGGACTTCCAAGTTGCCCATTCCTGGTTTGCCCCTGGAGGAAGACCCTCTTGGGGGGCCATCCAGTTAGAATTGCCAGGTTTAGCTGCCCAGAGGGACACCCTTGCTGTTGCTGGAGGAACATCAAGAGGAGTGGTGGTTCTCATGAAGCCCTTCCTTGATTTGAGTCTGGTGGGAGGAGGGTGATAGTCATGCAGTGGGTGGCTTTCACAATGTTCGACCTTTTTTCTCTCACCGTTAGCAGCAACTTCCCGTCGCACGTCAGGAGGGGCAATGCCAGCTAACTTGTAGAGTTTATCAACAGGTGTAGGTTTAAGGCATCCCGTGATGATTCTGCATGTTTCATTCAGTGCTATGTCCACCTGCTTTGCATGGGCAGACTTGTGCCAAACAGGACAGGCATACTCTGCAGTTGAGAAAGACAAGGCCAGGGCTGATGTTCTTATTACTTGTGGGTCTGCACCCCATGAGCTGCCAGTCAGTTTCCGCAGGATGTTATTGCGTGCAGCTACTTTGTGCTTGGTGTTCATGCAGTGTTTCCTATATGTTAGTGTTCGGTCTAAGGTGACACCAAGGTATTTAGGATGGAAACAGTGTTCGAGCTCTTGGATGAATGGGTCCAGTAATAGGAGGTAATTCAACTTGAGATCTCTATATACTGAAAATATAATAAAACCACCTTATCCACAGATTTAATGCTGGAGGTATCACTTATTCACACTCGCAAAAAGACTCCCCTCTGGGAGTGTATATTGACCTTTGTAGGCCTTCCAGTATGATTCTATGGTCCGCTTCCAACCCAATATTGTCAATGATAGGGTTCACTATTATCCACAGTTTTGGGTATCCACTGGTAGATTTTGGAATGTATTCCTCATGGATACAGGGGGTCATACTGCATATACTGAATATATACTGAATTGTGAGCAATGCACTGAAATGCAACATTTAAACTTTTGAAAATACAAATATGCATTTGAAGATATAAACAAATGTATCTGTTAAAGCTGATATATCAATTTAGGAAGGGGACATGTTTATTTTATGTTTTAAGTGTATCCTGTCTTTCTCCCAACATGTAACCCACAATGCCAAGCTCCATAAAACAGACCATTCATTTGACTTAGTCTGCGTCTACACTGTAGAATTAATGCAGTGTGACACCACTTTAACTGCCATGTCACTTCTTTCCTAACCTTGTTTGGTGAGAAGAGGAGAGAAGACCTTTTTAGGGACCACTACCAGACTTTGGAACCATGGACTTTGCAACTCCTTTTATAAAAATGCCAGGATGGCCCTGTCCTTGTTCTCTTCCATCAGAAAACAAAGGCATTTTATGCCATCAGGTTTTTAAAAAATAACAACTCTTGTATGGTTCAATTTTTGTGGTGATATTTTCAAGGTTTGTCTATGATCTGATCACTTAGTCCTTGTCTAAGAACACCCTATGAAGTTCATTAGAACAGGATAGGTCAACACATGTGGCACTAGAGCCCTGAAACACCTTTTCACCACAAACCACACTCAGGCCAGGTAATCCAGTAAGTAGATGTTTATTTAAAGGTAAGGTAAAGGTTTCCCCTGACGTTATGTCCAGTCATGTCTGACTCTGGGGGTTGGTGTTCATCTCCATTTCTAAGCCGAAGAGCCGGCGTTGTCCGTAGACACCTCCAAGGTCATGTGGCCGACATGACTGCATGGAGCACCATTTCCTTCCTGCTGGAGCAGTACCTATTGATCTACTCACATTGGCATGTTTTCGAACTGCTAGGTTGGCAGAAGCTGGAGCTAACAATGGCCGCTCCCGCCGCTCCCGGAGATTGAACCTGGGACCTTTCGGTCTGCAAGTTCAGCAGCTCAGTGCTTTAACACATTTTGCCACCGAAAAAAAGAGAGAATAAAAGTTAAAAAGGTTATTTTCAAGAAAGTCGAGAGTCCAGAATCCTTTCAAACACGGTCTCCAGAATCAATCCACAAATATATCCATAAACAGGATAGCAAGAATCCAAGACGGGTAAACGATGCCACACATGAACTAGAAGCAAGAACAAACTTTGAAACTTGAATATATGAATTCCTAGAACATAGGACCAAAAGCTGTTCACCTGAATACAACATTGCTCTCATAAAGGATTGTACCAGGAGGAACTACTTTAAAAGGCCTCAATCCCACTTCCGGTGAGCGACAAATGGCGACGGACACGGATCACCAGTGCTCCTGGTGACCACCCGAATGCTGCGCCTGGGAAGAGCCTAGCTCTCCCTCCTTACCGCGGATAGAGACGGGAGGAGTTGCAAGGTCGGCTGGAGAACCCGATGGCCCCAGCAGGCGCCCATTCCCCAAGAGTGGGTGGCTGAGAGGGTCCGGGAAGATCCGGACAGCAAGGCGCGGCACGGGAAGCAGGAGATCCTGCACAAGCCGTACGCTTCGCTCACAAAGACTAAAGACTCAAGCAGAAAGCCGCCTGAGAGGGGGCAGACGGCAAGAATAAAAAAAAAATTGTTCTTATCTTCCAAGGAAAACTACGGAGAACTAAGAAAGAGAACGAAAACTGTGAGTGGATAAATGCTTTATTTCCATCTTTCTGGCTAAGCTGGGACTTGGGGGACTAAGGGCAGGGCAAAGATTCGGGGGAGACTGAGTCAGGGAAACATATGAACGCGCGGGCCATCCCCCCAAAATCTCCCCTGTCGGCTCTCCTGCCAACATCCGTTAAGATAAACTCAAGCCTCAAGACATTGTCCCATTGTTTACTGCAAGATTCAGCTTAATTTGTTCGCTGTTTGAAACGGGCAAGCTACAGGAATAGATAGCTTAATCTGAATATCGAGTCCCAGGTCGATTAGCAGAGAAGGCACGGCCAGCAAAAACATTATAAACAATATCCCCTCCCACTAAACAAAAGCCACTCCGACCTTGAAGCCCTCGGCATGTTTTGAAGTCCTTGGCATGTTTTGTCTACAGCGCTGTGTGGGTGCGTGAGCAAACGGACGGAAGTGGTGATGTGTAAGGAGGTGGGGCAAGCTTACTGAAGGAGGGGCATTACCAAAAGGAGGAAGAAGAAACAGGAAGTGTAGCTCCACGGACACCCATCCAGAAACACATACCAGAGAGACTAAAAGAAGGATAGAAGGATAGAAGAACAGGAAGAGACGGACAGACGGTATTGTGGGAGAGCGTACCAATGTTTGGAGGCTAGAAGCCGTAACTAAAGAGCCTGTCACCGCGGAGCAGCGAGTTATAGCACACAGCCCAAACAAAAAAAGACAGGAGAGTCTGTAGAAGATTAAGGACTGAGAAGTGTGAGAAGACAGCATTGGATTGGGCAACTCAATAGAGAGTCTACAAGAGAATTAAGGCAAAATACTAATGAAGGTGAGACAATATATTTCTCAAGAATAATTAAATAAAGCGTGAAAACTCAATTGAGAAGAAAGGAGGGAGAGAGGGGAGAGGAGAAGGAAGGCAAGAGGAAGAAAGAAGAAGAAGGGGACTCCCCAAGAGGTGGAAGCCAGTGCCCCCCCCCCTTTGCTGTGGTTGTGTGTGTGTTTTTTTTTTGTTTTTTTTTTTTTCTCTTTCTCTTTTTCCCTTTTCCCTTCGCCCACATAGAAAACAATTAAAGATATGTAATTTAAATTTTGGGCATTAAATTAACTATAAACAAGTAATTAATTAAGAACTTAAATAATCAAGCAATTGCTATTCAGATTAACTGTTTCAGGGAAGGGAAAGATTGGGAGTATTTACATTAAATGTTTATCTGTATCCATGAACTACTCTATTAATTAATCAATTAAGATTTCAACAGATAACAAAGTAGCACTAAGAGAGTGTTAATCCCTGGGATTTCAAAGGAAATAATGATAACAGCAAAGTGGAAAATGGAAAAAGACCCGAAAGACAACAAATCTATGTTACGCAGAGGATCGCTGAATGATGAGATAAATCTAAGGGATCTAATGAAGGAGATTCAATCGATCTCAGCCAAGCAAGACATGATCCAAAAGGAGGTACAAGCCATTGCTGCCAAGCAGGATCAACAACAGAAATCGCTACAAGAAGATATGAAAGATTTAAAGGAAGAACTCAGTTCCCTAAGAAATGAAATGCTCAATAATACAAAAGAAATTCAGGATATAAAAGCGGAAACGATTAATAACACAAAAGATATAAAAGAACTGAAAATGGACAATAAGAAAACGGAAAAGATCCAAAGTAAAATGCAAAAGAAACTGGAAACCTTAGAATCCAAAAATCAAAAATTAGAAAAAATACAAGAAAAATGTGAACAACAAGAGTCAGAATTCCAATTGAGATTTAGAAATATTGAAGAAGATTCCAAAGAAAATATTAGAACGGTGGTGTCACAGCTGATCGCCAACATTCTCCAATGTTCGGAACTAGAGGCAGATTCCCAAATTGATCGGGTCTATAGAATACAAACCAACTACGCAAAGAAGAACCAATCAATAAGAGACGTAATTGTCCGCTTTATCAAGAAAAATACCAGAGATGAAATATTAAAAAATAATTTGACCAACCCACCCTACTATAAACAAAGAAGAGTAGCAATAATGAAAGAAATCCCCGCATCAATAATGAATAGAAGAAGGAGATACTATTTTCTCACAGATGAACTGAAAAAGCTGAACATCAGATTTAGGTGGGAAAAATTCGAGGGGATTATGACAACTTACAAAGGAGAGAAATTCTGGCTGACATCAGAAGATAAAGCCAGGGACTTTTACAGGAAACTTAAGAGAGATATAGATCTTGAGTCAGTATCACCAAATAAAGAGAAAGTGCTCAATCCAAAAAATCCAAAAAAGAGAAGATTTGACTCACCAAAAGAAATCGAAGAAAACCTAGGACGGAAAGACAAGACGGACAAAGCAGCCCCATCCTCAGAGGCAGATGATGAAGAGGACGACAACAGCCCAATTGATGACAACCCAACCGATGAATGATTTTACCCAAACAATAAAATGTTTTTCAAACAATATTAACGGTCTGAACTCGCCATCCAAAAGGAAAAGACTATTTAGTAAATTATGGAAAGAAAAATATAATATTACAGCCCTACAGGAGACACACATAGCAAAAAAACATGTAAAATATCTGATAAACGACCAACTAGGACAGGTATATTACTCCTCGGATATTAAGAAAAAAAGAGGAGTTGCACTATATATAGACACCAAATTTAAGTCGTTGGAAAAATTCAAGGACAATGAAGGAAGAGTTATAGGGGTAATGATAGAGATTGGAGATGAGAAAATACTTCTATGTAATATATACGCTCCAAACGGCCCAAAAACGAAATTTATAAAATTTGTTTGGGAAAATATTAACCAGATAGATTTCGATCACATTATGATCTTCGGAGATTACAATGGGGTGCTAGACAATAAATTAGACAAAACCTATAATCAAAAGAGGAAAAAAGAATTCAGTACCCTGCCAAAAATGTTCATAAGATTTAAGGAAGAATTTGATCTGAAAGACACATGGAGGGAACTTAATCCTAATCAAAAAGATTATACCCATCTCTCTAGCAGACATCATCAATGGTCAAGAATCGACATGATTTGGGTGACCAAAACATTGTTAACCAAAATAGACAAAATTAAAATATTATCAAGAGACCTTTCGGACCACTGCCCACTTGTCATGGTAATAAATCATAAAAACCATAAGAGAAAATGGAGACTAAATGATAATTTAATAAAATTAGAGAAAGACATAGATAGAATAAAAATTAAATCAAAGGAATTTTTTAAATTAAATGACACCCCGGAGATGAGCCCACAGATAATCTGGGATGCCTATAAGGCTGTAATTAGAGGAGATCTAATTCAATTAAGCGCAAGTAAAAATAAAAGAAGGAACCAAGAAATAAACGAGTTGGTTAAACAAATTGATTCAGAAGAAAAGAAACTTAAACAAAATCCCAAAAACCAATTGACGAAAAGGAAATTAGAATTATTAAAAAAACAAAAAAATACTTGGGAAATAGAGAGACTAGCCAATCGGTTGAAATGGGTGAAACAACAAACGTTCGAAAATGCCAATAAGCCAGGTAGGTGGCTGGCTCGAATGATAAGAAAGAGGAAACAAAATAAACACATAGCTAAAATAAGGGTAGGAGATAGAGAGATAATTAAAGACGAGGAAATAAAGGAGGAATTTAAAATCTTCTTTAAAAATTTGTACTCAAAGGATCCCATAGGCCAGGAAAACATTGTAAAGTACTTAGGAGAACAAAAGCTACCAAAAATAACGGAAGACCAGAGACTTGAACTAAATAAGGACATTACAGAGGAGGAAATAAAAAAAGCAATAAAAGATCTTAAAGTAAATAAATCACCAGGCCCAGATGGCTTCACAGGAGAATTTTATAAAACAGTACAAGAGGAAATAATACAATATTTGAAAAAAATAATGAATCAGGCGTTAAACTTGGGAAAAATCCCTGAATCGTGGAAGGAGGCTGAAATAATTATGATACACAAGGAAGGAACAGAAGCACAAGAGATCAGCAACTATCGGCCTATATCCTTACTCAATACAGATTATAAAATTTACACAAAAGTTCTGGCAAATAGATTTAAAGAGTTTTTAAACGATTGGATTTCCGAGGACCAAACGGGATTTTTGAAAAATAGAAGTACAAAAGATAACGTAAGAATCATATTGGATATAATAGAATATTATGAATCAAACCCTCAAAAAGAGTTAGGACTTGTCTCAATAGACGCCGAGAAGGCATTTGACAACCTAAATTGGGAATTTTTCAAACTACTGTTACAAGAAATAGACATAGGGTGGCAATTTCAAAATGCTATTAACGCTATCTATGACAAACAAAAAGCCAGAGTTAGTATTAATGGCCTGACATCAGAAGAATTCCGCATCGAAAAAGGAACTAGACAAGGCTGTCCTTTATCTCCGCTGTTATTTATTTTTGCCCTAGAAATACTACTTAAAGCCATAAAAAACGATAAAATCTTACATGGGACAAAATTGGATAAACAAGAAATAAAAATAAGAGCCTTTGCAGATGATATAATCTGTATAGTAGAAGACCCACAAAGAGAGTTAAACAATTGGCTAGAAAAAATTGAGGAATTCGGCAAAGTGGCAGGTTTCAAATTAAATAAAAGGAAAACAAAAATTTTAACCAAGAACATGACTAAGAAAAAACAAGAAAATCTACATAAAATCTCAGGACTAGAAATAGCAACAAAAATTAAATATCTGGGGATTTGGATCTCTGCAAAGAATAATCAACTCTTGGAACTAAATTACTTAGCCAAATGGAAAGAAATAAAAAAAGACCTCGAAAATTGGCAAAATCTAAATTTATCATTACTAGGGCGAATAGCGGTAATCAAAATGAACATACTTCCTAAATTATTATATCTTTTTCAAAATGTCCCAATTATAAGAAATACAAAAATATTCAAAGATTGGAATAAAGATATATCCAAATTTATTTGGAAGAATAGAAAACCTCGAATTAAACACTCAATTATGATCACACCCAAACTAAAAGGCGGTTTCGGTCTCCCTGATCTAAGATTATATTACGAGGCCTGTTCTTTGGAGTGGGTGAAAGAATGGGTAACCCTTAAAAAAGAAAAAATACTTACCATAGAGGGATTTGATTTAAGAAGGGGGTGGCATGGATATATGTGGTATGATATGATGAAAGTAGAAAAAAATTTTGGAAATCATTTTATTCGCTCTGCCCTGTTAAAAGTTTGGATTAAATATAAAAATTATTTCTACACAAAAACTCCATTGTGGCTATCGCCCCTTGAGGCAAACCAAAGAAGGCTTTTAGGCTGGACAATCTGGCCAACATACAAGGAGATCCTAGGTGGACTAAATAACAGAGATGAAGAGCCCTTTGTAAAAAGCATGGAAGAGATACAAAAGAATTACAAAAACGTCTCGTGGTTTCAATATATTCAAATTAAGGAATTCTATAAAAAAGATAGACAAGTAGGGTTCAATCAAGAAAGTGGCTTTTGGGACAAATTCCTGCAAGTGAAGGAGAAAAGTATAACTATCCTCTATAAAAAGTTATTAGATTGGGTTACCGAAAGAGAAGACGTCACTAAATCAATGATACAATGGGCCAAAAATATAGGGAGGCCTATAAACATAGATGAATGGGAATCAATATGGAAAAAAAAAATGAAATATACATACGCCTCAGATCTAAAGGAGAATTGGTTAAAAATAGTACACAGGTGGTACTTGACACCAAAAAAATTGAACTTAATGTATAAAAATGTTAGTAATAAATGTTGGAAATGCAAAGACCAAGTGGGCTCCTACCTACATATGTGGTGGAGCTGTAAAAAAAATGAAAAGTTTTGGAAAACAATACACTCAGAATGTAATAAGATTCTTAAACTAAAAATGATCTTTAAACCAGAACTCCTTCTGTTAGGGTTGTATGACCCTGAAATTAAAATGGAGACAAATAAAGATAAACTTTTTACGTATTTCATAACGGCAGCGAGGATAATTTTGGCGAAACACTGGAAATTGGAAGAACCCCCCACAAAAGACCAATGGTTAAATAAAATTATAGAAATAAGAGATATGGACATTTTAACTTTTTGGATGAAGAGTAACTCCGGTAAGGCCATGAAAAGAACAAACTGGGAAGATTTCGACGAGTATCTCAAAAAAGAATATGATTGAAGAGAGAAGATGCCATATTGGAAGAGAAGAACGGAAGTCACCCAACCCCCCCCCCCCAAACTTTAGGCAACATTCCTTCCCCGGCCCCCCTCATCCTACCCTCCTTAATTTATTCCTACCCCTCTTTTCCCTCTTCCCCCCCTCTTTTTTTTTTGTTTTTCTTTTTCTCTTCTTGCCCCTCCCCCTAAACCTACCCACTTCCCTCCCTCAAAAACTTTCCCGCATAATCTTTTCCCTTAGTTTCTTCCCCCCTGGATCACTGTTATGTATAAGCAAAATTTCAATAAAAATTATAAAAAAAAAAAAAAGGCCTCAATCCCTCCCATAACATTGTTTCTCACACACCTGTTTTTCCTCTTCTTATCTCTAATTCTCTGGGAAAAGCAGGTTTGTCTTTGTTGCATGCTCTGTCTCCACAGTTCCAAGCGCCTTGACCTAGACAAACATTGATCTCCCACATTTCTCTCAGTCTGCACTTCTGGGAGGTTTTCATGAGAACGGATATCGGTTTTTCCAGTCTCGTGGGAACTGCCAGGAGATTCCAAAACAACTCTCTCTAGGCCACTTCTATCCTCCACTGGACCCGCTGAATCTATCCCGGCATCCCCTTTCCTCATCTTCTGAGCACTCAGAATCTGACCAGGTTACAACAACATGCATCTTGGAGATGAACAGAATAACAACACACACAGTTTGTCTTTTTGTTCACCCCTGCATTAGAGGGAAAATGCTTCCAAAGGTTTTATGCATACACACAGACTAAAGGTAAGTTTCCCCTGACGTTAAGTCCAGTCATGTCTGACTCTGGGGGTTGGTGCTCATCTCCATTTTTAAGCAGAAGAGCCGGCATTGTCCCTAGATACCTCCAAGGTCATGTGGCCGGCATGACTGCATGGAGCGCTGTTACCTTCCTACTGGAGCAGTACCTATTGATCTACTCACATTGGCATATTTTCAAACTGCTAGGTTGGCAGAAACACACAGACCTACATACCTATCATCTATTTATCTACCTATCTTCTATTATCATTCCCATACAATTCCCATAAGAAAAAAACACACACAAAGGCACAAGCCTATGACACATATCATTTTTTAAAAGTACTGTAAACATACGTCGTTGCTGTTACATATTCAATAATTCTGAGAAGAAAGGAATTTATCACAGCCAATGAAATTCAAAGGCAAACTTTGGAAACCACCACCACCACCTTGAATGTATATGGAAGAGGAGACATTTATGAGTTGGCTGAATCTCCTCCGCTTCCCTCTGTCACCACACCAAATGCTGAAATGGTGATCTGGCACTCCCCCTTTTTTGAAACCTTCATCTTCCACTCCCCATTTCTTCCTGCTAACTCAAATAGTTCTGGAAATACAAACTGGGTTTTTTTTTAAAGTCACAATTTTGTATTGTGCTTGCAAGCAACCTCACAATGCCAAGGCTACAGTCGCTCTTTAATATCCAGCTGAGTCCCCCCCACTGTGCTTTGTCAGTCAGTAGCAACATCCAAGCCTTCTTGTAAAAGTAATTCACACTTTTCTGGCAACGCGGGTTGCTTTAATTACCACTGACCTCTGCTGATGCTCAGACGGGCCTAGCAGGGCCAGGAAGGGGTCAGCGCCATATTCACAGCAGAAAGGAGCCACGGTGCCTTTTTCCTCACCCTTCTTACTTTATTATTAGCAAACCCATCTTTGATTGAAAACTTCCCCACATCTGAGATCCAGCCTTATCGCCGTGCTCTCTGGGGGCTTTCGTTATCAAAAGAGACCCACAGACGTCAATCAGAGAGAAGGGAAGGGTGTGTGTATGTGTGTCGGGAGGGGGGAGGAATGAGATCAGAAATAACACCAACAGCCTCTAATCAGGGGCTCCAAGTGAAGCAATGGCACATGTATCTTTTAGCATGCAAATGGGGATCAGGGTGAACATATGTGCTCACAGAATTGCAAGGAGAGACAAAAATTGAACCAATACCTTTCTGAGATTTAAAGGGAAGATGGTTTGCTTTCCCTAGACAATGCCTACTTTATGGTTCCTCCAATGCACCAAACACAGCTGCATAGGGCATCTTGTTAGGGATGTTCCAAGCACATCCAAGTCGCATGGCAAGATGAAATTCAATATTGCCAGGGAGAGTTCTGGAAATGGATAGGGCATAGCAAATTTGTCAGATCAGGCCAAGGGAATGCCTCTTGCATTGATTGTCTGGCTTACAAACCATACTGTGTTCAGCTTCTGAAGACCAGGGTATGCATTGCAAGCCTCCCTGGGTAGAAGAAGAAGAAGAAGAAGAAGAAGAAGAAGAAGAAGAAGAAGAAGAAGAAGAAGAAGAAGAAGAAGAGGAGGAGGAGATGGAGGAGGAGGAGGAGGAGGAGGAGGAGGAGGAGGAGGAGGAGAGTGCATAGCTGTCTATGCTTCCTTTTTAAACCCCCAGGAAACCGTGTAATAGGTTTGCCTTAAGGTCACCATAAGTCGGAAATGACTTGTAGGCACACAAGGCAACAATGAATAAGAGATCTCCAAGAGGTGACCAGGATTGGATTCAGGGTGGACACAGGTCTTTTATTCATGCATTCAAGCCCTAAGCTAGCAGCATATCAGGAGGGTTTGAGGAAGGGCCTGGCATGTGACCACCTCTCTTGGACCTGTCCCAATGCTTCTTGTTTAATAATTGTATTCTGCAGATAAGACAAGGAGCAAACATTCTTTGGGCACTGGAAGCAATGTCTGTAATTCCTAGCGGAAGATGCTCAAGGCAGCTCAAAGACTTCCGTTCCCCTCCTTTGAACATGGAAATGGACCTTGATTCTCCATCATCATCATCATCATCATCACCACCACCACCACCACCTGGGCCATTGTCAGAAATTTTGATTGCATTCATCTAAGGAAGACATGAAGAACATGATATGATATAGTGACCATTTGTGGGATTTGATGTTAAAGGTGGATGGAGCTTTTCCTTATGCACAAGTTTGCGATTGTTGTGTGCCTTCTGTTGTGGTAATCTCTGAGCGGTTAGACTCAATTTAACCCTCTCTGGGGGAGATTCCACCAAAAATCAGCAGAGTAGCAAAAGCAAAGCTTTCAAATGTAGCAGTTACTTACACGGGGCAAGCAAAGAGAAGCCTTTGACCATTTAGGATTGCAATGGACTGCAGAGTCTCAATAAAAGTTCAAAAAGTATTTATTCAGGTAAAAAGAACTCCATTGTAGATAGAAAAGCTTGGGAGCTGTCTAGTCTACTCTAGACTGGTTTCTAAGGAAAAATAAGAAAGGAAAAATAACAAACATCTAAATAGTTACATCTTGCCAGGAGGAATGGCGAGACATGTTGTTAGCTAGAAGAACAAAGGGAGAAGAGACTGAACCAAAATGGTTCCAACCTCATGGTCCAGTTTATTGGGGCCATAAAAGACATTCTGACCAATGGGAAGTTAGTGTCCCTAAAGATTCGCATTTTTACTAACTTCAAAGTAAGGGATGTGATGTAAACAGGATAGAGTGAAACACAGTAAAGCCTGTCTAGGCATGCTTTGGAAATGGGGAAAGGATTCCCTCAATCTAACTCTATCATCTATCTAACTATATTTAGACTTGAGTAGTCCAGCGTGATTCCCAACACCTTCATGCATTTTTTACTTTAAAATGACACTAAAGGGAACCCTTGTGACTTGTCCAAGGTCATTCAGTGGATTTCCATGGCTGAGTGGAGAATGAAACCTTAGTTGTAGTCCAGTACTCAAACCACTATATGTTACACTATCTTTAATTAGATAAAGGTAAAGGTTTTCCCCTGACATTAAGTCTAGTTGTGTCTGACTCTGGGGCTTGGTGCTCATCTCCATTTCTAAGCAAAGAGCCAGCATTATCCGTAGACACCTCCAAGGTCATGTGGCCAGCATGACTGCATGGAGTGCCGTTAACTTTCCACCGGAGTGGTATCTATTGATCTACTCACATTTGCATATTTTCAAACTACTAGGTTGGCAGACGCTGGGGCTAGCAGCAAGAGCTCACCCCACTCTCTGGATTCGAACTGCCGACCTTTTGGTCAGCAAGTTCAGCAGCTCAGTGGTTTAACCCACTGAGCCACCAGAGGCTTGGAATGCATACTCTGTCTACTCTTTAAGCTCTAGTGTGATAAGGCACTGTCGTAGCCACTCAATTGTCACTCAAATGAGCTGTGAAATGAGTGGCAAGTTGAGAAGAGTCTGGAAGACTTGCGAAAAGTAACTTTTCTGATCTATACCTCCTGGAATTTCCGCGCTAGATGAGTTGGGGAGGGGGATTGTCATCCAAAAACATCCATCTGGAACTCTTTTCTTGCTATATGGATGAGACTTAAATTTGTAACCCCCAGAAGTAACTTCTCCAAGGTTATTATGGACCCCTTCTGTGGTGCTCATGGCTGTGAACTCCTTTCCCTTCCCCACCCTCACATCTCTACCTTGGAGAAAATACTGAGATACATCTCAAGAGAATGACCATCCTTTTTAAAACAGCACAAACGACACAAAAGAAATAAGAAGCTCATTTGGAGTTTGGTTCTTCTGCTTCCAGCGAGTTTCTTTACTGGCAATTCTTCTTATATACAAAGCTGACTGAAGGGAGGGGTGGGGCTGAATCGCAAAGTGAGCTGATAACAATCCCATCATGTACAATCACATAATGGACGCTCTCCCAATTTTTAAAAGGCACAAAGTATCCTCATTAATATGATGAGAGCAGCAGTCAAATCAGCGCAGTGATTTTATCAGGGGCTTCTGACTGTACATGAATTAGAATATAAAATGCATACAGAATTTTTAATGGGGAGGCTTTAACATTCTCTAAATGCATTTCTTACTGTCATTTGGATCGCATTAAAGTGAAATTCCACATTAAAGAGGAGAGGGAATATGGCAGGCCTTAAATTATAGCCTCCCTTTGTCTTTCAGCTGGTGTGGGCTAGCAGAGAGATTGCCACCTGGGAGCCCATACGAAAAATTCAGCACCAGTTTCACCAGCCACGTAACTACATGAAGTTGTTGATTTACTGTTATTGAATGCTTTCAAGTCCTTTCTGACTTATGGCAACCCTAAAATGAGCCTATCAGAAGTTTTCTAGGTGAGATTTGTTCAGAATGGGCTTGCCTTTGCCTTTTTCTGAGGCCGAGTATAGGCCCTTCCAGGCAGGCCCTATATTCCAGGATCTAATCCCAGGTTTTATGTTTATCCCGGATTATGTGGCAGTGCAGACTCATATAATCCAGTTTAAAGCAGAAAACCTGGGATCAGATACTGGGATATAGCATCTGTTTGGAATGGCCTATGCCCCTGGTGGCACAGTGTATTAAAGCGTTGAGCTGCTGAACTTGCAGATCAAAAGGTCCCAGGTTCAAATCCCAGGAGCGGAATGAGCGCCCGCTGTTAGCCCCAGCTCCTGCCAACCTAGCAGTTCGAAAACATGCAAATGTGAGTAGATCAATAGGTACCACTCCGGCGGGAAGGTAACGGCGCTTCATGCAGTCATGCCGGCCACATGACCTTGGAGGTGTCTACGGACAACGCCGGCTCTTTGGCTTAGAAATGGAGATGAGCACCAACCCCCAGAGTCAGTCACGACCAGACTTAACATCAGGGGAAAACCTTTACCTTTACCTATGACTTGCCCAAGGCCAGCATGTGCGTTTCTGTGGTCAAGCAGGGATTTGAACCCTGACCCCCAGAGTGTCAATCTAACACTGTAACCATTACTCCTTGTTGGCTCATCCTGAGAACACTGCCAAATTTTAGCCAAGGCCAGCAAACCACTAGACATTCATATACTACTTTGATAACACCTCAACTAACATGTCTCCATCTTAAAGAATGCTGGAATTTATAGTTTATGGTGGAACGAGAGCTCTCTGGCAAAAACATCAAAAAATCTCACTAAAGTACAAATGCCAGGAAAGTAGGAATCCTATAATTCTTTAGGATGGAGCCATGACAGCTAAAGCTATGTCAAATTAGCAACCATCACTGATAGTCAACATGGATTTATCAAAACAAGCTGTGCCAGACTAAACTGATCTCTTTTTTTGATAGAATTACAAGATGGGCAGATGCAGGGAATGCAGTGGATGTAGCGTATTTGGATTTCGGGAAAGCCTTCAACAAGACCCCCCCCCCCCCCATGACCACCTGGCAAACAAACGAGTCAAATGTGGGCTAGGCAAAACTACAGTTAGGTGGATCTGAAATTGGTTAAGTGAACAAACCCAATAGTGATTCTCACCAATCCGGAAAGAATTGGAGTGCCATTAGCAGAGTTCCGTTCTGGTCCTGGTTCTGTTCAACATCTTAATGACTTAGATGAAAGGTTAAAAGGCATGATCATCAAGTTTGCAGATGACACCAGATTGGGAGGGATAGCCAATACTTCAGAAGACAGGAGCAGAATTCAAAACGATTTTAACAGATTAGAGAGATGATTGGCCAAAACTAAAAAAATGAAGTTTAACAGGGACGAATGCAAGATACTCCACTTAGGCAGAAAAAATGAAATGCAAAGATACAGAATGGGGGATGCTTGGCTTGACAGCAGTACATGTGAAAAAGATCGTGGAGTCCTCATGGACAACAAGTTAAACATGAACTAACAATGTGATGAGGCAGCTAAAAAAGCCAATGGGATTTTGGCCTGCTTAAATAGTGTCTAGATCCAGGGAAGTCATGCTACCCCTCTATTCTGCCACACCTGGAATACTGTGTCCAATTCTGGGCAATGCAATTGAAGGGAGATGTTGACAAGCTGAATGTGTCCAGAGGAGGGTGACTAAAATGATCAAGGGTCTGGAGAACAAGTCCTAGGAAGAGCGGCTTAAAGTGCTGGTCATGATTAGCCTGCAGAAGAGAAGGCTGAGAGAAGACATGATAACCATGTATGTGAGGGGAAGTCATAGGGAGGAGGATCAAGCTTGTTTTCTGATACCCTGGAGACTAGGACATGGAACAATGGCTTTAAACTACACGAAAGGAGATTCTACCTGAACATCAGGAAGAACTTCCCAACTGTGAGAGCTGTTCATCAATGGAACTCCCTGCTCCAGAGTCTGGTGGAGGCTCCTTCTTTGGAAGCTTTTAAGCAGAGGCAGGATGGCCATCTGTCAGGAATATTTTGAATGAAATTTTCCTGCTTCTTGGCAGGGGGTTGGACTGGATGGCCCATGAGGTCTCTTCCAACTCTATTATTCTATGATTCTATGAAATGGAATGTGTCTAGAGGAGGGCAAGTCCTATGAAGAGCAGCTTAGGGAGCTAGGTATGTTAGCCCAGAGAAGACAAGGTTAAGAGGGGACATGATACACATGTTTAAATATTTGAATGGAACAAGCTTGTTTTTTTTTGTTTTTTTTTTGCTGCTCTAGAGACTAGGACATGGAGCAATAGATCCAATCTACAGGAAAACATTCCTGACAATACGAGCAGGGTATCAGTGGAATACTTTGCCTTAGAGCATGATCTGGAGGTTGGATGGCCATTTGTTAGGACTGCTTTGGTTTTGTGTTTCTGCATCACAGGGGAATGGACTGGATAGTCCTTGTGATCTCCTTCAACTCTATAATTCCATGGTTCTATGAATGTATGTCCAGTTCTCAGGAAAACCTTAGACTTAGAAATCAGGCAAAGACAAATAACAGGAGACACCTTTCCTTCCCCACTAGCTCCCTTTTTCTCTCTTCTCCATTCCACCATGCTGCTCCATTCCACCATGTACTATTCTCTTTCCACCTTCCCAAATTTACTTTGACTAGAAATGTCTCTTCTGAGCATTTTGAAAATCAACAAAGTCCAATCCATGTTAGTGCTTGAGAAAGTGACTCATTTAGACTACAACAACTTCATGAGCATGAACCATGCTATCAGGGCATCTTGGGGACTATAGTCCAAAAACTCCTGTTCTGAAGCTTTGAATCGAGTCTTTGGAGGTTGACAGCCATTTCTGATTCCCCAAGGGGTGCCACTTTGTGGAATAGCATTTCTAGAAATGGGAATAGCACTGTCCAGATCTCAGCTGATATGATTTTCCAAATATGCACTCACTCTCTCTCTCTCCACCGCCATACATGATCATTGCAGAACATAAATATTTTCCCAAAAATTAAAATGACCTTTCCCCAAGAAAAGACAGCCTGTTCCACCGACATGTACCAAAAGGTCAGAGAGAACTTTTAATGGCGATAGATGGAGTTTGCCCTATTTAAATTCAAACCTAATACGAACTTTGTACAATCTTTTGGATAAAGCTCGCACTGTTCTAATCTCTGCAAATCCACTCTGCACCGGTCGCTGCTCTTATTAATCAGTCCTTCCAAGCGGCAACACTCTTCTCGATACCATTCCTCACGCTGCATTTTTATTCTTTTTCAACACCTCTTTGGCCTTTTCTATATTTTTGCTTCATCCTATGTTCAATTATCCACACCGTGGTATAGAGGAAAGGGTAGCATCCATGCAAACCTTTATGCACAGCATACAATGCAATCTTTTTTTAGTATATTTTACTTTTGGAAGATGGGGGGGGGGGGGAGAGAGGAAAGAAACACGATTTGGATGAAGTTTATTCAGCAACAGTTCCCATTTTGCTTTTGCAGGAAATACATCCATTCTTTTGTCCTCTTTTTATTCCCTCTGAACATTTTCTTCTCAGCGTCATTGTCAATACTATCACTCATAAAAACTCCAAGCTTATTTGCACCTCATTGGATTCTATTAGAAAATTAGATTGGACAATTGTACTGATCTGAATAATGCTAAGCCCTTTCCTTCACTGTCCTCCTTCCGCCACCAAAAATATCACATCTGCGTTCTTCTGTGGTTTGTGTACTTTATATTAGCACCTTGGAGAAAAAAGCATGTCATTTTATGTACCCTGTTTCAACCCCAAATTCACGAGCTGTCTGAAAGCCACACTGCAGGAGATAAGCTAGAGCACCTAACTTGCTAGAACATAATATATAGAGCTGATTATATTTGACTTATGGTCACACAACTACTGAGGATACAAACACCATCTATGGTATATTATCTACATTGTAGAATTAGTGGTCTGATATCACTTTAACTTCCATGGCTCAAGCTTTGGGATTCTTGGGAGTTGTAGTTTTACAAGGTTTTTATCTTCTCCACCAGAGTGCTGGTGCCTCACCAGACTACAATCCCTAGAATTCCATAGCATTGAGCCATTGACAGTTAAAGTGGTGTCAAACTGCATTAATTCTACAGTATAGATGCATCCCAAGTTCCACTAACAAGGACTCACTAGAGTTATTATTCCAGAGGTAGTTTTGTCAGTTCCTTCCTCTGTAAGGCACTGATATTCATTGGCTGTCTTCCATCAAGAGGCAAATCTTCACTGACTACATATCCTGTAACTGATCTGGCAGGATAGCTTAGACCACTCCCACGTTGGTGGGAGGGAGTCCTGACAATCTAGTGATGTCGAACCTAGTTTGACACTGACAGATAACCAGCCTTACCATACAAGTTCTATTCTCTTCATTGTGGTGGCCATCAGGAACAACATCAATGTAAACAATTACAACCACCTCTGTCTTGGAACCGGCCCAAATGTTTACATCAGCCTGAAGTTGCATTTTGCTTTGGATTTTGGGGGAGATTTTGGTTTATGAGGATCAAGGCTGTGTTAAACAGCTTTGGCCCGTATTAATGTGGATCAGCACCATGGATTGTTTAGCTGCTAAAAAGCTGATTTGCCAGTCCTTCATGATGGCAAATCAGCAGTCATTGTAGATGTGTCCCAAGTTCTAAAGCTCTGGCAGGATCGGTGCCCTAAGGATATTTAGTCCTCACTTTAGAATTCAGTGATATTCTAAATCTAAATTGTAAATCCCAGGGTTCCAAGGGATAGCATCATCACCGTTAAAGTAGAAAAATAGTCTTATAATTATTTGGCGCCAAAGGATCCATCTGTGTTCACCTATATGAGCCTGCACAGTTTTCTTCAAGGGAGCCAGTTCTCCATCGCTTTTATGGGCATTATCAGTTGGCCTTTTTTGTGGCTGCTCCCAGGCTTTGGAACTGCCTTTCTAAAGACTGGCCTGCTTTATGGCCTGTTTCCTGTGGCAGGAAGACTTTTTAATCTTGATTTTTGAAAGTCCATTGAGATCAATTTTTTAAAGAAACTCTTAATATTCATAGTGTACTGATCTTCTTTATTTCTTAGTAAGGATATGATTTATCATTGCTTTTATTCTATTGAGAGTTTGACTATATTTTCATTTTTGCAGTTGTAAGTTGCTTTGAAGCCCAGGACTGAAAAAGGCAGGTGTCATCATCATCATTGGAATCCTGTTCGGAGTGGTAAATGTCTAATCACCATAGTTATATGGCTATGCAGTGAACCCCAGACTGACCACCTCATATCCCTCTTATCAGAAAGCAGCTGTTGTGATCAACATGGGTCTCTTTCCATGTTGCACAGTACGCTGCTGAACAAAGCAATTTACATTATGACAGGCAAAAGTGGGGTTCCTTGTTCCAATTCCCCCTTGTGATGGAGAGGAAGGCACATTTAGCAAGCCCTTGTTGTGACCGCCTTCTACCTGGAAATCTATGTCTTCATTGGGAAAGACCATGTGGATCCAGAATAGGTCTTCACAGCCATCTATGGACCTTTGGAAGACAATCATCCGTGGCCATGAGTGATTGCCTATGATGATGACAATATGATGGAGATCACTTGTCTGGGGTGGGAATGTCAGTCAACTGCTTCCCAAGCAACAAGGGAAAGAATTTCCATCAACCACAGCAACTGCTTCCTGGTAAGTGGGTGTGGTGGACTTTCACATTCCCTACATGTCCCTTAAATTATGGAATAAATATTGATAATGAATACCAAACAGATATTCTAGATGCATAACAGGATTCTGGCCAATAATAATAACCCCTTTCCTCCTTATTAGTGAGGAATTGGACACATGTATTCACTGTGAAAAGGTTAAAAAGTACATGCTCCTTTTCAAATGTGCAGTGCCAGAGGACACATACCTGCAACAAATATTTCTTTGGAAATAAAAGAGGCAATGTCATTGCTGTGGGAAAAAAATATATGCATTGATCTAAGGTCCACCCAATCTCTTGCAATCTCTTGTCAATCTGTGGGAGATCGAGATTTGATATTGATCTGTCCAGAAATGATCTTAGAAAGACTCAAGCAGGTGCATTTCTAAATTTAGCTTGCATGTGTGTGTGGTTGGTACCTCAGTGATAAATCACTTAGTATTTCATGTGTTCTGTTGTGAGATTCTTGGGGTTAACTGTGGGAATACAAGTATATGAAATAAACAAAGGAAATCAATCTGTAGAGTGAGGGGGGACGGATGACTGTAATCTGGAGATATGGGCAAATATGGTTGCCTAATAAGATAGGAAATAATGGTTCACTGCTCTTTAAGGCTTGAGGCAAAGGCAGTTCAGTTGAAACTGGTCCAACAGAGCTCAAGTGACTACCATCTACCATCCAACTATCTCAATATGTTAGGAATAATTTGGATTATTCTTCTCTAATCCACTTTTTCAGCTGTTTTAAGATGTCCCAGGCCCCATCTGCACTGCCAAATAATCCAGTGTAGGAATTGTGTTAGCCAGATGCATCCACAATATGCACAAGGTGAATGTGATTTAACTCAGGGTAAAACACTTAATTTGACTTGACACCAGGTTAAAAAAACAGGGAAAGGTTTGAATTATCCAGGAAGATCTGGACCTTTTCTTCTTTGGGGGCAGTGGGAACCCAATGTGAGATCCAGAATTGTATCCCCACAGCCATCCTGCACTCCTTATGTTATGATTGAGCCTCATGGCTCTGTTACTGGCAGACGTGGGCGTAAGACTCCTCGAGAGTCAGATACTCTCGAGGAGCGAGAAAGAAAGAGACTGCGAGATATCTTTGCAGCACCATCTGACGAAGAGTCTTTTGAGGGGTTTACGGAGAGAATGGAGGAGGGGCTGGTTAGCTCGGAGGAGGATGAGATGGATTGGACTCGGGTGAGGGAGGAATTGGGTGCCACTGGCAATGATGGGATGGAAGATGAATGGGGACCTTCAGGATTAGACCCATGGACAAGCTGGAGGGATGGGACGGGATCCACAGCTGGGGATGCTGTGGGGCGTAGTCAGAGGTGTTCCAGCTCTGATGAGGAAAGTGATGAGGAAACGCCCGGGTTAAGGAGGGCAGCTGATAGTGATGAGGATTTGTAACTGGCATAAAATGAGGCTTGGGAGCAATTGCAAATTGCGTTGGGCAAGGTAATCTGGACGAACGCTTGGGATCTGTGTGGGACGCTTTCCTGAAGACTGGTGTGTTTTCGTGTGCTGATACGTAAGTTGTTTTGGAATTTGGGGTCAGACGGCGGGAGGAATTGTGTGGGCTTTTGTTTGTGCAAACTTGTGCTTAATCTCATTAGCTTTGACCTTCCGTCGTCTTCTTGACGGACGCCATCTCCTGCTTTGGATTTCGGACTGAACTGACCATGGCTTGACTTCCCCCTACTCGGACTTGGTGAAAACTACAAACGTCTGCTTCTGGCTTGAACTACGGAAAGGAACTGGGTCTAATCTACTGCTTCAATCCTCGGCTGATCTGTGTGTATTGGAAATCTTGCCTGCTGTGTGGAGGAGTGACTCAAGTTACTCAAAGCACAGTGCTGGCAGCAGAGAGGAATCTGCTGCCAATTAATTGCATTCTTTTGAACACTTTGTTCCCCGGCTTCTGTTTTGTTTATCCCCAGGCTGAAGCAAGCTGTTTTGTTTTTACCCGGATTAAACTCCGGTTTAATCCGGTTTATCTTTTGAACGTTTTTCCTTGCCCCTTTTTGCTTTTAAAGGCTAATACTACCTGGCCCTTGTATTTTACGGGCATTTTGAGTTCTGTTATCCAATAAACTCTGTTATCTTTGATCTTGTGGCGTTCTGTCTATGACACCTTAGGCAACTCGAGTAGGTGAGGTGGCAGTGCCTTTCTGCCTCCCACTGCCCACCCCCCTCAAACTACAAAAAAACCCTCTCTTACTGTTGCTGCAGGGTCTTCTCTCCCTGTTTCTTCATTTTTCTGGAGCTTCAGAGGAGGGCTGATTCTCCCAGGCTTCTGTGCTTCCAGAACAAGGAAGAAACAGGAAGGGAAGATGTGCAACAATGGTAAAGGGGAGGGGGGGAGAGAGATTTTCTGTAGTTTAGAGGGGAATAAGGATGAAGGGAGGGAGTTCTTCATGGTTTGGGGGAAAAATGCCAACTTGGCCTACATGTTGATCAGTACTTGAACAATGGAGTCAATGGGCCAACTCCTGGTTGGAACAACCAATAGGATTGAAACTGATGCAAAAATTATAAATGACTGGTCTTCTAGTGTGACGGCATGGCGGCTGGGAGGATTCTCTAGAGTTCCCAGTTCTCCATCTGTGGATTGAGCCAGTAGGGGATTGCAAAACTCACAGGGAACCATCCAACTGAATAGTGGAAATTTGCTCCTCAAGAGCAGACTTCTGGGCCACTCGGACAAGGTGCCCATGGGTCGTGAAGAAGGTGAACTGCACTCCCGGCTGAGAGTGCTAGCAAAACTCAGTCACCGTGAATTTTAAAAACAGAGGAAAGGAGAGCTCCAAAGCTCAACAAACTGTAAGTTTCCATCTTATGGCAATCCTAAGGTGGAACTATCATATGATTTTCCGGGGCAGAGAATGTGTGATTTTCCCAAAGTCAAACACTGTGTTTCCATGATGAAGGGAAAAATCAAACCTTAATCTCCAGAGTTAAAGTCTAATGCTCAAACCACCACACCAGCTCTCAGTAAGCATGTCTAAGTTTATTGGTAAGCTCTGACCAAAGTCAGTTGAGAGCATTTCTCAGATGGTGATGGATGAGCTCCCAAGCTAGAAGATTGCCTTGACCTCTTTTAAATGTGTTGCTACATTTACTATATGGTCTGGTTAGCAATGGCATATGTTAGCTGAGATGGTTTGCAGCAAATGGGCCTCGATGGAGATTTCTAAAAAATCAAAATAAATCAAAAGATTTCAGATCTGAACCAGTGTCTCTTTAAGGACATGAAAGGTCTCACATGTTACTGCTAATGGGCAGACTTTCATAATTTCTTGCTATTACTGTACTAACTTCCTCAGTCTCAAAGTCTCAGCAAGCCTCTCATTGTCCGGCATTTGTATCCTTCACTTTAATGAGCACTAAATAAGAATTATATAAGTATTTCAATAATTCTCAGTGGACAGTTAATTAAGCACATCTGAGTCATAGGAGCAGTCAGCTATTACCTCCTTTTACAGACAAGTGCCTCCACAGACACAAAGGGATGAGGTCAAATTTATTAAAAAAAAACTGTGTGGCGTAGTCATTTCTCTAATAATAAATGGTAGCTATGAACTGAAATGGTGAAGTTTTTTTAAAAGATCCAAGCTCTTTTTCCTCCTCAGTCCCTTCCTTTTCTTGGTGTTTCTGGAAGTTTCGTTTGCACAATGCATTACCTAAAATTTCTTGGTTTTTGTGTTTGGGGGGGGGGGGGAGGGAGTAGCCTTGAATATATTAAATGAAATATCTCCTTCAGTGAAATTTGCCTTCCTTCCACAAACCACACCGCGTCCATCTTTCATTATGCATTCTCCTTTAACAGCTTGTTAGATCCTACTGCAAACGTGAATAGAACGAGGGTGTGTGCAGAAGTCCATAACATCAGTTATACGCCGAGTGCATTTTTTTTATTAAGTCCAGCAGTTTAAAAATGTACAAAGTTCCTTCTAATAATCCATTCATTCTGTTCTCTCCTGATTCTTGGAGTAAGCCAGCACAATTATTCAAATCCCGGCTTTTAGCTCCAACATACACCTCGCCATGGGGCTGTGGGCCTGTAATCTCACTTTGGTCTTGCATGTCAAATGGAATTAACTCCCCTAAGAAATGTATGCAGAGACAACCTAAAGTGTCTAATCCTTGCGGCTGTCTTAAATTTTCTGAAACTCAAACCTGTCATCTTTTTTTCTTCTTCTTTCCCTATAGCTTTGTTGAAGTTCTCACTTAGGTTTTTTTCTGTTTTTTTCACTCCATCGAAAGATAAAGTTTAGGGAGGAAATTTGCATTTTTATATTCTTCCTCTCCTCCCGTCTGTCGCGCACTTCTTTGGCCTTTTTGTAGGCTTCCTTTTGTGGCAGAGTTTTCCTCCTCCTCCTCCCTTCCACAGATACACAAACGCACACACCACAATCAACTTCATCCCTGTGTTGCTCTCAACAGAATTCCTAACAAAGACAGATACGGTTATTCTGCATCAGGAAATGACACGAGCCGGAACACAGAAGAATCCTAGATGTGTCGTTTGCCAAGTCAGGACAGGAATGAGGAAGACCCATGCGAGGGACTGGTTGGGAATAATGATATCATTATTACCTTACCTTTCCAAACCAGCTAATCACAAAAACTAATTTGAACTTGATTAAATCTCAAATCACATTGTCTCCTTCATGAATAAACCACTTGGAGAAATTAGCTTTGGTTAGACTCACTCAGCTGCTTGCATCTTGTGTTAGAAATACATTAACTTTCATGTTTTTTTTCCCAGAGTGTTATTTTCCCCACTTCTTCAAGAAATGTCATTTCATATTTTTTATTTTTTAAATGAAATTATGGCATACAAGACATAGATCCAATTATTAATGCCCACGAAATGCAACTTACATAAGGGTCAGTGGTGTCACTAGAGGTGCAGGGGTGTGTGGACTGCACCAGGTGGCACCATCAGAGTGGGTGACACCAAAATCTCTATCTCTAAAATTTCTAAGCAGAATTTTACTAGAAATTTATCTTTTTTAGATAAATATATCCCTGTAGTTAGAAATAACCACAACATCTTGATTATGATCCCAGCATACATGTAATGTATCAACATACGAGGGTTGGATGAAAAGTAATGCCTCCACCTTTGTTACTTGGGTTTGGATGGGAATATTTTAATAAATCAAACGCAGAAATAATCCTTAGAATGTGCTCTTTACCTACCACAATTCACTTTTCCACATAATCACCAGACAATTGGATACATTTCTGCCAACGATGAACAAGTTTTCTGAAGTCGTCACAGAAGTCGACACTCTGTTTCCGCAATCAGCATCTCACAGTACCCATTGTGCACAGATCTTCCGATAGCCAAGCAAAGCAATAATGTGACCCACACGTTCTTGTGAAATGCCAATTATGCTTGAAATTTCTCTCTGAGTGATATGACGATTGTCCTTAATCAATCTGTCAACCTTTTGCTTGTGAAACTTGGTGGTTGCTGTCACAAACTCTTTGTTTGTCACAAAAGTCAGATGTTCCCACCTCAACATCTTTAAATTTACTCGCCCAACGACGCACAGGACTCACATCAACACAATCACCATAAACAGCTTGCATTCTCTGATGAATCTCCTTTGGGGTGACACCTTCTGCTGTCAAGAATTCAATGACTGCATCTTGCTTAAGTTGCATTGACCGACTGTCTGCGCAGGGTTCTATACTTCTCACTTTAACAACACAACTGTTCAATGCTAAGGCTTCCTTCCAAATGAAACTGTAGAGGAGAGTCTACTGAACAAGCCAGTACCTGTTGAGGAGTTATGAAGGTGGAGGCATTACTGTGTATATCCATCCTGTGTATTTACACAGCTAAAAATCTATGCTAATTTTCTTCAAATGTACTATACTATGGTCAGAGCTGTCATTATTATGCAATTACAAAGTTCCCAAGGTTTTGTCTGTATGCACTACAGTACATGCATACGCTGTTGTTTTGTTACTGCTTTTTTGTACATAATATCTGAATTTTCTAGTAGCAGGTGGTTGGATTGAATGGTCCTTAGGGTCTCTTCCAACTCTATCATTCCATTCTTATGATTTACACACTGGACTCAGAGCAGTTCTATATGGACACCTTATCTCAACATCAGTCTCAAAAGCCTCTTAGATTAAAACAAACATTGTCTTGGTGATGGAAAGGACCACTTCAACTCTCTAGGCAGGAAGTTTAAGAATCTATGTGCAGCCACCAAGAAGGTTCCATCTTGTGTTTCCACTAGACATGGCTAAGAAAATGATGGGAATGAGAAAAAGGTGTCTCCTTAGGATCTCCATCAGTCATGATGGAGGTGTATGTGTGTGGAGGGGGAAGAAAACAGCCATACTGTGTTCCTGGGCCACCTGAGCCCAGGAGACATGACATGACAGTGGGCATAGTTGTGTCCTGTTCCATTTGGAAACTGGCCCAGCTGTGCCCACAGGTCCAAAATCAGGACCAAGCCTGGATTCTTTGTCAGAATTCAGATTTCCCCCCAATTTTGGACAATGCCTTTCCATATGTTACTCTGGATCAGGCCCATGTGTTGTTTGGCTGCCACAGGGCTGATTCTCATCTACACCAACCCAAGTAGTCAAAGTAGATGTGGCTACAGTCAGTCAGATAGCCTAGACTTAAGCAATGTTTATAAGCCCATGAAGCATTTATTCTCCTGTTTTTAGACATCAGTAAACCACGGGGTTTTGTAAGACTCTAAAAATGACAGTGTAAGCCAGCATGGCTAAATTGTTTTGAGCACTAAACTACAAATCTGGAGACCAGGGTTCAAATCCCCTCTCAGCCATGAAACCCACAAGGTGACCTCTCATTCTCCGAAGAAAGCAAAAATATGTATCCCTGAACAAATCTCACCAAGAAAACTCCCTGATAAATTCACCTTAGGGTCACCATAAGTCAGAAATGACTTCAAGGCACACGACAACAATATTGTGTTCCTGAGCAGAAGCTGAAATATGAAGGACAGAGTTTTCAACATTTAAGTCCAGCTGACTGCAATACAGGCATGCTATATTTTAGAATCATTACCTTTGACTGACATTTAGATGTCAGAGAGCAGATCAATATTCAGTACAAATTCCATTATATTGAAAAGGGGTAGGAACTCTCCCTCAAGATAAAACTCTGTAAAATTATAACTTTGTTTTCACACTAGGAATATAAAGAATTTGATTTATAAATTCATAGTGTTGGAAGGAACCTCTAGAGCAATCTATCCCAACCCCCTGCTGTGGAGGAATACATAACTAAAGCAGTCTTGAAAGATGCCCATCCAACCTTTGTTTGAAGGCTCCCTTGGATGGTCAAAGAGTTCTTACAGCCAGGAAGTTTTTCCTAATGTTTAGGCAGAAACTCTTGTAATTTGAATACATCAATCTGTGTTCTAGTCTCTGGAGCAGCAGAAAACAAGCTCAGCTCATCTTTTCCATGACATCCCTTCAGGTATTTAAATATGGTTATCATACCACTTTCTCTTTTTTTCAAATTTTGCTGGATTTTGTTGGATTTGACATTCTGAAAAAAATGGCATTTTCACACCTTTCAAGACCTTTTGGAACAAAATGGGCACTTCGCCTCAAGCATTTACATATTTGCAAAGCTTACAAGACATTTCAGATAAATAGCATACTTACATAATAAGGCAAATGGCTTAAGATGCAAATGGCTGAAATGAGTGCCATTCTGTTAATCCTTCTTTTGTGGGGTGCCAACCCCTTGGACCTCTGCTTGGCACATCGCTAGCTTCATTCTACTAAAACTTTTTTGTTGCTGTTAATAAGTTCCATCCAAACTGATTTTTGCAGGTGTGATTTCAACTGCTTTAAATTCCTAATTTGGGTTTTGTTTTGGTTTTTTTTGGCCAAGTTGATATTTTCAGTAACTACCAGAATTCTGAACCAACTATTTTTTAAAGAAGATATAGTAAATACTGTATATATTCATGAACAAGCCAACCTCATGTATAAGTTGAGGGCAGCTTTGGGAGCCAAAATTATGGATTTTGATGATCTGTCGGTAAGTCGAAGGTCATTCCAAAGAGAGAGGAAAGCGCCAATGCCACCTTGGGACCACCATTTTCCTGCAAAGGCCAAAAGCAGTGCTATGGCAAAGAGAGTAAATTAATTTAGTGCTGCTTTTAAATTCTTCCAGGATGGATTAAACTTTTATCTTTTTTCACTGTAGTGAGAGAAAATTCCTTTTTTGATAACAGTTAAGGTACAGTTCTCACACTGGCCCATGGATATCAACAATAGGTTTTGGGGGTTAATTTTGACTGAAATTTCTACAATTATACATGAATAAATAGAGTAATATCTCTTGGACCAATCTCCCTCCAGTTCACCTTAAGTGAGTTGGTTGAAGAAGCCCCCGCCAGATGATGATAACGTGAGCGAGAATGTGACAAGAATGTGCCCTGCTACTGACAGTCAAGAGTCTTGCTCATAAGCTTGAGAGGATTAAAAAAATAGAGTGAAAGAGACCTTTGGGCCATCCAGTCTAAACCCATTCAGCCATGCAGGAATAGACAATCAAAGCACTCCTGACAGATGGTCATCCAACCTTTAAAGATCTCCAAAGGAGGAGACTCCACCACACTCCCAGCCAGTAGCATATTCCATTGTAGTGCCAAAGAGATTTTATTATTAAGAGGCTCTTCAGGTGGAATTGCATTTCCTGTAGTTTGAATCCATTGTTCCATTTCTTTGTCTCTGGAGCAACAGAAAATGTCCTGCAGCTGTGGGCACTCCTTGGTTTAATTTGAGGACCTGAGTGAAGACCTGTTCACTCAGTCTTCTTGCTGGCTATTTAAGCCAGCCTGACAGTTCCCCAACTTCAACTCCACACCATCCTCAGTTTCTTTATCACTGGTTGGTATTTCCTCTACTTTCACAACATGTGGGTGATTGGCATGAGACCTGGATCTAGTTCTGCCTCATTCTCCATTGGCTGATGGATCTTCCTTTTGTATGCTAAGGAGTGTGTTGATTCATGGAGTCCGGAGAGGCATTGAACGGGAACCTGCATGACTCCCCTTGCAGGATTGTGCTTGGTTATGTCCTCTGGATCCAGTCTGGTGTAATTGGAGCAGCATGGGCTGTCCGATGACACAATCCATGACCCATGTATGTCTGTCAACCCTATCTCAGCTGTAACCAATAAAAAAGTTGTGGTCTTTGTTGTCTCAACCTGTATGTGTCTTGTGACTTATGTTCAGATTGGAGGGACTGGTTGCTTCCTTCTCTATGTGATATCCTTTCAAATGTTTAAACATGGCTATCATGTCCTCTCTTAATTTTTCTTATCCACTCTAAACATATCCAACTGTCAGGACCCAGGCTGCAGAGCACCAATAAACTTACACAGAGGCCAGTCTCTATCTAATATCTTTATTAAAGGAATATATAAAGTCAATAAAAACAAGTGAAGAATAAAGTTCAGAAATAGACCTTTCAGGAAAGGTCAAATATAGTCCAGGAAAATAATGTCCAATATGTGATATTAAGGTCCAAAGTTATAATCCAATAACCGAAACACACACTTTGCCGAGCAAAGTGTGGGGAAATGACAAGGTCTTTTAGTCCATTGGAGCTTGACAACAAGGCTGGAAAACAAACTAGATTCTTGGCAAACAAGACTTGATACGAGGCAACAAGAAGCAAGAACAAGGTCCGTGGCGAGGTCCGGGGAAACAAGGCAGGCTTGGAACTTGGTCCTGGAAACAAGGAACTGGAGTTGCGTAGTCCACACACGATCTCACTCCTCAAGCTGACGAGTTGACTCCGCAAGGTTCCCCTTGCGGCAAAACACCTATATAGGATCTTGTTTTCCCGCCAAGGAACACTTTCCCTGGAGAACAAGAAGTGAAACCCAAACTGTGTCCAGATGCATGACTCCTTAGAATTTCCCAAGGGAAGCAGACCTAATCAGCTAATTGTTTGGCTGCGATTCTGGCGCTCCGGCGATTCGCCTCCCTAGTTCCTCTATCTCTATTATAATTGTCCCTTCGAGAAAACGGGGGAGAATTCTGCCCAAGGCTTGTTTGGCTGACTTCTTGAGGGCAAACATCCTCCAGGTGCAGGGGCTCTGATTCTGGCTGAACCGGTGGAAATCCCATGTTTTCCTCCTCATCTGCCACAATAGTACTAGGAACGGGACTACAAGGCCCATGAGACATCACACTATCCCCCTCCTCAAGGCCCCTCTCCAACATGGGCCCTCTCCGCAGGGCGCGGGGCCGCGGCTTGGCAGGATAGGCCTGATGGAAGCGGCGGACTAAGTCAGGGGCATGGACTGTGGAAGCGTCTTCCCAAGAGCGTTCTTCGGGGCCAAAACCCACCCAGTCAATGAGATATTGAAGGCGGCGGCGATGAAAGCGAGAATCCAAAATGTCCTGAACCTCAAATTCCTCCTCCCCGTCCACCAAAACAGGGGTGGGGGCCGGCCGGTTCAAATCAGGGCGTACACCATCCGCCGGAAGGAGCAGGGAACGATGAAACACTGGATGAATGCGCATGGAGCGCGGAAGTTGGAGTTTGAAAGTCACGGGGTTAAGTTGCGCCACCACTGGGTAGGGACCAATGAAACGGGCATCTAGCTTCCGGCAGGGACGGTGGGAGGGCAAAAAGCGAGTGGACAATAGAACCCGATCTCCTACCTTGATCTCGGGGCCCAGCTGGCGATGACCGTCAGTGTGGCGTTTATAGTCCTCTTTGGCTTGATCCAGATGCTGGTGCAAGAGTTCTTGCACTGCTGTGAGTTCCTGCAGCCAGTCCTCCGCTGCGGGGACTTCTGAGGTTTCAATGACAGAAGGAAAGAAACGTGGATGGAAACCATAGTTTGCAAAGAACGGGGTTTCCTTAGTTGAAGCCTGGACACCGTTGTTGTAGGCAAACTCTGACAGAGGTAACAAGGAAGCCCAATTGTCTTGTTGGTAGTTTACATAACAGCGAAGGTATTGTTCCAAAGTGGCATTGGTGCGCTCCGTTTGCCCATCCGTTTTGGGATGGTGAGCTGAAGATAAACGAGAGTCTATGTCCAATAGTTGTTGCAGTGCCTTCCAGAACCGAGAGGTGAATTGAGATCCACGGTCAGTGACCAAACTCTTGGGCAACCCATGTAGGCGGAAGATATGTTGAAGGAATAAATCTGCAGTCTCTTTGGCCGTGGGAAGACCATCACAGGGAACGAAATGGGCCAATTTGGTAAAAAGGTCCACTACTACTAGAATCGTGGTGAATCCAAGGGAGGGTGGCAAGTCAGTGATAAAATCCACGGAAATTATCTCCCATGGACGAGAAGGAGTGGGAAGGGGATGTAGTAGCCCTGAGGGCTTCTCCCTTCGTGTCTTGGAGCGCTGACATACAGGGCAGGTATTGACATATTTCTCCACATCCTTGCGGATCTTGGGCCACCAGTAGTCTCGTAGGATCAAGTGCATGGTTTTAAATAGTCCGAAATGCCCTGCTGGCTTGCTGTCATGACACAGACGAAGTGCCTTTTCTCTGCCGGGGCCCGGAGGAATGTAAACATGGTTCCTGTAGCATAGCAGGCTGTCTTTAAGTGAGAATGGGAAACGTAGTCCTTGGCGAATCTGTTCTTGAGCCCAGGCATCTATCTGTTGACTGGCTCTAATTTCTTGAGAGCAAAGGGATTCTGGGTTAGAGGGAGTTGGTTCAGTTGGAGTGGATTTGGTGTTTCCCACTGTGAGCGTGGCAAAGTTTTCCGGCTGCAGCAATCGGGACTCTGAGGTCTCTCTGCGCCCTGCAGCATACTCCGGTTTCCGTGATAGAGCATCTGCTTGCTTGGTCTGAGCCGGGGTCACATAATGGATCTGGAAGTCAAAACGTTCAAAGAACAAAGCCCAGCGCTGCTGCCTTTGATTTAGTTTTCGTGCAGTTCTTAGATGTTCCAAATTACGATGGTCAGTATGAACCTCAATGGGAAATTTGGCCCCTTCTAACCAATGTCTCCAATTTTCGAAAGCTGCCTTTATGGCCAAAAGTTCTTTCTCCCAAATAGTGTAATTTCTCTCTGGGGCTGTTAGTTGACGGGAGTAATAGGCGCAAGGATGGAGATGCTCTCCCACTGGTTGCATGAGTATAGCCCCAATTGCCACATCAGAGGCGTCAGCCTGTACAACAAAAGGGGTTTTAGGATCAGGGTGCTGAAGAATTGGCTGGGTCGTGAATAACTTCTTTAACTGCTGGAACCCTTTCTCTGCTTGCTCCGTCCAGCGGAAAGGCTGTTTCCCACGGATGCAGCTGGTGATTGGGTCAGACCAGCGAGCGAAGTCTGGGATGAATTTGCGGTAGTAGTTTGCGAAACCCAAGAAGTGCTGCACTTCCTTCTTGTTGGTTGGCGCCCGCCATTCCAATACGGCTGAGACCTTTGCCGGGTCCATGGAGAGCCCTAGAGGCAAGACGCGGTACCCCAGGAAGTCTACTTCTTGCAGATCAAAGGTGCATTTTTCTAACTTGGCATATAGTCCATGATCCCGCAATCGTTGTAGCACCATTCTGACGTGTTTCTCGTGCTCCGATTGTGATCTAGAAAACACCAAAAAATTGTCCAAGTATATGATCAAGAACCGATCTAGATAATCCTGGAAGATATCGTTGACAAAATGCTGGAATGTTGCGGGAGCTCCGGATAATCCGTAATTCATGACTAGGGACTCGAATAATCCGAATTTGGTCTGGAAGGCGGTTTTCCATTCGTCCCCTTCTCTGATGCGAACTAGATTGTAAGCCCCCCGGAGATCCAGCTTGGTGTAAACCTTGGCCCCTCGAAGCCGGTCTAATAGGTCCGAGATCAAAGGCGGGGGGTAGCGGTTCCGCTTCGTGATATTGTTCAATGCTCTATAGTCCACAACCAAGCGTAGGTCCCCTGACTTCTTTTTCACAAACATTACTGGGGAAGCAGCTGGGGATTGAGAGGGTCTGATGAATCCCTTGCGAAGGTTTGACTCTGTGAACTCCCTGAGAGCTTCTTGCTCTGGTTCAGTCAGGGAGTAGAGGTGTCCTCGCGGAATCGGGGCCCCCTCCACCAAGTAAATGGCACAATCATAGGGCCTATGCGGGGGTAGTTTCTCGGCTTCCTTTTCATTGAAAACGTCCCAAAAGTCCGAATATTTCTTGGGCAAGGTGATGATGGGCTCAGCGTCTGTGGCATGGCAGACCTTGGCTACTAGACAATGGTTTTGGCAATATTTTGAGGCAAACTGTAGTTCTCTGTTGGACCAGGAGATGTTTGGGTCGTGAAGCGTCAGCCATGGAAACCCCAAAATCACAGAGAAGTGGGGAACCTCGGTAACGAAGAAGGAAATTTCTTCCATGTGTTCCCTTATCCACATCCTGGTGGGTTCAGTCCATTGGCTTACTGGGCCCGTCTTTAGGGGACGTCCATCTATGGCTTGCACCACCCGGGCATTCTTGAAATCATGATATTGTAATCCCAGAGAGTCGGCATACTCTCTATCGATGAAATTGTTTGTTGCCCCTGAGTCTATCATGGCATGAATCATGACGGGTACCTTTTTCACTGACCACAGCGTACCAACAGAGGTTTAAACGTTGGCGGCGGGCCTTTTCGGCAACATCTAGTCTGGGGCGTACATTGCCCAACTGCATCGGCTCCTCCTCACTTCCCCTGAGGTTTGGGGCTGGTGGTGGGGGTCTCCACACTGGACGTGGCTGAATACTGGCGGAAGCGGGAGGTTTCACTCCGGCCCTTCCACTCTGGCCTCGGAGCCACTGTTTTTTGTTGGCAAGCAGGACCTCGGCTCGTAAACAATGATTGATAAGTCTCTCAAGAGAGTTTGGAGGTTCCACCTTAGAGATTTCTTCCTGCATCTCGATGTTGAGACCCTCACGAAACTGTCCTCTGAGGCTATATCGTTCCAGCCGGTGTTCTGAGCCAACACCCGGAACTCGGCTATGTACTGGGACAACGGCCTGTCTCCTTGGAAAAAAGTTTATGACCAGCCGCCTCCTCATTGTCCTCGATCCCCCATGTCGCTTTAAGGTGATTCAGGAAGTTTTGCGCGGAACTTAGATGCATGGAACCCGCATCAAATAGCGCCGTCGCCCAATTGGCCGCAGGCCCTTCTAGGAGGCTGTAAATCCATGCCACCTTGACTTCTTCTTGGGGGAACTCGGCTTGGCGGGCTTCTATGTACGCCTGGCACTGGCGACGGAAAACATGAACCTTGGAGGCTTCTCCAGAAAACTTGGTTGGAAGTGCTAGGGCAGGGAGCCGGACACCGCGTTCCTTCAAGCCCCGTATTTCTCCCTCCTGCGTACGGAGTGTATCACGGATTCTGTCGAATTCATCCTTGGAAATGGTGTAGCTGAGTGGTTGGGCTTCCGCCCCGATTCCTGTAGACATTCTGGCCTTAGGTTGTTTGGTGCTTAAGGTGGCGGAGTCAAACTGTCAGGACCCAGGCTGCAGAGCACCAATAACCTTACACCAATAACCTTACAAGGCCCATGAGACATCACACCAACTCCCTTCTCATGCCTTGGTCAGAAGTTGAAAAGATCTCCTTCACCCAATCCAACAGCTGGATCATAAGATGGCCTGGGTGTTGTACCCCAGCCTGAGATTGGCCCCATTCAGCCAGTGATTATCCCTGCACCTGATTTGCCAGAGACTCTGGGTTTGGGCCTGAGATGCAGCCAGAGTTTGTCCCAGTGGATTCTGGGACCAGAGACAGAATGGTTGCAAGCAGGTATTTTGAATCACATTCTTCACAGCAGTCAAGGTCAGATCTCCAGGTGCCAGATAGACATTCTAGTTTGGATGTGGGAGGTGATACACTGGAGGGGGATAATGAGTTTGACAGGAAGGCAGCGATAACTCACCAGAGGAGGGAACGAGAATCTTTGAGAAAAAGCAAGTTCCAGCCTCGCTTTGGCCTGTGAATCCAGTTCGATATTCCAGTGACTTTGCTGTTTGGTTTTTATTCTAGTCAAGACCCTCGCCTTGTGTTTCATCATTGACTTCATACCTTGGACTATCTTGGAGTTAATCCTGCACTCTACTCTTGTTTTCCTGTGATTATCATTTGACTCTTGTCTTGGAATTAATCTTGTTTGGACTAATCCTGATACCTTTCTTGGGACTTACTTTGATATCCAGTTTTGGACTATGCTCTTTTAGTGACTTTTAAAGACTCTTGCTTCAAGATTTGCTCTTGTGGATTTAAACCTACTTTAATGACTCTGAACTTTATTTTGCTATTGCCTTCAATAAATAGCTTGCTTGCTTATATTCTGGGGCTCCAGTGTGATTTTGAGGTGCCTGCATAGCCTAGGGGTGCAACACTGGGGTAGCATTTATGTATATGAACAGAACTACTAAAGATATATCAATAATGACTCCCTAAATTGTGAATTTATGAATGCAATATTGATTACTAGGTATTGTTGTTATTGTTTAAATTCTGTAGTGTTTTGGATGATTTAAATTAATTTTAATTGTGTACTGCATGGAGACATTATGATAAGAGAGGAGTGGAGATATGAAAAGGGGCCGGGTTGTGGTGCAGGCTGGTGAGCAGCCTGCTGCAATAAATCACTCTGACCATGAGGTCATAAGTTCAAGGCCAGCCCAAGGTGGGGTGAGCATCTGTCAATAAAAAAATTTAAAAAATAGGCCCTGCTCGTTGCTGACCTAGCAACCCGAAAGATAGTTGCATCTATCAAGTAGGAAATAAGGTACCACTTATAAAGTGGGGAGGCAAATTTAAGTAATTTATGACATTGGAATGAGGAAGTGCTATCACAGTGGATGATGAAACAGCTGCTCCCCCCGTGGCCAGAATCAAACATCCCCTCAGGAGAAGGTTAAATTGCCTCTGCGTCTGTCTCTGTCTCGGTTCTATGTGTATATGGGCATTGAATGTTTGCCCTATATGTATATAATGTGATCCACCCTGAGTCCCCTTCGGGGTGAGAAGGGTGGAATATAAATACTGTAAATAAATAAATAAATAAATAAATAAATAAATAAATAAAATATTTTAATTATAACATAAATGTATATACATATATACAAAACATATATACACATTCATTGATAGTAAATTGTGTAAATAAATGTACAAATAGGAATAACTGCCTTAAAAGTAAAACATAAGGTGTTGTTTCCTGATATGAAAGAAAGTCTAGGAGAAAATGGATGTGGAATTCAGAGAAACTAAGTCAAAATCAAGACAGAGGTTTCCACATCCCTGTTTCAGCCACAGCTGCAATTTTCCTTTCACTTGTCTCTATGAAAAGCTCTTTGAACCTGACTGCTTATGGTAATTTTTGTAGCCCTAAGTTCCAAACCAACTTTGCAGCTAATTTAATGGTGTTTAGTCATATCCATAATTTCAGTTAACCATAGCTGGGAATGGGTTCCCCACAGATGTGATGTACTTACTGTACTGTAAAGTGAAAGCTAAGGATGCATCTACATAGCAGAATTAGTACAGTTTGGCATCACTTTAACTGTCTTGTCTCAATGGTATGAAATGCTGGGAGTTGTCGTTTTACAAGGTCTTAAGCCTTCTCTACTAAAGTGTGCTTGTGCCTCGCCAAAATACAACTCCCAATACTTCATACCACTTAGGCATGGCAGTTCCAGTTGCATCAAGCTGCATTAATTCTACAGTGTGGATGCACCTTGAGAAAGGGTAGTATTCTGCTTCAGTTGATCTTACTCTAATGATATGTATTTATACAACAGGCAATGTAAACAGCAGCTGCTTCCAGAACCCTTTGACATGGAAGCCACTATCTACTGTTGTAGTCCAAGAAGGTTTGTGTGTTTCTCTTGCCAACATTTTAGCCCATCGTTGTGAATGAGGAAGGTGTTCTCCATCTTCCTCCTCTCCCTTCCTCTTCCTCTTCCTCTTCTCCACTTCCACCTCCTCCTCACTTGGGCAACTCTTCTCTTTTCTGTTTATCCCTGCCTTTGTTTTTACCCCTCCCTTTCCTCGGTTGTTTCCCCCGTGTCAAGGTTTGAATTGTACATTCCCTTGGGCAGAGACCTTTCCTGCTCTTATACTTAGTAAAGTACCACACAGACTGATGGCACTGTAGAAGTAGATAAATAATAATATACACTGCACAAAGCCCTTTGGAAGAAGAAGCCGATATGGATGTAATAAATAAACTAGAGGCGTAAGCTTCAACGGCATTTTTTATAAGATGTTTACTAAAACATTCCTTTGAATTTGGAGAGCCTATAGTGGTTTAAAATGCATATGATGGTCTAGTAAACAGCAGCACATCATCTCTCTCCTTCTTCCCTTGAACGCAGTCCACATCGCTGCCAGGAAAAGGGAGAGAGAAGGAAAAAAAAGGACACACATTTATTTTCAAGCATAAGTCTTTGGAACCACTTGGGAAGAATATTCTTGATTGAGAACCAAAACATTCTGTGATGCTTAACAAACCTGCAAATTGAAAAATTCAACATCTGCCCTGTGCTGCAATGTAACAGGAGAAGGACCCATTGTGTCGAGGGAGGGGGGAGGAAGAGAAGAAGAATCAAATCAATCCTTAAATTATATTTTTGTGCATTTGCAAAATTACTACTCTCCGAATCAAAAGCCTCAAGCTGTTTTCATCTGAGAGCATATGTTGAATCGGTAAGACAATAGCTGTACATGAAGAGAGAGAAAAGAGAGAAGCAGAGAAATTGAGAGGAGGGGGGGGGCTGCTATATAATGTAATGGACAGTAGTCTGAAGAAGATCCTTGGTTCTATATGCAAAGCCCTTTAATAATGTTTTTAGGTAAATTATGAGCAAGAAATCGGGAGGAATGTGGGTGAGCTGGTTTTAGAAGAAATATGCAAACTGAAGCAGCAGCCCAATTTTCTCTGGTTTGGGTTTGAGAATAGAAAAGGACAATTTCAGTGTAAAACAAAAGGAATAATCACGAGAATAGTTCTCTGCCCTGCCATGAGAGCAAGGAGAATTGAGTTGGACAGTCCTCTCTTTGGAAACGACCCCTCTTTGAAGGGACGGCCGATTCAGGAGCAATTTATAGTTTCTGGGTGAAGTTCTGTGATAAGTCTAGCTAGTAATAGAGATCTGGAATAGGCCATAAAGGCCATCCAGCCCAACCCCATTCTGCCATGCAGGAATACACAGTCAAATTACTCTCAACAGATGGTCATCCAGGCTCTCTTTAAAAACCTCCTGAGAAGGAGATTCCACCACACCCCAAAGCAGTGAATTTTACTGCCAAACAGCTCTTACCACCAGGAGAAGTTATTCCTAAAGTTTGGTTGGAATCTCTTTTCCTGCAGTTTGAATCCATTGCTGCATGTACTAGTCTTTGGAGCAGCAGAAAAGAAGCCTCCTCCATCTCCAATATGACATCCTTTCAAATACTTAAACATTGCTATCAAGCCCCCTCTTGATTTTCTGTTCTTCAAATTGCTGCATGTGGACTCGCTACATTTTCCAAATTACTGTATATATGTATGTATAAGTCCAACTCGTGTATAAGTCAAGAGCGGGTTTTGGGGTCAAAATTATGGATTTTGATATGACTTGATAAGTCAAGGGCACTCCCTGGAGAGCAGAGAGTACTACTCCTATGGCTGTTTCCTCAACTAGGCATTCAAAAAAGTGAGAAGCAGTGCTGCAGCAGAGAGAATAGAGGAAGTTGGGGCTTCTTTTAGGTTCCCCTAGGATAGACTATTCCTGTAGTTCTCTCAGACTCCCATGTTGAAGCATAAATGTGGCCTGAGAGAACCAGTAGTAAAGGTAAAGGTTTCCCCTGATGTTAAGTCCAGTTGTGACCGACTCTGGGGGTTGGTGCTCATCTCCATTTCTAAGCCGAAGATCTGGCGTTGTCCATACCTTCCCACTGGAGCAGTACCTATTGATCTACTCACATTGGCATGTTTTCAAACTGCTAGGTTGGCAGGAGCTGGGACTAACAGCGGGCGCTCATTCCGCTCCCGGGGTTTGAACCTGACACCTTTTGGTCCGCAAGTTCAGCAGCTCAGCGCTTTAACACACTGTGCCACCAGGGCCCCCGAAAGAACCAGTAGAATGTCTAAATTGTAAGTTGAAATTCATGGGCAGAAATGGGGATATACAGATGGAAGATTTGACCACATAACCCATCAACTCTTGACATGAAAACTACTGTCTCCAATTTGATTGTAGCTTTGGCAAAAGATGAGTTCCACATACACTCCTCAAATGGAAGAAGCAGTACACTTACCCTGAATCTACTTTAAAAAAATCTCTCCAGTAACATTTTTCTATCATGTTGGTGTGAGTTGGGTAGTCCTTGGGTAGTTCCTTTGTCATGGATTTCCCCTCCTTCCACCCTCCTGGGGTTGATCTTTGAAAACTGCAACTTTATGCATGCTTTCTTAGCAACAAGTACTAGTGAATGTAGTAGGACTTTTCCCTGAGCAGAGTTTCCTGTGTTAGTGTGATGGGCAATTACATTTATCAAATCTGATTCCATTTGCAAATACAGTAGAGTCTCACTTATCCAACATTCTGGATTATCCAACACATTTTTGTAGTCAATGTTTTCAATGCATTGTGATATTTTGGTGCTAAATTCGTAAATACAGTAATTACTACATAGCATTAATGTGTAATGAACTACTTTTTCTGTCAAATTTGTTGTATAACATGATGTTTTGGTGCTTAATTTGTAAAATCATAACCTATTTTGATGTTTAATAGGCTTTTTCTTAATCTTTCGTATTATACAACATATTAGCTTATCCAACGTTCTGCTGGCCCATTTATGTTGGATAAGTACAGTTGGTATTTTCTTTGCTAATAGATGGTCTGGGCATGAATCAAAGAAGGTATAAACAAACAGGCATTCTCTACTGTGTGAAAGGATGGAGGAGTGTCTTTCTTCACATTACCCATATATGTCTGCCAGCTACAACTTTCTTTATTGCTTATGCTACTTTTAAAAAATCCAACTAACTAATCAGGATTCCTTTTTGGTAAATTAAAATTTTATTGGGCCATCAATTCAACTGAATTAATTAATTTTGAAGTAATTTATTAAAGGTCTTACAGTAACCTAAGTGAAGATGGAAGCATTTCCCCCTGTTTTTTTAATTTAAAAAATCACAAAACAAGGTTCTATTAAGAGGCTCTCAAAGCATTCAAGAAATGTGTGCAGAAATTCAGGGACCTCCAATGATTTCATTGCTTTGGAGTGGTGAACCCACTCTGAATTTTATGAGAGTCTTGGGATCTATCCAAGGTGCTGAAGTGAAAAATGTCACCCTAGGCTGAAGGCACCAGATCCTGTCTGATTGTGGAAGCTAAGCAGGTCAGTCCTGCTTATTACAGTAGAATCTCACTTATCCAAGACTCGCTTATCCAAGGTTCTGGATTATCCAAGGCATTTTTGTAGTCAATATTTTCAATATATCGTGATATTTTGGTGCTAAATTCATAAATACAGTAATTGCAACATAACATTACTGCGTAGTGAACTACTTTTTCTGTCAAATTTGTTGTATAACATGATGTTTTTGTGCTTAATTTGTAAAATCATAACCTAATTTGATGTTTAATAGGCTTTTCCTTAATCCCTCCTTATTATCCAAGATATTCGCTTATCCAAGGTTCTGCTGGCCTGTTTAGCTTGAATAAATGGGACTCTACTGTATTTGGATGTAGGATCACCAATAAATCCCAGGTTCTGTAGGCTCTATTCCAGAGGAAGGAACTCACCAAAGTCCCCCTGAATACTCCTTGCTTAGGAAAACTCTAAGAAATTTGTGTGGTCACCAAAAGTCGACATGAAGGCAACTTGAAGGCATATGCAAACCCACACATACACACGTGTGCAAACACATAGAGGGAAGTTTCACAACTTTGGCCATCTTCCTCTGCTGACAGCTCAGAAGACAGAGAAAAAGCAAGCACCATCCTCCAATTGTTAGAAGCAGGAATCCAGGAAGCTGCGTAAGTCCTTTCTATTCCCTGCGACCATGAAAAGTAAACTAAACTATGCAAAAAGGTGGGAATGAATTATGCAAAATGAGAAAGATTATAAAAATCTGCTCCATTTGAATAATTTATGGAGGTTGCAGAATTCAGCTTTTGCCTGGGACAAAATGCTGAATGCTTTGGTTCAGCAAATATGTATACGTAGGCAACGGGAGCACTGCATGCTGTATTTATGCCTTTGTTTTAGTTAAAAGTTCTTTCCCCCCACCTCCCTCTTTTGCATATCGCAGATATTGCTCTGTAAAGTCATTTTTTAAATAACTCATTAGGCTGAGTTGGCAACAATGGCAAAAATATTTCGACCCACCTTCTAAGCTTTCTTTCTAGGTAGCAGATCCACCTGCTTGACAGTCGACATTGTAAAAATATCTCTAGGTCCATTCCTCATGTTCAATTGCTCTGTTATGGTAATAGTCAGAGGCACACCATGTCGTAATTACTTACAGCTGACTTAAGAAAAGAATATTCAACTCCCCCACTGTTCCACTAGAAGGTCTTTATGCGCTATTAACTCATTCCTGAGTATTAATACTCTACTGGTAATTCTGAGTGCTGCTATTCAGCACTGTAATCGGAGGACTATTAAATAGCAATTATTGACCATATGGGTTAGTGGATATTTGTTGTGGAGAGAGTGGCAAATTTTGTGTGTGTGTTATTTTAAAATCTCTTTCCTGGAAGGAAATACTGCACATTTCTGAGTGTGTGCAATTGAAAGGTGAAAACATTGTGTACAATAAAAAGACATACCACAGAAATGTAAGAGCTCCCAGTAGCACAGTTGGTTAAACCCTTGTGGTGGCAGGACTGCTGACTTGAAGGTTGGGTTGCTGACCTGAAGGTTTCCAGTTCGAATCCAACCCGGGGAGAGCGTGGATGAGCTCCCTCTATCAGCTCTAGCTCCATGCGGGGACATGAGAGAAGCCTCCCACAAGGATGGTAAAAACATCAAAACATCCAGGCATCCCCTGGGCAATGTCTTTGCAGACGGCCAATTCTCTCATGCCAAAAGTGACTTGCAGTTTCTTAAGTCACTCCTGACATGAAAAAAACCATAGAAATATGTCATTGTTTTCTATGAAACTCAACATACATGTATTGCTATCCCACCATGTTGAAATATGGACAACTTTTATTTATTTACCTGAATTAACTTTTTGTGACTTGCAACATATAACTAAAGAGCATAAACTCAGTGTGTATTTAAGCCGAGGTAGTGGCCCTCGCTGATCTACCCTCACCTAAGCTAGGTGAAATACCTGGGTCCCCAGATATAGTAAACTTTAACATTTCCAGGGCAACTGCTCAGGGAAATGTACAAAGAACTCTGCCCTAAGTCCAAAGAATTTCACGGAGCCAGAACTCTCCCCATTTCATGGCCATTTCTGTTCATACTCACACTGGTTACGGAAACACAGGTGAGGATTTCCATTCCTAACCCTGGCAGTGCAGTGGGTTAAACCCTTGTGCCAGCAGGACTGATTACTTGAAAGTTGGGCTGCTGACCTGAAGGTTGCAAGTTCAAATCCAACCCAGGGAGAGCGTGGATCAGCTCCAGCTCCATGAGTGAACATGAGAGAAGCCTCCCACCAGGATGGTAAAAACATCAAAACATCCAGGCATTCCCTGGACAACGACCTTGTAGACGGCTAATTCTCTCACACCAGAAGTGACTTGCAGTTACTCAAGTCGTTCCTGGAATGAAAAAGAAAACAACATAAAAGGGTGTCTTAGATGTACACCAAATGTACACCTATGTCTGCTTTCTGTGGAATTACCTATTTATAGCCCCCAGCTCTCAATCTGCCCTTACAAACAGTATAGGGTAGGCAACCCTCCCCCCTCCCCCCCCGAACATAGAAAATGCACAATGGCTGGTTCTGCAAACCCAGTAAATAATATTACATATCGAAGACAATGACAAATGTTTATGTACCATACAAGAATGAAGAGTTGCATCACTAACTGTTGCTCATAAGACTTTGTTTCCACAATCCTTATTTCCTCCTCTTCCTCTCTTCTTGATCTTCCTCCCATTCTTTTCTCCTCCTCATCTTCTTCTTTCTCCAATCTTCTTCCAGTAATAGAATTCAGACAAGCCAATAATATATTTAAAATAAATGTAGATTAAAAATTATACTCCAAACTGCAATAAAAGTATAAGTATAAAAGTTATTTAAAATCAGTTAATTAAAATATCAAACATAAAAATACATTAAAATATTACAAGAAAATGGTAGGGTATACATGTGAAATGTTAACAGGAGACGGAAGAAAGGCAGAACTACTCACCACTTTCTTTTTCTCAGTCTTCTCCCAAAAGGTTAACAGTGCTCAACTTGAGGAGAATGGAGCAGAAGATGCAATCAGAGAAATGCATCACAGAATAAGTAAAGAGGCAATACAGCAGTGGGTCTCAAACTATGTGTCCCCAGATGTTTTGGCTGTCAACTCCCAGAATCCATAACAGCTGGTAAACTGTCTGGGATTTCTGGGAGTTGTAGGCCAAAACACCTGGGGACCCACAGGCTGAGAAACATTGCAGTGCAGGAATATATGGCTAATCCAATTCAAGTCTTCAGCACTGATTGAACTACATCCAAGGGTATTAAAAGAGGTAGCAGAACCACTGGCAATCGTCTCTGAGAATACCTGGAAAGTAGAAGTTCCAGCAGCCTGGATGAAGGCTAAATGTAGGCTAAAGAGGGTTACTGTTAAATGGATTAGGAATTGGTTAACTGGGCAGACCCAAAGGGTGTTGATCGAGGACTTCTTTTTCATTCTCCTAGAGCAATTTACCCAACAAGTTTACCAGCTGTTAGGATTTCTGGGAGTTGAAGGCCAAAAACATCTGGGGGACCCCAGGTTGAGAACCACTGTCCCAGAGAGAAATAACTAGCAGAGTGCTACGGGGCCGGGCTGTGGCGCAGGCTGGTGAGCAGCCTGCTGCAATAAATCACTCTGACCATGAGGTCATGAGTTTGAGGCCAGCCCGTGGCGGGGTGAGCACCCATCAATTAAAAAATAAAAAATAGCCCCTGCTCGTTGCTGACCTAGCAACCCGAAAGATAGTTGCATCTATCAAGTAGGAAATAAGGTACCACTTATAAAAGTGGGGAGGCAAGTTTAACTAATTTACGACATTGGAATGAGGAAGTGCCGTCAGAGTGGATGATGAAGCAGCTGCTCCCCCCTGTGGCCAGAATCGAACATCCCCTCAGGAGAACGTTAAATTGCCTCTGTGTCTGTCTGTCTCTGTCTCGGTTTGATGTGTTTATGGGCATTGAATGTTTGCCCTATAGGTATATAATGTATACATACAACACCCTTCGGGGTGAGAAGGACAGAATATAAATACTGTAAATAAATAAATAAATAAATTCTGTCTTGGACTTGGACTGGATGGCCCTTGTGGTCTCTTCCAACTCCATAATTCTATGTCTCGGCCCTTCAGATATGATGACTGCAATTTTCATCTTTCCCACCCATTGACTATGGTGATTGATAATGATATGAATTGCATTCCAACACATTTAAAGCCCACTTAGTTGGGAAAGGTTGCTACAGTGGATTTGGCCAATGAGTGTCTCAAGAAATGGCAGAAAGAAAGATGTTCATTCAGTACAAAGCAAGAGGTACTTTTGTAAAGAACACAGACCATTAAGAAAGCAACACAAAATGATTTGCAGTGTATTTTAAACCCTGACAGCTAAAGGAGGCTGTCTCGACTTAGTCTTTAGAAGAATACATTCCATTAAGAGAATTAAACTGTCTAGTCATATAAGCTAGCACCATAAAGCAATAAAGTATGGATATTAAATGAAGATATTGTAATTAGACCCGTAGCCATCATATTAGTTTGGGGCTATAAGAATGGAAAAATCAATGCAAATATGTTTATATTTCTGTAATTGTCATTGCAATGGAGTACGTTTATGTCCAAATCTTGTTTAGCTTTGCCTTTCAACCTCTTGTGGAGGCTACATTATTATTGCTTTTCAGAATAGGGAGATAAAGATATTTTAGGAATGAAAATAATGCGAGCTGATGCCATGAAGCAGGACTATATTGTCAGATATTTCCGTTGGATAAAATTCTATGTTGGGAAAATTTCATTTTTTATATATTCTGTGCACATCTCCAAAATGCTTTTTAGTAGTCAGATAAGTATGTAAAATCATTCTAGGTTTTGTTGTTGTTGCTAGATTGCCTATAAGGCTCTCCCCAAATAATACCCTGTGCATGAACCCAAGCTGGATTCTTGGGTTCTGGTCAAGATTAAGAGAATTCAAGTTTTTACATATAACTAAAAATATAAATATTTACTTATATGAAGATTGCATGGAGGAATGAATACTTTCTAATGTTTTCTCTCCACTTCACAAGATTACAAATTCTGTGCATTTGTCAATGATTTTGTGAGTCTCATTTTGTGACTTCTTTAGTAATATATTTATTTATATGCTTCTTTTCTTCTGGCATCAGACCCAAGAAAGCTCAAAACAAGTAAAAAAACTAATTAAGACAAAGAAGTTTATAACATCAGCTTTGTTAGACTGTGTAAAAGACATCAAAAGAGAGTCAAAAATTAAAAAGAGAACTTCACTAAAAAGATACTTTCCCCCACAGTAACATTAAAATCAATGTCTTGCCTAAAAGTTAGGCAGGCTCATAGCAAGAGGAACAGTATTTTAGGCAATCTGGACTTAGGAATAAATACTCAGTTATGGTTTTACCAGCTCCTTCCTCTGAAATATATCCTACAGTACCCAGTATTCATTAGTGGTCTCTATATAAGTACTAGTCCTGCTTAGCATGAAAGATTAGATGAATATGGTGCCTTTAGGGTAATTGCAGCCTTCTACCCAGAGTAAGACATAACCAACTTAAGGGTAAAGGTAAAGGTTTCCCCTGACATTAAATCCAGTCATGTCTGACTCTGGGGGTTGGTGTTCAACTCCATTTCTAAGCCGAAGAGCCGGCGTTGTCCATAGACACCTCCAAGGTTATGTGGCCGGCATGACTGCATAGAGCATAACCAAACTGTGAATCCTTTCAAGAATTTCTATATTATATTTTATTGCTATACTGTTTTTAAATTACTGTTTTAAATTTCTGTTCGTATGTAAATTTATGTTGTTGTTTTGCTTATCCCTGTGTAAGCTGCCCTGAGTCCGTTCTGGGACATGGAGGTGGGATACAAGAATAAAGTTATATTATTATTATTATTATTATTATTATTATTATTATGTCTTGTTACTACCTTTATTTCCATGTACAACAATCTATGGTATGTACATTTACCGATCCTGCATGCTTCCAAACAAAAACTTTACTAGGTCTTACTTTCGGGGGAGGCCTTATATTTAGCAATTCAGCAAAACCTCTACTAGGTCTTATTTTCTGGGGATGTCTTATTTTCAGGGAAACAGGGTAACAGCGGGCGCTCACTCCACTCCCCGGGTTTGAACCTGGGACCTTTCGGTCTGCAAGTTCAGCAGCTCAGCGCTTTAACACACTGAGCCATCGGAGGCTCCCTATAACCAACTTATAACTCCCAAATATTTTAACCATCAGGAATCACTAAAACTATTTTAAAACATATTAATCAGAACAACAATTTAAAATACTTCAAAAGTACAATTTGAATTGTACATGTGAATTTTGAAATAAATCAGCCCTTAAAAGCTTTCATTAAAGAAAAATGGAAAACAACCAACATGGCATCTGTTGGCGCTTGAAAGATGTGGCATTTCACAACCATGGTGACATAGCCAATAAGGCCCTTTCCCATGTATTGCTCCAAGTGGGTCGCTCTAATAGTCCTCAACTCTCAGGCAGGTATAGACACATATAGGCAGGCAGACACACAAACACAAATATTTTTATTTGAAGTTATTGGCCTTAACACTAAGACCGCTGGAATTGCCACGGATCGTGGCAAATCTGGCGTTGCCCATCAGGGGGCATAGGGAACCTGTCGCTTCACACACAACAACACACATCTTTCCCAAGTCACGATCATTTGGGGAAAATAATTGACTGACTGGCTTTCTCCCCCATTGTTGCTGGTGCAACACAGGAAGCCTCCCATGTTGCCACTGTGGTAGCATACATCAGTTCCGCTACAGTTTACCCTGCCAAAAGTTCCTCTTCATAGTGGGATGGGAGCTGGTGGATTCCATTGGTAAACTATACCTGAACTGATATATGCTACTGAATTCAGCCCCGTGTGATGAGATTGTATGTCAAGTCTCATCCATTTTTTCCTTTTCCCCCCTCTTACTTACACCAAAACATTTCCCCTCAATATTAGACTTCTGCAATGAGCTGTGCATTCAGTTACCTCTGTACTTAGTTCAGAAACACCATTTAGTTCAAGGTAGACAGATTGTTTACAAGAACACCTAGGAGTGAGCATATCACATCCATACTAAAATCACTCCACTAGTTGCCAATTAGTTTCCGGGCAAAGTACGAAGTGTTGGTTTTGATCTTTAAAGTCCTACATGATTTGGATCCAGATTAACAAGATCATCTTCTCCTGTACAATCTGCCCTTAAGACACAGAGATTCTCTGAAGGACACTTACTCAAACCAGCCAGAACCCAACTGACAACCATCACCCAAAGTGCCTTTTTGCCTGCCACCCCACAATTGTGGAATGACCTGCCAGAAAAGATCTGGCAGCTAAAAGAGATGTCAGAATTTAAGACACAACTGAAGATCCATAGCTTCTGGAGGCCTACACATTAAACTTTCAACCATGAATTTTGGATTTGCATTCTATTGCTCCTGCATATTGATCTTAGTGCCAATGTTTTCAAGTATGTATTTTATAGCGGTCTGTTCTGATATAGGTATTTTATTGTATTTATTTTATGTTGATGTGTTTTGACTGTGTTGTATCCCACCTCATTGGGAGAGGAAGGTAACAAATAATAATAATAATAATAATAATAATAATAATAATAATAATAATAATAATCAATTCTTAGGTATCACTACTCTATGGTATATAGAGAAACTCGCCACATTTTATATTTCCTTCTATCTCTCCTCTAATGCCTTTCAAATGAAGGTCTGGTGCAGGGAGTCCCCAAACTTTTAAGTGGAGGGCAGGTTCACAGTCCCTCAGACTGTTGAAGGGCTGGGCTAAAAAAAAACTCAAAACAAATGCCCTTGCACACCGCACATATCTTATTGGTAGTGCAAAAAAATGAAAGACCAATAAAATATTTAAAATGAAGAATAATTTCAACCAACATAAACTTGCCAGTATTTCAGTGTGAAGTGTGGGCCTGCTTTTGACTGATTTGGCTTTTTTCTGATTCAAAGTAATTAGGATTGCTGTTGTTGTTGTTGTTGTTGTGTGCTTTCAAACCTTTTCAGACTTAGAGAAACCCTAAGTTTAAAGTTTAGGACGGGACTGGGCCAATGTCCTTGGAGAGTCACAACTGACCTGTGGACCTTAGTTTGGGGGCCTGTGGTCACTCTGAAGGATGAGCCATTACCTCCTCAGCCCCTAAATATCCAGTAATATTAATAGGAGCTAGGTGGCTAAATCCCATCTCATGGATTATTTAAACTGGCAAAATCAAGGTTTGATTTTTGGGGTGAGGGAGAATATTTTCAAGTCATACATGGTTGAATCTGTGGGTGCAGAATCAGTTGACAGATAGGGCCGTGAATGTACATTCAATAATCAGTAATCTCCAAAATCACAACTCAAACCTGGCTGCTAAAATACTGAAAAATGCCCTCACTAACCTCAAACCACAGGCAAAACAAATGTGTTTATTCATCATCACCTGCCACTGCCACCTTCAGGTATGCCATATTGACAAAGACCTTGGCGCCCTACATTTTAATAGCCAGAGATGTCCACGGACCTTCATGGAGTTTACTCATGAAAATCATCTGAGCATGAGGAGGGAGACGGCAAGGGGAGTGAGGGAGGAATGTGAGCAAATGCAGTCACACGTGCTTAAACTCGATTATAGTCAAGAAGAGGATTATGGAGTTAAGCCAAAGAATTTTTGCATTTGTACAACCCAGGAACGTTATCCTAGGATGTGCAAGTGAATCGGTGGAATCCTACATGGCACTTTACAGCCTCTAACATTTGGCCCTCTGCATTTAAGCATATATTTAATCCGAAGTATGTTCTTAATGCATACTGTTAATTCTATCGTTCAAATGAGATGTGTGCTTTGCTAAGTGCAGTTCTTTGCTCACACAAAGTGTAGGCCTTGTTCAAACATGGAGGTGCTTTCTTCCTGAGATGTCACATTTGGGGAGAACATAATCTAGTGTATTAAGAGTTCATATGCATGAAAAGGGCTCTGTAGGAATGAGCCACTTAAACGCATGGGGCAATCTATCAATTCTCCAGCTTCAGATGTGTGTTTGGCATATGCCAGATAAATCTTGTAATCCATTAAAGCAGGGATAATACCCTGGCACCAATTTTCTGCCCTAGGACTGCATAGAGGGACCAAATCAGAAAAATACAAAATTACACCACACTCTCAAATACGAAAGCTGCTGAAAGTCAATTTTTGGTTAGGAAAAATGATGGGGGTTTACGAAAAACAGTTTAGTCATCTAGGTTCAGTTAAATTTATTACACTCTATATTTATTTATTTATTTATGTATTTATTATTTACCCCATTTGTACCCTGCCTTTCTCCACCCCAAAGGGGACTCAATGCAGCTTATATCCCATGTGTCTTCAGTGACTCAACTTGTGCCGCCATTTATAATATGAAAATAATCCTTAGCCCTAACCCTACTGTTAAATCTCAACTAGAGTACATCTGTAGAGTCAGATGGTTACAATGGATGAATCCCAAATCTACACATAGGTAAGCCCTATTTATGCCATGGGTACATTCTTCTTGAGGATGTTAGATTTATTATATAGGCATATTTATAGTACATTTCTAGTAATGGGACAAGCATATCGTGAGTAACTGAAGACTAGGAATGGAAATAATATTCATCAATATTTGATTGGTGGACAAAATATGGGTCTCATTATTGTTCTAGAAGCCTGATGTTGAGAATACTAGAGGAATTAAATTTGTTATGTCCTTCAAGTCAATTCTGACTTATGGTGAGCCTCCTATCTGGTGAACCTTTCATTAGGAAGATTTCTTCAGAGATCTGTCTTTAGAAAGTACAACTTGCTCAGTGGGTTGTGAGCAGGAATTTAACCCATGATTTCTTGATGTTCTAGGCTCTTCAACATGAAAAATGCATGTGGCCTTTTGCACAAGGAGCTTTAGCACTGAAAATTGTATTTTCTGCACAGAAACCCATTTTCCTGCACATGAAAAGGCATTCTCATGCAGAAAACCACATGTATTTTTGAGGACAAATATGTCCCAAGCTCAGAATAGTAATTGAAATCTATGCAGAAATTTGCGCACATTCTCATAGCAAGGAGAAAAATCATAACACCATTTATGATATTTCCTAAGATTTACATATCTGTTTCGGACCCACTGATTTCAAAGGATCTGTTTTAACTGTGATGAAATCTGGACCCAGTCCACAGAGTCAAACTCAACTTTTGAAAGTTGAACAAAGTCTCCCGATAAATTTGGTATTAAAATCAAAAGCAATCTAAAACGTTGCTGCTCTCCTTTTAAAAAATTAAGCCCCATCTCATCTGCAATTGAAATGTCGAGCATTTGCATAAAATGTGTGAAATTAGAGATAATTGAAATACAGTCGCTCTCAATGTGTCTGCTCCATTTGCAAAATAAATAAATTAAAATGTCCACTAAAAGAGTGTAAAAGCCAACCCCCCACTTGCCTGCCCCCCTTTACCCTTCACATTTGTATCCCTGGAATATTTTAATTTTTAGTTTCTATCCAGGAAGAGAATGACAAGTAGCCTCCGGGAGTTCTTCCCCTCCAAAAAAAAAAATATGTATACTGAAATTCAAGAATTCAGTTCCATCCACTGTACTCACATCATGAAATTATATACTGAGATATTCTTCAGGAAAGTACAGGAAAGTCTTTAGAAAAATAAGTGTTCTTTTATTCTTGGGTTTCTGGCAAGATAACAAAAAAGAATCTGAGAGAGCAATAAGGAAGGCTTGAGATAGAATAGCTCCTCATCCTTAAAAAAAAATCACATTCTTATGATGGGTCCCACTTTATTCACCATTAGACAAATATGCCATTTAGATGGAAACATTTCCCTTTCCTTTTCTAAGGAAAAAAATAATGCTGTTTTGCATTGAATTAATTGCAAGGCTGAGATTCTGCATTTTGTTCGGGAGATGTAACTCAACTTTCAGAGTGCATTTGCACTTTGGAATCAAGGCAGTTTGGCACCACTTGCATAACTCAATGCTATGGAATTTGTAGCTTGGTGAGGCACCACACCTCCTATGATTCCATAAGGTGGTGCAATGGTTAAAACCCTTGAGCCTGCAGGACTGCTGGTTGAAAGGTAGGCATTTCGATTCTGGGGAGTGGGGTGAGCTCCTGTCTGTCAGCTCCAGCTTCCCATGCAGGGACATAAGCGAAACCTCCTACAGGATGGTAAAACATCTGGGCGTCCTCTGGGCAACATCCTTAGGTAAAGGTAAAAGTCCAGTTGTGACTGACTCTAGGGGTTGGTGCTCATCTCCATTTCTAAGCCAAAAAGCCAGCATTGTCCGTAGACACCTCCAAGGTCATGTGGCTGGCATGACTGCATGGAGCGCCGTTACCTTCCCGCCGGAGCGGTACCTATTGATCTACTCACATTGGCCTGTTTTCGAATTGCTAGGTTGGCAGGAGCTGGGACTAACAGCGGGCGCTCATTCCACTCCTGGGATTTGAACCTGGGACCTTTTGGTCCGCAAGTTCAGCAGCTCAGCGCTTTAACACACTGTGCCACCAGAGGCCTTGCAGATGGCCAATTCTCTCACAACAGAAGCGACTTGCAGTTTCTCAAGTCGATCCTGACACGGAAATAAATGATTCCGTACGCAGTGAGCCATGGGAGTTAAAGTAGTGTCAAACTGCATCAATTTCATGGTACATATGAATCCCACTTTCTCTTTTCCTTTTTTCCAATGCATTATCTCTTATAGATAGATCCCTTGTTTGTGCAGACACATTCTAGGTGGCAGCAAGAGAAGCAAACCGATCACATAAACAAGCCTCCGTATTGTTGCCTGTTGCTGGTGTCACTGTTGAAGTCCTCTGCTGAGTTGTGTTTCCTTCTTGCTTTCATTCTTTACCCAAAATATAAAAATATCTGGACATAAAGAGGTTTGGGATGTTTCCCCTCCTCCTGAAATCCTCCACACTGGCAGCTTTTTTTTCGCCCTATGAGTTGTCATATCTCCCCAACACCATTTCCCATAATGATGGGCACGTCGGCGAATGAAGACAGTAACCTTCACCTAGGTTTCCTGATTCAGTATTGTGCACAATTACCTCAAATTGCTGTGGGGGTTCTTTTTGCATGTTGGAAACCGAGGCGTTTGAATAGCTGCCCATTTCTCGCCACCAAAGCGTTTCTTTTTTGAAGTTGATTGGTGTCCCCCCAGTAACAGCAATGCTGCCTGGCATTGGAAATGACAAGATAACCGGAGTGTAATTTCCCTATAAGAAGAGAGAGGGAGAGAAGGGGAAATATATATCCATGGGGCATCATATGAATACCATTTTTTTGGAGCTCAAAGAATAACACCACAAAGCTGTCTGTGTGATTCCTAGGAAGAAACCCTCAGGCTGAGAAGAGTCAAACCCTGACACATTGGCAAAGTGTGCTAATAATGTGTAATTGGACTACAGGATGGAGACCTTCCCACTTCCAGGGCTCTGAAAAGCACAATTTCTCTGGTGTCAAGTTGGTAGTACAGGGGGAATATTTTTTTCCTTCTTTTCCCACTGTCAAGAAAACAAAGCCTTGGCAATTGAGATGAATGTTGCCATGCTGGGCCAATGGCGATTCAGGATTATGAGGGGGCTGGTGCCATTTGGAGTCGAGGGCACCTCCTGCCGCACAACACAATGGTGCCTCGCACTCTCCGACTGAAGAAACATTTGCAGGAACTGTAAAACCAGGCAAGTAAAACAATAATAAAAAGTTTGCTTCGCCCACAACAGGAAGAGATTGAAATGGGTATTTTTCCCTAGTAGAAAAATAATATCAAATACTCTGGCAGGCATTCTTCAACAAGATATTGCTGGTCAGGTTTGGGAGATGGAATCTGGAGAAAACCAGGTTTATACCACCTGGATAAAGAGAAGCTGAGATCATCAAACCTGGATTTTTGCTCAGAGGTGGATATTGTCAACTCTTAGTTCACACCCCTCTAGTTCTGAAATAGACTTTTGTTTGTTTTTCTTAAAGAAATAAAGTGTGCAGGACTTAAGTTCTCTGCAGGATGACTGGCAACTATCACCCAGAGGACCTTTTCATCGGCTGCTCCAGACTGTTGAATGACCTGCTGGAAAAGATCTGACATCTAAATGAGCTGTCAAAATTTAAGATGCAGCTATCTCTTCCAGCAAACCTACCCAGTCAATTTTAAACTGTGAATTTTAAATTTACATTTCATTAGTATCATGTTTTAATCTTTGTATTATGTATTTTAATGTATGTGTTTTAATGGTGCTCTGCTTAATCAGGGTGTTTTAACTGTTGCCTGCCACTTTGAGCCATGAGAAGAGGTGAGTAACAAATAAAATGTATTATTACTGAGCACATTTTTTTTAAAAGTGCTTTATTGAATGTACTTTTTCAAATTAATACTTTTTTGGTGCTGGTTTCTTTCTATAGTGTGGAACATGTTTGCATATATTTGGTGACCAAGTATGGAGCAACGATATCAGATACAAACACTGGGATGCATAGGGGTCATTTTATTTCACCTATACATTTATTTGGATCTGAAAGGAATAAGAAGGGGAAGCAAGATGATGTGAGTCCAGCTGGGACCAGGTTTCTACCTTGAGAGAAATCCCCGAAGCCTTCACTTGATGACATTACCTTAGTCCCAAGGGCAGTTCAAATATTTAGGTTTCTTCTTGCTGGCTACTTGCTGAAAAGTCATCTCTGGGAACTCTCAGCCAAGCTGCATAACTTTCAAGCAAGAGTGAAATCTTGAGATTTGTCTTATGGGTATCTTAGGTAAAGGTAATTTTTTCCCCCTGACATTAAGTCTAGTCATGTCCGACTGGGAGTTGGTGCTCATCTCCATTTCTAAGCTGAAGAGCCGGCGTTGTCCATAGACACCTCCAAGGTCATGTGGCCGGCATGACTGCATGGAGTGCCATTACCTTCCCGCTGGAGCGGTACCTATTGATCTATTCACATTTGCATGTTTTCGAACTGCTAGGTTGGCAGAAGCTGGGGCTAACAGTGGGAGCTCACCCCACTCCCTGTATTCGAACTGCTGACCTTTCGGTCAGCAAGTTCAGCAGCTCAGTGGTTTAACATGCTGTGCCACCAGAGGCTTATGAGTATACTTCTTCCCAAACCCTGAATGTTCCATGACCTACAGAGGCTGTTCCACAGCCATATGTTGCACCAAAATGGATGTCATGATGGATACCGAATTCTTAAATTCTCTTCCATTACCTACCAGATGACAACCTGTTTATAGATGCCATTAAAGCCAATACTCAGAGTCCTCAGACAGCAGGTAGATTATCTCTACTGTGTGGAACATGTTTGCATACATTTCCCCAAGCAGCCACTTTTCTATATGCACTGCTTCAAATGTTTACAATTTTTTGTGCATGCCCTCTTTGTATGCATGTATTCCTTCTTTCTGAATGCATTTCCAAATCTCAGGTAAGTACAGATTTTGTTATTTTCATTCTAGTTTGGATTCCAGTTAAAGAAATATAGGCCCAATACTATCATACTAAAATTCAACAACAATTACTTTTTCATGCATCTGTTACTCAGAATGCTGAAAGTTACCATCCAAAACATCTGGAAGAGGTCATGATTACCACCATGTTCTACCCTGATTGACAGGATTCTCCAGATGTTTCTGTAGAAGTCTTTTCTGGATCTTCCATGGAGATGACAGGAGCTCGACCTGGGACTTTCAGTTTTCCAAGCATGAGCAAATCTAAAATGATTATGTCTGTCCTACATTGGACCAAAATGTCCCACCACTTCTATAGGGGATGTGTACATATGTGTAAGATACCAACAGAATCAGAAGAAGGCTGTCCATCGAAGTAGACTAAGAGGAATGAAAAATTCCAGCCTTGACTTGCCTGCCTTAGAAGGGATCTTAAATCTTAAATGAGTTGTACTCCATGTCTGACTGTGAGGTCAAATAAAACCAAACCCATTTTAATACTAAGAAACACTCACTTCAAATCTTCTCTTGTCCATTCTCTTATAGAGTACTGGAAACAATATTGACTTCTGAACAACAGCCATCAAATATGCCTCTAATCCCAGGGAGGGAGCAACCACATATTACATCCATCCTCTTACCATTTTGAGAAAGGTAATTCAGATTTGCAGGTGTTTGTGGAGTTGAAGTGTGTAATATTTTGTGTTTCCACAAACTTTTGAGGGGTGGGGATGCCTGAAAATTGTACCTATTTAAACTCAGGGTTGTGAAGCTCTGAAAAACTAGTATAGGACTTAAAAGTCCCCAAAATTAGGGTTCCTGGGATTAAAGCAACCCATTGGCTATGCTATGCCCACCTCTGCTCAAGCTCCTCTCCAGTATATAAACTCTTTATTTCAAAGAAGACCCAACTTACGTCAAAGGATTTCAGACTGCATATGTTTTTCGAGCACCATTCCTACAATATTCATTACCTCTGAGATGCTCGAGTGTTCCAATATGTTTGCAAGAGTGCCAGAAGCCAAAACACATATCTTCAGTTTGGAACCATTCTCTCGATTTTCGTCATGGTCTCCTCTCCCCCTTGATATGGGCCAAATCCTCTGTCCCACGGGGCAGGCAGGCTGAGCTCATCAACGGCAGAAACCACATTTCACTGTCATGGGAGACCAGCCCCGTCTAAACTTGATGAGTGACATGTGCAAAATTGATCATTTGAGAGCTTTTTTGTAGAACACAGAACTTCAAGAAGAGAACCCAAGGCATTTTCTTTCATCAACTTAGTTCTAATTTGATCAAAGCCTTTCTTAAAAAAAAAAATCATCTAACCCACTTAATTTCATGTCCTGCTCTGCTATACTTTGGCAATACGTGATATATTCAGCATTTTCAGTCCTCAGTTTCTTGGAAAGACTGCTTGTTTAAATAGATTAGGCATAGGAATTGGACACCCTCCCAAATGTTGTTAGATTGCATCTCCCAGCAAATCTAGCCAGCATAGCCAATGACTAGGAATTCTGGGAGCTGCAGTCCAATAACATCTGGAGAGCCAGAAAATGCCCCCATTGAAATAAACGAGCTAAAAACTTGGCTGTTTAAGAAAGCCTTTGAGAATGGCTAGACTATATCTATATCTATTGGGCAGGACTTGAATGACCATAAGACTGTAATCATAACTGCTGAATAGTTCGATAATATGAATGACTGGTTTAAACGGTGTATGTATATACACAAACACACAGACACAGACACAGACACACACACACACACACACACACACACACACACACACATAGTTTTATAGGAAAATATTTTTAATTGTTATTTGTTAATACTTATGTTATTTTAAATTGTATTTAATTGATAACTGTTTATTGTTTATTATTGTTTATTGTTTTTGCTATACTATTTTTGTATCTGTTATTTGTTGTAAGCCACCCTGAGTCCTTTCGAGAAAAGGGGGCAGGGTAGAATTTTTTTTATTATTATTATTTATTACTATATATACACTTATTTATAGGTCTAGAGATTTTAGTAAAAAAAAATCTACTGCCAAACCTGCGTCAACGTATCCTGAGTGAATGTAAATGTTAATAATAATAAAAATCTTTATTCTTATACCCCGCCTCTATCTCCCCGAAGGGACTCAGGGTGGCTTACATGGGGCGACAGCCCAGGCAAATACAATATGAAACATACAATACTGCAATTAACAAAAACAACGCACAAATGGGAATAAACAATTAACATAAAGATAGCAAAAACATTAGTATAAAACATATTAAAATATGACAGTAGAATAATAAAAATGAACTAGGCAAAAGTGCACTAAGCAAGTTTTGTAAACATGAGGTAGTTGGTAAAGTGCTACAAAATGATGGAAGATTTGGAGTGGGTAAACCCTGTGGTTATAACAAAAAAAAATAACAAAACAAGGTGCAAGTGTTGTATGCTTTTAGCAACAACAAAAACATCAACAACAAAAGAACACCCCCACCCCCCACCCCGCTGAGTCCATCCTTGGGCAACCTAAAGAAGTGTCATCCATGTTTGAATGTCTAGGCAGAAGGAGGAGGAGGAGGAGGAGGAGGGGGAGGAAGAAGAAAAAGAAGAAGAAGAAGAAGCAGAGAAAGACGAATGAAGAGGAAGGGAAGGTGTTGTCCAAAACCCAGACCCTAAAAGTTGGAGCCCTGAAAACAAGGCTCAGATGTATAATCTCTCAATACATCAGCTGACTTCAGAAACAGGAAACCCCTCCACTGGGAAGCCTTGTCTGGCTTTCCTCCTTCCCACCAACACACAAGGTTCAGGTCACCAAAAGGCACAAGAACTTTATTGTCTGGCAAGCCATCGGGCTAAGACAATAGATCAGAATGTTTATAATCAGCCAGCAGGTGATCATTCGGGGACATAATGAATCCCACCTAAAGTGATTCGAAAACTCATCACCACCACCCTGCTCCTCAGTGACCCATCAAAGGGACCCGAAAATCGCAACACCAAGGTCCATTCCACCCTGATAGCCCAACAACTCACCATTGTCCTCAACCACCAATCACAAGCTATAAAACATGACAGCAATAAATGTACATCAAAGCAATGAGAGAACAGATTGTAATTTGTGCCAATCAGAACTATGTCTGCTATCTTGAATGTCTGTAAAATACCAATGTCTGTAAACAGAAGGCATGTCAGATTTGGGATTCTCCACTGGCATCCTTGATCAATTCCTTGATCAATGAAGCAATTAAAGGCAACCTTTGTCTCTGCTCTCTTTTCTGAGTATCTTAATTAGAACCCATATGAGGTGGCATACCAGGATCAAACCCAGTATTCCAGATAATAGAGGAGCAGTGGAAGGGAAGGAAGAGGGGAGAGGAATTATAATAATAAGTTGAGAAAGAAAAGGAAAAGGAGGGAGCCAGAGAAGAAGAGAGGGAGAAATAGGGAGGAAGAGGAGCAAAGAAGAAGGAGGAGAGGGAGGAGAAGAATCATAGAATCATAGAATAGTAGAGTTGGAAGAGACCTCATGGGTAATCCAGTCCAACCCCCTGCCAAGAAGCAGGAAATCGCATTCAAAGCACCCCCGACAGATGGCCATCCAGCCTCTGCTTAAAAGACTCCAAAGAAGGAGCCTCCACCACAGTCCGGGGCAGAGAGTTCCACTGCCGAACAGCTCTCACAGTGAGGAAGTTCTTCCTGATGTTCAGGTGGAATCTCCTTTCCTGTACTTTGAAGCCATTGTTCCGCGTCCTAGTCTGCAGGGCAGCAGAAAACAAGCTTGCTCCCTCCTCCCTATGACTTTACCTCACATATTTATACATGGCCTACATGTCTCCTCTCAGCCTTCTCTTCTGCAGGCTAAACATGCCCAGTTCTTTAAGCCACTCCTCATAGGGCTTGTTCTCCAGACCTTTGATCATTTTAGTTGCCCTCCTCTGGACGCTTTCCAGCATGTCAACATCTCCCTTCAACTGCGGTGCCCAGAATTGGACACAGTATTCCAGGTGTGGTCTGACCAAGGCAGAATAGAGGGGGAGCAGGACTTCCCTGGATCTAGACGCTATTCCCCTATTGATGCAGGCCAGAATCCCATTGGCTTTCTTAGCAACCACATCACATTGCTGGCTCATGTTTAACTTGTTGTCCACAAGGACTCCAAGATCTTTTTCACATGTAGTGCTGTCAAGCCAGGCATCGTCCCCGATTCTGTATCTTTGATTTCCATTTTTTCTGCCGAAGTGAAGTATCTTGCATTTGTCCCTGTTTGTTGAACTTCATTTTGTTAGTTTCGGCCCATCTCTCTAGTCTGTCAAGATCGTTTTGAATTCTGCTCCTGTCTTCTGGAGTGTTAGCTATCCCTCCCAGTTTGGTGTCGTCTGCAAACTTGATGATCATGCCTTGTAACCCTTCGTCTAAGTCGTTAATAAAGATGTTGAACAGAACCGGGCCCAGGACGGAGCCCTGCGGCACTCCACTTGTCACTTCTTTCCAAGATGAAGACGACGCATTGGTGAGCACCCTTTGGGTTCGTTCACTTAGCCAATTACAGATCCACCTAACCGTAGTTTTGTCTAGCCCACATTTTACTAGTTTGTTTGCCAGAAGGTTGTGAGGGACTTTGTCGAAGGCCTTACTGAAATCCAGGTACGTTACATCCACGGCATTGAGGAGGGAAAGGAGGAGGGGGAGGAGGAGAAGGAGAACCATGACCATCTTGCCTTATGATAGATTTGCAATAGATTAAAACTGACTTGAAGGCTCATTGTAACAACAGATCCAGCATCCTGTGGTATTTCTCCCTCAAAATGTTCAGGGCATGAAAATTACGAAGAGTAGGCATGGCTGATAGACCTACTTTCCATGAACCAATATAACTTACTGTATATACTCGAGTATAAGCCTAGTTTTTCAGCCCTTTTTTAAAGACTGAAAGAGCCCCCCTCGGCTTATACTCGGGTGAGGGTCCTGGTTGGCTTATATTTGGGTCAGCTTATACTTGAGAATATATGGTACATTTATTATTTTTCTCTATTATTTTTGGTATGATTCATTTATTATTTTTCTCTATTATTGTTGCTACTATTACATTTATTTTACTCTATTATTATTATTATTATTATTATTATTATTATTATTACATTTATTATTTCACTCTGATATTATTATTATTATTATTATTATTATTGCATTTATTATTTTACACTATTTATTATTACATGTATTATTTTACTCTATTATTATTAAAAGGATACATACACATTTACAATGAAGAAGATGAGAATAATGATTTAATCAGAGTTGAACAATATTATCTTAAATTTGAGCTTTATGTAAATATTCAAAAACATTTAACCTACTGATGCCTCAATTAATGTAATTTTATTGGTATCTATTTTTATTGCTGAAATTTACCACCCTCGGCTTATACTGGAGTCAATGTTTTCCTAGTTTTTTTGTGGTAAAATTAGGTGCCTCGGCTTATATTCGGGTCGGCTTATATTTGAGTATATACGGTACTTGCAAATAATAATAATAAATAATAATAAGTTTATTTATATCCCTCCTCCATCTCCCCCGAAGGGTACTCGGGGCAGCTTACAGCAAAATCAAATGCAAGCAATGATAAAATATGAAACATCAAAGGACAAAAACAGAAAACAATAACAAAATATACACAATAGGCAAAAAAACACAAAACGGTATTAAAACATCGAATTAAAAATGATGAGGTTGCAATAGTGGATAAGCAAGGTGCACATTTTAGATGGCAGCCATCACCCCTGGCACTGAATGTATGAGAGAAAAAAGAAAGAAAGAAAGAAAGAAAGAAAGAAAGAAAGAAAGAAAGAAAGAAAGGAAGGAAGGAAGGAAGGAAGGAAGGAAGGAAGGAAGGAAGGAAGGAAGGAAGGAAGGAAGGAAGGAAGGAAGGAAGGAAGGAAGGAAGGAAGGAAGGAAGGAAGGAAGGAAGGAAGGAAGGAAGGATTATCTCCAGGATGCTGAATCATTATATAATCATATAATGATAATTGGTCCAAATGGGAAGCAATCACAGTTTCCTTTCACCAATTCATAAAGACAGATACAAATGAAAATAAATATAGCCCCTCTGCTCATATACGTGCCTAAGGATATTACCATTCTCTGAAAGATCTTGATTCTTGTCTCTCTATCATTCCCGTACGTGTGACTGAATGGTGGCTTTTAGAATGCTCCATGTTTTTATAACTTTAATTCAGACAAGCATTGTTAGGCAAATAAGTATTTAATTCCCAACACTTGGCATATTTCACAACCTACTAGCAAACAAATGCACAGCCCAGGGACAATGGCAAACAAATTATAGAGAAGCATACTATGAAGACGACCTTTCAACTTCTCACCCTTTGGGTAAGGGTGAATGTTCATAATTGTGGTTTTCATTGTTCAGGAACTAGTTTTTTTGTTTAGCATTGTTTTCACACAATTCATTGAATGTATATCTCTTTTTTTTTAAAAAAAAAATACACATGCAGGATGCAATTTAAGAAAGGAGAAGAATAAAACTCCTCTTTCTGCCTCTCACCCAACCTGCTTTTCAGTCAATTTATTGGCCATTCCTAAGAAGTTGCTGATGGATTAGCACAACAAGCCTGTTGCTTTGAAAGGACAATATGAGCCGAAAAAAATTGCCTCTAATTTCCCATTCTGCTTTGCTTTTTCAGTAAAGAGAAATGATACTTTGGACAACCAAAACCATTAAAATATATGCCAAAGTCATGGGATTGATCTTTGAAACTTCCTAAGAGATGCACTTATGAACAGATGACATCAGTGGTTCTGTGTCTTAGGCTTCCTGTAAAGAAATTACTGTTTTTGGCTCAAAATAATCATATATAAATTTCACACAGAATATGTCTTGAAATGTCTCATCATTTCAAGCTTTCTCTCATCATGATTTCTTGACACTCAGTAATCAGGTTTTTCAACCATTTGTCAAATAGTTTTTCCATCCCCATGTAAAACTTCCAGATTTTGTTTGCTTTTGTGGGGAAGGCATGAAGGCAGGCATGGTTTTCCATTTCAGATGTCTTTGGTTTTAAATGAATTTTAATAGCATTTTAATGTGTTTTACCTTTGCTTTGTTGTCTCTTCTTATCTGCTCAAATTTATTTTTAAAAAGTAGCCAAAAGCTCACAAAAACCCTGTAGTGTAGAAATGACCTGAAATTTGTTCACAGAATATTCGCACTCAAATACAAATGAGTATTGTTCAGTTGCAAGGTGGCAGAGGAATATCTGCATAATCTATGGGGGAAAGCAGAGCAAACCTCAAAGATGATGGCTTGCAAGAATGAAATGCACCAAGTTCAGACACACGAACCAATGAGTGCCATCCGAGATAAAGACTCCCGCCTTGGATAAGTTTCTCCAGCACCTTTGCAGGGAAGTTGATCGCCTGCTGCTGTCGCAATTTCTTAAAGCAGATGTTATCCCATTAATTAGCTCTGGACCTGAAATAAGCTTGAGATTTCTCTCTCTTTCTCTCTCTCGCAGAATCTCTCCCCACCCCTCCGCATTTGCAAGCCGAAAGGAATAGGTCCCTGCATGCTCGCTCCATATCCGCATTTAGCATCATCTCATAAACAGTGAAAACTCAGCAGGTCCCTGATGAAGATACATTAGCTTATTTCTAATTTAAAGTTATGTTGCTTAACCTTAGCTAAATCAGTTGCCAGTGGCCAACTGTTCCTATTGCACATTGAGGACCAAAATGTATATCATAAATTCTCCAGCATACCACAGAATTGGGCAGAAATATGTTTGTTTTTTGTTTCCTTTACAAAAATCCCACCAAATGTAAAATGTTAAAAATGTATTCATACCACATATGGAAAGGCTGGGTAGCATTTTAGAGGTCAAGAGCTTCTTCTTGAAAGTCATCCAGCCTGACTTTCTCTCCAGTTTTCTTCCCCATCGTCTTGCCTTATCAATTCTGCTCCTCATCACATTGTCTTGGCTTCTAGCAAACTTTAAAAACTCCAAGCCTTACGGTTGATTAAAAAATAATTGGCAAGCCAAGGCAAGGGCTTATTTAGACACTGTGTAGATTAAAATAATTAAGCCATTTCGGTGGTTAACAAGAAACAAAATGGAATTTGCAGGAATAATTATATTCCCAACATCAAGTTGGAGTCATTTCAGGACCTGATTTCGAGAAGCTGGCAGAACAGCTAGAATAATCATCAAGCATCGAAGTAAGTAATTGACACAACTTTAATGTTTATAATGAATGGAAAGCCAAGGGCAGCGTGAGATATATATGTGGGCCGGTAGGTAGGTGGGCGAGATTTTTATCTTTCCAGGAAATCAGTTCTAAACAGCAACAATAAAATGAGGCCACAAATATTTCCCTGTCTGCTTCTATGACAGGAATGTATATTAAGAAATCCAGGTGATCCAAAAGTACATACTTTTCCCGTCTGTGTTGCACTTGGGTAATGCTTTTTGTTGTAGAATTGTACTTCTTTTCACCTGCTCCCTCTCCAAACTGAAACCTGAAGCAAAATGGGATAGAAAGCCTGTTTTCCATTGTTGCATAAATTGTGTGTGAACTGAAGTGCACGATATGGAAAATTCACTTGGCCAAAAAGGTGGCTTTTTTCCTTTCCTTTCTTCTTTCTTTACTGTTTTAATCCATGCACCATGATACAATGCCATTCACACACTGATTTTGGAGAAATGCACACAGGAGTAGATTACCTAGGACTGCAGTCTTAAATTTGCAAAGTAATCTCTAATACAATCTCTGCAATTCCTTCAGATTTCAAGCAAATTAAAAATGTTTTTTTAAAATGTAAAATCCCCTAGAAAGAGTCAACAGAAACGTACAGTGGATATATACAACATTGATATGCTATTGTATTATTACAATTATTATTACTATTTTAAAGATGTTGCTCTTTGAACAAAAAGCTTCCAAGTGTTTGTCTGTTAGCTCACCCCCTATTCCTCTTTTAGTCCTATGTCAGTTGGAAACAACTAGGCTGAAAAAACGCATGTTGATTGATTCTTTTTTTCTCCCAAAAATGGGGGGGGGGGATATGATCCTTGATAAAGGCACATACAAATGCCGCGTGCAATGGATTTGTACAAATGTTTATATTTCTAAAGGCAGTGGAGAAAGAAGGGGGTGGAGAGGAAGTGCCTTGAATTTTAATCATTCTGTCCCTTTCTTCCTCCAATAGAAAATCAGGTGGAGTACACAATTACAGTCTCTTATAATTGAAGCAGCAAGACATGCCTCTCCTAATCTGGGATAGTAACTTCTGGGACAGGTTTTCCTTAATAGAAAAATGACATGGCACAGTCCATTTTTTCTATATATATTTTTTAAAAGTGGGAATTAAAAATAAAATGGGCAACAGTCACTTTTTAAATAAGGAATACGGATCAGGCCCTGCCTTTAGTACCCGGTTCTTTAAACACACCCTAATGAGAGACTATAAAATCCATCACATTAAGGGCTGGCTTCCGGCAAGGTGTATTAGCTCAAAAATGTTCCATATATTAGGTGAGTACACAACAATCCCGTACGATAAAGCACCCCTGTCAAGAAAAGACACATGCTTTCGCCCTTAATGGTTCTGTTTTGCACATTTTATAAGGGTCCTTTGAATACATGAATAAGATCGGTGATTCCCATCTCTTTCTTAAGCAATCTTTTGAAACGACTGTGACCTGAAATTGGAATTCTTGTAAACACCCAGCCGGAGAGAATGTGCGCCGTTTGGTTTTAAAGAGACGGTACATGTTTAATTATCCTAACTTCTTCTTGGAGAATGCTATTAACATTCCCCATTAGCGTCATCTCATTGGTTTGTCCTACTGCTCCACCTTAGGGGCAGCTAATCTCATTGCTCCCGAGTGAATAATAATGATTTTTTTCTTCTTCTTTTCTTTTTCTTTTAGGTCTTGTATGTGAGACAGTGTTTTGGGGGGTAGATGTTTCTCTTTTGCAAGAAATTCTGGCTCGACTCAGGTTCTGCCCTTTCCAACTGAAATGAAACCCTCTAAGAATTATATTCTTTCTCTCTCACACACACACAGTTGCTTTACTCAAATAAATGACTTCAGATCTTTCCCCACAGATATCCACGAGCCACAGATACATGAAGTGAGCATTTTGTTGGGAGTCCTCGGAAAGAGAGAACATAAGAACAACAAGGAGATGTCGTCTTAATGCAAAATACCTCTGCTGTTTACTGGCAGCTGTGTAAAGCGAAAAACAACAACATTTTTAAAAAATATATATACAAAGAAAGAGGAGACATGTGAATCCAAGGCTACTGAATTAAGAGAGGTTGTACCAATATTCCCCCTCCCACTGTATATTATTTGTATTCAAGGTTTTTGAAATGACATTGTAATCTGATGATGCACCGGTCTATTATATTGTCTACGAGGACAAATATCGGTACGTTTTCTCTGTAGAACTAACACAATTTTTCCATGTCATAGGTGCATAATATTCTGGCGGTCATAAGGAATGATGCTATTAATCCACTCGGGCAATCTCCAGGTCTGATTATTAGGGAAATAAATTTGCATGCTGCATGGAAGCTAGGTGAATCACTGAGAACACAAATTATATTTCCTGACAGCAAGTTAGAGAATGGAGCCGCATCGCAGGATTTGCCTCGCTCCCTCCCTCTCCTCTCTCTTTCTCTTTCTCCTTTTCTCTTCTTCCCCTTTTTCTCTTCCTCCCCCCCACCCCGAAAGCTATAGAATTTCAATTCATTACATGAGATTGGTTAGAATTCAAGTCTCTTTTTAAGTTGATATTAAGTTGAGTCTGTTATCTCTGGGAAGACTAGCAGGTTCCCTTGAGTATCCGCCTAATCACTACTTTAAAAAAAATCGAAACGTATAGTTAGTGTCATGATTTAGGTACCAGAGCTAGTTTATTTATCAGTGCAGAGAGAGATAATTTCAATTTGAAGCTCTGTAGCCCTCATGAATTTAACTGTCTCGAAAGCACTTTTCTTTTGCCTTTTTTTCCTCTTTAGCTTTTGCGTATCTATTTTCTGTTCTAGCCCTCCCTTCCCCTGCCCTGTGCAACCTGCATAGTTGTAATAATAACTGTGATTCGTGAATGTATTCTTGTTTTTTTCTGTGTAGATTTTGCAGGTTGGGACCAGATGCTGTTTCCCCTTCACATTCAAATGAATTTCAGAGGTAAGAAAGCATTCCTTCATTTCATATGTGTCAGCCAACACCCAGCATCATCACTGTAACTATGATGATCGAGCACCATCCTTGGAGTTGCAAACCTACTGTATATACTCATTTATAAGTTGATCTCATGTATAAATTGAGGGCAGGTTTTGGGGCTAATCTTCTGGATTTAAATATGACCCATAGATAAGTTGAGGGTGATTCCATGGAGAGTGGAAAAAAACCAATGCCACCTCAGAGGGCCAGTTGTCCCAGGCTACCATTGCCATTTCCTCACTCAAAACGGCTTCAAATGACACCATGGTATTATTTATTTATTTATTTATTTACAGTATTTATATTCCGCCTTTCTGACCCCGAAGGGGACTCAGGGTGGATTACAATGCACATATACATGGCAAACATTCAATACCATTATTAGACATACAACATAAAGACAAACAACAGAAGCATTTTTTTTTCAGCTTTTGGCTTCATGAGGGTATGCTCGATTCCAGCCACAGAGGGAGTTGCTACTTCATTGTCCACTTGTGACACCAAGTACTTTGATGGTAGTAATTCCTCATTCCTTTCAGCACACTGCTGGCAGTTTTTATGGTGTCATAAATTAAGTTAAATTATCCTTCCTGCATAAGCGGTATCTAGAATTTTCTACTCAGCCAATGCAACTGTTTTTCGAGCTGCTTAGGTGAGCAGCAAGCTAGGCTATTAACAGTCGGGAGCTCAATCCGATCCAGGCTTCGATCCCATGACATCTCGGTCAGTAGTGATTCATGGCAACTGGCTACTAACCAGCTGCACCACAGCTGGTTAGTAGCTGGTCATCATCATCGTCATCATCTTTATTTTTATCCCAGCTTTCTCCCCATGGGGACTCAAGGTGACACGTAATTACATGGTAGAGGGAGTAGTCAGTGCCTCTTTTAGGCTCTTGTGGAATAAACCAAGCTTTTCCTTTTCATCACTCTACCCAGAGAAGGGGATGGTTCCTTTTTGGCGAGAGTGCTCACAGTAACCCATGGATATGTTGAACCAGGCTTTTAGGGTTGATATTTTTACTAAGATTTTTAGATTTATACATGCGTATATAGGGTACTTTTGCTGCCCAACAGCACTTCCATTCTTTTCCCTTATGGTTAATCTGTGTATATAAAATTGTTAGTGTTTTCTAGTTTATTTCTTAGTTCATTGCTTTTTAAGATAATCTTCGAATTTTTCCCAATTTCCTCTGGTCTCTTTCAGGAGAAAAGTTAATTTATCCATATCCTGTATTTCTACTAATTTGTGTAACCAAAGTTCTTTCGTAGGTATTTCATTCAATTTCCATTGTTTAGCGAAAGCTATTCTCGCTGCTGTAGTACTATACGTAAATAAAATGTCATTATTTTTATCGAAATTCATTTCTGTGTCAGTGATTCCTAGTAAGTAATATTCTAGTTTTATTGGAAAGTTCTTATTTAAAATGATTTATGTCTCTTCGTGGATTGTTTTCCAATACTTTTTAGTTTTTTCACAAGTCCACCAAGTATGATAAAAGGAACCTTCGTGTGCCTTACATTTCCAGCACTTGTTATAATTTTTATACATCTGTCCTAATTTTTAGGGGGTCATATACCAGTGGTGAAACATCTTAAGCCAATTTTCTTTTAAGTCTGAAGCATAAGTATATTTTAATTTAGTTCCCAATCCATGAGTTTTATCGGCTGCCCAATATTCCTGACCCATTTGACCATGCAGTTCTTAATTACTTCCATCTCCGTTGACCATTCTAGTAGTATATTATAAATCATAGAAATTGTCTTCTTTTTTGTCAAAATAATTGTGTCCCATAGGCTGTTTGGTTCATTAAATCCAATTGGGTTGTCTTTCACATAGATGTTTTCACTGAATGCTTTAGCATGGCATGTGGTAGTGCTTCTCTTGCTTTCCTCGTGGTCAAAATGGTTAGGAGGAGTGAAGCATGCTAAGTCAATATTTTCAGAAACTTGAAAAAAACAGTGATTGAAAGGCAGGCAGCTTTGTTCCTCTTGACCTTTCCTTGCATGGAGAAAGGAGGAGAGGAGCAAAAAAACAAACAAACTCCCAGCCATGCAGGAAACCAGGAGGTAGAGTCAAACACTAACTTCCATGAGTTTCTGGAGTCCTGAGATTCTGATTATTCCTGAAAACATTACGCTTGAGTAAAAAATTGGAATCGGCAATTATTTCTATTTGCAGATTTCTATGTGTATGGAACATTCATTCAAACAGCAATACATGCAACCCCACAAAACAAAAGAATAACAAAAAAGGGTAGACAACACAATCTATCTATATAAAAGGGTAATGAAATTTCGGCCTAGGACAAAACAACAAAACTACACATTCCAGAAACACTAAACTTGGCAGCACAACCCCTCATCCATGCCTCTACGTTCATACAACAAAAAGCTCCAGCTACTCCAGAAAATGGCCAGGCTTTGAGACTGCAAGGCTATTCACTGCTATTCCACCTGGCCAACAAAGGATTCCCATAAGCCACAGCAACGCGTGGCCGGGCAAAGCTAGTCAATATATAGAGAAATTAAAATAGTACAAAAGCTGTGTTGACTATTTGGAGGAAATTAGCGAGGAATATTCTGGAGGGATCCATTTTGATGGCTTTATACAACACTGGAGCTTCAGTAAAGAAGGTCTTGCTCTGTGAGGAGGCCATAAGATGGAATCAGCCTCAATCTTTTCAAGATCAGTTGGGATTTGGTACCTTTAAGGTATTTAGGATTTTGGAATGGCTTATCCTTTACTAAGAGGTTTAGCTCTGGTTAGAACTTGAATGGGTTGCCAATATAGTAGGTAATATAGGCTATATGTATTGATTTTAGACTTGTAATTTTTTATATGATTGTGAGGCATTGAACCTTTGCCATTTACTGTGTTGTTAAACTACTTTGAGCCCCCCTAGGGGTGATAAAAACAATATATAAATAAATACTGTATATACTCGAGTATAAGCCAACCTGAATATAAGCCGAGGCACCTAATTTTATCACAAAACTGGGAAAACCTATTGACTCGAGTATAAGATGAGGGTGGGAAATGCAGCAGCTACCGGCAAATTTCAAAAATAAAAATAGATACTAATAAAATTACATTATTTGAGGCATCAGTAGGTTAAATGTTTTTGAATGTTTACATAAAATTGTAATTTATGATGATGATGATGATAAGATTTTAATACGATAAGACTGTCTAAGTAACATGTTATGCTAGTTATATATGTGTATATATATATATGTATGTGTGTGTGTGTAATTGGCATAGCATGTTACTATACTGAGATATATAATTTATAATAATATATAATATAATATATTGTATATACATATAATATTGATAATATTATAATGTATTACAATATAATGCTGATAATAATACATTTTAATAATATTAATTATATATTATATATTAAATGTAATATTACTAATAATATTACAATGTAATGATATAGTACAATATAGTAATTTAATGCTAGTATTGTACTATGCTAATAATATAATGTATTGTATGTGAATGGAATTTGTAAGCGACTGTTATATCCCAGCTACCTTTGGCCCCTGTACCTGAACCTGGGTTCGCCTTCGACCAGGATGAAGAATATGTTGATATTTCTCCAAGTCAGCTTGACCCGATGAATTTGCAGCTGCCGCTTATTGACGGTACATAGCTAGCTCTAATTGAAAGGGAAAGTATTGTGGATAACTCTACTCCCGCGCCAGATGTCTTAAGCTCACCAGAATCTGTGTCCCTCAACCGGAGAGAGTATCTAAACAAGCAAAGATCTCAGAAACAATCGCTGTGGAGAAGTGCCCACTTGGCTGAATGTGGAGACTCTTGCTAGAAGCCTTTCCCTTGGGAACTTTGGGGAGGAAGGTGCCCCTTGGGGGGGGGGGGAGACTCTGCACTTCAATAAAGGCTTTGCTCCCAGTAGTTTCCCTGTGGTGTCAACGTTGCTCAACTTTAAGAAGGTTCATCGCCTCCAGTTTCCAGCTCCTTGACTCGAGCGGCCAGCAGCCGCTGTTACTCACAGGTAGAGACGGATTGAGTCTATTTTCCTGTCATTTCATGAACCAAATTTTATTTCCATGATCTCAAGTTCCTGCCTTACTTCTAAGAACTATTCATGAGCATTTGAACCTGTTCATCTGCCTAGCTTGTCGAATTGATTCCCCACTCGAACGCTGTCATTAGTTTGAGTGTGTTTCGGTTTCTGGACTTTGGACTCTAATACTGGACATATTCCTTGACATTTCTGGACTATCTTATACCTTTTCTTAAAGGGCTATTGCTTGCTCAACTTTCCCACCATTTCATTTTTGGATTACTAATTGCTTTAATAAAGATATTAAAAGATTATTGGTCTCTGTGTTGGTTTTCAGTGCTCTCGCTGCCTGGACTGCAACAGCTGCTCTGAGTCCCCTTTGGGGTGAGAAGGGCGGCATATAAATGTAGTAAATAAATAAATAAATAAATAATAACTTTATTTTTATACCCCGCCCCATCTCCCCGAAGGGACTCGGGGCGGCTTACATGGGGCCTTGCCCGATACAACAATATAATAACAATAACAAAACAATAACACAAATATCCCAACAATAAGTCTGATTACCTATATACTTGAGTATAAGCCGACCCGAACATAAGCCAGCCAGGATCCTCACTCGAGTATAAGCCGAGGGGAGCTTTTTCAGCCCTAAAAAAGGGCTGAAAAACTAGGCTTATACTCGAGTATATACAGTAAATAAATAAATAAATATTTCAGAGGAACTTGCATAAGAAAACCCTATCAAATTCATGGGCTTACCATGAGTTGACAAGCGACTCAAAGGTACGTGCACACAGAGAGACCATACTAAACACAGGAGCTCTTGTTTCTACACAAGTGTAATGGTCCCAAGTTAAAATATATTTGTTTTTGTCTGCTGCATTAAAAGCCGTAATTTCGTCCACTCATACGTTGGAGCAGGCAAAAATAAACTTATCTTCTTGGAAGTTAGTGTACAGAGTTGTCCAACTGAAATATGTTGCCTTGGATTGTGGTGGAGTCCCTTTCTTTTATTACAGAGTCTGCATGGCCATCTCTTGGGAATGCTTTGATTTTGTTATCCTGTATGGCAAATTGGGACTGGATGACCATTGGGGTATTTTTTCCAACTCTTCTGTGATTCTATGATCATGCCAGGGCAGTTCCAGACAAGTATGCCTTCAATATCAATGAGAGTCCGTGTTTTTGTAATGTCTTCCATTTAGTATCGAAGAAGGCTCTTTTGCATTATTAAATTTACTCAGAACGATCTTGAGTAAGGAGAGAATAAATGTCTTTACATCCTAATGTATTAATTAAGCACACATTTATTATAATCAGAGTTTTATAGGCAGGCTGTAAAGGCAAATGTGATTTCTCAGCGCTACGTGGAAAAGAATTCACATATGGTTAAACGGGTGTTCTGTTGTGAATATTGTCCCACAAATTTCATAGGTGGTTTTCCTGTGTTGTTGTTGCCATCCACATTACCTTACACTATACCTTGCCCAGAAGAAGATGGAGCACCATTCTATTGGAGAGGAAAAGCTAAAAATGGCCATAATTTAAAGAAGGGAGAGGTAAGGAATCAGAATGAAGAGTGCTCAGTTGCCATAGGATGTTTCTTCAAAGAAGGATGTATGTGCCAGTGGAGAACTTTAACAATCTGGCTCAAAAATGTGGTAGTCTACAGATCAATGCCAATCCCTCAACCACCTTGTTACTTCAAAAGTATCCAGGAAAGAGAAATTACTTTGTATCCCTAATCCCTAAAACAATTTAAAGCCACCCTATTAAAAATGGCTGCCACGGCCTCTCTGCAAAGAAGCGGATGGAAAAAAGCCGTTCTTAAAAAATGACTGCTGTGACTACTCGGTGTTGTTGATGACTTTATTTATTTATATCCCACTTTATCTCTTCATATGGAGACTCAAAGCAGCTCACAATTAAAAACATTGTAATACAACTTAAAATGTATGAATATACTATTATAAAACGGTCTTATAATTATACTAGCTGTGCCCGGCCATGCGTTGCTGTGGCTAGGACTTTATTTTTCTTTTATTTTTGTTGTATGAATGTAGAGGAGTGGATGAGAGGTTGTGCTGTCAATTTTTGAGGTTGTGGGGTGTTTAGTTTACTTGTTTTGTCCGGTGCCATGATTCCATTACCCTTTTATATATATAGATAGTCTGGTGGCACAGTGTGTTAAAGCACTGAGCTGCTGAATTTGCAGACCAAAAGGTCCCAGGTTCAAATCCTGGGAGCGGAATGAGCGTCCACTGTTAGCCCCAGCTCCTGCCAACCTAGCAGTTCGAAAACATGCAAATATGAGTAGATCAATAGGCACCGCTCCAGCGGGAAGGTAACGGCATTCCATGCAGTCATGCCAGCCACATGACCTTGGAGGTGTCTATGGACAATGCCGGCTCTTCAGCTAAGAAATGGAGATGAGCACCAACCCCCAGAGGCGGTCACGACTCGACTTAACGTCAGGGGAAGCCTTTACCGTTACTTATTATCAATAGTATTATAATTAATATATTAGTATTATTATATTACAATATTATTATTAGATATTATTATATTGTATTATTATTAGTATTATATTGTACAGTAGAGTCTCACTTATCCAAGCTAAACGGGCTGGAAGAAGCTTAGAATATCTTGGATAATAAGGAAGCATTAAGGAAAAGCCTATTAAACATCAAAGACTACAACAGTAGGTTATGATTTTAAAAATTAAGCACCAAAACATCATGTTATACAACAAATTTGACAGAAAAAGTAGTTCAATATGCAGTAATGTTATGTTGTAATTACTGTATTTATGAATTAAGCACCAAAATATCATGATATATTGAAAACGTTGACTACAAAAATGGCTTGGATTATCCAGAGGCTTGGATAAGCGAGGCTTGGATAAGTGAGACTCTACTGTATTATAGTATTAATATATACAATGAATATTATTAACATAAGGTGAGCTCCCTCTGTCAGCTCCAGTTCCCCATGCAGGGAGGACATGAGAAAAGCCTCCCACAAGGATGGTAAAACATCAAACATCCGGGCATTCTCTGGGGAACATCTTTGCAGGCCGCAAATTCTCTCACACCAGAAGTGACTTGCAATTTCTCAAGTCACTCCTGGCACAAAAAAAACCCAATATTAGTATTATATATTTTTATATTGTAATATGCTACTATACTACAATATTATTAGTAATATGTTATATATTATACTATATTATTATACCACAATACATATAATATACCACCAGTATATTATACTATTAGTATTAAAGGTTTCCCCTGACGTTAAGTCCAGTCGTGACCGACTCTGGGGGTTGGTGCTCATCTCCATTTCTAAGCCGAAGAGCCGCCGTTGTCCATAGACACCTCCAAGGTCATGTGGCCAGCATGACTGCATGGAGCGCTGTTACCTTCCTGCCGGAGCGGTACCTATTGATCTACTCACATTGGCATGTTTTTGAACTGCTAGGTTGGCAGGAGCTGGAGCTCAAGCTCCCGAGATTTGAACCTGGGAGCTTTTGGTCCACAAGTTCAGCAGCTCAGCGCTTTAACACACTGTGCCACCAGGGGCTATATAGAATACTGTACTACTAATGAATGGTGTTTCCTGGAACCTTGTAAGAGAAAGACACTAGGCAGGTTTGCACCAGGGATGTAGCAGGGTTGGGGTAGGGGTTCACCCCCCCCAAAAAAATTAGGTTTCAAAAAAACCTGGTTTATTCATGAATTTTAACTGGTTAACCAAACCTCATGAGTGTCCACTGAAGTTTATCTGTCTTGAGTGCCCACTGAAGTTTATTGATGGAGCCTGATTTCTAAATTATTTGGCTTTATGGAACTACTCTTCATGATCTGCTAAAAAAAAGTTTCAAACCCTCCCCTATTTTTTTTCTGGCTTTGGTCTTGGTTTGAACCACCATCATATTCAACATTAAAAAAAAAACCAATTCATTCTCCCACTGGATTTCCATTCCCCTTTGGTTAGAGGACCCATTTCCACAGTTTGTGTGGTCCTTAGAGGGCTTCAGAATCAGATCTTTTGGATCCACTATAGATGGAAAGTTAATCTGAGTTGAACATTCTTTAGATCTGAATTTAGAAACCTAAGTAATGGCTTTTGCCGGGGGGGTGGGGGGTGGGGGGGGAGGCGTGGGGTGGAGAGAAAACTTTACTTGAAATGAAAAAAAGTCAGCAAATGCAGTCCTGTCTCAACTCTTATTCATTACTGTTTCAGTTATCTCCTTGATCCAAAAGTCATGAGACTTTCCAACTACCGCAGACTAGTTTGAGAAACCACAAATCCATTTGTGACGGTTTGACTTCCCTTTCCAATTCATCAGCTCTTTTGCCTAGGAAGAACACGCCACAATTTGTTCAGAATTTCACTTGATGTGAGTTTTTGGTGGAAAATCGATCTCAGAGCTTTCCCCGTGACGGTCGCAGCTGGTTTTGGCTCATTTTTTGCAAGGCTCACACCTTCCAAATACATCTAAAGCAGAGGTCTTCTTCCCAACTCTGAGGGTTTTTATGACTTCTGCACAACTTCTAATGAAAGGCCCTGGAATGCAACACTTTTCTTGTAGCCCTCATAAAGGAAGAAAAAGGACCAAGCCAAGTTGAGGAGAAGAGAGTACAAATGGGAGGAGGAGGAAGTGGCCTCAAAGCTGTAACTTCAGGTGTATTTAATCCTTTCACTACTGATTTCAAAGTCGGCAGTAGCCATAGGCTATCCCTCGACAGAGAGACGGTTCAGTGACATTCCTTTTGTAAATATGCAGCTGTTCCTCCTCCCCCTTAAACTCCACATTGAAGTCTACTGCTTTTTTTCAGATAAATTCTGTTTGAATACCACTGCCTGCCTGTCATGGCAGTCATATGTCATTGATGGCAGCTCCAAAAGCCTAACCCCTTCTGTAATGTCATAGCACACAATTCATTTTCTTTAAATGCAGCATAATCGTTTAGGAATAGCAGTAAAACAGTTCGAGGGAAGGCAGGGAAGGCAGACATATGGTGTGTGTTTGCTGTGTGCGTGTTTGTGTATGTGTGTGTGTGTGTGCTTGCAGGAGGAAGGCCTTCATACTCCAAAGATCTCCCAGTACTTTTTGTTAAAGTCAGGAAGATATCTAATACAAAAACTTAGGGAAAAACTAAATTGAATCCTGAACGGAGTGAACTATGAAAACTAGATCCACACATGCATTTCACCAAGACACAAAATGCAAGTTTGGATATGGGCTTGCCAACTGAAACTTAATCTAGAGAAGATGGGAGGTAAGGTAAAGGTTTTCCCCTGACATTAAGTCTAGTCGTGTCCGACTCTGAGGGTTGGTGCTCATCTCCATTTCTAAGCTGAAGAGCCAGCATTGTTGGTAGACACCTCCACGGTCATGTGGCCATCATGACTGCATAGAGCACTGTTACCTTCCCACAGAAGTGGTACCTATTGATCTACTCACATTTGCATGTTTTTGAACTACTAGGTTGGGAGAAGCCGGGACTAACAGCGGGAGCTTACCCTGTTCCCTGGATTTGAACCACCGACCTTTCAGTCAACAAGTTCAGAAGCTCAGTGGTTTAATTCACTTCACCACCAGGGGCTCAAATGAGAGGTACTATTGGTCAATATCATACCAAAAGCAGATTGTTTTTTTGATCCAGGCCAGGTTTGTTAGCAATGAATATCTTGAATTCAGTATTCATTGTACACCTTTTTTTGTTTTCCTTGGCTATCTCGAAAGACTACAACAGTTGTTCAGTGTTTAAAGGGTACATCTACATTGTAGAATTACTGTATATATTCGAGTATAAGCCTAGTTTTTCAGCCCTTTTTTTAAGACTGAAAAAGCCCCCCTCGGCTTATACTCGGGTGAGGGTCTTGGTTGGCTTATATTTGGGTCAGCTTATACTTGAGAATATATGATACATTTATTATTTTTCTCTATTATTATTGGTATTATTACATGTATAATAATATAATGGGGCCGGGCTGTGGCGCAGCTGGCTAGTAACCAGCTGCTATAAATCACTACTGACCGAGAGGTCATGAGTTCGAAGCCCGGGTCGGGTTAAGCCTCCAACCATTAATAGCCCCGGCTTGCTGTTGACCTATGCAGCCCCGAAAGACAGTTGCACCTGTCAATTAGGGAAATTTAGGGACGCTTTATGCGGTAGGCTAATTTACAACACCATAAAACTGCTAAGCAAAACACGAGGAAAGGAATGCGGAAGTACAGCCACTACTGGACGGTGAAGCAACAGCTCTCCCTGTGGCCAGAATCGTGAAGCTGGAAAAATGTTTAAAACATGCCTCTGAGTCTGTCTAATGTATGTTGTAGGTCTGTTGGCATTGAATGTTTGCCATATATGTGTTCATTGTAATCCGCCCTGAGTCCCCTTCGGGGTGAGAAGGGCGGAATATAAATACTGTAAATAAATAAAGAAATAAATGTATTATTTTACTCTATTATTATTAAAATGATACATAAGCACATTTACATTGAAGAAGAAGAGAATAATGGACAGTCTTATCTTAAATTTGAGCTTTATGTAAATATTCAAAAACATTTAACCTACTGATGCCTCAATTAATGTAATTTTATTGGTATCTATTTTTATTTCTGAAATTTACCACCCTCGGCTTATTCTGGAGTCAATGTTTTCCCAGTTTTTTGTGGTAAAATTAGATGTCTTGGCTTATATTCGTGTCGGCTTTTACTCGAGTATATACGGTAATGCAGTTTGACACCACTTTAACTGTCATGGCTCAGTGTTTTGGAATCCCGGGATTAGTAGTTTGATAAAGCTCAACATTATGGGTCAATGTTGTTCAATTCTGAGATTTGTATGGCAGTTAAAGTGACGTCAAACAGATTTCATTCTGCAGAGTGGATGGTCTAAGAGGGTGTGTTTATGTATCACATATAACACAGAGTGGAGGCAAACAGAAAGAAAGAGATAAGTAGAGTGAGAAATAATAGATTGGGATTTTTTTTATATATAAAAATGATGGTACATTTTTCTTAATACTCCTCCTTCAGTAGTCTCTTGTATGCTTCCTTTTGGTTGCTAAACACAAAATCCAAAACTGCCGCACACTCATTTTTTCCCTTTCATCCATAAGTTGCCATTTATTTAGATGTCTTCCAGCCGCTCCTTCCCTCGGAAACAAAATGGCCTGTTTTGTTAAGTCATGGCCATAGATGTTTCCTTCAACTTATCACATCGAGAACTGCGACAGACAGAAATGCTCTCGGGCTATTTTCTAAGAAAACGAACATAAGCTCCTTATCAGAAAATATTACGTTTCCCTGAAAGGTGAAATGTTCTGTCAGTTTGTTCAGACCATGTGAAATTCCTTCCTCACTGTGACAGGTCATCGCATTGGAGTTGATAGCACACAATGGTCGCCTCGGATGAAATCTAGAGCCCTCAGGAATAGATGACAGCAGGGGCAGCCGGGCTTTTCCTTCTGTCACTTCTCCTCCAGTCTGGATTGAGATGCCCAACCCACCCAACTGCCTTCTCCTTTCATGCATCTGCCAGCTCACATTGCAAATAGTAGACATTATTCCCTTGGTCAGCATCCAAGGCCTTTCAATGGGAAGATGAATCCAATGATTGGCAGTAGGTTCTGAATTGGAAAAAGGAAGAACCTCTTCATATAAATCATTCCAATATAAAAGTTCATATCCTACTTCATTTTGGCTAAATGCCAGTATTCTTCTTATTGTGTACTGTCCAGAACTGGACACTATTGCCTAGGTGCGGTGCAGCTGGTAAAAAGGATCCTACTGGAATGACCTGCGGGAAGAGATTCAACAACTAAATGAGCTGTCAGCATTCAAGACAGAACTGTACACCAATCTCTTCTGGCAGGTCAGTCAATTTTAAAAAGTGATTTTTAAATTTGCAATCTATTTATATTTTAATATATGTATTATATTATAATCCTTACACTAAGTATTTTAAAATATGTATTTGGTGACGGTGTATTTTATGGTATATATTTTATATTTTATGTTATGTGATGTGTTAGATTATGCTTATTTAAGTTTAAATTTTATGCTATTTTTTGGTTTAGTTCATAAGTTTATATTGAGATGGTCTTATTTATTGTTTTTGACTTGATTTGTTGTTCAAACTGTTTGTGGCACTGAATGTTTGCCATTTTGTTACTTGCTGGAAAGCGCCCTGAGTTCCCTTAGAGAGATAGGGTAGGTTATAAATAAAGTTGTTGTGTGTTTTCCGGGCTGTATGGCCATGTTCCAGAAGTATTCTCTCCTGATGTTTCACCCACATCTATGGAAGGCATCCTCAGAAGTTGTGAGGTATACCTCACAACCTCTGAGGATGCCTGCCATAGATGTGGGTGAAACGTACACATAAAACAACCCTGTGATTCCAGCCATGAAAGCCTTCGACAACACATATAAATAAAGTGTTGTTTTTGTTGTTGTTGTTATTATTATTATTACGATGTGTTTAAACTGTGTTGCACCCTGCCTCGAGCTGTGAAGAGAAGTGGTGACAAAAATTATTATTATTATTATTATTATTATTATTATTATTATTATTATTATCATCATCATCATTAAGGAGCCCCGGTGGCAAAGTGAGCTGCAGACCGAAAGGTCCCAGGTTCAAGCCCCGGGAGCGACATGAGCGGCCGCTGTTAGCTCCAGCTCCTGCCAACCTAGCAGTTCAAAAACATGCAAAAGTGAGTAGATCAATAGGTACTGCTCCAGCGGGAAGGTAACGGCGCTCCATGCAGTCATGCCGGCCACATGACCTTGGAGGTGTCTATAGACAGCACCAGCTCTTTGGCTTAGAAATGGAGATGAGCACCAACCCCCAGAGTCAGACATGACTAGACTTAACGTCAGGGGAAAACCTTTACCTTTATTATTATTATTATTATTATTATTATTATTATTATTCCCACCATGTAGTTATTTTTATTTGATTTTGGGCAGAAGACTCTCACAAAAGTGGAAAAACTGCATATAATAAACTATTTTTTAAAAATCTGAGCAAACACCTTCATTGGTATCTCTATGTGCTCCTTGACTCTAGGGTCAATTGCTGCTGGAAATTGGCCATAAAACCACACAGGAGGAGCTAGAAATTCCTAGAGAAGTGTTCTTCTGTTTTAAAAAATGTACAGCTTTTCCACCTTTGGGGAGTCTTATACTCTAAGCCAACATTATTATATCAAATCACTAAAACTGAACCTGCAAATGTAAGGGGCTAATTAGCAAAAAAAAAAAGGGTGAGTCAGGATAGAATGCTTATGGAACATGGCCATACAGCCCGGAAAACTCACAGCAACCCAAAGGGGTGAATTGTCCCCATATTATTGCCACTGTTGGTCACTGCCAACCATGGCCCCTGCAATCTCCTGGACATCATTATCACATTTGCAGAGGTCAAAAGGGGGACCTGAGTGATTAGCAAGAAGGAAGGTATGCATCTCTTTCTTTTGGTCACTGTGACCTCAGAGTGTGCAACTGCAATGATGAGGAACTCCTCAGCCAGTGAAGCACACTAGATAACCTTGGACAAGCCACAGCAGGAGTGATGCAGAGGACAAGTGGATGGCCCAGTAGAGGTCTCAACATATCTGGACCATCTGGATAGCAACATGGTGTTTCAGACAGTTCAGCCCTATGCATCTGGTCACCAACATGGTTGATCCAGGGTCAGTCTGGAGCACAATGTTCCAAACTGGCATGACGTAGAGCAGGCATAGGCAAACTTTGGCCCTCCAGGTGTTTTGGACTTCAGCTTCCACAATTCCAGTTGATAAGCTGGCTGGGATTTCTTGGAGTTGAAGTCCAAAACACCTGGAGGGCCAAAGTTTGCCCATGCTTGTAGAGTCCCAGTCTAAATTTTAAAAAAATATCTAAAAACATATTGAGGACTATAAAATCATACGGTAAAATGATCAGAAGCCTTAGTCAATTGCAAGTCCCTGCAATGGCGGACTCATTGAATTAGATGAATGCCAACATACATTCAGGAGCTGATTCAATGGGAATCCTCTAGGCCAGGCCTGCACAACCTACAGTCTTACTGCTGTTTAGGACTTCAGTTCCCAGAATTCCCAAGTATTGAAACAGCTGGTGAGGACTTCTGGGAGTTGGAGGTCTAAACACCTAGAGAGCCGCAGGTTGTGTAAGCCTGCCCTAGTTTAACAATTAGATTGAGATATATAAACTCATTGAAAATATTATAGCAGCACCAGAAAAAATGGCTTGAACCATATTATGATATTTTAGAAAATAATCCATCATTTATTTTGCTGATTTATTGAAATGCTGTGTTGATACTCAAAGATCAGAAGGAATGGACTGCTTCTCAGTTTACCTGGCAGTTGTTCTTCTCAGCCAAATAAAATGAAGGCGAAATGCTTGCAGATAGCCAGGTGAACTGCCACATAAGCAGTTCAATTCAAGAGGAAAAGCAGTGGATGCAACAGTCATTCATATTTAATATTACTCTGTAAAAACCCGAATGGCTATAAATATTGATACTTAAGATAATAAATGTCCTGGTACAGAAGCTATATTAAATGCACAGGAATCAGCCACTAGATGGATCCTGCTTATATCTAGGCTCATCTCAAATATATGATGTAGATATGTAGTGTGCCTTCTTTTCTGCTCTACCTTTTTATAAACTGTGGATATTGGCCCAAGCAGACTAGGAAAGGAGCGCAAAGGTTTTCAAATCAAGGAAAACATAGTTTCACAAGTTTCTCATCTGAATTATACCACTTATATCTGGAATGAATGAACTCTTCAACAGCTCTTTCACACCATCCATCTGGTTCATTAGTTGGCTGGAACATAGAAATCTATCTATCTAAATGTTTAATAGTGTCATTTTCAACATATTGTAACTTATTCCAATGAGTGACCTCCAAGATACCCTGTTTTAAATGGCCTCACTCACTCAGGGTTAAAACCAGAGAATCAGAGAATATTATAGTTGGGGAAAGGCTATCTAGTCTGACCCCTGACAAACACGAATACAGAACTAAAGCAGTCCTGCATGATGCCCAAACAACCTCTGTTGAAATACTTCCAAAGATGGAGACTCCACCACTGTCTGAGATGACCCCTTACATGAGATTTGTCATTTTACCTCCTAGGGAACATCCTGGGTTGAATTATTCTTGGAGCTATTTATGTATCTTTTTAACAGTCAATGGTATCTGAAGTACTTTCTTCCAGTTAAAATGAGTTTTTTCCCCTTTTCTAGCAACAGGATATTAATTGCAGTGTGGCATGGTGGTTTGAGCATTGGACTGCACACCTGGAAAACTGTGTCCAATTCTGGGCACCGCAATTGAAGGGAGATGTTGACAAGCTGGAATGTGTCCAGAGGAGGGCAATTAAAATGATCAAGGGTCTGGAGAACAAGCCCTATGAGGAGTGGCTTAAAGAACTGGGCATGTTTGGTCTGTAGAAGGGAAGAGAGAGGAGACATGATGGCCATGTATAAAGATGTGAGGGGAGGTCATAGGGAGGAGGGAGCAAACTTGTTTTCTGCTGACCTGGAGACTAGGACACAATGGTACAATGGCTTCAAACTGGAGATTCCACCTGAACATTAGGAAAACTTCCTAACTGTGAGCTGTGTTCAGCAGTGGAACCCTCCGCCCCAGAGTTTGATCAAGGCTCCTTCTTTGGAGGCTTTTAAGCAGAGGCTGGATGGTCATCTGTCAGGGGTGCTTTGAATGCTATTTTCCTGCTTTTGGGCAGATGGTCCATGACATCTCTTCCAACTCTATGATTCTATGATTCTATTCTAGAGACCACAGTTTGAATTCCTACTCAGCCATCGAAGCCATGAATTCCTATTCAGCCACAGAAAAAGGCAATGGCATTTTTTTTCCCGAACAAACCTTGCCAAGAAAGCCCTATGATAATTTCTCCTTATGATTGCCACAGATCAGGAATGACTTGGAGACACAACAGCAAATTGGGGATGGCCAGTGTGTTCTCTATCAAGTATGTGGCCATACTGCTCGGTTTTGTATTCCAGACATTAAAAATCTACCCAAGGTGACATTTTGAGGATAGCATTGAGCACTTGGAGCCCCGGTGGCGAAGTGTGTTAAAGCACTGAGCTGCAGAACTTGCAGACCAAAAGGTCCCAGGTTCAAATCCCGGGAGCGGAGTGAGCGCTCGCTGTTGCTCCAGCTTCTGCCAACCTAGCATTTCGAAAACATGCCAATGTGAGTAGATCAATAGGTACCGCTCTGGCGGGAAGGTAACAGTGCTCCATGCAGTCATGCCAGTGGCCACATGACCTTGGAGGTGTCTACGGACAACACCGGCTCTTCGGCGTAGAAATGGAGATGAGCACCAACCCTCAGAGTCAGACATGACTGGACTTAACGTCAGGGAAAACTTTTACCTTTACCTTATTGAGCACTTGAGAGAACTTTTGGACAATCTAGAATAAATTATGGATATACTCTATCCCTGGCATGGAAGACACCAGCTGTCCCTGTCCCCATCCCTGCTATCTGTGTGGTCCATGCTAGACACAGATTTATTATCTCACTAAAACTAGATCTTAATCACAGCTGTATGTAGCTGAAATGATTTCTCATCTCTTAACTGTGCAGCATTTAACTCACTTAGTTGAAACAAATGTATTGGTAAGGAGTAAGACTGGGGTGATATATGACAGGTGCAACTTTCATGTCTCTGAGATATCCTATTTATATATGCAAATCATAGGTAAAGTTGCAGTCAAGTGACAACACATGAATAGATGGATAACTTCTATGCAGCTGGTGTCTTGTGTCTTTATAAATGCAAAAAAAAAGGAAAAAAAGAACGTAACTTTTTTAAAGAAAGAAAAGAACTGACTATGAGGGGTGGGAAGAGAGAGAATCACATGCACAGGCTTACATAGTTTTTTCTTCAAAGTCCAGAGATGAATCTCTGTGTACTAAGGACACATGCATGACATCACTCTCTTATGGTATCCAGACAATCTGGATGGGAGTAACTTACTGGGATGATCAGCCTTGCTATTGTATCTCTCCATGTTGTGGCAACTGTGGAGATTCACCGTTACATGAATATATGGCAGTACGTCCAGTTAGGGATGTAACTCTGTCATCTTATATTTAAAACAAAGTATTATTGCAATGAGTAGGAGAGAGTTGGAGAATCGTACCCACTGATGGAACATAAGCAAATCAGGATCATTGCACTAAGCATTGCACCATGATGGGACCATGGAATGATCAAGGATATTGACAGATTACCCCATCGATAGCAGGTTAGTTGCATGAAAGTGGCAGACTGGCAGCAGGTTGCACATATCTGTCAGGGATTTCTGTTACCAGAGTTAGGATCCCCAACCATTAATGAAACAGGCTGGGTGACCTTGGAAAAGTCAGAGAGAGGCATGGAGAGTAGTGTTGTGCTATTGTATAGAATTGCTCCTTGTTTTGTGTAGTTTCATTCGTGTCATCTCATTTTTGTATTTCGTTCCCACTAACGAAAATGGGCCAACTATACAACACAAATTTTTGTCTGGCTAACAAAAAACACAATTTTTTTTGTGGCATCGCAGCAATGGGAGGGCTTCTGAGGCTCACCCCCTCCCCTCAGTTTTTAGGCTAGCGGGGTGAAAATCGTCACACATGGAGGGAATTTCAACCCCCTTTAGCCCACTTTTAAAATGTTTGAGTCTTCCCTAGAGTGTTGTTGTTGTTGTTGTTGTTGTTGTTGTTATTTTATTGTATGACACAGCAAACAAGATAGACATGCTGGATTTCATTTCACAAAATCACAAGTCGAACACTTCCCAAGTGTCTAGGACGGTGTGATGTATTTTCGGATGATGCGTGCAGATCCCAGTAGGGTGGCCTTTTGCAGTTATTATTATTATTATTATTATCATTATCATTATTATTATTATTATTATTATTATTAACACCCATTGGCACATATTAGCTGTCATGGAGAGGCACTCCTCCCCCAGATTCAGCTTAGAGTTCCAGAGTATCTATCTATCTATCTATCTACCTATCTATCTATCTATCTATCTATCATCTATAGACCCATTGGCACACATCAGATGTAATGGGGAGGCACTCCTCTCCCAGATTCAGCTTAGAGTCCCATAGTAGCTATCACTATTTATATTAATATTATTATTAACACCCATTGGTACACATCAGCTGTAATGAGAAAGCAGCCCGCTGTCAATACCTGCTTATTGTTATGGGGCCGAAATGAAAGGAAAACAAAAGCAAGCACAATGACTGTGCAGCTTTCATTTTCATATCGCCTCTCGTTTCTTATGAAAATGTTGTCATTCGTTTTATGTAGTCAAACGATCAAAACAAACAATAGCATGAAGGAAACGAAATAAAAATTTTCATGCACATCTCTAATGGAGATGCCCCTGCTGAACAAAGCTTGCAAACAAAACCCTGTGATACAGGGTCCCTTCCAGATCTAAACTGTAATTCGCTCTACGTGCGGCTTCCCTTGAAGACGGCCCGGAAATTACAATTGGTCCAACGTTCGGCTGCCAGATTAATAACGGGGGCAAGTTACAGGGAGAGATCCACTCCCATGTTTAAGGAGCTCCACTGGCTGCCGTTCATTTTCCGGGCCCAATTCAAGGTGCAGACCATCATTTATAAAGCCCTAAACGGTTTGGGACCCACCTACCTCCGTGACCGTATCTCCTACCATAAACCTGCCCGATCTTTGCGATCATCCAGGGAGGCCCTTTTGTCACCGCTGTCTCTATCCCAGGCCCGTCTTGTGAGCACAAGAGAGAGGGCCTTTTCAGCTGTGGCCCCCCGACTATGGAATTCACTACCTACTGAGATCAGGCAAGCTCCCACTCTGTTAGCTTTTAGGAAAGACCTGAAAACATGGCTCTTCCGCTGTGCTTTCGGTGAGTAATTTCTGTTATATATTTCTGTATTGCTCCCCCCTCAACATCTACCCTCTAGATTGCCCCGCTTTCATGTGTCCCTGTCCACAGTGGAGTACTCCTCTGTTCCTCTCACTCCGAGTTTTATCCTTGTGTCCATGCGGCCTGCCCTGTTTTACTGTTTTTTGATTTTTTGATGTAATGTCTATTATCATCTATTGTATTGCTTTTAATTGTGCTATGGTATGCTGTTTTCATATTTTATTATATTGTACTGTTCTGGGCGTGGCCCCATGTTAGCCACCCCGAGTCCCCGTTGGGGAGATGGTGGCGGGGTATAAATAAAGTTTTATTATTATTATTATTATTATTATTATTATTATTATTATTATTATTATTATTAAACTATATAACTATGATAAGGGATGCACAGGTATTTCACCATCACTTCACTATCAGGGTCATAGGTCCTGTCATGCCAGATAAACATGCTTTGGAATATGATTTGTAATGATGATGATGGAGTGTGCTACACAGTTGGTGATGTTGGGAAGGGGGTTGTTTTTCAGTTGCATCTTGGATTGATGCACAGACAAAGTCACAAGTTTCCAAGATTGTTCATGTGAGAAACTTGGCAAGAGATTGAAGCAGAGGTAAGGTCTGGGAAGACAAAATGTTTCCAATTGATGGTAAATGGGAAGGAAGATAGTGAAAATGTTTGAAATGCTTAGCTTTTTAAGTATAATGTGTAACTGAAAAAGTTTTATATCCATCATGTGTTGTGCTCAACTCGTGTTTTGTGAATATAACTATCAGAACATGTAGAAAAAAATTGTTTCTAGTGTTTGCCAATACATTACATTCATTTCAAATTAAGATGGGCCACCAGTTAGGGATTCTCCAACTCTTTGAACAATCTTGCTTTGCACAATCTGCTCAAAATTGTTGCTTGCAACTTTTCTTTTCTTGTGACACTAAACACACACACATCGAGCACAAAATAATGAATACATTGTCCAGGAAGACTTACACAACCCTTCCTACAGTGTCATTTTTATTACTTTGTGTAACAAGGCAATACTTACAGTAGCTGTGAAATTTTGTACACAGACAGAAATATGCAAGAATTGGACTCATAAATGCAAATTGGTCTCATAAATGCAAATGGTGCCTGGGGTACAGAAGGAAAATGCCCAGCTTCTCTCTGTGATAATTTTTTTTGCATATATGAATTATTCTTTAGCCCACAGGGTTGAAGCAATTTAAGATGTTTATCCCTCGCAATGAGACCGGCTAAAACATTAAACCATTCCTAACACTCTAGAACTTTTTGTGTGATCTAAAAATCTGGATTCTTCTACCTATTCTAAAAAAAAAGATGCCTCCCGGCTGCTTTGCCACTATACTTCTTTGGGTTCTTCCGTGGCAGCACATATCAGAATTCTAGGCTATTATTATTTCCAAGTTGTAGATTTTGCTACTAGTTTCCTCTTCCTCAGCCTGACAACCTTGCCAAAAATGTCCTGTGTCAGGTACTAATTTGGCTGACGACCACTTGATCAACATTTTCGGCTGGTAATTACTGAGTCAGATGTGAACATTTTTTTTTCATATCCCTTGGCAGCCAGGGAGGCAAGGATTTCTCGAAACCCATTCATTATAGATTCATTGGCACTGAAATGCCCTGAATTCTGCACTTTGCACAGGCATAAAAATAATCTGATTGTTATCATTAAAAGTTTTGACCTAATGCTTATTTTTGGCCATACTTTCTTAGAAGCACAGTGACATTTTTAGCATTACCTGGGTTTCAGAGGATGGTCTCTCAATTTGCATGGAGTAAAAAGTGGGAAACAAGAGAATGAACAGATGTGATCACTGCATTGCTGTTCTCTGGGCCTGGTCTATCTGCAACCTTGTTCTTGTCTATTTGTTATATTCCTTTGAGAATTCCTTTGATTGGCTTTAGAATTTGGTGCACTAACAAAGTTTGCAGTATGCAGGAATTTTCCAATGGTCAACACTGCTGTTTTGTACCTAACTTATGGCGACTCTAAGGCAAACCTACCATGGGGATTTCTTGACAAGATTGGTTGAAATGGGATTTGTTCTTGTCTTCTCTGGAGGTGAGAGAGTGTGACTTGCGCAAAATCACCCAGTGGACTTCCATGGCCAATTGGAGATTTGAATCCTGTTCTTCATAGTGATAGTCCAATGCTCAAACCACTGTACCACACTGGCTCTTCTGAACTTTGTTGTTGTGTGCTTTTAAGTCATTTCTGATTTATGACAACATAAAGTAAACTTATGATGGGGGTTTCTGGGGATAAGAATTTTCCCTCTCCAAGGGCACCTACATATGTAGTTGTGTCACAATAAAAGGATGTTGCAAAAGGTATGCATTCTTATCAACATGTTACCATGCACCTCCTTCTCCACCTTCCCCAGAGACAGAGATATGGGCAACCTAAAGTAATCCATTTTATTCTTCCCAGCTCCTGAAGAAGAAAGGAATCGGTGTATATGCTGAGCAGCCAAAAATACTCTTAGGCTTTACAGAGAGAATAATAATTAACCAATACTACTACTACTACTACTACTAATAATAATAATAATAATAATAATAATAATAATAATAATTTTATTTCTTACCAGTCTCTCCTCATGGCTCGAGGCAGGTTTAAGTTTTCTTTTAAGCAAGAAGGATTGCATCAAATTTCCTGGTATCACATCTTGGAGCAACTTTCACCTGGCATAGCTTAGAAAGTTTCAAAGTTTTGGATATCAGCCTCTACCAGCCAGAAACCTTGGAGAGCTTGAAAGAGCAGACAGACAACCCTCTGAGAACAAAGGCAATGCATTTTTTGTATCTCTGATCTCCAAATGTTTTCGCATCCATATATTCACACCAAATTTGATTGACAAAGGGTATCTTCCTCCAATTTTATGTAACCCACTGCTGTCCTTGGCGGTAAATTAATCCCTTGCTAGTTGGATGTAGCTTGGTTCATATCCACTAGATAATGTACACATTAATTATCACAGTTTGTCATTAAGCTGATAGGTGATCAAAGGCACATATCAATAGCAACACATTTATTGTTTCAATATTTAACAATTGGTTAAATAGATCTAGTCTAGTTGGAACAGGATTTGTTGCAGAAAGAAAAGACTTGCTGCTAGATTCCATTGCCTCAATATCCTTAAAAGTAAGGTCATTCCTGAATGAATTTAAAAAATAACTACAAGAAAACAAAATGAGGGACAACTCCCATGATTCCACAGCATTGAGCCATAACAATTAAAGTGGTGTCAAACTCCATTAGTTCTACAGTGTAGATATTCGGCTTGTACAATTAGGCTGGAGAGCCATCTGTTTTTGGTATTCAGATTTTGTTGGGTACCCAGATCCATTTTCAGGAGCCTCCCAAAAATTGGCTAATTGAAAAATCTGTTTTTGGCTAGGTAGCCAAAAGATCTGGGAATTTCCAGCCAATTGGCAGCAATGGGGAACGGCTCTGGGTCCCCCTGCGGGAGAAGAGCAGTATATAAAATAAATAAATAAATAATAAATAAATAAATAAATAAGGCTCCCCTTTCCATTCCTGGGATCCTTTCTTTTCTTCCTTTCAAGGGAGCCTGGATCATGATGTTTTTCTATTCCAATTGGCCCAACACGCAGGGCTCACAGGGAAACCCCGTGCAAGCACACGACAACCTCTTTGCGCACTGCATGATGGTGAATAAGAAAGGAGGCGTTGTGACCGGTTGCTGTGCGGCACATTTTGGCCAAAAACAAAAAACAAAAACAAGTTGGCCGAGCCCTTACCACTACGGCCAGCCAAACAAGCTAGATTGGCTGAAGGGAACCAACCAAACCGAATCTGTGCACAAGTCTAGTAGCTAGATACACTCCAAGAAGCAGATCCCACATCATATGAATGTTTCTGAACAGGAGATAGCTTCACATCTTTCTGCACAGGTTTGATTTTTCTGTGCAGAAAATGAGTTTCTAGTGCAAAACGGGCTTCTTACTTCTCAAAAACAACCATGTGTGAATTTTCACAGAATTTAGTTCTGATTTGTGAGGATTCTCATCGTACAGGATTCTTCAGATAAGCATTTCTCAACACTGAAAAGAACATGTCTTTCAATTTCTTGATTATTTTTAATATCCTTCCCATTCCTTTTCAGCAGTCTTCAGAATCAGGGAGGCAGCATAGGAATTTGCCATATAAAACTTGCTAATATGCAGAAAATCCCAGATTACATTCCTGGTCCCTCCAGGTTAGAAATAAAAAATAGATCATTATGGGATCACTGCTGCTACTCAGAAAATCAATAAGATTGGACTACTTCTACTCACCAGTATAGGGTTTATCTTTGACCAGTGGTCTGACTCCATTTAACACAGCTTACTCATGTTCAACATAAATATGAACATTTAAAAATGCATTTAAAAGTCACTGGATATTTCAGTGTTCTGATGCCTTGGCTTTCTTCTCTTTTCTGCCAAAAATGCCTTTGGTGCATATGAGATGAATGGGAAATATATTGATTTTGGCTCTGTAATTGCTTTCAAGGTTTCAGACTGACTCGGTGTAGATACCAGTGAATCTGAGAAATATCTCTCTGGCCATTTATCCCTCTCTAAATGGCATTTTAAAAGAAAATACTATTGGGTATTAATCTAGTGAATAGCATTATAAGCGCCAAAGTTTATGTTTATTGCACTTATTAAATGGGCTTTGATATCACCTATAAAATAAATGGCAGAGTTAGCAAATTAGCACTTACATGCTTCCCACCAATATCTGCAATTTTATCTACTCAACATCATGAGACAATTCCCTTATTATTCTGAGCCCATCCACAGTGAATCGGTAGTACTAGCTTGGAGATTATCTTTTTAATTATGTAAATTATGAACACATTCTTTGTTTTTCTTTGGAACCCAAAATACAATGCTGAGACTTTTGTTTTGTTTTGTATGCATTTCTGTGTTTTAAAACGCTGACCGGTAAAATGTGGGCCTCACACTGGGCTGCTTATCATTCTCACCTTTATGAATAAAAGTAAGGGGAAAGAAGGACTTTGTATGAAATCCATAAGGAACTCTCAAAAGCCCATGGCTTCCTGTCCATGGGGTTATGAAAGAGTTTAGCAGGATCATTATCAATGTTAGAGTGATTTCCATATCAGGTTGAATACACTCTGAGTTTCAGGATGCATCTACATGAAGCAAATAAAATAACCTCACTTTACAACCAATGAAAGCTGTTCACATGACATATGGTTAGTTTTGCACTACTTCTAGATGTTAATTCAAAACAAGGAGAACAAGGGGGAAAAAAGTAAATAAATATTAAATACTCTGGAGCCTCCAGGAAACTTTGATCGGGCTGGATCCAGGGTGATCTGGGGTATCTAGGGTGTCTGAGACCATTTTAAGTGCCATAGCTCAATTCTGTCGGATAGCTGGAGTTGTAGTTTGTTAAGGCACTCTTTAGCAGAAAAACTAAAGAACATGAAAAGCTACAACTCCGAGGCAAAGAGATTTAAAGATGGGCTCAAAGCCAACCTTAAAAACTGTGGCATAGAAACCAAGAACTGGGAAGCCCTGGACCTTGAGCACTCTAACTGGAGGTCAGCTGTTACCAGCAGTGCTGCAGAATTCAAAGAGGCACAAATGGGCAGCCTTAAGGGAGAAACATGCCAAGAGGAAGGTGCGTTAAGCCAACCTTGACCGGGACCACCTTCCATCTGGAAACGGATGTCTTCACTGTAGAAGAACATGAGGGTCAAGAATAGGTCTCCACAACCACCTACGCATCCACTGCCAAGACACTACACTTGGAGGACCATCATCCTTGAGCTGCGAGGGATTGCCTGAGCAAGCAAGCACAACTCCCATGGTTCCATAGTATTGAGCTATGGCAGTTAGAAATGAGTAAAATTGCATTAATCCTACAGTGCAGATGCACCTCCAATATCCATATGTCAAGAAGACAAACCACATTTTTGGCCAGAAGCAGCTTCCCATCAGAGTGGCAGAGTAGGTACACCTAATGGCAGAGAAGGTACACCTAGTGGCAGAGAAGGTACACAGAGCCTTGATGGTACTGTTACATCCAGTGATCACATAGCTGGGTGTCCCATTGTGACCTGAGCAGAAGAGACTCTCCCAGAGAGTTGCTTTTGTCTGGTGAAGCACCTCTGGCCCTCTTGACTCCTAAAGAGCTTTGGGGCACTTCTATGCTCTATTTGAGTTTGCTCCAGAACTCTGGAGTATTTCAGCTGGTGTAGATGTAGCCCAAGTATGAATGTATGGAAGTTCAGAAATCTTAGGGAGAGGGTTCTACATTTGGGACATTTCTTTTAAAGTGTGGAAGTAAACTGAGAGTGGATTCAGTGCCCCACTGATGTGAAAACCAATGATCATTGTAGATGGCCCTGTAACCAAACTCTGACCAACTCCCAGCAAAGGAACACATATCCCAGTCCCTGTGTTCTACATGGGGCTGCTATTAAAAAGTGTGCAGAAATTTGAGTTAGTCAAAAGAGTGACAGCCAAATTATGAAAGCTAAACAGAAAAAATCCTTTTTGTAGTAGCTCTATTGGCTGCCAGCTCATTTCTGGGCACATTTTAAAGTGCTGATTTTGACCTATAAAGCGCTATATGGCTTGATCTGATGGACTGAATCTCTCTTTATGAACCACTAAGAAAACTACGATAATCTGGAGACAGACTTCTTTCTGTCCCACCAGGCTCATTTGAAAGGAACAAGAAGGGCTTCTCATTGGCTACTCCCAGGGCACATCTAAACTGGCTCATTATCCTGAAATGGGTTGGAGGGAGCAAATCATCCTGCACAATGCACAGAACTGATTTGGATTAGCAGGGGACAAAATTGCCTAACATTGCTTTGAATAATGTTAACAAAAAATGCAAGTTGCTATAATTTCTCCCCGAGAACCTGGAGCAAACCCAATTTTGGACCTGAGTAAACAGTTGAGATGGTTCTGAGATGGAACTGGACACAACTGTTTACACAGCCATCCCATATTTTCTGGGTCCAAGTAGCCAGCAGGCATGACATGGCTGATCTCCATAATTCATTGCCTGGAATAACACTAGCTAGACCAACAAAGCAATCAGAGAAGGAAGATGGAATTCCCTCATCCTGCAAGACATCACTCCAGGTTTTGTTTTCTTTGTCAGGAGCAACTTGAGTCACTTCTGGAGTGAGAGAATTGGCCATCTGCAAGGACGTTGCCCAGGGGACGATGTTTTTACCATCCTTGTGGGAGGCTTCTTTCATGTCCCCGCATGGAGCTGGAGCTGATAGAGGGAGCTCATCCACACTCTCCCCACGTGGGATTCGAACCTGGCAGCTTTCAGGTCAGCAACCCAACCTTCAAGTCACTTAGTCCACTATGCCATCAGGGGGCTCCTATCACTCCAGGTGACAAGTGGCAGCCACTAGCTACCCATGTCACACCCACAAGTCACTTCAACAATGAGAACAGAAGGGGAATGGTAAAGGTGGCCATCTGGCAGCACCAAACCAGATTTGGTGCCACTGCATGCTCACAAGCCCCTCTCACCATCGCAGCTACTGAGGGGATCTGGCCATCAACCCATCCCAGTGCTTTGTTCCTACTCACCTTTCTCCAGCCAATAAAAACATTTATTTGTTCATTGGGAATTTATTGACTGAGAGTGGTTGGGCTTTTAAAGGTAATGTGAATGGGTTTTTAAAAGGTTGATATAAAATGTCCATGCATGTTTACATTTTGGATGTTTAAAGCTTTTACAGCATGCATTGTTAAGTTGTGCTTTTGATGTCTATGTCCATATTTTCATGTCTTTGCCTTTGCTTTTAATTAGCATTGTTTTATGCTTTTTGTTACCTGCATTGAGTCCATACATCAGAAGAAAGGTGGAATAAAGATAAATAAATAAATAAATAAATAAATGTCTGTTGGCATCTTATGCATGCACATGAACTTTTGGGAACTGTCGGATGCTTGTTTCTATGCAGAAAATTCACATTTGGTTTTAGATGATGGAAGCAGAATTATACATGTAGTGTGTTAGCTCTTGAAAGCTATAGGACTCAAACAGGCTCACACAGGCAGTTCCGTGGAAACTTTATTGAGGACCTTCTTTACAAGATGAAAACGAAGCTAGAACTGATGTATTCTCACCAAATCCCGAGTATATCTATGTAACACTCCTGGGCGGCGCGAACACTGGGAACCAACACAGAAGCCAATAACAATATAATATCTTTATTAAAGCAAATAAACTTCCAAATGGAAATAAGCAGCAAAGTAAAAGTAGCAATTGACCTTCCAGAAAAGATCAATTTTAGTCCAATAAGATAACGTCTTATGTCCAGTATTAGAGTTCAAAATCCAGAAACCGAAACACACTCAAACTCCGTCTGAGGTTTGAGTGGGGAAAAGAGCAGGGAGCAAGAAGAATCCTTCAGAATAAATGTCCAAATCAGGATTTCAGGGCAAGGCAAAACTAGATGTTCAGGAGCTGAAACGCAGTCCCAACTTGGAATGGAAATAAGCAGCAAAGTAAAAGTAGCAATTGACCTTCCAGAAAAGATCAATTTTAGTCCAATAAGATAACGTCTTATGTCCAGTATTAGAGTTCAAAATCCAGAAACTGAAACACACTCAAACTCCGTCTGAGGTTTGAGTGGGGAAAAGAGCAGGGAGCAAGAAGAATCCTTCAGAATAAATGTCCAAATCAGGATTTCAGGGCAAGGCAAAACTAGATGTTCAGGAGCTGAAACGCAGTCCCAACTTGGCAAGAAGGTAAATCAACACCCGGTCTACTCCAGAGTAAGCGCATCGTCAGGCCACTTGGAATTCAGGAACAAGAGACGACGATGCTTCCCAGTCAGAAGTTAAGTTGACACCGCGCCGAAGGTTTTCAGAGGAAAACTTTTATGGAAGTTCATAAGCTCCCCCAAAGCAGGTGCTGGACTCCCCAATTCTTCCCAAGAGAACTGGTCCGCCAAAGACATCTCACCAGGCTCCTGCCTCTCTAATTCTTCCCAGGAGAACTGGGCTAGCCATAATTGCCTCACTCCGCTAATTTGGTGCTTTGATGTAAACTTTGCTTCTGAGAACTGTCTGTTTTCAGAAAAGCCCTTTGATCAAACAGTAAACCATCCAGAGAACCCGGGAGAGGCTGCACTGTCTCAAGGGCGTCCTTAATTGGCTCTGGCACGGAAATGTCAACAATAGGCATCTGGAAAGGAATTGAATCTTGCTGACTTGGGAAAAAAACCCAGTTTTCTTCAGTTTGGTCAGCAATGGCCGCAGGGTCAGGGGCCAAAGGTGCCTGAGACATCACAATCTACCTCCTTCCTTCCCCCCTCCCCACATTCACACGTATCTGTTATATAGTCCTTTCCCAGGCTTGAGAAACCAGAGCTGGCCATAAAACTCATCCCTGGCCAGATGGCTCTTATCATTTAGATTATCTCCCACCCAACCCCCCCCCCCCCCAATTGCTCTGGCAGGATGTGGAGAATGCTGGGCTTTCACATCCTGACATAGTGCCATTGGAGACTTTGTTGTAACACGAATACCATTTGACATCTCTTTAACTGTCATGGCTCAATGGTATGGAATTCGGGAGGTGTAGTTTATTGGGGCACCTGCACTCTTTAACAAAAAAAAGCAAAAGAACTTGTAAAACTGGAACTTTCATAATTCTATCGTATAGAGCCATGACAATTGAAGCAGTATCAAATCACACTCATTCTAAAGTCTAGATGCATCCGTTATGACTACAACTGGATCCCAGCCTTGGGAAAGTATCAAGGAGCAAAATTCTCCCATCCCATTCTGCTTCATGGGGAAGTGAACCTATTTTTCCTTAATTTGTATGTACAGTAGAGTCTCACTTATCCAACATAAACGGGCCGGCAGAATGTTGGATAAGCGAAAATGTTGGATAATGAGGAGGGATTAAGGAAAAGCCTATTAGATGTCAAATTACGTTATGATTTTACAAATTAAGCATCAAAATATCATGTTTTACAACAGAAAAAGCAGTTCAATACATGATAACGTTATGTAATAATTAATTACTAGGCTTGTCCGATCGATGGAAAAAATGTTTCAATTCTCGTTTCTAAAGTAGGGGGTGCCGGCGCTTCGATATAGAAAGTATTTCCGAATTTTTCACCCAAAAATTTCAGATATTTCCAAAAATTCATAATGATTCTTAATGTTTCTAAAATGGCGGATGCGCATGCGCAATCGCCCCCAAAAAAACAGGAAACTGGGGGGGACTTTTACAGGGCTCTCCCGCCCTCATTTCTTGAGCTATCCTCATCAAATTTGGTGCAGTGGGAGATCACATTCAACACTCTTTGCTCAACAAATTGCAGAAAGTTTCCTGTCTCCTATGATTTTTGGTGAATTTTCATAACTTTTTATAATACACTATTTTTCAATATTTGAAGAAACCTGTTCCTGGTTTGAAAGTCTTATTTCCTGTTCAATTGGGTTCTTATTACTGTGAAAGTCCCTCTTCTACTTGTGTAGACTTTGGATTAGAAATGCAGCACACGCCAAGCAATGCCTTGGCAGGAGTGCCACTGTCCTTTGAAAACTATAAATTGCCTTTGAACTTTTTGATCTATGGTGCCACTGGCTGACCTTGTGATTGCCAAAATGAAATTCTGGCCAAGGACTTTGGATTAGAAACGCAGTACACGCCAAGCAATGCCTTGACAGGATTGGCAATGTCCTTTGGAAACTATTTCTTCCAATGTACCCTTTTAGGTTTGAAAACAATGTGTGTCTTTGTGATTGATGCAATAACACTCAGCCCGGGGGCTTGGGATTACAAACGGAGCGTGAGGGAAGCAATGCCCTCGCAGGAACACACACGTCCTTTGGAAACGCTAACTTCCAATGTCCCCCCCCCCTTTTAGGATTGCTAAGAAGGGCTGATCTAGTGATTGCTAAATTCAAAAAAAAAAGGCAGAGGTCTTTAGAAATGGAGCATCAGGAAAGCAATGCCTTGGCGCCCACGTCCTTTTAAAAATAAAAATTGCCTAAAGCCACAGCAAGGACTCTGCCAGATCCCACAAGCCCCAAGCCAATTCCCCCCCCAAAAAAAACCACACAATACCCAGTCAGCAACAATAGCCAGCCCTTAACAGACCCAACCCCCAAAACACTTAGCCCTCTCTCCCCTCAATGCAGGCGGCTTGATTCCCAGTGCAGCGCAAACCACCCTCTCTGCTCGGTAACCCAGCCCCGAATGGCTTGCCTGGGTTGGGGAGGGTTTTTTTTATAGAGATCTTACACGTGGATGCGGAGGATGCTAGCCCCCACCTTTTCCAGCCATCGTGGAAGTCTCTGATTGGCCAGGGAGCGGCGTCCATTTTAGGTTGCACTAGGCTCCCATTCAAGTTAGGTTGCAGAAACAAAAAAAATTAGAAAAATATTTTTTAAAAAAATATATATAAAAAATTTGGTGGAAAAAATTTTGGTGGAAAAAAAACGAAACATTAAGACACAATTAGAGAATGGGCCAACGATGGTTCGAATTACATTGCCAGTTGCGCCCAGGGACAACGTTTCAATACTCGGTTCAAAAAGCGAGAACATTCCGAAACAATTCCGAAATAAGAATCATAACAAATTTTTGGACAACCCTATTAATTACTGCATTTACGAATTTAGCACCAAAACTTTGCGATGTATTGAAAATCTGACTACAAAAACCTTGACTACTAAGTGGCAAACTGTGTTGGATAATACAGAATGTTGGATAAGCGAAGGTTGGATAAGCAAGGCTCTACTGTAAAAATGGCAGCATAGAAAAGAAAGGACCTACATCACAGTCATAGACAATGAAAAATCCTGGGCTAATTTAATTCCTGTTTCAGGGGAGACAATCGAGCTTAGAGCATCATCCACCCTCCAACACTTTCCGCTTCTCATTTTCTCTCACAAACAAGGCATTTCTCAGCCATGGTTAGCAAAGGACTTAGACTGAACTGTCTCCGAAATGGCAGCGCCACTATAGAAGATATTTCTTGTTTAAACAAGTTACAAGAAGATTATTTGAAGGGTAACAGCCAGGTTATGTAACCCATAAAAGTACGAATGATTTACAAATATTTAACAAGAAGGGGGAAAACTAATTATGCCACTCCTGTCACACAGAGGGCAGGTTTAGAAATGGTATAATCAATATAGGAATGTTCGCTGTAATACAGTCTGTCAGTTTTTTAACCAACCAAAAAAAACTGGCCAGTCTATAAACAGAATCAGTTTTCTCTCCCTCTCTGCTTAAGGCAATGTACTTGGAGTTGAAACCTATGTTCATGTCCAATTGGGGATATATTTTTTTGACATTGTAGGTGGTTGTGTTTTAGAAACGGGGGGATAGATTTTTTTCCAAAAGAGCTACACTACTCCCTTTCCCAAAAACAATTTGGTAATTCTAGACATGAGTTTATTTTGTTTCTCTCTGGAATGAAATTTGTAGTTGGATTTGACCATATTCAGAGGTGCTTCAAGACATAAGGGGTGTTTCTACGTTTTAGGTGCCATGGCTTCATGGTATAGAATCATGGGAGTTGTATTTTACAAGGTCTTATCTACTAAAGAGTGTTGGCATCTCACCAAACTACAACTCCCAGGACTGCATAGTATTGAGCTGTGACAGTAAAAGGGTTTCAAATTGCATTAATTCTACGGTGTAGATGCATCCAAGGATGAGCACATTCTAGTGGTGTACAAAGGGACACCTCATGTATATCATTTTTAAAATTAAGGTGGTCATTTCCTTCTCTCAACAGGGGCCCCTGGTGGCACAGTGCGTTAAAGCACTGAGCTGCCGAACTTGCAGACCAAAAGGTCCCAGGTTCAAATCCTGGGAGCGGAATGAGCGCCCGCTGATAGCCCCAGCTCCTGCCAACCTAGCAGTTCGAAAACATGCAAATGTGAGTAGATCAATAGGTACCGCTCCGGCGGGAAGGTAATGGCGCTCCATGCAGTCATGCCAGCCACATGACCTGGAGATGTCTATGGAGAACGCTGGCTCTTTGGCTTAGAAATGGAGATGAGCACCAACCCCCAGAGTCGGTCACAACTGGACAACGTCAGGGGAAACCTTTACCTTTTTACTTCCTTCTCTCCTTGGTGATCAAAGCCCCCCAGAAATCTATTGTAAAGCCTCTTCAACCCTCACCATCCTTGGCCATTTGTGGAGAAGAGCAGGGTGGGAGGAGATCACAGAAGTATCTGGTTATGTCCATGTAGCAAGGCACAAAGCAATAGTATAACTCACAGAGAGCTATGGAGGACTAGATTGACCTCAGTGGATGGGGTAAATGTTTTGTATCTGGTTATAGGGTCACAGCCAGATACTTTTGTGGTTCTCGCTCCTTTAATCCAGGCACACATTGCTGATAAAGTTCAATGGTTCAATGGTAGGTGAGAAGTAGCTCAACAGGAGAATGATTCCACATAAAAAATATTATGTTATGGTGAGCATGCAGGATTTCAATCTATGAAATCATATTCATCTCTCAGGTTCTGAGCATATCATTTTTATTCTGTTTTATGATATTGTGTATGTATTTTAACATGTTTATATTTTAAGTTGTTGACTGGGCTCATCCCCATGTAAGGTGCTACGAGTCTCCTTGGGAAGATAGAGGTGGGGTAGAAAAATAAAGTTGTTGTTGTTGTTGTTGTTGTTGTTGTTGTTGTTGTTGTTGTTATTATTATTATTATTATTATTATTATTATTATTATTATTATTATTATTATTATATAATTGAGGTCCCTAGGGTGACAAAGACATTGAGGCATGGCTTTATTTATTGCCTCCATTTCTTAGGTTTGTACCCATACTTGTGACTGAAACATATCTGCTCAGGCTCAGTAACTAAAATTGAAGTGCTTTAAGCAACAAAACATGATTGAATTTGATGTTCCGCCATTTGGCCCCATCCTCCATGGGAATACAGTCTGTCTAAAATTGAATTTGGCCCTCAAGCTGGAAAAATATCTTCCCTTGCCCCAGCATGAACACCCCAAGAATTTTGATATGTGAATGCAAAAACATAGAATTAAGGAATCATAAGAACTAGAAGAGACCACAACCCCACTCTGCCATGCAGAAACACACCATCAATGTAATCCCAACAGATGGCCATCCAGTCTTCATTTAAAAACCATCAGAGAAGAGGACTCGGCCACACTCCAAGTCAGCATATTCCGTTGTCAAATAGCTCTTAGGACCTTATCAGATGGCCAGGGGTAAAGCGGGGGACAGTTGCAGAAATCGTGGAGCAGGGGAGCAAACTGTCAGACTCTGTTCCCTATTGTCGAGGTCCATAGTCTTCCTTCCCACAATGTATCCCCATCTGTCCCCTCATCCTCTTTGGCTCCTCCTGTTTGTTCTATGAGGAGTTGGGCATACACCCAATTCCTCTGGGATCCACTGCCACAGTGCTGCTAATATGGAGCCCCAAAGTGTCCCACCAGAAGCTTCCCTGTGTCATGTGATGGGCTCTGGCGGACTCCATGCCAGCAGTGGAAAGAATCAGGGAGAAGACACTTTTTTCACTGCATATGATGAGGTCCTTACTGTCAAGAGGTTTTTCTTAATGCTTTGGTGGAATCTCTTTTTAAATTAGAATCAATTTTTAATGTCCAGCAAAAACCAAGCTTGCCCCTCCTCAATATGGCATTTTTTCAAATATTTAAACATGGCTGCCATGTCACCGCTCAACCTTCTCCTCTCCAGGTGAAACATACCAGCCATTCCTCATAGGGCTTGGCTTCCAGACCTTTGATAATTTTGGTTGCCCTTCTCAGGATGCATCTCAGATTATGAATACGTTTCCTGAATTGTGGTACCCAGAACTGGATACAGTCTTATTCCAGGTGAGGTCTGACTAAGATTAGAGTGGTACTATTACTTCTCTTGATCTAGACAGACACTATACTTCTGTTGGTGCAGCCTGAAATTAAGGTAGGTAAAGGTAAAGGTTTCCCTTGACGTTAAGTCCAGTCGTGCTCATCTCCATTTTTAAGCCGAAGAGTTGTCCATAGACACCTCCAAGGTCATGTGGCCGGCATGACTGCATGGAGCGCCGTTACCTTCCCGCCGGAGCAGTACCTATTGATCTACTCACATTTGCATGTTTTCGAACTGCTAGGTTGGCAGAAGCTGGACCTAACAGCGGGCGCTCACTCTGCTCCCCAGGTTTGAACCTGGGACCTTTCTATTTGCAAGTTCAGCAGCTCAGCGCTTTAACACACTGAGCCACCAAAGGCTCCCTGAAATTACATTGTAGTCATTTCAGATGTTTGCATTACTAGCTTAATACAATCTGAGGTCTTGAGATTTCAAGACCAAAAGTTGATAATAATAATAATAATACTTTATTTATATTCTGCCCTTCTCCCTGAAGGGACTCAGAGTGGATTACAGTATATTACGATATATATTACAGGAAACAGGCAAACATTCAATGCCTTGTTACAATACGAGACACACATGCACAGGCAAAGGCTTCTCCTTTCATTTCTGGCTCTGGAGACAGTGCTCATCTCTGGCTCATTTATCTACTCACATCTGCATGTTTTCGAACTGCTAGGTTGACATGAACTAGAGCTAACAGCAGAAGCTTGCCCTGTCTCATGTATTCAAACTGCCAACCTTCAGATCATCATTTCAGCAGCACAAGGGTTTAACCCACTGTACCACCACAGCCCCCAAGGGATGACCATTGGTGTTGTCATAAAAGGAGAATGCTGGTGATATCATCAAACACATTTTAAGGATCATCTGTAGCTGTTTAGGATATGCCATTCAAATAATCAAAGAAATCTGACAAGGGAGAGTGTGCACACCCACAAACACAGACAAATTTTAGGGCACTTCCTTCCCCTTGATATTATTCTCCTATGCCTGGAGAAGATGGTCCAGGCCTTGAAACCTTAACACCCTATTATGCACTGTGGTTCCCATCTCCATCCGTAGTTCTATCTCTGTTTCTTTTGCAAACCATGAGAGATATGATAGTTCTTTTGAAAAAAAGAACTAAAACAGTGGGAATGGTTTCATCTCTAATTCCTACATGCCGGGCTAGTGTTATTGCTACTTTCATCATAAAGAAAGTTGGTATTTTATTTCTAACAGACTATGGCTACATTCTTATTTGCCTTTTAACTATCCAATGCTGTAACTCCTAATTTACAGTTTGTTCCAATTGTGTAAATAGAAGAAGCATATTTTCTTTTCTTAAAGTGATGAATTTTCTTGTCTGTAGCCAGCAAAACCCAGGGTTGGTCATTTGCCTCAGATAAAGACATGGGAAAACACAGTTTTGTCATTTCTGAAAACAAGCACTGCAGATGAAATAAATGTGATTTGCTTTGTTCACCAACAACGCTTGCATTTTTTAATAGCTTAGATAGGTTTTTAGTAGAGCTTCCCTGCTGAGAGATTTCACAAGGCTTCGTATACTGGAATTTCTCTGACCAAATATACTAATAGTAACTAATTGTCTTAATGTGGATTCACATGTAGCCAAAACTGCATCATGGACACTCAAGAAAAATGCTTCTTCGAAAATCCAAAGATATGGAGAAGTTCCAGACTTCTTTACCATCAGGGAGTATAGTTTACTGGAGGTGGGATTTTCTACAGACGTTCGATGAAGCCTATTTTGAAATGGAATTATTTCCACTTCAGACCCACACTCCCTCCATGATAAGACTTTATTTGATATAAAAAGTTGTCATTGCTATAAGATGGGCGTGTTGGTGGTAGGTTGATAAAGCAGGTAGTCTACAGAAGAGGTCCTTTATTTGAAACATCATTTCACAGCAAGTTGTTGAACTGGCTCCTTAAACAATGAATGCTACTAATAGTATCGCAGGGCCAATCATGGAGATCTTTGAAAATAGAGAATCCGTTGTCCCCACAAGCAGGTGAGACACTTGGAAATGGATCCCCAAGGTTATATCAGACTGAACCAATGAAGGATCAAACTTATGTATTTTATATTATGTTTTTCTCCCTAATGGGACCTAAAGTCTCTTGCAATATAAATTAAAGTTGAACATCTAAAAATACAGAGTACTTTTAAAAAATGATTAAAACAAATAAAAAAAATTCGTGTCAGAAGAGAATTGAGGCAAGTCACTTCTGGTGTAAAAGAATTGTCCATCTTCAAAGACGTTGCCCAGGGGATGCCTGGGTATGTGTGTGTGTGTGTGTGGGGGGGGGGGTTCTCTCATGTCCCAGCATGGGAAGCTAGGGCTAACAGACGGGAGCTCACCCTATCTTGAGGATTTGAACTGCCAACCTTCAGGTTAGCAGTTTAGCTGGAACAAGGGTTTAATCCATTGCTCCACCGTGCCTCCAACAAATCCAATTAAAATGCTACTTTGAAAACTTTTAACTCTATTACAATTAAAACTTTTTAAAATACACGTGACATGCTAAAACAGCACATCTTTACATAGCACTCTGAGCAGTTATGGAACTGCATGAACATGGATCATCTTCTATCCTAAAAGACACAAGAAATTATCAAGCAGGTTGCTCACAGGAAGGCTTACTGTCCTGGTTTCTTCCCAAGTGACTATATTACTTATTTCAAGTTTGTTTATATCACAATTGTCTCCCACATGAGACACAAAATGACTCACAAAGCACCTGAATTAAAAATGGGCAGTAAGTTAAAAACACAAGGTAATTATTTAGGTATATTATAATGTTGACCTAAACATCCCAAAGGCATCAGATCCATCTTGGAAGCTAAGCAAGGTTATCCCTGGATAGTAGGGTTGTCCAAATATTCGTTATGTTTCTCGTTTCGTAATTATTTTGGATTGTTCTCGTTTTTTAAAACGAGTATTGAAACGTTTTCCCTGGGCGCAACTGGCAATGTAATTCGGACCATCATTGGCCCATTCTCCAATTGTTTATTAAAATTTTCGTTAATTTTTTTCCTTCCAAATTTTTTTTAATATTTTTTAAAAATTATTATTTTTTATTTATTTTTTGTTTCTGCAACCTAACATGAATGGGAGCCTAGCGCAGCCTAACATGGCCGCTCCCTGGCCAATCAGAGTCTTCCACGATGGCTGCCAAAGGTGGGGGCTAGCGTCCTCCGTGTCCACGTGGAGGATCTCTATGAAAATCCCCAACCGCAGCCGACCCAAGCCATTCTGGGTTGGGATACTGAGGAGAGAGGGTGTTTGGCGCGTGCTGGGAAGCTGCTGCTTGCTTGTTTGGGGGAGAGAGGGCTAACTGGGGGTAGAGTGTTTCTGTTGTTGCTGGTTCGATTTTGTGTTTTTTTGGGGGGAAATTGGCTGGGGGCTTGGGGCAGAGTCCTTGCTGTGGCTGGCTTTAGGGAACTTTTTTTTTTCCAAAGGACGTCTGCGTTCCTGCAAGTGCATTGCTTCCCTCCCGTTCCGTTTGTAATCCCAAGCCCCCGGGCTGAGTGTTATTGCAGCAATCACAAAGACACACATTGTTTTCAAACCTAAAGGGTACATTGGAAGAAATAGTTTCCAAAGGACGTGGGGCACCCACCAAGGCATTGCTTCCCTCACACTCCATTTCTATTCCCAAGCCTTGGGCTGAGTTTTATTTCTGCAATCAGAAAGTCAGACATTGATTTGATTCAATAGAGGGTCCACAGCAATTTATAGTTTCCAAAGGACGTTGCCAATCCTGTCAAAGCATTGCTTGGCGTGTGCTGCATTTCTAATCCAAAGTCTACACAAGTAGAAGAGGGACTTTTACAGTGATACAATTGAACAGGAAATAAGACTTTCAAACCAGGAACAGGTTTCTTCAAATATTGAAAAATAGTGTATTATAAAAAGTTATAAGAATTCGCCAAAAATCATAGGAGACAGGAAACATTCTGCAATTTGTTGAGCAAAGAGTGTGGAATGTGTTCTCCCACTGTACCAAATTTGATGCAAATAGCTCAAGAAATGAGGGCGGGAGACCCCCAGAAAAGTCCCCCCCGGTTTCCTGTTTTTTGGTGATTGCGCATGCAAGTCTGCCATTTTAGAAACATTACGAATTTTCGGAAATATCCGAAAATTTTGGGTGAAACATTTAGAAATAATTTCTACATCGAAGAGCCGGCACCCCCTACTTTAGAAACAAGAATTGAAATATTTTTTCCATCGATCGGACAAACCTACTGGATAGTGCTTGAATGGGGGACTACCAGCAAAGATCACGAGCAGTAGGCTATATTTCAGAGGAAAAAATGGCAAGACCACTTCTTAAGAAACCCTTATGAAATTCATGGAGTCACTATAAGTTGAAGGCACATACAGACATTAAAACATCATAGAATCATAGAGTTTAAAGAGACGACAGTTTTAAATCAATATAAAATCATGTTGTTGTACCTTCAAGTCATTTCAAATTTATGATGACCCTGTTGCAAACTGAGCACAGTGTTTCCTAAACAATATTTGTTTGGGGGAAGTTGCCTTCTACACTGCCACATAATTCAGATTATCAAATCAGGTAATCCAGACTACCTGTTTTGAACTGAATTATATGAGTCTATACTGTCATTTAATCCAATGCAAAGCAAATAATCTGGATATTATATGGCAGTGTAGAAGGGGCTTGAGAAAATGTGATGTGGTGCAAAGTCACACAGTGGAGTTTCATGGCTGAGTGTGGATATGAACCCTGGTCTCCAGAGTCATAGTCCAATACTCAAACCACTACACTATGCTGGACCATCATGTCATAAACATTTAAACAATGCAACATACACACACAACCACTTAGTGACCAAATACTTGTTTAATTCATACAAAGAGAAAATGTCTCTACTTCGAGGTGGAAAGAGAGAAATGAAGACTGCAACCTGGTTTTCCATGGTAGATAATTCCATAGTTTGGAAGCAGCCATGAGATGGTTCTCTGTTATATCCTCACCAAATATGTTGCAAAGGTGTGTAACGGAAAGAAAGCCTTTCAGCTGGATTTGAAAGTAGATTTTAGTGGTCAAATTGCAAAGAGTTAGCTGCAACATCATGGCATTATATCTGATATAGAATCTCAGATCCATGACAAGGACCATTGGTATTATAACATGGTTTAATATCTTATGACGTATCTTATAACATGGTTCATATCTTATAACGTGGTTGACAACTTTACCAAAAAGTACAAATCAACAGAACAAAGCTCAGCAGGTTAACCATAGAAGTGAGGCAAATGCAGAAAAGGACAGTATGGGAGGAAAAGCGGAAACTGAAAGAATACGGGCTAATGATCAATGTGAAAATGAAACAAGGGAAGCAATTCTTATTTTTATTCTACTTTCAACAAGAGAGAGGGAGAGAGATGAAAGCAGAAAGAGAAGGGTGGGGAAAGGAACACATATACAAAGGAGACAAAAGGGGGGAAAGAATGGAAATGAAAAATAGTGGGCTAAAATGAGAGGAAGGGAATAAATACATGGAAAATAGTAGGCCAGATAAGTAAGAAAAGACAATCAGCTTTTATTGTATTTTACCATCAGCTATCCAGCTGCTCTGCAAGTTTGGAAACAGTGAGGGTGGGTGGCAAATCATTAGTGCTTATCAGACCTGAATGTTTTAGTGGCTGCTGTACTTAATTTTCAGCATGAGAAGTATCAAAACTTGAGCATCTCTAGAAAGATGGCTCAGAAAGCCCATTGTCCCATATGATTCAAGGCAAGCTGTTCAGCACTCAATAGGGTCGAAAGCCCTTTCACTCCACCAAGCACATGTATTCTGAGCCAAGAAAAGCTTCTTCCGGAAATAGAGATGCAACTTTGTTATTGTTTCTTGGGAAAAACTGTGTGCCTTTCATAGGTTTTCTGTGACAGGCTGAAATTCAACTGGTAGTTCTTTTTCCTAGTGAGAAAAATCAGGAAATTAGAACCTCATTACCGATGTCTCAAAATGTGCAAATGTATAAAGTCTGCTTCCACAGACGTCTTCCTTTTTCTCCCATTTTGTGTCCACTTTTTGACCAGTTCTGCTATTGTTTGAATGGCACAGAGTTCATCTTTTCTTTTGGTTATTGATTTTTCAGATTTACATGCCAACATTTTGGATATTGCTATCTTAATAATTTGATTTATATCCCATGTGGGAAAAGAAGGACTTTAAATTACAAGTCAAAACAAAATAACTAAAACAGTGGTCAATATTTGGTATCAGCTACTTAGTTAGTTACTTAAGAAGCTTTCTTGGCTTTATCTCTCTCTCTCTCTCTCTCTCTCTCTCTCTCTCTCTCTCTCTCTCTCTCTCTCTCCTTCAGAAACATGATTCATTCACTGGCAAAATTGATTTATTTTTTGTCATGCAGCTGAAAGCTTATAAAGTAGGTTGGCAGAGAAGTTGTAATTGTGACAACAGTGTCACAATTGTGGATAAGTAGCAATCTTATGGACTATGGAGCAATTACAGATGGTTAAATCTAGGGAGCAATTCAGTCTTCATGTTGCTATCTAGGTTTCATCCAGCACCTGCAAGTAGCTCCCTTTCAGAGGCTTACTGTTAACATGATATTTCTGGTTATAAGACTTAGTACCAGACATGGCATCACCAGAAAATGTGATTTTACTTGCATGCTCTGATAGAGAACTGCTTGCTGAAAACAATGCAGTAGTAGGTCCATTGTATATGTATCTGATCCAGACCAATGAAGCTGTCCATACCTCCAAAGCTGTAGGGTCACATTGGAGCTTCCACTCTAAATCCTATCTTCCATTGCCCCAATTAATGGTTGAATGTAGTAGATCTGCTGCAAATCCAGCCATGCACTGTATGACTCCGACAGTAGCTAAGTGGAGAGTCCACTTTTACTTTGACCATGTAGACAGCACTGCCTTAATAGTTTCTGGGATATTATTGCCACAGTCATGACTCTACACTCTAACCTATGTTACCAGACATCAGCTGCATGGGGAGAAGGAGCTCCATCCTGCCAACAATCAGAGCATGGGTGAATGATCTTTCTGCTATGGCTGGGGAACTCAGGCCAGGAGAGATTACTTATTTAAATATACTTAACTAAGTTGTGGAATGCTGCCTACATCTGATAACAAAAGTTTGGAAGACATTAAACAATCAATACAAATAGAAAATTAATTTAAAATAATATAATGACATTATGAACACTGAAATCCTTTACTCGTAGTCTGTTCGTGTCCAGGTATCACACTGCACACATTGCATGAATGCATTCCTCTCATACATTAAATAATTTGGTTTAGAAATATGGGGTATATATTTCAAATGTGCACATTGTTCTATACCCATTGTTCAAAGACGCACTTCAACCCAAACCTGTCCAGTGTCCACACTTCTCTGTTGATGTGATGGTTCCAAAAAGAAAAGACTATAGTCTAAAAGCCCATTTCTTGGACATTCCTCCCCATGCCTTTTACAAATGGATTCTCATTCTTATGTAAATATTGAGTTTTGCAGAAGAGATTTCCCAGAAGGAAGTGAAGAGTTCTGGATTAAATTTTGTCTGAACAATATCTCAGAACTTTATCTGAGTAAATGATGTTTGAAATCTGAAATAAAATAGGAGTAATTCTCATACAAGATAATTAATTACTTAGTGTTGAGAGTCAAGCTAGGTGTTGATAAACTTATTGTGTGTGTTTTTAACCAACTGCAAATAAGATGATGGTGAAAAGATGGTCCAGCTGTGTGGGAGATCCACAGAACAGAAGAATTTAAACTGCAGAAATGGAGGAAGGCAGTATTTGCTTAATGTGCCTGCTTAAACAACAGGGACAAAGCACTGATGACTATCATATTTTATTTTTAGTAAGAAAAAAGTTTAATGTTATGATACTATTAAGTATCACTAACTTTATTACCACTGTTTCTTGAAAAATATTAGTAATTCTTTTGAAATCTCAAAATGTCCTCCAGATTCAGCATTTATTCTGTCTTTTAAGTGAAAGTGAACTTATTAATAAATTCAATGGTAACAGTGGAAGGAATCCCAAAGGACCGTGCTCTGACTTATAAAAAGCACTGCTTGAATTTCAAGAAAAAAAGTGTGTGCTAGAAATAATATCATACGAAAGCTGACTGGCACAACCTGGGGATCACAACCAGATGCAATGAAAACATCTGCCCTTGCACTTGGCTACTCTGCTGCTGAATATGTATGCCCAGTATGGAATATGTCTCACAATGTTAAAACAGTGGATGTAGCTCTTAATGAGACATGCCACATTATCACAAGATGTCTACGTCCAACACCGCTGGAGAAATTATACTGATTAGCCAGTATTGCAACATCTGACATCCATCAGGAAGTAGAAGCCCAGCCAATAATGAAAGGACCAAGGCAGTGAATCTCCAGGCCATCCTCTGTTCAGATATTAGCCAGCATGCCAATGCCTTAAATCAAGAAACAGCTTTCTAAGATCTATAGAGATACTTGCAGAAACACCTCAGCAAGCAAGAGTCCAAAAGTTGTAGATTAAAACCCAAAACCTCAATCCACAGCTGATGCCAGATGAGAAACTCCCTCCTAGGCATGCAGAAGACTGGGCATCTTGGAAAGTGTTAAACAGACTGTACTCTGGCACCATGAGATGCAGAGCCAACCTTGAGAAATGGGGCTACAAAGTGGAGTTCACAACATGTGCGTGCGGAGAAGAGCAAACCACAGACCACTTACATGTGCACATACACACTCGAGGACCTTCTCACAGCGACACCAGAGGCACTCCAAGTGGCCAGCTCCTGGTAAAAGGAAATCTAGTATAATGTCAAATTTTAAATTTGTGTGTGTGTGTGTGTTTTTTTTTTTAAAAAAAATACATTGTAACTGTACTTTCAATTCACTTCTGACATGATGAATAAAACATAAAATGGTAACATTTAGGTGTAGGAAATATTTATCTCTCTCTAGCTATGTCTGCCTGTCTTTCTTATCTATCTCTTCTATATCCTCCCTTTCTCCCTGTGCGAGGCTTAAGGCAACCTATAACATAGATTAAATACAATAGACCTGAAACAATATGTAAATTAAAACAGTTAAATAAACAATTAAAGGGTCTATCAAATTTAGGAAAATATTGCTAGTAGCCTCCATACCATTGGAGCACTGAGTTCACTTCAGGGTTTTAGCCAGCTTTCAATGAACCCTCAAAGATGCTAGGATTCTGTACCTTGGATAACAACTTTAAAGTCAGTATTAAAACATGAACTAGATTAACCATCCTCATTGACATGGGAGTCATCAGCCACCAGAGCCCCGTTCTGTGAAGAAGTTTCAGCAGATTTATACTTCGATCATACTACTAAAAAAAAGATCATGAGCTTACATTTCAAGAGTTCTTTCTTACCAAAATGAACAACAAATAATGTTCAGTCTGCCTTTTTGAAAGGAATGAATGGCGCGATCAAGGCCAAGTCCAGCACATTTGAATCCTGTTGATTTTGGTCAGAGAGTGCCCTCTATCTATTTGACTTTTCATCTGAAAGCTAAAGGGACAAACATGCTTCACTCTATCTGGATAGCGACCCTCAAGAATCCAAATACAAAAAGTATCTGAAAGAAAAGGGCGTCTCTAAACCTTTCTCTTCCAAATCCTTTTATGGACAACAAGATTTACAAAGATAGATTAGTCCTTATATATTGGCTCTGAGATAAATTAGCTAATACATTGATGTCTATAAAACAATTTCCAACATTTTTATGCATGGTTCCGGACTTTTCATTTCCTATTCTGTAAACCCCTCAAAAATATTTAAAACTAAGAAGATCTAGAAATGGTATTGATTTTTAAAAGAGTCAGATATTTTTCCTCTCATAGCCAATAAAAAAGGGAGGAAAACACACGCATACTTTTCCCATTTCAATCTGTCGTTCTTTATTTTCTAGAATCAATAGCTTGAATATTTGAATTAAGGAAGCTTATCTATATTGTGAAATTTTCAAGCAAATCTGGGCAAGTTATCCCAATACTGTGTTTTTAAATCTCACTTCATTTGCTCTCTTCAGTATCATGATATTTTGCATAGCCACAGAAATGTTGAAGAAAAACTTTGCAGAAATGCTGACAACTTTCAGTTTGCAAACCAGAGTTTGAAAAGGAAATGTGAACATGCAACAGAAACACAAGTGTTGTCAGGTGTACCCTGTTTCCCCGAAAATAAGACATCCCTGGAAAATAAGACCTAGTAGAGGTTTTGCTTAATTGCTAAATATAAATATAAGACCTTCCCCAAAAGTAAGAACTAGCAAAGTTTTTGTTTGGAAGCATATCCGGCAAACAGAACACCAGAGCTTGCGGGATTGGTAAATGTACATATCATAGATTGTTGTACATGGAAATAATGGTAATAACACGGATTCACAGTTTGTCTGGTTATGCTGGTTTGTGATGACAACTACTGTACAGTATATAATGTTCATTTTTTTTGTTCAACAATAAATGTGAATTCTTCTTCATGGAAAAATAAGACATCCCCTGAAAATAAGACCTAGCACATCTTTGGGAGCAAAAATTAATATATGACACTGTCATATTTTCGGGGAAACACGGTAGTAATGCACAAACCTCTGGGAATTAAAGTTTAGAATATAGATTCTGACCCCACAAAAAATGAGCTGGGTGAATGTGCAGGTTTAGACCCTAAATTTATATTTCAAATTCATGCTGGAAAGTGAAAACTGTATTTATATGTGTGTGTTTTCGAAAACCGAGAGAGGTCTGCATGGGCACATTACGTTTGATTCCAGAGGAGACATAACTCAAAGACATCATTTGCCCATTTCATAAAATGCTGACCCAATATTTACAAAATGGTAACAAGCGGCAACATTATGCGTTGAATGCCAAGGGTCTCAGTTCTAGAAGAATTAATGTAACTGGCGTTTCTCAATGTTAATGTGCTTTGGAAACACACAGACGTGCCTGTGTGTGCATACAGGCGCTCTCTCACACACACACATAAATAAGAGCTGTCGACAGAAGCTAGCAGTAGGTGGTCCTTTAATATCTTGCTGGTTTTGAAGTTCTGAAAAGGAGCAAGACTTTTTGAAATGTGGGTGAAAAGAAAGGAAGGGGAAGATGGAAACGGCACGAAAGAACACAGACGCGGCACCGGTGACCCGAGAAACCTTGTTGCTCCAGTTATGCGGGCACACAATATGGCTTTCTTAGCCAGTCCAAAAAAGAGAGGGGGAAAAAAACAGTATTGGGAGAAAGCACTCAGAGGAGGGTAGACAGAGGAGAGGCCAGGAGACTTTGCAGGAAGGGGGGGAGATGGAGAGAACCAGAGACAGGTCTCTCCTTTTAGTCAAAAGCAGTGGGTAAGGAGAGCACGTGGTTCAAAGGGTCATTAAAAAGCATCAAAGGAGGCAGCCCCGTGATGGTAATAAGACGGTTGAAAGAAATAAAGGGGCCATTGATCTCCACTATTGAGTGTGACATTTTAACCGAAGCTAAAAGCCAAGAAGCCGAGCTGGCCCTCGGATTCATCTGCCTGCCTGTTTTAGTAAATTGTCTTCCCCCGCTTCTTGCTTACACCCCCCTTCTCCCAACCAGTGGCCTCAGAGGTCACTTCATATTAGCTAGCTTGTTAATACTGAGGCAATCAATACTTAATCAACAAGTAATGGGATTTTGCAGTCATCCTGTATGATCTTTCAATAAAACCCTGAATCCATCTCTGCCTATTCAGAGCTTGGCTGAAGGTACATGACTGCTGGAAATGGGGGGGGGGGGGGGGGGTGAGAGAGGGAAAAGGAAGGGGAGGAATTTGATGGTCTGGTGCTCTTAGGAAGATCTGCATCTGATTAAGACACCACACCGCCACTGTCCTTCACCCCAGCATTCCTCTCGACCCGTTGAACATGGCAGAGTGTAGATATTCATCATCAGCATTTCAAAAGCCAAAACAAGAGGAAACCATATTTCCCTGGTATGGGGGCTACTTGCTTCTTCTTCTTTTTTTCTTAATGTAATATCCAATCAGGAAAGCCAGGCCAGATATTTAGTGGTGATCGGTTCTAGCAATAGTCCCATCCTCAAGATGACCCAGTTCCAAGTTCCAGTTGCTTATTTGTTCTTATGCACATACAACCTCATGACCATCTCTAATACAAAATAAATTGGATCTGAGCACTATTTCTATTTTCTTACTATTCCGTTGCTTTGCTCCTTCTTCCTTTATTTTACTCCAAATTTCCTGGCTATGTTCTGCTTGTAACATGGTGTCATCTGTATGCTTTAAATCAGGCATTGGCAAAGTTCAGCCTACTGGCTGTTAGGAATTGTGGGAGTTGAAGTCCAAAACACCTGGACAGCCGAACTTTGCCCATGCCTGCTTTAAATAGTTAATGTCCCTTCCTCAATGTGTGTGCCTCCTTGCTCTGAGTTTTATTCTGCTTTCCTTATAATATATTGTACATATGCAGAAGACACTCCACTTTTGTAGATGTTAGGGCTGCAGGATCCCCATGAAAGTGGGGAAAACATAAATTAAATTAAAAATGCTCTTTGATGTGGGAAAACATCTCTAAGAATCTCTAAGTCCCCTAGAGTAACTCTATGGTCAATTTTCCCAAAATGTTGTTCATACAATCCAGCTGGAGGATTCAGAAAATCCGAAAGTGCTATTCTTTCTAAACCTCTACCAGTCTATGCTCAGCTGTGGTACACCTGGATGAATTAGGACCTCATTACAAAGGCCCATGGCGAATCCATGGGCTCCCAGTGGGAGAGTGTGGAGAAGACATCACTCCATGCACATCATATGACTTGCCTTACCCCTCATCCTATGTGGGGAAGCGTCGCTGCCCGGCTTACCCCCATTGCTTGTAAGGCAACACAGGAAGGATCCCATGTTGCCACCGCCTTGGCTTTTATCACTTCCTCTCCTCTTTTGGCATGGAGTCCGGCTGGAAGTCCCTGTGCATTATCTAGTGGGCTCCGTGCTCAAAGTGGAGAGCAAGCAGTGTATGATGGGCAAATCGGCCCATGTGATGAAGCTGTTAGAAATTTCTGAAGAGAACATATTAGCAAATAATCAAATCTTCAAAAATTGAGCTTGTAAACATGGAGGAAGGACTATAAATTAGACTTGAGTGCAGATTTGTTTTCTTTTGTTAGCTTTGGTACCTTTGAGATCATGTAATGGGAAGGGCCCTCCCTGTACAAAACCCGCCTGCAATGAAAGCAAGCAGGAGCTGATCTTGGCTCCTCCTCCCCTATTCAGCATCACAGTTGAATCTTTTTGATTTTCCTTTATTTTCCTGATTCTTTTTATTTAGTGGGACTGACTTGGAGTTAGGGTGTGTACCTGTGTTTGGGGGCTTTCACCCTTTTGGTTTCTTTTTCTCTTTCCCTTCCTCTCCTATACTTCTAAAAGATAATTAATAATTGTTATTAATAAGAGTAATCCTAGCAAACAAAAAGAGATGCCCACATCTCCTCTAAAGTAGAAAACAGAGACACTGGAAGCAAAACCCCAAGCAGAAAAGAGATTGAAGGCAAAAGAGGGATTTTTAAGGTAGACCAGGAAGGATAGTTCCACTGAGCTCCAGGACATCGCTTTTCCTTCCCTGCGCCTCCTTAAAATGCCTTGGAAAGCTGTGTGGTGTGCTGCTGGTGCTGGCCTGCATCTTCTCTAGAATAGTACAGCTTTAAGAAGCAATTACATGTTTTGCTTATGGGGGAAACTGCCCTGAGTCCTCTTTGGGGAGATAGGGGGGTATGTAAATTAATAATAATAATAATAATAATAATAATAATAATAATAATAATAATAATAATAATAACCCGGTCTTCTCCTCCTCTGCAAAGGAAAAGGATCCAGAAAGAGTGGTAATTCTGATGCTTTTGTGATGTCTCAGGCACCTTTGGCCCCTGACCCCGCAGCCATTACTGATCAAGCTGCTGAGGAGTTTTTCCCACCTCAGCAAGTTTCTCTCCCTTTCCAAATGTCTCCTGTTGATGTTTATGTGCCGGAGCCAATTAAGGATGCCCTTGAGTTGGAGCCGACTCTTCCAGGCTCTCCAGAGAATTTAGTGTTTGATAGGAGAGCGTTTCTCCAAACAGACCGGTCTTGTAAACAGAGTCTTCGCCAGAGCGCGAGATTAGCTGAACGAGAGGATTGTGATTGAGACCGCATTTGGAGCCCGCTCCCTTGGGAAGGAAAAGGGAGGCAGACATCTGGCGGGTTGTTGTTACCAGCTCGTTCCCTTGGGAAGTTTTGGGGAGTCAGGCACCTGTTTGGGGGAGCTCTTGAACTTTCATAAAAGCTCTGTGCTGAGACTCTCCGTTGCGGTGTCAACGTGACTATTCAAAGAAGAACATCGTCTCTTGTTCCTGAGCTTCTAAGCGGCCCTCCGGTGCGCTTACTCACGAGTAGACCGGGAGTTGCATTTCCACTCCTGGCCAAGTTTGGACTGCGTTTCAGATCCACCACGAATTACCTTGCCTAGCCTTGAATCCTTGTTCTGGACTTTACTTCAAGAATCTCCCTGTGAATCCTTGCTCTTTCCCCATTCAAACTTCCAAAGAGTTTGAGTGTGTTTCGGTTATTGGATTATAGACTTTGGACTCTAATACTGGACATATAACTACATTTTATTGGACTATTTTTGATCATTCCTAAAAGGACAATTGCTTGACTATATACTCTGCATACTTTTGTTTTATTCTTTTATTGCATTAATAAAGATATTAGATTGTTTATTGGCCTCCGTGTTGGCTTCCAGTGCTCACGCAGCCTAGGGGTGTTACAGCTTTTTTTAAATCCAGGTTTTAATGAAGAATATGGAAGGGGACCCCACCCCCTACACACATTCCACCATTTCTCTGAAAGCAAGAGAAAAAAACTGGAGGGCTGATGAAAGCAATGTACTATCATAATAATACTCAATTAAACATTAAGATGTATTTACAAAGTCTTCTATTGTTTACCATTTCTGTACAGTGTCTTGTGTTTTTAAATCAGTCATCAGTGTAGGGTAAAACAATAAAAGTCATGATAATAAAATTGAAAATCATTCCATGGAAAAAATCAATAAAACCCACAAACACACTTAGATCCAGCCCTTAAAAGCATCCTTAAAATACTTATATAAAATTAAAATAAAATTGAAAATCACTTCATTTTGAAAAATCAATAAAACTCACAAATTCACTTAAATTCAGTCCTATGGAACTTCCTTTAAGAATGGCAGCATAAAATCCTGGCAATATTGAAATTAATCTCTAAATGTCAGCAAAGCTCATAGATGCACTTAAACTTCTTCAAAATCCTTACTAACACCAGCATGAATATCACATCAAGAAACTTTCAACTAGCATCAAAAGCTTTTCCTTAGAAGTTAGATTATGACAACTGATAAAACATTAAGATAGAAATGAAGACACATAGTTCTGATGGAAATACATTTCAAAAACTCAGTGCCTGCACAATGAAGGCCAGTCTTAATTTCCTTATAGACTCAATTTTATTTTGAAAAAAATGACATGTTGCAATATCTCCCCAGAAATCCAGCAGAGTGGGAGGAGCATCAAAAGGTAAGGAAATGTTTTCCAAGGGACATAGCTAGGAGGAGCTAAGAAGTTAGAGGGGTGCAAAAATATTCATAAATTGTCTCATCCTAGAATCAATGAATGAACAGAGTCACCACAAGATCCCCCCAGCCCAGCCCCATTCTGTCTTGCACTGCAGGCAAAGATGAGGGTCAAGCAATAAATGCTCTTCAATGTACAAAACTCCTTGCTTAATTACAGCAGGGAGTGGTAAATGTTGACAGTGAAGGGCTACATTGACAAAGAAGCCTGTTAGACTCAAGTGTTATCTGACAGTGCATTGTATGACTCCATTAACTCAAATTATTGCATTAACTATTAGAGCCAACCAGAGTTATGTCTGAGGGGGGAAAGACAGCTTTGAGTAATCAAACAGCCTCCATCACACCAGACAGAGCATGAATCTGGGTTGCTGTGAGTCTTTCGGGCTGTGTGGCCATGTTCCAGAAGCTTTCTCTCCTGACGTTTCACCCACATCTGTGGCAGGCATCCTCAGAGGTTGTGAGGTTTGACCTCTGAGGATGCCTGCCACAGATGTGAGCTAAACATCAGGAGAGAAAGCTTCTGGAACATGGCCATGGGTCCCCAGATGTTTCGGCCTTCAACTCCCAGAAATCCCAGCAACTGGTAAACTGGCTGAGATTTCTCAGAGCTGTAGGTCGTAATACTCGTAATACCCACAGGTTGAGAACCACTGCTCTAATATGATGAGGTCCAAAGAGCTGAACCATACAGTCAGCAGGCAGACAACTCCACTTGGTTGAACAGTGGATCACAGGAACATGGATTGAGTATTTCTTTGTTCTCTGGTCCATTGAAACACATACCTTGCAGAGTCAAGTTTCATGACCATGACTTCATGGTACATCATTCTGAGAAATTTTGCACCTATTTTGAAGCTCCCAAGCTGAAAGTTTCTGGTCTAGGGTATTATGGAAGTGGGGAACTTCAGACAAAAGGAGAAGATCTTGACCATTTGAAGTTTCAAGTTGGTTCTCTGAGAGTCCTCAGTTCAGTGCATGCTAGACAGTTTTTTGGCCCTCCCACAAATATAGGATTGCCTATTGACCTCTGGCAACCCCATGGAATTCATAAGATTGTTTTAAGCAAGGAATATTCAAGATGTTTTTGTCAGTTGCTTCCTCTGAAATATAGCCTTCCTTCTAGGCAACAGTAGCCTGAGCAAAACTGCAATAGCAAACCATTACACAATTATTTGGTTTTAAAAAAAATCTTTCCATCCTACATCAAAGGATCTCAGGATGGCTTATAAGTAAAACTAAAGCAAACAAGTTAAAACAGTTTAAAACAATGAAAATAAATTAAGGACGGCAAAAAAAATATGAAACACAATGAGTTCAAACAGATTTAGAAGATTATTTAAAAAAAACTAAGATGTCATATTTAAAGCTAAAATTAGTGAGAACTACAGCAAAACACTGCAATGTAGTCACATAACCTGATAATAAACTCTCTAGCCTGAACTTCATCCTAAGCAAAATTATTTATTTATTTCCAACATTTATATCCCGCCCTTCTCACCCGAAGGGACTCAGGGCGGCTTACAACAATTGGCAAAATTTAATGCCTACAACACAGTTATATTCTATTAGAAAGAAAGATGCAGTTCCTTCTCCTCCTCCTGCTGCTCTTTTCCCTCCTCCTCCTTCTCATCTTCTTCTTTTCTGGTGTGAAATCTCTTCCTACTATTTGAATGTTATTAAAACATGGAAAATATTTGCCGAGCCATTATCTTTCTGGCGGATACCTGGATTTGAAATCAAACCTCCCTTATCATTCGGAATAAGATCTCCAAGCAGAAAAAAAAAATGCTACAATATTTTTTCCTCTGGGTGATAACAAGACCAGCTACTTACAAGGTGTCTCTTAATATCTGGTGCACCGCTATGATACGGAAAATAGAAAAGCCTCACTCCCAAATATGAGAATAAGTTACATTTTATTATTTTGTTCAGCAATCAAATATTTTGTGGTCAGTTGGTTAAGCAGGTCATGGAGAAATGTCTGGAGCCATAGGGAATTCTGCCGTTAGCTGCAGGGCATGTCTGAACAAAAGCGAAGTGTTCATTCCTCCTTAAACTAAGCAATCTCACAGTTGTCAGCTTTGAGCTTCAACCTGGACATTTGCTCCCTTATCCTTCTGTCAGGGATGTGTTGGCACTCGCCTGTTCTGACACCTTTTATCAGCTCCAGAAACTGCCCTTGTTTCCCACTAAACATATCATTTCCTCTCTGCTATGTGTGTTTTAGAAAAATAGAGGGTTATGGTCCGGTTCTTTTCAATAAATGCCAAGTATGAGGCAAGCTACTCACATGGAATGGAATGTTGTAACCAAATATCAAGAAATGCTGGAACTGGCTTCTTCTGAATTATGGGACTTGGTTAAGGTCCTCTTCTTAGAAGGAAGTAGAGCCAGAAGAAAGGAGGAGAATGGATCAACTAGAACAGGGACTCCAACCTTTGAATCCTAATGATTAGCCAAGCTAGTTGGGTTTTCTGGGAGCTGAAATCCAAAACATCTGGAGAGCCAATGTTTGGGAACCACTGAATTAGAATGCTCATGAAATCGGTTTTTAAAAGCCTGAAAGCATCTGGTTTAGCATACGCTCACTGGACACAGATTCTTTAACTTTCTTGAAGACAACTTGCTGTGGAATCATACATGGGTCTATTTTTTCCATAATTCTATTTATTTATTTATTTATTTATTTATTTATTTATTTGCAGTATTTATATTCCGCCCTTCTCACCCGGAAGGGGACTCAGGGTGGATTACAATGAACACATATATGGCAAACATTCAATGCCAACAGACAAACAACATACATTAGACAGACTCAGAGGCATTTTTAACATTTTTCCAGCTTCACGATTCCGGCCACAGGGGGAGCTGTTGCTTCACTGTCCAGTAGTGGCTGTACTTCCTCATTCCTTTCCTTGTGTTTTTGCTGGCAGTTTTATGGTGTTGTAAATTAGCCTCCCGCATAAAGCGTCCCTAAATTTCCCTAATTGACAGATGCAACTGTCTTTCAGGGCTGCATAGGTCAACAGCAAGCCGTGGCTATTAATGGTCGGAGGCTTAACCCGACCCGGGCTTCGAACTCATGACCTCTCGGTCAGTAGTGATTTATTGCAGCTGGTTACTAGCCAGCTGCGCCACAGCCCTATGCAAAATAGGTCTCTCCAGAACTTTTTAAAGATGCCACAACAAGGAGATTGGTCTTTGGCTTTTTGGATCATTATGGTCTTTTCAAGATGGCTATGACTCTTGCTTTCTTCCAGATTTTGGGGATCTGACAGGATGCAATGCAGTTGTTCATCAGCTTCAACAGCCAGCACCTTGCTTTTGGGCCAAAGTTCTTAATTTGTTCCATCCGTAAATCATCAATTACTATAGAATCATAGAGTTGGAAGAGACCTCATGGGCCATCCAGTTCAGTGCCCCGGAGTGTGGTTGAGGCTCCTTCTTTGGAGGCATTTCAGCAGAGGCTGGATGGCCATCTGCCGGGGGTGCTTTGAATGTCATCTTCCTGATTCTTCTATGAAACAGTACATAGTAAAGATTCAAGTTATACTCCACCCCCCTACTGACTACCAAACCTGTGCATCAGTATATCTCCCAATGTGCCTTAGATTGATCCTTTAAGATTGGGCTATGGCTGCATCTACACTGTAGAATGAATGTAGTTTGACTGCAATGACAACATGCTATGGAATCTTTAGTCTCCTCTGTCAGAGTGCTGGTGCCTCATTAAATGATAAATCCCAGGATTCCATAACATTGAGCAATGGAATTTAAAGTGGTATCAAATTGCATTCATTCTACATTGTAGCTGCACCATCAAACTCAGGTTGGATTCCCTACACATCAGTTGCCACTGGCAAGATTACACAATTTTCCAAATGGTCTTTGATACTTTCCTGAAGGCAGGAGTTCCACTCAGAAGAAGCTAAGAGGCAGAAAGAGATTGCTATTAAACAGAGAGTTCAGATCAAAGTGTGTGATCAAAGTGCTTTCAGATGGATCCAAAAGAAATGGCTTCCAGGTCAAAGGTTCTCTTGCATTTGCTCTCTTGTATGTCTGCAAGTCTCTACATTTTTCTCTCTCAACAGCTGTTTATCTCTTTAGGAGACATGCTTAATGCTCTTCTTTGACTTACATATTGTAAATATTGATGTGGTCTTATCATAGATGTCGACATTTGTGGTTGGCTGGCAGATGAAGTCAAAGGCTGAAGCACATGGAATTTGCAAATTTCAGGCAAAATTATGCATGCAGGCCGATGTACAGCATCACCATCAAAGCTTCTGTCCTAGCACATGAAAAAAGAAATGTTCCAAAGGTTGCACTTTATATAGCCACAATATTGACCTCAAAGGGCTCACTTCCTCAAAGATGCATTACTGGCCCTTACACTAATTCACAGTGAAAGCTAAAGTGCTTTGCTAGAGAGCCACAAGAGACCGGAGGCCCTGGAGGATTATTCTGAAGCAGAGCAATATGGGCATCACAGATAGTTCGACTTGTGTGTGTGTGTGTTTAAATTATTATTTTTCTGCATATTGGTAACTGCTTCCAAATGAAAGTGCAAGGCTATTTGCATACTGCTTTAGCAAAAACATTTTAGAAAGCAACAACAGAACACCAAAATCACATCATTTCATTCTCGTTATTTGTGATTTCAATGCCCAAGGATTCCCAAGTAAGACATTACATGCTATTCTCAGACATGTTCTCGTTCTCTCTCTCTCTCTCTCTCTCTCTCTCTCTCTCTCTCTCTCTCTCTCTCTCTCTCTCTCTCTCTCCTTTTCAAATATTTCTCTTTTCAATTTCTGTTTGCTGGTCTAAGCAGGAATCCATGAGTCAGACTTTAACTCTTAAATAAAAGGACATGATTTATTAATTCATGTTTGAAATAACAATTGCCACTGGGAAGAATCCGTGGAAAGCTTTAATTACATTGAAAACTATGACTCGATACATCATGCTGCTATCCAGATTTATAAAATGGCAATACCTAGTTTCTGTAGTCTTTTTAGTGGAATTAAGGGTTGTCAGGGGTTCTAAAAACCTCGATAAGGCTGAGTAATAGTACCACTGTGTTCTGATTTGGTGAGACCTCATCTGGAAGCTAGTGTCCAGTTCAGAGCTAGACAATTTCAAGAAAGATATTGACAAGCTGGAGAAGAGTGACCAAAATGGTCAAAGGTCTGGAAGCCAATCTCTATGAAGAAAGCTAGCTATGCTTAGCTTGGAGAAGAGAATGTTAAGCAGGGCCTTGATAGATATTTTTAAATATTTGAAAAAGATGTCATATTGAGGAGGGACCACATTTTTTTGCCATTCCAGAGACTAGGTCATGGGGCGATGGATTCACACTGCTAGAAAAGAGATTCCTCCTAAACATTAGGAAGAACATCTTGACTATAAGACCTATTCAATTGTGAAACATGCTGGTTGGAGGCTGGATGGCCTTTTGTTGGGGATTATTGTGTTTTTCTGCATGGGGTTGGACAATAATAATAATAATAATAATAATAATAATTATTATTATTATTATTATTATTATTATTATTATTATTATTATTTTATTCTTGTATCCCACCTCATCTCCCCGTAGGGACTCGGGGCGGCTCACATGGGGCCTTGCCCAACATCACAATATAAAAACAAATCAAAACACATAAATTTACAACAATAAATCAACAATATCAGTAAAACCATCATAAAAACAATATTGCAGGAAAAAGCGTTAAAAACAGATATAAAACACAAGTCTAGGCCAAAGGGCGAATGTGTCAAATCGGGGGAGGTAGTTATGTAATTGACATAGTCATTAAAGTACTAGAAATGACAATAATGACAATAAGAAGGTGAATCAGTGGGTCTATTATTATGTAGGCAGACAACTTGAACCAACAGAATTCACTCATCAAAGGCTTTCCGGAAAAGCCAGGTTTTCAGGTTTTTCTGGAAGGAGAGGAGGGTGGGGGCCAGCCTAATCTCCCTAGGGAGCAAGTTCCAAAGCTGGGGGGCCACGACAGAGAAGGCCCTCTCTCTCGTCCCCACGCCTGTGAGGGTGGTGGAAGCGAGAGAAGGGCCTCCCCCGACGAGTGAAGAGATCGTGCGAGTTCGTAGGGGGAAATGCGTTCTCTAAGGTAGGCGGGTCCCAAACCGTTTAGGGCTTTGTAGGTAAGAACCTGCACCTTGAATTGGGCTCGGAAGGTAAATGGCAGCCTAAAACAGAGGCGTTGAACGTGCGCTGTAATTTGCTCCAGTTAGAAACCTGGCTGCCGAGCGTTGTACTAGTTGCAATTTCCGAGCCGTCTTCAAAGGCAGCCCCACGTAGAGCGCATTGCAATAGTCCAGTCTAGAGGTAACTAAGGCATGGACCACCATGGTCAGATCAGACTTCTCGAGGTATGGTCGCAGCTGGTGCACAAGTTTTAATTGTGCAAAGGCCCTCCCGGCCACGGCCGACACCTGAGCCTCAAGAGTCAGCCCCGAATCCAGGAGGACCCTCAAGCTACGGACCTGCACCCATTCTTGTGTTCTCTTTCAACTCTATGATTCTATGAAATGCTTTGTTCACTAACCAAAGAGAAACTCATGCAATGTCATTTAAATTGTGAGGTGAGGTGATGCCTGAATTCATCCACTGCACATACAGATGAATGTGTATATGCATCATACACACATATCAAGTATTGCACATGTATGTTATATCAAGATCTGTGGGTCAGGTCAATACTTTTTCCATTCTCAGAAACACAACATTTACTGGAATTCTTCTGAGAGACTGAATCTTGAGTGAAAGCATTCTAAAAGCCACTTGAGAACACTATCCAATTATTAGTGTGCTTTTGTGTGATATAGGGGCCTTCCTTTTCCATTGAGAGTGAATAAGATATTTTCACATCTTTCCCCTCTCCAAAGCCTCTTGGGAAGGGTTTTTATTGAAAGTACCAAAACTAGGAACCAGTCAGCATCGTGTTGCTGATGTCTGAGGTCAGACCCTTTGGCTGGCTCATTGCAATGTTGCAGCATAACAAAATTCACTCACTGCTTTTTAGTGGCCTTGTATTTTAACAGGCAGCCTCTGAAACTTTCTCACTGTTCACACCCTTGTCCTGTTGCTGGTGTTTGAAAATCTCCTCAATGAGAGATGATACAATAAAGGAACAGCTTGGGTAGAGAAGAACAGAAGATGCAATGCGAAAAATCACACCTTTAAAGAATACTATCATGAATGTCTGGAATCAACCTGATTCATTTTGTTGCCTGAGGCAAAGAACAAAATAGTGTCCTTCCCATTCCATCTACAGAAACTGATTGCTAGAGATACATCATCTTCTACTATGGCTGAAAATAGTGATGGGACATCATCTTTCACCATCTGAAGACAGTGAGTTAACATCAGGGATCCAGAACAGGGTACCTCGAAGACACAGTCCTATCCCTGTTTTCCCTTCTACTCCACCCAGAATTAGACACCAGTTCCTAATTCTGAGTAATTGTAAGGCTGCTTTTGATGATGTTTTGAAGTTGTTGCTTCCATCAAGTCAGCTTTGGCTCCAAAAACCCTAGTCCTCAGGTGCCATGCTCAAATGCTGCAAATTCAGGCCACGGCTTCCTCTGTTGAAACAATCCACCTGTGGCATGGTCTCCATCTTTTGCTACTACCTATCACTGTTGAATATTTTCATCTTTTTTCAGTTTGTCACCTCATGTCAACATATGTCCAAAATGCAATCATTCCAATTGAATCGTCTTCACTTCTAGGAAGGGTTCAAACTGAAATATGAACTCAAAACCATTTGTTTATTTTAAGCAGTCCATGGTACCTCCACAACTCCCCCCAATGCCATATTTCAAACGTGTGTGTGTGTGTTTATGTTTCATGAGTGCTGTTGTTCCCCCACAGAAGTTATTTGCTTCTTCTCAAATTGATATCACATTCATCTGAAACAAAACTTTGAAGAGAATTTGGCAAAATGTCTATGGAATATTGAAGATTTTAGTTAAAAGTAGGGTAATATCTCATGGGAAGAGATATATGTAAGCAGTAGGGCTGTGCAATTGATGAAAAAAATTCCATACCTCACAACCTCTGAGGATGCCTGCCATAGATGTGGGTGAAACGTCAGGAGAGAATACTTCTGGAACATGGCCACACAGCCCGAAAGACATACAACAACCCGATGAAAAAAATGTTTCAAAACCCATTACAAAATTAGGGGGGAACCAGTGTTTCACTTTTAAAGTGTTTCTAAAAACACTTTTTCTCCTCAAAAGCTAGCTATGGATTGCTGTGAAAATGCCCTGAGTGGGCTGTAGAATGAAGTATCTTAAGAAAGTTCCAACCTACTGATTGCCATCTATTAGCCTGATGTTGAATGCTGTCCATTGTTATCATAGAGTATTTGTTCTGGTATCTTCCATATCAGTGTACAACAGCAACAGTGGAAAATGCAATTCAACTGAGTTGCCCATTCACAAGTGATTGAATGTCAGCTGAGGAAAGCACATGGAGACTCAATGAGCCCTTGTCAGCATCAGGAAAAGTGCAAGGGAAAGTGAATTGTTAAGAACAGAAAACAATCTCAGACAAGAAAGTCCTTGAAGGAACATAGAACAGGGCATGCTCCGAGCATGAATTTATGAAGAACGCCAAGCCCCCAGACAAAAGAAGATGGTAACCTCATTTCATATGGTGTGCTCTTCATTGCTGGGGATTATTATTTCAATTTTTGACACTTGAATGAAATATGGCATAATTGGACTTCATAGCTACAGCTTCAGGCGACATCAATTGCTTTTTCTAAAAATGATGATGACATTAAGGGAGACTATATTTTCTTTTTATGTGCAGAAATTTGCCGTATTCCTAATAACATTGGTGTTGCAGGTGGAAGGTTTTGTGGTGACAGAAGATACAAAGATTTGTTGAGTTCAATTTTCAACTCAAACTTTGTCATCTCCTAATGTCTGATGCCTGCCAACAACACTGACCAATTGGATTGACCATCCACCCAAGATTCAGTAGAAATACTTAACCTGCTACGGAAGCACAATTCAGATCATGCTCTTATCATCCCCAGCACACATTCTCTAATTTGGAGGAAAATATATGTGATTTTTTGGACTGTATGACTTCTGATGGGTATTCAGGAAGGATATTGATGAGATGGAATGTGTCTAGAAGAAAGTGACCAAAATCTCAAAAGTTTGGAAACCATGCCCTATGAGATGCTTATGGATTGGATAATGTATATCCTGTAAAAGAGAAGACTGAGAGGGAACTTGATAGCTGTGTTTAAGTATTTGAAAGGATCCTCCACTGCAGACAGAGCAAACATGTTTTCTGTAACTCCAGAGACTAGTAGGACATGGAGCAATGGATTCAAGACACAAGAAAAGAGATTCTACCTAAGCATTAGAAAGAACATCATGACAGTTGCCATAGGGTTGTCATTCATAGGGCTGCCATAAATTGAAATCTACTTGACAGCTGTTAAGGCAATTTCCATGTGTCTGAATCATGCTAGTGGGGAAGAAAGAGGAGGCCGGTAGCTACAACCAGCTGCATTCTCCAGTCAGGAGAATAAATCTATTATCACCTATGGACTGGATGGCCCATGAGGTCTCTTCCAACTCTACTATTCTATGATTCTATGATTCTATCTGGAACTCCAGTGAGTTGCTGAAGACCCATCTCTTTTCCCATGCCCAAGGGATAGCAGCTGAGTGCTACCTAGTCAACTCACTTCTCATGGCCAGTACATGGAAACTCTTTTGGAAACTGCTACCAGGAAATTATAGGAAAGTATGGAATGCATCCTTTTGAAATCCCCCTCCCCCAGTCATTAATGAGCATAACATCTTATTTACTTGAGGTGTTTAATATTACCAACAGAATTGTGCCCAACCCCAGAGCCTCCTGGCCAGGTACATTGAAGGAGTTATTGATCAAACATAAAGTGAACAAGGGGATTATAATGCACCATAGAGACTAATTGAAAGGACAAAGTTGGTAGAATATGCTATAGTAGACTAGAATGTGTCTGCACTGGGCAGGTTAACCCAGTGCAAATCTGGACCAGAGCAGCCCTGGATCCAGCATGTACGTGCTGAATCTAGCACTATTGTCCAAATAGCCTGGGACACATTGGACTGTGATCTCCTCCATGTTGGCGCCACTCCTAGCCAGCACCAGCCACTACAATTGAATCTGCTGATGTCATAATGATGTTCTACAAGATCCCTTTGCGTACTGATATTCCAGACAAACACAGCTATGTCTTTTGAAGACATAAGTTAAGGTTTCTTAGTTCTGGTCATGCTTACATTCAAGCCCTGATGGATGGCCTTCTTTGGTAGCCAGGAGGGCATTTTCTCAATTTTTCATTACATTCATTGCAGTCCTGAATAGAAGCATTGAGAAAAAATGAGTTGGAGCTAGTATGTAACCCATTAAGCTGAATGCAGACCACCAGCCATGTGTGGCAGCAGGCCAGGTACTTGAAAACCTCCCAGTTTTTGTCATTCCGGGCAAGCTTCCGTTGGTTTGGCCAGGACCTATACAGAGGACCTGGGATGAAACCAGCAGCAGCTGCTGCTACAGACTCTCTAGCCCTCCCGCCTTTTTTTTTTTTTTTTACTTCCCTGTTGTTTCACAGCGCATTAACTTTATGGAGAGGTACTCATTATGGCTAAGAATATGTTTGGGTTATTTATTGTGTGCATATGTGTTCGGGAATTGCTTAATTGTACCCGAAGAGCAGAGGAGAGCCAAAGGACTGCACCGCACCATCACTCGCGACTTGGCCAGCAAAGGCGGCAGTTTACAGAAGCAGGAAGGACAATCATGGGAGGAAAGGGAAGGCAAGGTGCCAATAGCCTTGAATTCAACTTGTGGAAGATCCAGACTTGCACTTGTGACCCATAAGTCACCAGTCAACTATGGAAGACTGCCAGGTGTTTGGCAGCCTCACAGCTTTTTGTTCCATTTTTCCAGACTTGGGCAGGCAGAAAGGACCAAAGGTTTTCTGGCTCCCTGGTACACCACCATAGATTTCTGGCAGGCCTCAGTCAACCTGGTTGGTCTCCAGTTGAGCAAGTCTAAAAATAAATACATACTTTGCTGGGTTCTATTTTATGGAAGTCTTGGTGGAAACTGCTTTCTTTCTTCTGTGAAGTGGGGATTTGGGTTTATTGAGGGCTGGGAGAATGCCATTTTCTAAGAGGGAGAAGTGGGCATAGGTAAGAATTTATTTTTGGTTCATCTGAGATTTGCCAAAATTCATAAACCTCTTCATATTCTGGATGGAAAGAAAATGAGATTAAAAACACATGGATGAGAATAGTTGAGGCTTCCAGCTCCCTTGTTAGCGAGGCACTGAATCTATGATGTGTTTTCACCTGAACTTTAAAGGATCTAGATGAAGGCTTAAACCTTTTCCCTAAATTGGGTCAGTACTTGGATCACTTCTTTAAAATTTGGGCTAAGGCACAAAATAGATTAATCTCACCTTGAACATTGGAATGTCCATCTTCATCTAAACGTAGAAGGAAAATGGTTTTATCGTGATTCACATTACGTTTGGAGCACACTACTCTTAAAAAATCTGGGCTTGTATATAAGAAGCCCCATGTAGAACCAAAATCTTTGCTTATCTCTATTTTTCTTTTCTGAGAAGCTCCAAACCTTTTACATTTGGGGGGTGGTATCCTACATTCACAAATTTCTTCATAATCAGAAGGTACAATTGGAAAAATTCAAATGTGTGAGAAAACAAAAGTAATGAATTTCTCCATCCCTAAACAAGCATTATGTGAGCTTGTCCAGAGCTGCTTTCCAAGGGAGACTAAAGTATTCCCTTTCTCTCCTGAAGACCCTTCATTCATAACAAAGCATGAGAGAGCAAGTCAAGATAAGTAATGATGGATTTAGAAAAAGAGATACAAACACAAAAATAGATTTCTGATAAGGTTCAGCAGCTTTTCTCAAAATACCGTTTTCCATAGACCATGTTTCACACTTTGTCTATTTCTCTGTTTCTGATTCAAAATTCTTGCTAGTCTCCTGACTCTTATACCCAATGTTGCTTTTTCTTTTTGTTCCCTGCAAAACTCTTGCATTTTGCTAGAAATTAAACCTAGCTAGCCACTAAATATGAACCTATCTATCTATCTATCGATCTATCTATCTATCTATATATGTATGTATCAATACAAAACAGGAAGGACCACTAGATTCATACATATACATATAAGCTAGCATAAAGCACTATTCCTTCACAATTACATCAGCCTGTCTTTGGTTTCACAAAGTAGAATGGAAATGGAGTAAAATTCTGCAAATAGCATGTGAGGTATTATGCTGATCAGCATATACTGAATAGAAGGGAATGAGCACCAGGATTTCAATATTTGAGATCTAGACTTTACCTTGCCTTGCAAAAGACAGGACACACCAGTTAAGTTCGTGGAAAGCAAAACATCCTAAAACCTAGCCTCTTCTTTCTTGCTTTCTTTCATTTTCCTTCTCTTTTTTTTTAAAAAAAGAGTTGGCAGTGTCAAAACAAATGCAGCTGCATCCAAGCATCTTCTGCCACCCAGCTGACAATACTCCAGAGAGGGAGGAAGAGAAAGGAGGTGATGAATGCTTTGTTATGAAGGAGGAGGTGGCAAATGTTGGGAGAGGTGTTGCATTCAACACAATGGTATCAAGTGCAAAGAGGGAAAACATGAGTCAAAGAAATCAGCCCTTTGCCATCCGGACTGGCTCTGGCATGAAACCGACAGAAATCAACATGTCAGTTTCAACAAAGCATTTTTGCAGCAACTTCTGGGAGTGGAGAAAGAGCAAGTGGTACCATATGGAAAGTGGCTGTAAGGAGGAGGGCAAGAGTGGAGAGGATTTGGTAGATAGCCAGGGCTCATTCAGTTGTGTGTGTCAAACATACAGCCTCCTCTGCTTTGGTGTGGTTAGAGCTCCCTTGCCTTGTGCTTCTCTGCTTCCCTATGGCAGTAGCTTAAAGTGATGACGACTTACATCGGAATGGAAAATGCAATGGGACAGTAACAGCACAGTTGATGTTGTATCTGAGACAATGATGATAAAAAAGACCATACAACCTACTCTTTGTTTGAAATCTTCAAGGAGAGGTAGCAAATGGCTATTGCTTTGGGGTGGTGAATCCACATTAGGTTTCATAGGAACTGTCTGTGGTACTAATAGTATTTGGGGAATTGGATTCAGCACCTTGGAGAGCTTTCATGAATCATGCGTAGCTTCTGTAGAAACCAGCATAAATTCAGCACCCAAAAGCAGCAGACATACCAGCATTATCTACTTCAGCTTCCCCCTGGTTCATTCTCACAACTTCAGAGTATGTTTGATATGAATGCAAGAGAGTTTCCTGGTGTCTTTTCCCAAGCTTGATACATGCCTCCCTCTTGTTGTTGTTTTTTTATTATTATTGATAGGCAGACGTTTCTCTATTCAGGTCTTCAGTAACAGTTTACATGAGGGTGGGTGCTCTTGTGTTTTGAAATATTGATTGTTTTACTCATGAATAATTGGATCATATCAATGACTTATAATATTAAACAAACAAACAGAATACATTTTCACTACTTTCTTGTAAGCCAATATAAGATGCTGACAGTAGTGAATGGAAATAGGACATTTTTGGTGTTGGCATCCTAACTTTAAAAGAGACATTTTTAATTTTTTAGCATTAATTTTGGAAGACCTTCAGTGAGTTTCTCCCTCTTAAACTCAGAAAACCCCATGACAGGTGTTCCTTAGGGTCATCATAAGTCAGAAATGACCTGAAGGTACTCAACAACACCAAGACATATATAGGCCAAGATTCTAGATCACTGGATGAAGCACAAAACTTCTGCCACAGAGAACTGTGATACAGCTTTCCTTTCACCATTTCACGGTGATAATCCTCCCTTCCATGGAGATTCAGTGCCTGGTGGAATGTGAGTAGATTGGATAAGCACCCAGTTACAGTAAATCCCATCTGTTATATACCAAACAATAACGTCATTTGACAAGATCTACCCGAGTTTTCTAGAGCTCTTACCTAATGATGGAATCAATTTATAATTGGGAAGGGGAATACAGCCAGACACTTCCCAATCATTGCTCCCATCTCTAAGAGGGGGATTATTGTAGCAAAACAATGAAGTCTGGGGTATTGGTCAGTGTGTAAGGAGAAAAAGAAACAAACCAACTTCCACAATGATTTGAAAACCACATAGGCAGGGGGACCTCGGACTTGGCCCAGGTTGCAAGCCATGGTGAGTTGTCGAAGGCTTTCATGGCCGGGATCACAGGGTTGTTGTATGTCTTTCGAGCTGTGTGGCCAATACTTCTGGAACATGGCCACACAGCCCGAAAGACATACAACAACCAAGCCATGGTGAGTTTGTATCTGTGTTTGTATGTATGTGAAGACAGAGAGCAGAACTTATGAGTATAGCTTTTTGTTTTAGATAGTTCTCCAGTGTGCCGTAAAATAAACAGATCAAGCACATGTGTTTATTCAGTGTGAAAAAAGTGGATCCCAGAATCCCAGGTGGTTGCCAAATCCATAATTGCACCTTCTAAAATACTTTCATTACTTGGAAGCACAATAAGGGAGGCAGGGACATGTGCTTTCCATTTGGGTGTCAACAAAACACCTCCGAGAAATTAAGCTTTTATTTTCTCTCAAAAGAATCAGCAAAAGCACAAGAGAAGGGGAGTAGGGAGAGAGCAAGACAAGGTTGTTTCTTTTTATTTCTTTAAAATATGTCTCAGATTCATCTTTTGAGGGCAGGCCTCTTGCCCCAGTTTACAAGACAAAATCCTAGACCACAAATGCCTGAGGGGGGCAGTGTAAAAATAACAGGAATTTAGGATGAATCTAATGTCATGTCGAAGTTCTCCAGACCTGACTGTGGGAGGATCAGAGCTTGGGAAAGTAACTTTTTGAGTTAGAGTTAGTAATCTCTGCATGCCCATACAGGCTAATTGCTAGCTTGCATTTTACCCTTTAGAAGTTTAGATACAGTATATATTAATAGCAACTTTCTCTTTCATTCTTTTTCTACACCCACACTCCTCCTGCTTCAGTGTAGCCAGCAACCATTTCCCCTTCGTTTTCTTCTATTAGATTGTAGACAAGTATTACAAGTACATTTACTTTCATATGTTTAAAAAGAAGACTAATTTTTCCCTTGCTGGATCCTGCATGTGGGTTGGGTTGATGCTGGAGTGGCTATTGTTCAGTTTCTTCCTTGTCAGTTGTTTACTCTGCGAGAGCCACCACTGCTGCTCACATTTCTCAGAAATAACTTATCATAATTTCCCACCCAGTTCAGCCACTGGACCATGCTGACTAGGGATTATGCAGTCCTTAAGAGTAGTTTTCTCAGGTTATGGATAGTGTGATGGTCTGGAAGAAATGACTTTATAGTTATTCCTAATGTTAGGTTACCATGCTCAGCATTTAAAATAATAGCAGTAGGACAAATTTATAAAATAACTAGCTGTGCCCGGCCACGCGTTGCTGTGGAGAAGTCTGGTGGTATGGGAAATAAAGTATTGAGGAATTGGTGGTAGTTAAGGTCAAGGGTAAAGGTTTTCCCCAGACATTAAGTCCAGTCGTGTCTGACTCTGGAGGTTGGTGCTCATCTCCATTTCTAAGCCGAAGAGCCAGCATTGTCCGTAGACTCCTCCAAGGTCATGTGGGATGACTACATGGAGCGGCGTTACCTTCCCGCTGGAGCAGTACCTATTGATGCACTCACATTTGCATGTTTTCGAACTTCTGGGTTGGCAGAAGCTGGGGCTAACAGTGGGGGCTCTCTCCGCTCCCCCAATTCAAACCTGTGGCCTTTCGGTCCAGAAGTTCAGCAGCTCAGCGCTTTAACACGCTGCGCCATCAGGGGATATTATTTCCTAAAGGTTGTGAATATACAATATTTCTGATTGGTTTTTTTTTGTTTGTTGGAGGCAAGTATGAATGCTGCAATTAGGAAAAATGATTAGGATGTAATGGCCTTGCAGCTTTAAAGCCTGGCTGTTTCCTCCCTGAGTGAATTTTTTGTTGGGAGGTGTTAGCTGGCCCTGATTGTTTCCTGTCTGGAATTCCCTTGTTTTCAGAGTGGTGTTGTTTGCGATATTTTATGTGCTTCTACTGTCTGTGGCCCTGAGAAAACAGAGGATTTGCCAGACTTTGATGATGGGAATACTTTGTTGGGAGGTGTTAGCTGGCCCTGATTGTTTCCTGTCTGGAATTCCCTTGTTTTCAGAGTGGTGTTGTTTGTGATATTTTATGTGCTTCTACTGTCTGTGGCCCTGAGAAAACAGGATTTGCCAGACTTTGATGATGGGAATACTTTGTTGGGAGGTGTTAGCTGGCCCTGATTGTTTCCTGTGTGGAATTCCCCTGTTTATTTACTGTCCTGGTTTTAGAGATTATATTGTTCTGCATTATTCTATCCCAGTAATTATTTCATATTAAAGAAGAATCTCACTTATCCAACATTTGCTTATACAATGTTCTGGATTATCCAACGCAGTCTGCCTTTTCATAATCAATGTTTTTGTAGTCAGTGTTTTAAATTCATTGTGATATTTTAGTGGTAAATTTGTAAATACAGTACAGTAGAGTCTCACTTATCCAACATAAACGGGCCGGCAGAACGTTGGATAAGCGAATATGTTGGATAATGAGGAATTAAGAATAACCCTATTAAAAATCAAATTAAGTTATGATTTTACAAATTAAGCACCAAAACATCATGTTAGACAACAAATTTGTCAGAAAAAGTAGTTCAGTACACAGTAATGCTATATAGTAATTACTGTATTTATGAATTTAGCACCAAAATATCATGATATATTGAAAGCATTGACTACAAAAATGCGTTGGATAATCCAGAACGTTGGATAAGCAAGTGTTGGATAAGTGAGACTCTACTGTAAATACTACATAGCATTACTGTGCATGGAACTACTTTTTCTGTCAAATTTGTTGTATAATATGATGCTTTGGTGCTTAATTTGTATAACGATTACCTAATTTGATGTTTAATCGGCTTTTCTTGAATCCCTTCTTATTATCCAACATATTCACTTATCCTGCCGGCCTGTTTACGTTGGATAAGTGAGACTCTACTGTATATTGATAATCTTAAATTATCTGCTTAGAACTGGATTATATGAGGCCCCTTCTTCACAGCTGTATAAAATGCACACTGAAGTGGATTATATGGCAGTGTGGAGTCAAGATAATCCAGTGCAAAGCAGATAATATAAGATTATAAATGGGTTATATAGCTGTGTTGAAGGGCCTTGAGTCTACACTGCCATATAATCCAGTGCAAATTAGATAATCTGTGGAAGAAGTCTAAGTGAGGCCTAAATCTGCCTGTCCCCTAACTGAAACCTGGCTGTCCCTTGGTTGCTAGGCAACCAAGTAGGCAGAGATTAGCCCTCTAAACTGGCAGCAATTGGATAAAAAAAATTATTGCTCTCCCTCTAATTAGGACTTTATTTTTCTTTTCTTTTTGTTGTATCAACCTTGAGGCGTGGATGATGGGTTGTGTTGTCAAATTTTGAGGTTGGGGGGCCTGTACTTTTGTTGTTTTGTGAATTGCCGTGATGCCATCACTCTTTTATATATATAGAAGACAAATGTGATGTATTCATTTAGCAATGGCAATGGAGTTAAAGCTAACCTTTAAAAATGTGAAATAAACATCAAGAACTGGGAAGCTGTGGGACTTGAGCATTCTAACTGAAAGTCAGATGTTACCCACAGTGCAATGGATTTTGAAAAGGCACAAATAGAGGGCAAAAGTGAAAAACGTGTCAAGAGGAAGGCTCATCAAGCAAACGCTTGTCATGACCACCTTCTATCTAGAAATCAGTGTCTTCATTGTGAAAGAACATGCAGATTCAAAAGAGGTGTCTATGTTGGTTTATTTTGGGTGTAAGGATGAAATGATGGATCAAGTGTTTTTACTGTTTGCAACTGTGTCTACCAGACATGTGTTCCAGCATCTTAACTGTTAACGGCAGGCCAGTTTGAGTGATAGCCTGCGGCAGCCAATAGGTCGTGACTTCCAGCTGGAGAGGATGTTCATCATTCTACTGTGGAATGTGCTCTTATCAGTAGTATGTGTGTGCTCTGCTGAACAGCAAGGAGAAAGCATGTCTGCAACGAGCAATGAACTTTGTATCTTGTAAATATCTTTGTATATATGGAATAAAGCCTTAGAACCGCTGCCTTCAGCTGATTTGCGACTGAGGTGTCGTTTGTTGGTACTACTTCTCCGGACGGGCAAGCAGTCTGACCAAGGATGAATTGGTGAGTGTCAAAGGATCACCAATAAATCAGGGTGCTGCGGAGCTGATGTTTTTAAAACCCACCCTGACAGTCAGAATCAAGAATCTACCCTTGGAAGCCAATCATGTTCGGCCACGAGTGGTCTCCTATGATGACGGCCATATTTTGTTTAGGGTTTCAGATTTTGGGAGCCTTAAATATGAAAATGAGGCCAAAATATTCCAAAATCAAGAGGTCCAGTCTGATCTTGTAATCTAAGCAGGGCCAGCCCTGGTTAATAGGCATGTGCAAATGACTTGTAAAAATTGGAAATCAGAGGAATTCAAAAGTTTTGTGAGTCAGAAGTCTTTTCCAAGCATTAGCATGGCCCACTCCAAAAACTTAAGAACTGAAGCCGACCCCCAAACTTTTTTGTTAGTGTTTTGTAAAGTTTGGAAGGCTCCCAATCAGTTTCATTTAGTGCAAGGCAAGAAAGCAATCTGCTAGGCTTGATCGATCCATGAAAAATTTGATTCTAAACTCGTTTCAATACTAGAGGGGGCAGTTTTTTCGTTTTTGTTGCTAATAACGAATTTGGCCCCCAAAATTTTTCGAAATTAATGAAAATTCGTTATTTTCTAAATTAATTCGTTAATGGCGGACGCGCATGCGCGGTGGCCCAAAAACAGCCCGAAGGGGGGGGGACTTAGGGGGCTCTCCCGCCCTCATTTTTTGAGTGATCTTCTTCAAACTTGGTACAGTGGTAGAACACATTTAACACTGATAGCTCACCAAAATGTGGAACATTTCCCTTATCCTCTGATTTTTGGCAAATTTTCATAGCTTTTATAATAAACCTTTTTTTAATAATTGCAGTAATCTGTTCCTGGTTTGAAAGTCTTATTTCCTGTTAAATTGGGTTGTCTTTACTGTGAAAGTCATTGTTCTACTTCAGAAACTTTGTTTTTGTGGCTGAAACTTTGTTAAATTGGTGTGTGTGTGATATATATTGTGTATATATATATATATAGTCCCTGCTTGTGTGTGTGTGTGTGTGTGTGTGTGTGTAGGTAAAGGTAAAGGTATCCCTTGACGTTAAGTTCAGTCATGTCTGACTCTGGGGGTTGGTGCTCATCTCCATTTCTAAGCCCAAGAGCCAGTGTTGTCCATAGACACCTCCAAGGTCATGTGGCCGGCATGACTACATGGAGTGCCATTACCTTCCCAGAAACACCCAGAAAATGGGAATTCCAGACAGGAAACAATCAGGGCCAGCTAATACCTCCCAACAAAGGATTCCCCCAGGTAGGAAGCAGCCAGGCTTTGAAGCTGCAAGGCTATTCAATGCTAATCAAGGTGACCAATTGCAACATTCACACTTGCCTCCCACAGACAAGAGTTCTTTCTCCCACCCTGGACCTTCCACAGATATATAAACCCCACTTGCCTAGCTTCGCATAGACGTCAAAACCTCTATGTCTGCCACAGATGTGGGTGAAACGTCAGGAGAGAATGCTTCTGGCACATGGCCATAGAGCCCGGAATACATACCACAACAGTGTGATCCCGGCCATGAAAGCTTTCGACAACACAACCACAGTATCCATTCAAGTTCATGTAGCGTAGTATGGAATGGAGACCTGTATTGGGGGGAGGGAGGGTGCGAATCTGGGCCCCTGGGAGCAGCCGAGGACGGGCCTGGCCCACACCCCCTCGCATCCCGGGCCTCTTCCTTCCTCTTCCTTTTGTTATTTAAACTATATATTGTGAAATTATGGTGTGTTTTTTTTCATGCGTGTTCTGTGTTCAAGATAGGGAGACCAAAGAGGAAAAGCAAGGGAGGGACGGAGGCCCCAACACTTCCGGCTCCCATGCGAACTCCCCCTTGTGTGCCTTGGAGGGTGGAGCATGCGCACTGGCTCTCCCTTTCTCTATGGCTCTTTTCAGGTCGCTTGGGAACCCGAAGTGCCTCCTCCCTTTGCCTTTGTGTCCAAGAAGGAGAGAAGGACGTTGCAAGGTTTGCATTGAGGGTGTTTCTCTGGTGGGTTTGGCTTGGAAAGGGGCTCATTAAGGCCCAATTAATTAATGCACTGAGCTGAGGCGAGGCGGCGGCGGCGGCGGCCATTTCCCCCCTCCGTCTTCCTCCTCCTCCTCGGCCTCCTTCCCCCTCACCCCCTCCCATTGGCTGAGCCTCCCATTGGCTGAGGGGCAAAAGGAAAGGAGTTTGGGTGCTTTGCAAAAGCTTTTTTTTCTTTTCGAAAAAAACGAAGAAATAAGAAAAAACGGCCTCTCGCGATTCGAAACTGCGATATCCAGACGTGTGGACAACCAAGGTTCGATATTGCTTCAAAACAATAGAAAAAAACGAATCAATAACGGTAAACGGGGAAAACGAATTATTTGAGCAAGCCTACAATCTGCCTGCTACTAGTAACAGGAAGCATAAGCAAAGGTAAAGGTACGATACCTGGCTGCCTCCTTTGCCATTCCTCTCCCTAATGGCTTCTCCGCTTTCATGATGGCTGGCTTCTCGCGTTAAGACAGAGATAATTGCATTTTGGGAACACACAGAACTTGGGAAATGTAATTTGAGAAGGAGAACAGCCCTATGCCAAATCATTCAAAAAGCTCTGCTTTAAACTACATTTCCCAGTATGTCTTGGAATGAAAACGTGTCAATCAAGAGATGAGAGAGAAAATTATCACTCCCCCTAAACAGTTTGTTTTTCTGAAAACTTTAAAAAAAATCCCTTAAATTAGTAGATGTATTAGTATTTCTGAAAGTTGGGTGAAATGATCCCCTGTTATCTTGTGTCATAGGAGAGAAAATTCAAGAAGCCATTTTTTGTAGTTTTTTAAAAAATGTTGATTTAAAAATCTTTAAAAATTTGCCAAAAATCCATGGATAAGTGAAATGTTCTGAAATTTGGAAGGCTAACAGTGGTAGCAAATTTAATCATGATAGCTCAAAAATGAGGGAAAGAGAAGCCCCTGAAGTTTCCCCACTGCCAGTGATGTTTCCCTATTGCACAATTGCAACGGCCATTAAAAAAAGTACTTATGAAGATTCGAAAGTTTTGTTAAGTTCTGAAATGTTTACCTCAAAAATTCAGAAAAAACTTTAGAAATGGAGAACCAGTGCCCCCTACTTTTGAACCATTTTTTATGGATTGCACATGCCTAGTGGTTAGTACTTGGATGGGAATACTAATGAATACCAAATGCTGTAGACTGTAGGCTTTATTCCAGAAGAAACTCTCAGAACCACCTCTGAGTGGTATTTGCCTTTAAAAAATCCTGTGAAATACATGGGGTTACACAAATCAACAGGCAACATGACAGAACACATACAAGTCAAAATGCTCCAATCCTCCTTTATAAAAAAGCTGTTAGGATAATATCATTTTAAAGGGTAATACTGTGGGGAATCTTAAATATAGTTAAGGGCCTTTGAATTTCTTAATCTGACCCTGCACATATCAGAACTCAATTTGAACTTATATAATTGGAAATGTTACTTTTAAGAGGCTCTGCTCTTCCCCAAAAAACTTTCAAGTCATGAATTTAAAGGAGTAATACTAATAATCATGTTTAAAAATAAAAGAATTTTAGAGATATCCATAGTGTAACATAAAACTATAAATAATCCTTTTATTCAATGAGTTTTGCTATTCTTTTCCAATTCTTCCACAAAACTTCCCCTCTCTGTGTGCTTTTCCTGAGAAGAAAATTCTGAATACTTCAGAACTTGAAAATATTACTTTTTATAAAGAAAGTTTTGTTAACTGTAGAAATAATGCAGTTTGACGTCACTCTAATTGCTATGGCTCAAGACCATGGAATTCAGGGATTGCGGGTTTGCTAAGGCAGCAGCACTCTTTGGCAGAAAAGGCTAAAAACTTTGGTGTTTCCTTGTCATATTACATCATTTTTATTTTATTTTAGAGACATCCCAGAATGAACTTTACCAACTTCCAAGCCAGCGACCCTGTTCTTCCAAAGCAGAGGCTGTCTGGATCAGCAGATCTGAAGCGCTGCCCTCCCCGCCCACCAGGTCACTTACCTTTTCCATCACAAAGAAATCATTTTGCCCCGCTGTGTAATTAATACACACATACACTGCTGCAAACATTTTCCTCCAGACTGCTTATTCTATGGGTAAATTACAGGAAACCCTAGACAATACACCTGGGACTCCTGCAGTCTGAAATTAGAATACAAACTCTCCCCGCTTCAAGCCAGCTCCTCCTTATTTGGCTCCCATTTCTGTTCTGATCTTGAATTCTTTTCCTTTTCTGGGGAGTGGGGGTTACGATATGCCATAAAACCAAACAGAGGCCTGTTCATTTAGTTCCCCTCTCCCCTATGGATGTCTGTTTTGAACTAAAACAAAAACGGAAGGTAAAATAAAAGTTGGATGTGTGTGTGTTTCGGGGGGAACACACATTTAGAACATTTGGCATTTCTACAAAGGAACAAAGACACCAGGAAACCTCCGGTTGCTGTTTCCACTCAGGCGAATGTCTTGGCACACAAATATTGGTAACCCAATATCCAAAGTTTAAAGCAGATTGCTAGTAAATTTGAAAGCCCAGGTTTAGTTGCTCAACAACGTCACATCGCTATGAGTCTTGGGACAGCATTAAAATACCTGCAGCTGCTGCTTATTGCAATAACTCCAGATTTCTGAAGAGGAGCCACATTTTGTTGCTTTTTTCTGACCCTTTTGATCTTATTCAAGTTACTGCTGAGCACCTTTGCAAAAATGGTCTGGGCAGAAAGGACATTGGAAGGACCAGACATTTCCAGCAGTGAGTTGTAGTGGAACCAGGGCTCTCAAAGTATAAGGACTTTGGGATGGTCAGGCATGAAGTAGTTACCTTCCACCTTTCTCAGGTTTCTTTGGGCTTTCTACACCAGATCTATATCCCTAATAATAATAATAATAATAATAATAATAATAATAATAATAATAATAATGCATTTGGAAACAATAGACATTGACAAAATTACGATCTGCCAACTGCAAAAGGCCACTTTACTGGAATCTGCACGCATCATCTGAAAATACATCACACAGTCCTAAACGCTTGGGAAGTGTTCGACTTGTGATTTTGTGATACGAAATCCAGCATATCTATCTTGTTTGCTATGTCATAATAATAATAATAATAATAATAATAATAATAATAATAATAATAATAATAATAGGCATGTGAAAAATGTGGTCAGCAAAGAATATATCCAAAGAGTCAGAAAAGTTTTGAAGAGCAAATTAAATGGCGGAAATACGATCAAGCCTCTCAACACTTGGGCCATACCCGTCATTAGATACACTGCTGGAATTGTGAACTGGATGATCTGGACAGAAAAACAAGAAAACTGATGACAATCCAATACTCATTACACCCACATAGTGATGTTGACAGACTTTACCTGCCCAGAAAATCAGGAGGCAGAAAGAGGGCTTCTGCAAGGGAAACAAATGGTAGAAGAAGAGAAACATGCCCTGGCAGATGATGTGAAAGGCAGTCAACAACCAACATTGAGGGAAGTCAACAGTAGTAAACTGCTTCAAGTGCAAAAGACAAAGAATGAATACCGTAAAAACACAATCCAGAGCAGAAGAGGAAACTGGCGAAAGAAGGCTCCCCACGGACAGTTCCTGGGAAAAATTGAGAGCCAAAGTGACGAAGAAAAAAGATGGCTGTGGCTCACAAATGGAACTTTGAAAAAGGAGACGGAGGGCCTAATTCTGGCAGCCCAAGAACAAGCCATTAGAACCAATGCCATCAAAGCCAAAATTGAAAAGTCGACGACATATCCCAAATGTAGACTCTGCAAGGAAGCAGATGAAACAATAGACCACATCCTCAGCTGCTGCAGAAAGATCGCACAGACTACAAGCAGAGGCATAACACCCTTGCTCAGATGATTCATTGGAACTTGTGCCACAAATACCATCTGCCTGCAACAAAGAACTGGTGGGATCACATGCCGGAAAAAGTTACACAGAATGAACATGTCAAGCTACTCTGGGACTTCCGAATTCAGACAGTCAGCGTTTTGGAGCACAAGACTCCTGACCTCACGATCGTGTTAAAAAACAAAGTATGGATTTTTGATGTCGCAATCCCAGGTGATGGCAGGATTGAAGAAAAACAATTGGAAAAGCTGGCACGATATGAGGACTTGAAGATCAAATTGCAAAGACTGTGGCACAAGCCAGTCAAGGTGGTCCCAGTGGTGATCGGCACACTGAGTGCAGTACCTAAAGACTTTGGCCTGCACTTAAAAACAATCGGCGCTGACAAAATCCCCACCTGCCAGCTGCAGAAGGCCACCTTCCTAATGCTGCAACCCCTTAATACAGTTTTTCATGTTGTGGTGACCCCCAACCATAAAATTATTTTCATTGCTATTTCATAACTGTAATTTTGCTACTTTTATGGATCTTAATGTAAATAACTGATATGCAAGATGCATTTTGATTCATTGGACCAAATTTGGCACAAATACTAGATAGATATGCCCAAATTTGAATATTGGTGGGGTTGGAAGGGATTGATTTTATCCTTATGAGTTATAGTTCTTGGGATTTATAGTTAACCTACGATCAAAGAGAATTCTGAACTCCACCAATGATGGGATTGAACCAAACTTGGCACACAGAACTCCCATAACCAACAGAAAATACTGGAAGGGCTTGGTTGGCATTGACCTTGAGTTCTGAAGTTGTAGTTCACCTACATCCAGAGAGCACTGTGAATCCAAACAATGATGGATCTGGACCAAACTTGGCACGAATACTCAATATGCTCAAATGTGAACACTGGTGGAGTTTGAGGAAAATAGACCTTGACATTTGGGAGTTGTAATTGCTGTTATTTATAGTTCAGCTACAATCAAAGAGCCCCTTGTACCCCTCCAATGATAGAATTGGGCCAAACAGGCAGGGAGATCTTCAGCCTTCTCTGCCAAAGGGGTTTCTAAGACATCAGAAATATATGTTTTCTGATGGTCTTTGGTGACCCCTCTGACACCCCCCTTGCGACCCCCCCCCCCGAGGTCCCGACCCCCAGGTTAAGAAACACTGGGCCAGGGGATGCTAATGTATATTGGTTGAGAACAATGCACACTGAAGTGTCTTGTTTTGCATCTTCACAATTTATGATACACTTCTGTTACATAGCTAAGCATATGTAAAGTTACTTGATATATTAGTATGAAAGAGGATTTTAGCTTTTGTTGTTGTTCATAAGCCAAAAATATTTATATTTAACCTGAACCTACAGCTTTTGTTGAATGCTACTGAAACTTGATATGAGATCCCAGCTGATGTCCTTTGCTACTGGCTCCTTAGAATGGAGCTTGAACATCTAGTAAAGCATACAGATGATTTCAGTTCCAGTATGACCAATAGTCAGTTTGTTTGTTTTCTGGTTGCCTCTATCATGGTCATGGCTAGGCATGGAGGAGCCATTACAAGTAGATGTAGTTGGCAGGTTAGGTTGTCTGGAAGAAGCAGTCAAAGCGTGGTAGAAAAAACAAATCCTGCTTTGAGACTGTCTCCATCATTATGGCTGTATTTTTAACCTCCCCAACATTTGAAAGGTGCCCCTTCAAGCCAGGATATGGTTTTACAAGGTGTGATTCACAAGGTGGACTAGCACTTAGTAAACACTCAAGAATTCATCTGCATGGCGACAAGGAAATTTGCCCTTCAACTTCATTTTGTCCAATTTTTTTTCAAGGGGGGAGAGGAAAGATCTATAAAAGGTGCCCAGCTCTGACCCCCAAGACACCTTTAAAGCCATGAAGTCATCCTATAGGAATATGATGTCAGAGCTGTTAAATATGAAAAAATATTGTGTGCAGAGAGGGAAACATTACCAGTAAAACCAGCACTAATATGGTCTGTATATTAGTAATTTTTATGTTTCACATCGAACAAAAAAGGCTCTGTTCTCTCTCCCCCTTCCCATGACCTTCACCTCTTTTACAAGGGTTTTTACCAACATCACTAAAAAGGGAGGGAACTTTTCATTTCCCAGTCTCATCAATGAATGGGCCAACTCTTTGTTATCGGAGACAGTGCATTGTTCAAATCTGAAGAGAATGCAGAGAATCAATTTGCAGAAACATTGAAGAAGAAGAAGAGAAGGAGGGGAAGACTGCTTTAAAAACAAAAAAAAATAACATTCTCGGGCTGTGGTGCAGGCTGGAGAGCAGTTGCAACGAATCACTGCAATGAATCACTCTGACTCATGGGTTCGAGGCCCGCTCGGAGCCTATGTTTGTTTGTCTTTGTTCTATGTTAAAAGGCATTGAATGTTTGCCTATATGTGTAATGTGATCTGCCCTGAGTCCCCTTCGGGGTGAGAAGGGCAGAATATAAATGCTGTAAATAAATAAATAATAAATATTGCGGGTAGGAAATATGAATGACCATCTTCCCTCAGTGTTGGGATTCTCTACGGTGGAAACAAAGAAGAATAACCCAGTTCTTAAAAAGTGCTGAGCAACCATCCTGTTGAGAAAATTCACAACTTAAAACTTTTTTTTAAAATGTTGCTCAGAATTCCTCAGACATTTTCTAATTTGGAACCACCAGATTTGCTGCAGTAGTCACTTCAGACAGAATTTCTGGTTTCGAACTGAAAAAACATGGGGCAAGGACCTGGAGCACTAAGAAAATTTCTGTTGCTCATTTTTTGCAGCAATGTGACAATGAAATAAATAGGGGCCATGCTTCAGAGAAGTTAATGCTTACTAATTTGAAAAACATGAATTGTCTCATTTCAAGTATGTGGGGTTATATTTTCTTCAAGGACTCCCTTGTTGTTCTTGTTGTCATCATCAACAACAACAACAACAACAACATAGGCTATCACTCATGGCTGAGTCTGATTATCCTCCAAGAGTAGAGTCTTCGTGGTGGGTCCATAAGTGACTGTAGAGAGTAGAGACCTATTCTTGATGCACATAGTCTTTCACATTGAAGACATATATTTCTGGGTGGAAGGCGGTTCCAACAAGGGTTTGATTGATGCACCTTCCTATTGGCACGTTTCTCCCCATTGCCTTGTATTTCTGCCTCGTCCAAATCTGTATCACTGTTGTAACAGCTGACATCCAGTTAAAGCACTCAAGGACCAGGGCTTCCCGGATCTTGGTGTTTATGCCACATTTTTAAAGTTAGCTTTAAGACCATCTTTAACTCTCTTTTGCTGCCTTGTATTAGGGGTAGAGCTGAGAAAAGTTACTTTTTGGACCACAAGTCTCAGAATACCCTGCATAGCACAATCAGTGGAAGATTGTGAAAACTGTAGCAAAATAACCTCTCCCCCACTCAACTTTGCTTGAGAATAAGGTGTCAGAAGCCATTCCATCAATAGGCAAAGTCGAAATCAAAGATGGATGGAGGTCACTCAGTTCTCTTTCTGCTGCTTCCCTTTCTCTTTCATTCAGTCAATACCTTTCTCCTCCTCTGTCTTTTTGGCCTTTCCTTTTTCCTTCTTCCACCATTCCTGGCAAGAAGCCAAAGAAAGGACAAGGAGCTCTTCTCAGAGATCTGAACTCATAAAGTCTTGGGAAAAGAAGAAAAAAAATGCTACTTTCTTCAAAACATCTGAATAATATGAAATGTTTTTCTCTGTCTAACCTCTGACTCCACTTCCCATGGTCATAATTCATAAACAAATGCTGCATAAAAATATTGTAAAGACTTCTTTTAGTTTTCTTATTTTCTTTTGTTTTAACAACTACACTTGCTATTGTTTACTTAGTAGGCACCATTCAAAATTCGAATTATGACCTATAAAGCCATATATATATTGGGTTTTATAGGTCATAGCTATCTGAAAGATTGTATTCCCCCTTATCAGAATGGTTAACTGTCATGGGGCCTTCAAGGGACTTTGCATCACACCCTAAAAATGATATTTTCTTTGTTCCTAAATGTCCTCCACTTGCCAAGGGGATATGCCATGGTACTCGTAAAACATTTGTAGCCAAGAAAGAGATTTTTAAAAATGAAATGATTTAGCCACTTCATGTTATAGCAAACACAACCAATGCAAACACAGCAAATGTAAGACTTCTAGGTGTGAACAATTCTCAGTGTTTCACTCTTTGCATGACCAAAAATTAGAGGACAGGAGGAAGATTTCATGGGTGGATTCTTATTGCGAGGGGCAATGTCCTCATCTGACCCCTTTCCATAACTAAATCCCACACGGTGGGGCCACACGGTGCTCACCATGGGGACATACGGTGCTCACCGGCCACACTTTCGCCATATTTGCTCTATATTAACTTGCTTGACTTGAGATCTTTGGAACAGGGCTTTCTCTCACTGTTATCACTTTCATATGAGTATTTGGTGAGGACACAGGAGACGACCTTCTTGGTGGCTCCTCCCAGACTGCAGACCTCCCGCCCACAGGTGGATGAACTTCCTCTCATGGTTCTCCTTTTACCTTAAATTCATACAGGGTTTTTATGATTAACTGGTTGCTGCAGAATAATATTTTATATGGGAAGAAGATGCTTTTGATTTATTTCTACAGTGATGTTTTAAAAGTTTTTAAACTCTTTTAAATTAATGCTGATTATAATTTAATTATTATGTTAAACTTTTTGAAATTATAATTATTGGTTAGCATTTTGTACTGCAGAATCTGTAACTGCTCTGTATTCAATTATACCATGTATTCCTGTTAATGGTTTTATTGCTGGAATTGTAAATGGCTTCCCAACCTCACCTTGAATTCCAGGGAGATACCTCAAGCAATGGAGCTTTGTTGGACTGATGACTGAAGTGCAATGGCATTATAGTTGCAGCCCCTTCCTGGCAGTGGACCAAGATGTGAGAAGAAGTTCTCCTGACTGGCAGGAGGGACTGGAAACATCATCATGCAGTGCCCCAGTCACCAGCAGAACAGGTGTCCATGATGCTTCTACTGGCTTTTAAGATAGCTTGGGTGGGGGCAGATGAGGAAATAATTCTACCTCCAACTATAGAAGTGATGTACCTGTCAGAATTTTCTGTTTGTCATTTCTTAAGTAACGATAAGAAAGTGTAAGTAAGTGTAAGGATCAAGCCCAACCATACTGTAAGCTTTGGGAATCAAGCCACCTGGCTAGGATGGAGGAGCTGAAAAGGTACTAAAGTAGCAAAAAGCTTATCTGTTGTAGAGGTTTTGTTGTTGTGGGTTGGTTGTTTTATATACTAGTGGTTTTATTTTGTATTATACTGTGTGTTTATTTTATGCATTGTTTTAGGCACCTTGTGCCATATCTAAGCCCCCCAAGGGAGATGGAGATGGGGTACAAAAATAAAGTAGTTGTTGTTGGTGGTGGTGGTGTTGTTGTTGGTGTTGATGAAGAGTTGTTGTTGGAGAGAAAGTTGCAAAGATACAGAAGAATTGGAGAACAAGACCAGTGAGAGCCTTTTGCAAGTAAGAAGATTTCAACTATCTGGGAGTGTCTGGAAGAAGAACTTGAGAAGATTCTGGTCTTCTGCTACACTGAAAATATTCCCTGTATAAAGTGTTATCTACTACAAAGACAAGTTATGTATGTATCCTTAACCGGAGGGGGGGGTGTTTCTGCTGCAAAAAGGGGGTGGTTTTCTGTTGCTTTATACAGAACCCCATTAATTTCATCATGACCAGGGCCGGTCCAACAATGAGGCGAATTAAGCAGTCACTTTGGGCGCAAAACATACGGGGACACAGTTAAGACTGCTTTTTCTGTTGACTTCTTGTAAAACATTATGTTTTGATGCTTAATTTGCAAAATCTTAATGCAATTTGATGTTTAATAGGCTTTTCCTTAATCCCTCCTTATTATCCAACATTTTTGCTTATCCAATGCTTTTATTTTTCAGTGATTGGTTTGGGGGGGGGGCGCCAAAATTCTGTTCGCCTACACTTGAAAAATACCTAGGGCCAGCTGAGACAGTACTGTTTTGGCTATAGCTCTTAAATTGTTGTGCCTTCAAGTCATTTTTGACTTCTAGTGACCCTGGGGCAAACTTATCACTGCATTTTTTTTAGCCTGAAAACATGTGTTTTGCCAAAGAGTGGCATTCCATGCCCAGATGGGGATTTAAACCTTGGTTTCTCCATCACTAAAACCATTGCATCTCACTGGTTCCAGTACTATGATTGAATCCACTGTATAAACTCGTGCACAAATCTAGAAATTTTAATCCAAAAATCTACCAAAAAAAGCTGGTTTGACTTATCAATATCTACAGGTGAATGTAAGTAGTAAAGGTAAAAGTTTCCCCTGACGCTAAGTCCAGTCATGACTGACTCTGGAGGTTGGTGCTCATCTCCATTTCTAAGCCGAAGAGCTGACATTGTCCATAGACACCCTCTCTGCAGAATGCCCTCAACTAATCTACAGGTCATACTAAAATTCATAATTTGGGCTCTAAAGTCTGCCTTTGACTTATACACGAGCTTACCTTATACGCAAGTATATATTGTGAATAGCCTTGGGTCTTCTGTAGGGAGAGAGTTGGAATATAGATAAAATTAAATAATGCTATTTTCATAAAAGGCAAATGGTTGCTTCCTTTCCTAACTGCATTTGTTCCTTTTGGATGCCGTTAAATAAGGCAGCCCCAACGTGCAGTTGAAGCAATCGAATAAAAGACAGGGGAAACCTTCCTCCAGCATGAATTACCTCTCTCACCTCTAGGGATGTGATTATTCTTGGCAGAATGCTCTTGTGAAGTGGCTCACCACATAGCTGTCAACAGCCTGCTCTCGAGCCGAGAGCGGGCTGAAGATAACATCTCCTAAAACAGTGTTGCCCTTCCTGCCAACTGCAACGTTCACTCAGGAAGGAGGCATTGTGCAGATTATGATTATTTCAGGGATTCCCTTTCTGCCTCACTTTTTATTGTAGTTTTTATTTAGCCCAGGAATGTCATTCTTCACTAATTGTCTTTTTTCTTTCCTTCTGTGAGAAAGTCTTTACAAACTATGTAGCTTCTGAAGGCCAGGTCAGAACATATTCCATGCAAAATATGTATGTCGTTGTTTTGTACATCTGCACGGATAACCACCTTTTCATGCAGAAAATAATATTTCTGCATAAGCATGCTATTTCCTGGACAGAAAATATTTTTCTTACAACTATTTTTTTTGTTTGCAAAATAAATACAGTAGAGTCTCGTTTATGCAATGTAAACGGGCCGGCAGAACGTTGGATAAGCAAATATGTTGGATAATAAGGAGAGATTAAGGAAAAGCCTATTAAACATCAAATTAGGTTATGATTTTACAAATTAAGCACCAAAACATCATGTTATACAACAAATTTGACAGAAAAAGTAGTTCAATACGCAGTAATGTTATGTTGTAATTACTGTATTTACAAATTTAGCACCAAAATATCACGATATATTGAAAACATTGACTACAAAAATGCGTTGGATAATCCAGAACATTGGATAAGCGAGTGTTGGATAAGTGAGACTCTACTGTATATGCAAATTTTGGGCAGCATATGTCCCAGACAGTAATGATTACTGTGTTCCATGGAATAAAATAATACTCTAGCTGGATAATTAATTTAGTCTTGAAGTGGGGAGTGTGTGTCTTCCTAGATGTCATTGAACTAAAACTCTCATGATTTCTCATTTCTGGCTATGTTGATTTGAACTTGTTTGGGAATGTGATCTAGCAATACCTAGAGGGACATGTGTCCCTCATTGCTGGTCTAATCCATTTTTTTCCCTTTCAACCATCATCCACCAACTTAGTTCCAGAAAACCACTAATGGCTTCCTCTCTTACTTCTTTTCCCAACACTTATTTTGAGTATAGTTCTCTAGTACATAGAGGTTCCATTCCACCTCCAATGGTAATACTCATTGATTTTACTCATGAGCAAATAATTGCTATGCATGTAGGAAGTACAGAATCGAATCCCACCATGTGTGCCAGCCCTAAATTTCTTATGCTGAGTGGAAAAGACTGAAGTGGACTCACTTTGTACATTGTTGCATTTGAAACTAAGTAGAAGCTTCTGTTTGGTTGGAATCTTAATATGAAAGGACTCACAGTTGCACAGTGGGTGCATCTGCACTCCCACTTGTAGCAGTCTGATATCACTTTAAATGCCATGACATCGTTCTGTAGCATTTGTAATTTGCTTAGCATCATCTATGTGGGCATTCTATAGACCACTCCGCTGAAAGACAGACCTATAAAAGTTATCTAGAACAGATGGTATTCTTTCCTGCATTTCTTCTTGATTGCAGTTACAAGTCATTATTTTCCCCCAAACTACATAAAAATCAAACTGCTTTTGAAAGCTATTTGCAATTTTGCTTTTTAAAAAACCCCAACAACCCAGCATCTTCTATTTAGAAAACAGCATTTTTACATGGGAAATAGTATTTCAAAACAGAAAAAATAAATGCGAGAGAAAGTGAAACGAGGATTCACTTCTTCACACCCAGAGCACTGAGTAGTTCTGTTGTTTTTTAAAAACAAGTACTAGCTTGGAATTGTTATGTCTTCATCCAGGTTTGTGGAGCTGACACAGAATACCTATTTCTCTTTTTTAAAATAATATCGGCATAGTATATCAATATACTGTGATTCCTTCCATACACCATTATTCAAGTTGCATCTGGATCTGTATAGGTATTTAAGTATAGAACATTTTCAACCACAAGAAGGGGGGAGGTTTTCAATACACGAAGTGAATGGACTTAACTTCCTTGTGTGTTTTTTTCTGGGTTTTTAAAAGGGTAGTGCAGCCTTTCAAGGCCTCTGGGGTGGGGGCATGGACTGCCAATACCAATCTGTCCCCTAGTATGGTGTCTTAATTTAATTATCATATCAGAAGTGAATTGGGGTACAGCTGTAATATATTTAAAAAAACAAACAAAGTTTAAAACTTGGCATTATACTAAATGTTCTTTGACCAGCCACTGGCCACTTCGAGTGTAGTTGTTATAAGATGGTCCTCCATTGTGCATGTGGCAGAGCTCAGGTTTCATTGTAACAGGTGATCTGTGGTTTGCTCTTCTCCACACTCTCATGTCATAGACTCCACTTTGTGGCCCCATTTCTTAAGGTTGACTCTGCATCTCATGGTGCCAGAGCGCAGTCTGCTCAGCACTTCCAAGTTGTCCAGTCTTCTGTGTGCCCAGGAGGTACACAGAACTCTCATTTGGAATCAGCCATGGATTGGGGTTCCCAGTTTTAAGGTAAAGGTAAAGGTTTCCCCTAATGTTAAGTCCAGTCATGCCTGACTCTGGGGGTTGGTGCTCATCTCCATTTCTAAGCCGAAGAGTCGGTGTTCTCCGTAGACACCTCCAAGGTCATGTGGCTGGCATGACTGCATGGACCGCCGTTACCTCCCCACCGGAGCGGTACCTATTGATCTACTCACATTTGCATGTTTTCGAACTGCTAGGTTGGCAAGAACTGGGGGCGGCGATGGCTGACAGGGAGCTCTGGTGTGGACTGATCCATGAGGTCACGAAGAGTTGAAAACAACTATACGACTGAGCAGCAGCAGGTTGGCAGAAGCTGGAGCTAACAGCGGGTGCTCACTCTGCTCCCCGGATTTGAACCTGGGACCTTTTGGTCTGCAAGTTCAGCAGCTCAGCGCTTTAACACACTGAGCCACTGGAGGCTCCCGGTTTTAACCAGCCATTTTTGGACTCTTGCTTGCTGGCACTTTCCTATGAGTATTTCTGTAGATGATTTCTTGATTTAAGGCATTGGCATGCTGGCTGATATCCAAACAAAGGATGGGCCAGAGATGTCCCTGCCTTGGTCCTTTCATTGCTGGTTGCTACTTCCCGGCGGATGTCAGGTAGTGCAATACCGGCTAAACAGTATAATTTCATTAGTGCTGTAGGGTGTAGACATTCTGTGATAATACGGCATGTCTCATTAAAAGCCACATCCACTGTTTTAATGTGGTGAGATGTGTTCCACACTGGACATGCGTACTCAGCAGCAGAGTAGCAAAACCCAAGGGCACAGCACAAGTTATGTTTGTGTTATGATGTTGCATAACACAAACATAACTCTGCTCATAAATATTTACCTTGTGCTGAAGTAATGAAGAAAGTTTGCTTTAGCTAAATGTTCTTCTAGAACTTAGTGGATTCTTCAATGGCCAGTGGAAATATGTCCTCTAGGCTTACCTCCGTCTGATGATGCTACCAAGATACGATCACAAAAGGAAAAAGTTAAAGACAAGGAAGAAAAAGCAAAGCAAATATTTCTTCTCCTTTCTGCATACAGTTGACTTATCTTATTTAAATTCTTCTTTCATCATCTATATTTTTCTTCATTAGAAATGCCAGAGGCATAGGCAACGAAGATGGCACTTTGGGTAGGTGAAGCGACGGAGGCACAAGTGCGTATTCCCCACCTCACATGGCTCTAATTAAGAATAATTCTCAGTAATGGACTTTGGCTGCAGGCTAAATAAATACTGTTCTTGAATATTTTCGTCTTCAATCTCACATAAATGTGCTAATTGAAAGTCTCACATCTTCTTCCAAATTGAATCCAACTCCATGTTCTTTGAATTACTTCCTTTCATGTCCATTGTTGAAGCAGCTTCGACTAATTCCACTGTAGTTAAAGATCTCTCGCCATGCAGTTATAGTTCCCATCCACCCGCCTCCCCCGGGAGATGTATTATTAACCAGCCTGAAGCTCAAAACTGACACACAGAATCTCACACCATAGTTGTACCTTTCTTTAGCATTGCATTGTCCCTCTCCTCCCACCAGGAAAACCATGCCATTTCTTTCCCCTGAATACAAGGAAATCTTCAGTCTAGAGCTGTTGCCAACAGAGTTATGGTACTAAGGGCATATTCACACTGCATAATTATAACACTATGGTTCCATTTTAACTACCATGGTTCCATTGTATAGAATTCCGGAGTTTGTAATGTGGTAGGGCACTAGAATTCTCTGACAATGAAACAGGTTTGCCCTCACCTGTGTAGTGTCCTGGGTCTGACCTTTTATTGTTGTTGTTAACTGCCATCAAGTTGACTTTGACTTATGGCAATGCTATGAATGAGAGATCTCCAGCTCACACTGTCTTCAACAGTCCTACTCAAGTCTTTCAGACTCAGGGATGTGGCTTCTATGACTAAGGACGCATCTCCACCATAAAACTAAAGCAGTTTGACATCACTTTAACTGTCATGGCTCCATGCTATGGCAATTGTAGTTTCATTAGTTCTCTGACCTTTTCTGCCAAAGAGCCCTGGGACTTCATTAGACTGCAAATCCAAGGATTAAATAAATAAATATGCTACAAATAATGTAAATATAATAAACATCTCTTTTTTAAATATAAATGTAATTAATGCCAGGGGTTTTTAACGTAAGGATTTTATAAAGGCAGCAGGTAATGTTAAAAGTAACTTTTTATTTAGAATTACTATTTTAACTATTACTTTTCTTGATCTGGTGTACCTTAAATTTGCATTAGCATTAGCCCTTTTGGCTCTCACATCTCACCATTGACTTATCCTACCTTGTGGTCTAGTAGATATTTTATTTTTTTCACATTATGTTACCAAGCTAGTTGTCACTCAATCTGCATTTGTGAAATTCATTTTATTTGGTCTGAACTCAATAATCTGAAATTAAAATAATCTTGAATACTACTTTGGTCATCTGAACATCCCACGTGTGGTGTCCCATTTTGAGGGACTCCTCTATTTATTTATTTATTTATTTATTTATTTTTGGGGGGAGGGGTATTAAATTTCTCTAGAAACTTGGAGGTGAGAGTCTCGCTCATGCAAATAACCAGGATAACAAATACAATCTGAAGGCATATATCCAACTGAAGTATGTTAATTCACAGACAATTACCACTCAAGCTGCAGTTAATTTTTGATATGAATGTTCTCTGGCTGTGTCTACACTGGCTGACAAAGCCGGGGCTAGCCTGGAGTACAAATGATCTGGACTGGCACCAGAGCATGATACAGGTATCCTTCTGATCCTGCTGTGGTGGCAGGTTTGGGTCTACATTGGCTAAGACAGTATTACCCAACTGAACCATCACCTCAGTGTCCATGTCACCATCACTACTTCCTGCTGGCCACAAAATAAAATTTGAAAATAAAACAAAAACAAGTCCCCATTAAAGCCCAGGAGGAACAGAGACAGAAGTTGAGTGTTGGCAGGGAAGCCAGTGGCCCCAAGCCAAGCCAAGCCCAGTTTCAGTACTAAGTTGATGGTCAAAGAGGGCTGGTTGGTAAAATTCCCCAGTATTTTGTCTTATAATGTATCGGTGGGCAGATCAAAAGACAACCTGGCAAGATGGCACTACCTGGAGGAATCTTCCACCTTGTGTGACTGTGGAGCAGAACAAACAACTCCTCATATGTATGCCTGCCCACAATGCCCTGCCTCATGCACAGAGGAGGAGTTATTTAAAGCTACGGACAATGCGATTGCTGTTGCCCGCTTTTGGTCCAAAACTATTTAGCTGTTTGTGATTCCTTTATTTTATCACTTTTAAACTTATTTATTATGCAATGCTTTTGACACTAAATAAATAAAATAATGTATCGGTGACTTGAAGTAACTTCGGGCTATGGCTAACGAGTTATAAAACTGGTGCTGCTGCTAGCTGTATCACTTTATGGCAGGTTCACAACTGTTGCTCTTTCCTCAATGAAGTATCACATTTGAATGAGGTCGAAATGAATCCTCTGTCCCTGGTCCCAGGTAGAGAAAAGAAACAAGGGCTCAATAGGTATTGCTTGATCAATGAAACACAGTATGTCCTCCTTCCCCATCTCTCTTCTTCCTCCCTCCCTCCCTTCCTGACTTGCTTTGTTTCGGTTGTGTTCCCACAACATATGGACCCCCTAGATGTTCAGCTGTTAACATGGAAACTTGGGGAAACAGGGAATAACAGATCACAAATAGATTGAAAAACCCTATTAAATACCCCCTCGGGCGGTCTGAACAAAAAATTGATTTCATTTTTCCACCCAAATAAGATTATACACACAACACCACACAGAAAGACATACAGACACACATAAAACGGGAGCTATTTCCATTTTTATTTTCTTTATTTTCCAGATTTTCCCCTAAGTTGGACCTCGAGGCAATTGACACATTAAAAAATTACAATATTAAAAATAGTCCAGCAGTTATCAAGATAAAATTCATAATATCAACAATATTAGCACATACACTGAAAATGGTATCCTTCAGTTTTAATCCATGTTTTTATTAGTTCTTGTTTTTTATTGGCTAATGTTTTATTTTTATTTTTTTTATTTTTTTTATTGTGCAAGTTGTTGTCTATTGCTGTGTTTTATACTGCTACTGTTTTTATTCGGGCTTGGCCCCATGTAAGCCGCCCTGAGTCCCCTTCGGGGAGATAGAGGCGGGGTATAAAAATAAAGTTATTATTATTATTATTATTATTAAATGGATAGAAAACATTTGCAAATTTTAAACAATATACATACATCCCTCTTGAAACTCCTTTCCTTAAAATAATCAGTTTAAAAACCTATTGGAATAAAACAAGAAAAGGCTTCACATGGCAATGGAAGAATAGCAAGGACCATTTCTGACTTGTGGAAATTCTCAAACAAACCGTCACAGGGTTTTCATGGCAGAATTTGTTCAGAGGGAATCTGTCATAGTCTTCCCCCTTTGAAAGAAATGTTATTTGCTCAATGTCACTGAATAGGTTTTCATGGCCGAGCAGGGACTGAACATTGACCTCCCAGTATCCTAGTCCAACATTCAAAGAACTACACAATACCATAACCGAACTGAATTTAGGCTTATGTTTCAAAATACTCCCCCCCCCCCCCCCGGATGGTCCAAGATTTAAGCAGTGCTGGAGCAGGCCTTTTGCAGTAAATAGTAGGGATGTGTATTTGTTTCCTTTGTGCATTCATTTCGTCTCAACATGAAACGAATGATGACATTTCTGCACGAAACGTAAGGTGACACAAAAATGCAAGCTGCACAATCATTGTACTTGCTTTTGGTTTTTGGCCACATGGTCTCCATGCCTGCAATCACTTCCTCATGCATCAGAGAAGGCGGTGGGGAAGAGGTGATCCTTGGCCAATCGGAGGCCAAGGAATCACTGAAGTGGGCTGGGCAGGGAGGGCAGAAAGGTTATATAAGGGGGAACTGCCACTAAAGCTGCCATTGGTGCTGCTGCTAGGTGCAGGGGACGGGTTGCTGTTGCTGTTGCTGTGTCTCCACTTGGCTTGGCTTGGCTTTTGCCTTAATGTCTAGCTGTTTGCCTTGCTGGTGAGAGCATTGGTGGGGACTGGGATTTTGGGTTTGGGGTTTTGTCTGGCTGCTTGCCTTGTTTTTAAAATTTTTCCTTTGAAGGGAAGGGTTTGGGATTTTTCAAGTAGCTGGGGAGCGTGTGTGGGTGTGTGTGGGGGGGGGGGTCTTCTTTATACTTAGTTTAAAAGCCTCTTCTTCCTCCCTCCTATTGGTTATTTGTTTAAAAATAAATAAATTTTAAGGGAAAGAACTTGTTGGGCTTCCCTTCTCTGTTTATCCCACTGGCTCTTTCTGTATTGCCTCTGCCTTGGTCCTCCCTCTCCTTTGGGCTACAATAAAAATAGTCTTATTATTTTTTTATAGTTAGTATATTTTTGAAAGCAAACATATTTTTTTTAAAAAAAGGAAAAAAAATCTAGAAATCAGGGGGAGACCCGGACATTTAAAAAGTTGGTGGGCTAAAAAGGGTCCATATGCCCTCTGTGTCTGGTGATTTTCACCCCTCTAGCCCTAAATCTGAGTGTGTGGGGGGGGTGAGTCTCAGAAGCCATCCCATTGCTGCCAATGGCACAAAAAATTGTTTTTTCTTAAACTAGGTGAAAATTCTGTTTATATAGGCACCCCGTTTTTAGAAACGAGGACAAATACGAAAATGAGACAAAGTGAATGAAACTAAACAAAATGAAGAGCAATTCTATACAAATGCACAACACTAGTAAATAGTCAAGGCTACTGTTGCTTTCAGCATGATTAAGGGCCAAATGCCATTGGGTAGCCCAAACTAGAATTAACTCATTAAATTGCTTTTTTTGTAATGTTGAACCAACATTTACAAAAAGCTGGTTGATTCAATGGTCTACTGTTGTTGAGTCTATGATATTCACCTCCATTTCTAGCTCTTTTTGGGGGACTGACATTTTTATAATGTTACCAGACAATAACAACTTAACAACTGCATAATTTTTTTTTAAATATAATCTTTATTGAAATTTCTTCCATTATTGCATTTATCTATCTAAAGGGAAGGATGGGGTAGGAAAAATCAGGATAGATGGGCATGGGATAGGTGGGGAATAAGGGAATAGCCCTATCGTGGGTTTGGGGATTTGAAGGGATGTTTCGAGTGGGACAGGGGTATGATTCTGGAAAGGTAGGGAAACAGGGAAACCCTAGGGAAAGGGGAAGGGAGTCGAAAATCAGCTCCCGGGTTGGATCCCTATCTAAAATGGGAGGGGAGTTGGGGGAGATGGACTTCCACTCTTCTTTCTTCCTTTCGTATTCTTATATTTCATTTTCCTTTCAGTTCTTCCTGCAGGTAATCTTCCAAGTCCGACCAGTCCGTTTGTTTCATTGCTTTTCCTGTATTTCTTTTTATCAAATAAGTTAATTTGTCCATATTTTTTATGTCTAATAATTTTTCCAACCACATTGTTACTGTGGGGCTCTCGGGATTTTTCCAGTTTTTAGCTATGACTAATCTTGCAGCTGTTACTGCATATGTAAAAATCTTTATCTTATTTTCTTTTTCCTTAGAAGAGTTTAATTTATCTTGGTTTTGCATTTCAAGTAACCCTAACAGGTAGTATTCAGGTTTATATTCCAAATCGATTTTTTAAATTTTCTTACATTCTAAATGGATTGATTTCCAGTAGCTTTTAATATTTTTACAATTCCACCATATATGGAAATATGACCCTATTTGTTCTTTGCAGCGCCAACATTTATTGTCTCTATTTTCATACATTAATCCCAATTTTTGGGGGGTTAAATACCATCTATGGATGGTTTTTAGCCAGTTTTCTTTCAAATCAGTTGAGTAACAGTATTTTATTTTTTTATTCCAAATATTTTCCCATTCAGCCATAGTTATAGATCTGCCTATATTTCTTGACCACTTTATCATTGAATCCTTGATTATTTCTGATTCTGTATGCCATTCTATTAGTTTATTATATAGAATCGTTATTAATTTCTTGTTTTTCTGGAGTAAATTATCCCAAAAATTATTATCCAAATTGAAACCGATTCCTTTATCTCTATTGTAACTTTTTTTTTATTTGATGATACTGAAACCAGGATATATTCTTGTAGCTTTTTTGGATTTCCTCTAATTCTTTAATGCTTGCATTTCCTGACATTGGGTTTGTTTTTTTAATGAAAATGAGACAAAATGAATGAAACTAAACAAAACGAAGAGCAATTCTATACAAATGCACAACACTAGTAAATAGTCAAGGCTACTGTTGCTTTCAGCATGATTAAGGGCCAAATCCCATTGGGTAGCCCAAACTAGAATTAACTCATTAAATTGCTTTTTTTGTAATGTTGAACCAACATTTACAAAAAGCTGGTTGATTCAATGGTCTACTGTTGTTGAGTCTATGATATTCATCTCCATTTCTAGCTCTTTTTGGGGGGCTGACATTTTTATAATGTTACCAGACAATAACAACTTAACAACTGCATAATTTAAACATATTTTTGAGTGGACTGTTTGTTAAGTTTCCACAGTTTAATGTAGAAAGAGGAAAAAACAATAATATCAATGAGCACATGCAAAGAAAACATAGATTGGGAATGATGTAAACGTACCTTGCCAAGCTCATGCTCAAATTAAAATGCAACCTATGTAGAACCATCTTATAAAAGTACTTAAAAGCAAGATGTCATAAAAGCTATGCTTTTCTTTTTCAGAGCTTCTGTTTCCTCATTTTTTGAAACTGTTAGTTTAACTAGATTTCTATCCGTATTTTTATTTTAAGTAAAGAAACAATTGTTCTAAGGCAAAATTCACAGAAAGATGCTCCTTATTCTATAATGGCCCTTTATACAGTGAATTTTCTTTTCGAAGATTTAGGCTCATAAATTGTTTCTATCAGAGTCCTCCAGCCACCCTGAGATAATATATATATTTCCTTCCATTTTTACTGAATATCTTGACAGGTATATTGTCGTGGTTGCGGGGCTTTCAAATGAAACATAGCACCTAGCAATCCAAAGAGGAACAATAGCGGAGCCATACATTTGTGCGCGTTAGATATTTACTTCCTGGAGACTTCATATATTTCTTTCCTTTTTCTTGTTTTTGTTTTTCCCCACCCCCTCCTCTCACAAGAGGGTTCAAATTGAGTCCAATAACAATTGGAAATTCCATCATTGACCTTCATGTTAAGCCGGCAAAAGGAATCATATACTTGACAAAAGAAACAGCTTGCTCTGAACACCTCAGAGTCAAGTACATTTCACCATTTCATCTAAGAGTTTTCTGTATTTTGCAGTTGAAGAAAACATGGGAAGGGGGACAAGTCACAAGGAAAAGTGCACCCCCTGAATTGTTTTATAGCAAGAAAGTTTGACATAAGTCTCTCTTTCTTTATCCCTAGAGATAAAGAGAGAACTCTTCTCTGGGAATATTCTAGGTCTTCCAAGGCAACTCTATAGTCACTTCTTGAGAAGTAAATTTCTTGACTCTTTAACTGTATAACTCATTAATAAAAAATTATTTGGAGTAAATAATTGTCTGCTTAATCAATTGCAACTTGCTTTTGCAATAATGCTGAAATTCCAACTTGAGTCAGTCATTTAAGTCAAAGTAAATTGAACTAAGTTGCCACTTTTGTTAGAAACATTCTAAAATAATTGATAACTTAATTGATTTTTCAGTAGTCACTTTACATCTCTGATTATCCTAACTGGGCTCCTCCCCTAAAGTTTGAATCAAAAGCTCCTTCTGAACCCTTGAAATGAGTCATGCTCAATTAGTATGAATTACTTTGGATCCATGGTGAAACATCAAGAGGATATCTGGTTTTCATACCCACAACCCCATATGACTTTATGAGCATCCTCCCAATCTCTACATGAATAGATGATATTAACAAAAAGGAAGCAGGAGGAAGAAGGGTCATCATTTCATGACTGAATGTGGTGGTTGCCAAAAAGAGAATGACCTTAAACATCAGATTCTTCAACAATGATGCTTCCTCAAAAGTTGAGAAGAAACTTGTCATTAGTCTTTCCAGTATATTCTGTCCTCTTTTTGATGTTGTTTATTCTAGGCAGGGGAGCCAATATGGTGAAGTGGTTTGAATGTTGGATAAAGACTCTGTAAACCCAGGGTTTCAAATCCACTTCCAATGAGGATCACACTGTTTCTGAGCCCACATGCCCAATACTACAACAGAACTTAGACACCAAAAGACGTTATTCCTTGTTGCATCTATGGATACATCTGCATTGGGCATTTAATGTTGTTTCAAGTCAGTACTAAAGGAAGTGGTTTAGCTGTTCAAATGATGTAAGTTTGAGACCCAGATGCTGATTACACAAAAACCATATAGTACTGGTGCGTATTAAGGGCTTTCATTCACATGGTTTTGTGGTTGTTATCTGGCCACCACAGTTTGCAGCTAACTTTGAAATTCATTAAATGGTCAGTGTAGATGGGCTTGGGTTTCCAACAGGGATTAGGAAAACATATGAAAATGTTCTTTAAAAAGTGATTGTGATAATCCTTGACTCATAGGAATTTTCACAATTACAGACTTATTCTATGCAAAATTCATCCCTTCCACACAGAAAATGTAGAATGTTCTGAAAATAGTATTTCTGTGCAGTGCTGTTTTCTGTACAAAATATTTACGTGCACACAATATGTATATCTTGAATAAAGAATGTCCTTCGAAAACTGATCAGTTGTTGAAGATGTTCTTGCACTGAGAGGGAAATGGCTCAAATTACTTGTTTCATTTGTGAAAAAAATTAGTGAAGGACTACCTCCTTCATCTGTGAGCTGTAGTCCCGGTATGCTGCCACGTAATTGAAAAGCTCTCAGACACCGCATCAGAAAGCCCTTGTTTATAAACACCACAGCCAAATGCAGCCTGGAGTGACCTCTCTTACTTTCCACATACCCTAAATACATTGCTACTTGAAGGGAGAATCCTTCAGGTTCTTTTCAGAATCAGAGAGAAACAATAGGGCACCGCAGTAGCGAGTTTGAAGTCTTTTATCTTTCTGCAGATTCAACCACAGTATCGATTCTTTATTGACCTAAACTCTCCTAAGCACGGCTGTGGTTTTCTTCCCCCCACCCCCTCTTACATTGTCTATGGACGAGTTAAGACGGCTACTCCTTTAATATTGATTTTCTTGCGAAAAAGGTGCAGGAAAGGGGGCAATTTGTGTCTGCAGTGCCTCTTCGCTGGAGAAGATACCTTTGTTAAGTGTTTATAGCATCATATCAAAGGTCTTAATCGGCAACTCTCTCCCCCCCCCCCCTTTCTCTGTCTCTCTGATTCTCTCTCTCTCTCTTACAGCTTAGAAACAGGCTTGGTCAAATGTGTTATTGGTGTTAATGATATTTTCAAGTGCAGCAAATTCATCAGCCCTTTTGAAGAGTTGTACTCAACTGTTTGATTGTGTTTCATGGTCTTACCATGCTCAATTGTCAAATGTAGATGGAGTCTTTTGTTCTTTGGGATACATAATACTAGGTGTGATACTACTGCTGCCATTGATCATTGAAATCCTACATTGGCTATTTGGTTCCATCTGGGTAACTAAGTAGCACCTTAGAGACCAACCCCCCTGGCCCACCTTTAAAAGGCAAAATCTAGTTTGCCAGTTTTCATTTAGGGCACAAAGTATCATAGAACTGGAATCATAGATTTGAAAGAGACTGCAGGGGCCATCCAGTTCAATCCCCTGCCATGCAGGAATACATAAAGTCCTCTCAAGAGATGGCGACCAAGCCTCCAGAAATAGAGACCCCACCACAGCCAAAGCAACATATTCCACCACCAAACAGCTCGAAGAGCAGGTTGATATTTCCATTCCCCTTCCATCAGCAAGTGAAGCTACAAAAAGGACTTGTGTTGGGAATCCTGCTTCTGATTGACTCACTCACTGGTGGGATGGAGTGGAGCTTCATGGTGATTCTTCACCCAATCCAATGGTTGTCTTCTAAAGTAGGTGGAGGTGACCTTCATGTAGGCTCATACAAAGACTATATGTCTTTCAAAATGCAGTCTCATATGTTAAGATAGTGTTATCTTTGCTTACTGGTGGTTCAATGAACGCAAATGTCATTTCATGACCAAGATTATTACAAATATGTAAAATTACTTTCAAGCTAGATGTAGATGAAATATAATCAATATCATGGATAGACTTGGGCCTCATCTCCAAAATATATCATTAGGTATATATATACAAATAGAAATATTCCAATTTTTTTAAAAAAAACACATTCCAAAATGCATTTGGTCTCAAGCACATAAGGATTCAGGCTTAAGCACAGTAAACCTGAACCCTCCTAGTTCAGTTCATAGCTACAAAAGAAAACCTCTGCCCGTGGTGTCACTATGTATGTTGTTCAGCTTTGTGCATTAAATGCACAATTAAGTGCATTCATATTGTACATGAATGTGTATCTTGTTGGACATGTGGTATCTTGGGTGAGTTGCATGCATAGCACAGTTAATGGATATGTTTGAATACAGAATTTGAGAATAAGCAACCCCAAATTTGGTCTTGATTTTTGTTTGCATGTTTGATCATTTTCATAAGTGATTTTTTTTTGGCTTGTTGAGGCATGATGACTTCATTCTAGCCTCTTAATTATTTCTTCTAGACATTAAAAACATGGCAATATCCCACCCTGACATTTTATATGCAGGAAAATATGAAAGGACTTGAAGGAAAAGGTGTGATGTCTATAAATCAGTCCCATTTACAGAAATGTAAATTGAAAGGTACATTAAAAGGGGGGAAAGCAAATAAAATAAATTTCAGTCTAGCAAAGACCCTCAGCATATTTCATTTTGGATTTAAACAACACACGTAAGGTTATTTCAGCTTACCTAGGATTTACTTTGGTTACATAAATGGCTACTTTCTTCTTGTTTCTCTTCTTCTCCCCCTTTATTTTCTTTTTACAAATATTTGATAATATTTAAAGATATTTTATGCTAACCTTTGGAAATTTTCTCTTTAGGCCTTTCCACCTGCAATAGTTATACTTGACATAGTATTGGCAAATGCTGTAGATCTGATGAGAGTGCCATTTAAATTAAAAACCACCACATTTTAGCAGACATATGTAGAAGCTGACACTGGATGCTTAGCTGAACCAGGGCGCTTGAGCAAACTAAAGGTGGCAGGGATTTCAAATTTTCTTCACCCACCAAAAATGAGAAGGGGAAGTGATGAAGGGAGGTAAAAAAAAAAGACCAAGGATTTTTCACTTTTTCATGAAAACGTTGTATCAACCCATAAAGAAGGGAGTATATTAGCTCTGCATCTGTCTACTCTCAAGTCTACAGTATATATTTTCTGTTTAGGGCTGTGGTGCTTGCAATAAAAATAAAACAAAACTCACCCTGACACACTGTGACTTCCAGCTTTAAACCAACTTTGCTCCTCTTTCAGCAAAGTTGGGCAATACTCTTTTTGCACTCCAAGGCAACGTGAGCACTGGAAACTAGACAGAGACCAATAATCATATAATATCTTTATTAAAGCAAATATAAATTCAGGAATGCATAAGTGGAAAAGATGAGTGGGAAATAGTCCTTTGTGAAAAGGTATGAATAAGTCCAAAAAGATGAAGAGAAATGTCCAATATAATTGTCCAAAGTCCAAAACCCGAAACACGCTCAAACTGTTGGAAAGTTTGAGTGGGGAACAACAAGGAAACAAGGCTGAATAACAAGGTCCAAAGTCACTAGGAGGTCGTGGATATCAAGGCAGGAACGAGACGAAGCGAAGATCAAACTTGATTCAGGAACAAGGCAAGGAAGAGGATTTACTCCAGTTCTAATCGGGAGTCACGGCTCGGCTTGGCTGCCAGGAGCAGGAAACTTGGCTGGGTAAACACCAGGAGCTAGAGTCGGTGAACTGTTCTTAGGTATTTGCTACGTTGACACCGCAAAGTGTTTGCAGTGCAAGACACTTTTATGGAACAAAGATCAGATCCCAATGAAGGGAAGCCAAACTCCCCAAAGGTTCCCAAGGGAATCTTCTTATCCACAGTCCCCTTGAGATGCCAAGCGGTTACTCCTTCGAAGCCCTTGTTTTTCTGATCTCTGGTGATGCAGAAACTCCCTTCGGTTGAAGGGCACGTTCTCTGGGGAACTCTGAACATCTGGTTCAGCCATGGGAGTAACATCTCCAGTATCTGAACTGGCAGCTGTAACTGAAAGGAGCTTTGCGGACTAGGCAAAAGGTCAGAATAAGCTTCATCCTGGTCAAAGTTCATTTCTGAATCAGGTTCAGAAACCAAAGGTGGCTCAGGTATGACAACCCTGGAGATTGTTGAAAACCCTGAGTATCCCATGGTTTCAGGACAGTTTTGGCAGTATGACAGGGTATGATTCAGCTTAATCCACTGTTCAGACTGGACCCTGGCATTAACATCATTTCCTTGTACTCACCAACACATGGAAATTAGATGGATCATTGTAATTTGATGCCCTCACTCCTGGCTCGTGACAGAGATCTTGGCTGTTGTGGGCACCTCTGCCAATGAAGGAACAGGGCATCCACATGAACAAGAAGAAGGAGAGGAGAACAACTTCTCCTTCATGCTGCTCATGTGGTTAACCCATTCTGATGACACCAGAGGTGTCTGCAATGTCCAGACTCTCACATTGAAATCCCTACTTGCCTAAGAGATTTGTTACCCCAATAAAACAGACACACACATGGCTTTCAGAACAACATCTCCAAATTCAGTTGGATCTAAGGTTGCTCGAGGGCAAGTTGTCACCAGACCCCAAGGCAGCATTCTTGCACCAACCTTATTTAATATCTTCACGAACGATCAGCCACAACCACCACTCACAAAGAGCTTTATATATGCTGATGACCTTGGCCTTACAACACAAGCGAAAGATTTTGAAACAGTTGAAAAGCAACTCACTAATGCCTTGAAAGATCTCTCCAGCTACTACAAAGAGAACCACCTGAAGCCTAACCCTGCCAAGACACAAGTGTGTGCTTTCCACCTACGTAACCGCGAAGCCAACAGGAAACTGCTGCACGCAACAAGATCCTGTGGAAACTGACTGGCAGCGCATGTAGGCAGACCCACAAGTAATAAGAACATCAGCCCTGGCCTTGTCTTTCTCAACTGCTGAGTACGCCTGTCCTGTTTGGCAAAAGTCTGCCCATGCAAAGCAGGTGGACATAGCACTGAATGAAAGATGCAGAATCATCACAGGATGCCTTAAACCTACACCTGTTGATAAACTCTACAAGTTAGCTGGCATTGCCCCTCCTGATGTGCGGCAGGAAGTTGCTGCTAACTGTGAGAGAAATAAGGTTGAACATTGTGAAAGCCATCCACTGCATGACTATCAGCCTCCTCCCACCAGACTCAAATCAAGGAAGGGCTTCATGAGAACCACCACTCCTCTTGATGTTCCTCCAGCAGCAGCAAGGGTGTCCCTCTGGGCAGCTAAACCTGGCAATTCCAACTGGATGGCCCCCACGAGGGTCTTCCCCCTGGGGCAAACCAAGAATGAGCAACTTGGAAGTCCCTGAACAGACTCAGAAGTGGAGTGGGCAGATCAAAAGACAACCTGGCAAGATGGCACTACCTGGAGGAATCTTCCACCTTGTGTGACTGTGGAGCTGAACAAACAACTCAGCATATGTATGCTTGCCCACAATGCCCTGCCTCATGTACGGAGGAGGAGTTGTTCAAAGCTACGGACAATGCAGTTGCTGTTGCCCGCTTTTGGTCCAAAACTATTTAGTTCCTTGTGATTTCCTTTTTTCCCCCCATCATTTTGAAATGTATTTGTTGTACAATGCTTTTGATACGAAATAAAAAATAAAAATAACCAGACTAAACTGCCTGGTGTAGATATGCTTTAAGCTTCTTCTCAAAGATAGCAACTGTCATTTCAGCAATATTCTTCCTACTGTGAGAAAGTCTTCAGAAACTACACAATTATTTTTGAAACAGAAAGTGTTTTCTACACAAAACTACTAAGTTTGAATTTTGTACTGAATAAATCCCAAATTGAAACCGCCTTCAACAAGTACACAGACTGTTTACTTCAATGGCATTTTCCTATCCCTATTTATTCTAGGTAAAGCTTTTCCCCTGACATTAAGTCCAGTCGTGACCGACTCTGGGGGGTTGGTGCTCATCTCCATTTCTAAGCCAAAGAGCCGGCGTTGTCCATAGACACCTCCAAGGCCATGTGGCCAGCATGACTGCATGGAGTGCCGTTACCTTCCTGCCAGAGCACCTATTGATGTATTCACATTTGCATGTTTTCGAACTGCTAGGTTGGCAGGAGCTGGGGTTAACAGCGGGTGCTCATTCCGCTCCCAGGATTTGAACCTGGGAACTTTGGTCCACAAGTTCAGCACTCAGCGCTTTAACACACTGTGCCATCAGGGGCAAAATAATCCCAGTTTGGGATTAAACAGCATCTCTAGTAATTTCTAGGTTCTCCGATGTAACTTTATGTTAGGCTAGGACCAGAAGGCAGTTTTTTAAATGGTATTTGGTCATATTTGCAGTTTCAAGTAACTGTGATCTAACAGAGATGTGTTCCCATGAATACAGGAATCTTACTGTGCAATGGGTAGCAGTAAGCATCCATTTGGTGAAGGAGAAAACAATAACGTCTTGAATTGTCCATAAAATTAGCGAGGAGATCTTCCTTGAGTTCTACCTTGCTTTAAGGCAGTGGTTTCTAAATGTTGGTCAGTTGGGGCTCTTGGAAGTTCCAAACACCTGGAGGACCAATGGTGCTTTAAGGTATGGGACACAACAGAGGGAATTTTTAGAGACAGGATACCAGCAAGAAAGTTATCTTTGGGAAGGGACAACAAAGTCATTTCAGATTGCTCCCAGGGATTCGGTGTCTTACCCAAGGATGATAGAGGAAAGGACCTCCTGTCTCAGCAGAATCCGATGTTAAATCGGCACTGTCCTCCTTCATCCCAAATATGGTATCTAATCTTACTTCCAGAGCAAATTCTAGTTCTTTGGGCTGCTACTGGATAATCTTTCTCTGAAGCTGAATTTGGAGAAGCCTGTGTAAATGAAACCCATTGGCAAAAAAATAAAAAAATAAAAGAAGAGAATTTCAACAAGGAGTTGTTCCATGTCTCAGGATTGTTTAACACCCCTAAGAATGAACCCACATCTGGTCATATATGGGTACAAAAATTGTTTGGTTCATTTTTAATATGTTCCTACCTAATCTACTCTTCCTAAAGTTGAATGCAATTATCTTTCTGGTTTTTTATTCACGCCTCCAAAGTTTGCAATGAGGTTTCCTGATTTTTGAAAATTGCATACAAAAATATGTGTATTATGGAAAATTACATACAAAAAGGTATATATTAGGGGAAATTGCTTGCAAAAATTGTGCACATTGGGGAAAATTGCATCCAGACCAGAACACCTATGAAAAAATGTGGATGAAAATGCATATGAATTTTATGCAGATTTATACCATGAAAAAAATTGCTGACGCAGAAACAGAATAGAACATGTTCTTTAAAAAGCTGAAAGGTGTAGAATGTGAAACTTATATTCCTTCCCTAACTTTGGTTAGTTGGGGAGAAAATATTACAGAAGAAAATGTACTACAAAAAAGGGACATTATTTATTCATAGCAAAGATGCCCATTTGCACATTTTATTACCTTACTGAAGAGGAAGACAAGCTTGTTCTATCTAAACATTTTGACACCAACTCCAGAAGTTGATCATGCTATAGGACTACAGATTCCTAGGAAAGGGTCCCATCTAGGAGTTTCTATGTTTTCCCTTGCTATTTTGTACATTTCTTTGTTGATCATTTTAAAGCTAAAATTGTCCGATTGCATTTTTTAAAATGAACCTCAAAGCATGCTGAGTAGGGAATAATGCAGGAAGGTGGGGCTTCAAGGTTATGTGGAAGACTAGCTGTGGGATTCATCAATTGGTGAACCAGCGCAGTTGCACTACTGAAGAGAAGTGCCATGTGGAAAGCATTCAACTCTATATGTAACCATTATCTACCCTAACACAATTGTTGCAGCACAGCAGGTTTGTGTGATAAAGTCCATAGCCAAGGAAAACATTGAATCAGAACCTTTACAAGTTAAGGTTTATTGATTTATTTATTTACAGTATTTATATTCCGCCCTTCTCACCCCGAAGGGGACTCAGGGCGGATCACATTGTACACATATAAGGCAAACATTCCATGCCATATGAACATAAAGACAGAGACAGAGACAGACGCAGAGGCAATTTAATAATAATAATAATAATAATAATAATAATAATAATAATAATAATAAATTTATTTTTGTACCCCGCCACCATCTCCCCAGAGGGACTCGGGGCGTCTTACAGATATAAAACCAGCATACAGTAATATCAAATACAAAAACACACAAATAAATTTAAAAGGCATTAAAAAATCACAATCATTATAAAACACATGAAAAACACAGCAATAAAAACATAAAATGAGCTGGGCAAAGTGCACTGAGTGCACAATTTAAACCTTCTCCATCTTCCAGCTTCTTGAGAGTATGCTTGATTCTGGCCACAGGGGAGCAGCTGCTTCATCATCCACTGCAACGGCACTTCCTCATTCCAATGGCGGTTGGGTGATTTTTATGGTGTCGTAAATTAGCCTCCCCACATATAAGTGGTACCTAAATTTCCTACTTGATAGATGCAACTATCTTTGCTTTAATTGTCGGGTGCTCACCCCGACACGGGCTAGCCTGGAACTCATGACCTCTTGGTCAGAGTGATTTATTGCAGCTGGCTGCTAACCAGCCTGTGCCACAGCCTGGCCCCTAGGTTGTCACTCCTAGCCAATATACCACTCCAGCAGCCACTTAAATCAAAATCTATACACTGCCGTATAATCCAGTTCAAACCAGACAATCTGGATTTAATGGCAGTGTAGATCCAGGGCCCTAAATAATAACAATTATCAAGCAGATAATCCGGATTGTCTGCTTTGAACTGAATTATGAGTCTACACTGCCGTATGGTCCAGTTCAAACTAGATAATCTGGGTTTTAATGGCAGTGTAGACCCAGGGCCCTTCTACACTGCTAAATAATAAAAAATATCAAAGCAGATAATCCACATTGTCTGTTTTGAACTGGATTATAGGAGTCTACACTGCCATATGGTCCAGTTCAAACCAGATAATCTGAATTTTAATGGCGGTGTAGATCCGAGGCCCTTCTACACTGCTGTCTAAATAATAAAAATTATCAAAGCAGATAATTCACATTGTCTGCTTTGAAGTGGATTATATGAGTCTACATCGCCAGTTCAAAGCAGATGATCCAGTTCAAAGCAATCTGGATTCCAAAAAATGGATTATACGACAGCATAGATGGGGCCTGAGTAACTTCTTATATGTGTAACTTCTTTAAATATATAAATATAATAGGATCTTGTTGATGCAATGGAGTGTTTTACCTCTGTTTTACGAAACTTGTGTTTACAAACCACAAAGAAGTGCAACATTTGGTTCATAAATTTCTAAATGAATTATTAGAAATGAACTTTCCAAGCGCATATCTAAGAAATGATACTCTAGCATCCTTAAACATTCTTCTCCTTATATTCCCTGAGTACCACACATATGTCAACATCGGTTCACACCTGGACAGCAGGCCAAAAGAATCCCTCAGATTACCTGGTTGCTGTCTTCCATTTCTGATGAGATTTACTGTATTAAAACGCTAGTGATTATTAAAAAAAAATGTAGAGCTGACCTCAATTTTTGTTGTAGTGCTGCTTGTTCAACTGATAATGCTGACTGTAGTTCCCATTTATGATCCAACAATTTGTATCTTGAGTGAGATACCACTGTGATTTTTTTCTTTCATTATTGCCATTTCATTCCAATATAGATTTTTTATTTAGTAAGCCTGTAGTGAATGATTTTAGCGGGATGCATCTCAGATGTTTAGCTTTCTGTTGTGCTTTTTTTCCCCTAATGAATCAGGATATTTGGGGCAGCATAATCCTTGGCAGGGTGGGGGTCCTTGTTACAACTTGGAAGATTTTTTTCTTGAAAGCAATGCTATTGTATTTCATCCATCCATGGTCTTATGAAGCAGTCATGATGTTGTCTAGGGAGAAACCAGGGAAATAAACACTTTGCAAGGGGTAAATGTCTAGTGTTTGAGTAGTGCAAGTCCAGATTTATGTATTTGCACCCTACGAACTCATCACTTTGGGGGTTTTATTGCCCCTTTATCCTCTTTGGGGTGGGACCAGCTGAGCACTATCAGACAACACTGGCTTGACCCTGCTCCCATTCCTCCCAAAGTGGAGGAAAGCATATTGCAAGATCCTCCGCCATGAAGAATTTCCTGGAATCTCAAAAGATCCATTGCCCTTCAAGTGTGGACCATTTAAATAGGTCCTCCAACCAAATCTCTGGATTCTCAAGTCTCATCATAGACAATTGCATAGTGAAATAGGTTGGTTTGTGGCGCAGGCTGGTTAGCAGACTGCTGCAACAAATCACTCTGACCAAGAGGTCATGAGTTCGAGGCCAGCCCGTGCCTGTGCCTGTCTCTGTCTGTGTTCTATGTTATGGCATTGAATGTTTGCCTTATATGTGTGCAATGTGATCCGCCCTGAGTTCCCTTCGGGGTGAGAATATAAATACTGTAAGTAAGTAAGTAAGTAAGTAAATAAATAAATAGAGTCCCTTACATAAAATGGCAAATCATGGATAAAGAGATGTGACTGTAACTTCTAACTAGACCATTCTAAGTTGATTAATCCAGTGGTGTTTTCCATGAAAGGAGTGTACTATTCTTGCTCAATGGAAGATATTCGAACAGCTGCTCCAGAAGTCAGGAACTGTACCTAAAAGAACCAAAGACTCTGATTGTCTGGATCCACATGCAGAGATGGGAAGGGGGAAACATTATCAAATGACTCATTTTACAACCCAGATACCATTTATTCTACAAGCAAAACCCACTCAACCCTGGTTATATAGGTTATGCAGTAATAAAAGTTAAAGTAAGCATAAAATTGCTGTCGAGCTATAAATTAACAAAAAAGCACAAACCAGAGTCCAAGGGAAGAGCCTGGCTTTGTAAGTTTGCATTTTAGAAAACTTGCCTTTTTGGGTTACAATTTCCAGAATTGTCAGGAATACCACCCAGAGGATCCAGAGAGATGTGAACCAAAAGGTAAGTTTTCTGGACAATGCTGGGGACAGAGATGGGATGGGGATTTGGCAAAGAGAAGACTAAAGGTACTTCTATAATGCAAAATTAATGAAAGTTGACACCACTTTAATAATTGCCAAGACTCAATACTAAGAAGTTATGGGAGTTGTAGTTTCTTTAGTCTTTTCTGCCAAAACGTGCTGGTTCTTCACCAAACTACAGCTCCCAGGATTCCATAGCACTGAACCCAGGCAGTTACATCATTAGACAACATTTTTATTTATTTTTCTATAAAAATGTCTCTTTCCTTTTAGTATTTTCTAGAATATTCATAAGTTTCAGAAGAAATAACTCCCAACAAAATAAGTAGACAAATAGTATTATTTTAAAAACAATAAAATGGTTTATTAAATTACTAAATGGATATGAAAGGCACATAAGGAAGGTTATCAGTTACATACTAGGATATGCTAATGCACTATAGCAGGAAAATAAAAACACAAAGAGATGAACAACCATATTAATAATATGTTTCCATAAAAGACGACCCAACGTCCCAATTTAAGTCCAGTTGCAGGTTTTGTCTGTACACAGCATTCTCTCAAATGTTACAAGTATTGTTGGGTCTTTGTCCACTGAATCACAGGTGGTGAGTTATCTTTCCAATATTGAAGTGTCAATCTTTTTGCAGTCAAAAGGGCATGCAAAATCCACTTTTGCTGCCCTTTTGTTAGTTTCCAAGATACAGGTAAATAACAAAAATGAACAGCATATCTCTAAATATTAAAATATTAAAAGAGCTCCCAGTACAAAGTTTATCTGTCTAATTACTTCCACCCAAAATGAGGTAACTATGAGATGGCTCCAAAACATATGTGTTAAGTAAGCATTAGCAGTATTGTATCTTCAACAATTTGCTGATTCCAATAACTCTTTCTTATAAAGATGCATGGTGACCAATATGCACGAAACAGCAATTTCAACTATACAAAGTATAATCAGAGATCTATACCCAAACTTGTTAAATATGCTAAGGCTGTTAACCATTGATTAGCCAGAATTGGATATTTCAGTTCCCTGCTCTACTCTTGATGTAAAAATCAATTGTTGCATTTATTTATTGATAATAAACATTATATACTCTATATTTACACATCGTTGGTTTGGAAACTTGGAGTGTGTCTACACTGAAGAATTAATACAACTTGATACCACTTTAATTGCCCTGGTTCTAAGGAATCATAGGAATTGTCATTTTGTAAGTTCTCTAGTGGCCAAAGACTGCTGGTACCTCACCAAACTACAAATCCAAGGATTCCATAGCATTGAGCCATGACTGTTAAAGTGGTATCAAAATGTGTTAATTTTACATTGCTGATACATACTAGGTCAGCTGCATTTAAGGTTTAAGAGGTTTAGATGTGCTTAGGGTTTCAGAGCGAAACCTGGATTTGTAGCAAATATTTCAGTTGTAAATATTGCCCATTCAGTCAATAAAAATAAGTTAATGCCGTGTTGAAAACATGTAAAAAACATTTTATCCCCAGCAAGTGTTTGGTTTAAGGTCACGGTCTAATCATCTGTCGATATCTTCCATAAATTATTAATAATTCCAAGTAATGATATGCCAACTCATGCGGGATGTTGTGTATTCTTTTTTCATGGAAGCGTGGTCAATGTAGTTAAATTCCAGTTCTTTTCAGAATTCCTCTAGAATTTTCTTTTTGGGGACATGCAAATAACTACTCCTTTTCATGATTTCCAGAGTAACTAAAACACTCTTTACTAGGAAAGACTAGGAGATACAAAGCCTGAAAAAGACTCATTGGGCTAACTTTATGTGATACTTTTGCCATTTGTTGGTTGATCCGTCTCCCTTCATCTTGGAGTCTATTTCTGCTGTATGCATTATGCATCTTGTTAGAAGCATCCAGATCTTACTGGACTGAAGGACTGAATGAAATTAACAATGAATAAAGGGACAAGCAAATGGATATACACAGTGCCATGCATAAATTCCACTTCACTGTTATCAGCTTTGACGACTGAATTCTTTCTCATAAAATAAAGTAATAGGTGGAGTTGTTCAAATAAGCATAGTCAGCTTGCCTTTTCAAACCTCCACATCATCCCATATGATGCTGATGATGGTCCAGGCCAACTTTCTTTTCACTGCTATCTGTGCTGACCAGCTTTGCAATTTGTCTTTATCTGCTCTGGGTTTTTTCCCTATGCATACACCAACAGCCACATGGAGACCTACCTAGGCAGCTGTGTTGTGCCAATGCCAATATGCACCTCCCTTTCTGTTCCAAGTCTGTGACTGGCCATTCGGACGGTTATCTGTGGGGAAAGACTCCTGTTCAGCCGTCCTGTGTCTTTGTCCTCCATTGGCTTACAAATTCGGGGACAGGATTTGCTTCCTTTCATGATAAGAGGACAGACAATCAAAGGGAAGCCTGAATGTTTCAGAGGGCTCAAATGTGTGGACTCCAGCTTCATCTTGCTTTTTGCCGTGGAATTAGAGGCTGCCGGAAAGCCACATGGCTCTTTTGTTTCTAGGCATTGACATTGTTGGCAGAGCTGCTTTGTTCAACCCGCAGGTTAAGTCTAAGGCAGCATTGGACATTTGCATTCAAAGTGGTGTTTTGGAAGAAAGTTGAACTCTTTCCACCAATCCCCATGCTGTTGCGAACCGTCCTCTCTTTTGAGTAGGGATGGAGAGAAATGTCATAGGACTTGATAGTCTGCGTAAATGTATTGTGAAAACAATGTCCACCTCATTTCAAGCCTTTGCGCATTTACGAGGCTTACAGGGGGTTTCAAAGAATTATAGTCCACAGAACAAAGAGGGACTTCTAAAAAATGCTACCAGCTAAAAAGGACATCATTGAGAAATTTGCAGAAACATAGTCAATGGAAAAAGGGTATGTAAAAAGGACACACTGCATAAATAAACGTACTAAATTAAGGGAAATGCATTAAAATGTGCAAAAATGCCAATTCAAAAAATAACCTAAAAGTTTTGTGTAATCTCATGCAAAAGGACAGAAAAGAAATGCAGGTAGAATCTGGAGAAACAGAATCAAGACTGGGAAATTTTCACATTCCTCATTCTGTGTAGAAATTGGTAATAATTACATTTCAGTTTATTTTCATAGGAATTTGCCTAAACTTGCAAATGTCTTCAGCTTCAGAGTAAAAAAAACTTTAAAAAAATGCATATTGGATAAATTGAGAGTGACAGACCTCTAGAGATGTATAGTGCCTCAATAGCTAATGTTCTTAAATAAGTAAATTTGCACTGGATAAAATACAAGGGACAGTATTTTGTACATGGGAAATATCTGTATAATGTTTAAAAGGACAATACAGAAAGCGTGAAAGAACATTATGACGATGGATTAATGGCTAAGTTATATGATTTAGAAGAGCCATGTTCCCACATGAGATAACTATTATGAAAGCTGTTAAAGAGATACACAGAAAGAGGATGGTTCAATGATAATCAAAGTATAACACCTTAATGAACATATGTAATAGAGGTGTGCAATTTGGCCAAAAGACATACAATGTTGGGGTCCATTGTTGGCTAGCCCCTCATTCTGTTTATTGGGAAATCAGGGGGAGTGTTGCTGTTTTCATTTGGCAAAGATTCGGCCCATTGGCTACAATGGGAAATTTTGAAGGCTCAATCCTCAGTAATTTAAGGCCTATCTGCATGAACCTCCATCAGTTTTAGACCCCATTTACAACTACAGGCCTGCCAAGTTTCAAAACAATTAACTAGTCTACTGATTTTTTAGAATTATTTTAAGTTTTAACCATAAGAGAGAGATCCTCTCTCCTCTGAAGGAGTCTACCGGATACCATACAGCTGTGGACAAGTCTACATAGGGACCACCAAACAAAGCGTCCAAACATGAGTCAAACAACATGAAAGGCACTGCAGATTCACTCACGCAGAGAAATCAGCCATAGCAGAGCACTTGATGAACCAACTTGGACACAGTATAATATTTGAGGACACAGAAATGCTTGACCACTCCAACAACTATCATGTCAGACTACACAGAGAAGCCATTGAAATCCACAAGCATGTGGACAACTTCAACAGAAAGGAGGAAACCATGAAAATGAACAAAATCTGGCTACCAGTATTAAAAAACTCAAAAATCAGAACAGTAGATGGGAAGCAACACTCTGAGGGCAGAGGAGCTCCAGAGATGGCTAATGACTCTGAACAAAAGGATGCCCTCCAGGCAAGAGACAAACCTTTCCAATGCTAATTAGGGTGATTAACTGCAACATTCACGGTGACTTCCAACTGACAAAGAACTCTTCTCACACCCTGGACTCTCCACAGATATATATTAACCTTCCTTGCCTAGTTTCTCCATGCCTGACAACCTCTGAGGATGCCTGCCATAGATGTGGGTGAAACGTCAGGAGAGAATACTTCTAAAACATGGCCATACAGCCTGGAATACATACAACAACCCTGTGATCCTGGCCATGAAAGCCTTCAACAACACATATTCTGAGATTCCAAGACTTTAGAATGCTGAAGTGAAATGTTGCTGTTAACTCGGATTATCTGGTCTAACTGCCATAATGAATTGGGCAGCCAAGTGTGGCCAAGATGATAACGGAACCCTATGTGGGATCTACATTAGTTAGTAAGTGGCAAGTAATAAGTGATAGGAGAGGGGAACCACACCTGCTTCATCCTATCTCCCAATTACCCTTTATGGCCATCATGGAAGCTGAAATTGTCACCCCATCACCATACCCCAATTCTTACATTTTTTTACTTTCCACACTCCCTTGTCCCACACACCCTTTTGTATAAATCAGTGGTTCTCAACTTGCGGATCCCCGGGTGTTTTGGCCTACAACTTTCAGAAATCCCAGTCAGTTTGCCAGTTGTTAAGATTTTTGGGAGTTGAAGGCCAAAACATTTGGGGACCCACAGGTTGAGAACCATTGGTATAGATATTTATCCATTGGTGATTCACTCCATGTATCTGATGGAGTAGATAGTATAAAAAAGGGTAATATTTCATAGATTCTAAGGGCAAAGCTTCTTCTGTTGAAAAATAAAGATCCCTTTGATGAGGTCTTATACTACCTTATTGTGTTTATTAAAGTTTTAATTTAAAATCTCAGAAAGCTACAGAATATTATATTTAGTAAACACATATTTTATGAACTTACAGGACAATAGGATTTCCCCCTCCCCTACTTTCTAGCGTTGCTTCTAAAAGCAATGCAAGGATTGCCTAGCAAGTCTCTGTTATATGTCTCTTATGGGAATATTTTTGTTAATTGCAAATATTTGATTGACAAACATGGGACACAATTAATAGGCAAGCTCAGTAGGAGTGAGCAGTGAACTGGATCCCTGAACCAACAGTTCTCAGCTCTCTCAGCTTGATCTGAAATAGGCTGGAGCATTTAAACCATATGTTTACCTCCAACTCCCCCTGTCTTGCTACATACTTTTGCTTCTGAAACATTTCTCATTTTTCTAATCTAGATTTCCTTTTTATTTTTTATTTTTTAAAAAATGTTTGTTGTTTGTCAAGGGAGCTCGTTCCTGTATGAAATTTGTGTCAAAATAAAGACAAGGATGGCCTTGTGGGCATCAAACTTACACTTGTGATTTTTGACTGGAGCGGTAAAAATTAATGAGAACAAAGGCAGCACATACTGTATTAAAGCCGGAGGTGAAAGAGACAATGTGATCTAATTCAACTTGAGGTATCAGAATAATTTGGCATTCAATCACATAATCATAGTCCAAGGACCGGTACTGCATCTGTGCCCATGCATCTGTGCCCATTCACTAAAAATGTTCCTTTCTTTCCTGGAAACTTACCAGAACTGGAAACTGATGGCTCGTGTCCCAGCATAAGTCAATGGAGCATCATTTTAATAACATTGTCTTCTATGACATCCTTTCTGGTATTGACTTACTTTACATAGATGATCCCTTGTTGTCAGAGCCTTCCAAGTGTAGTGTATTGGTAGTGGATATATAGATGACTTTTGAGCCCTATTCTTGATACGCATGTCCTTCCACAGTGAAGGCATTGATTTCCAGGTGGAAGGTGGTCCATGTCAGGTTTGGCTTGACGCATCTTCCTCTTGGCACGTTTCTCCCTTTCGTCTTCAATTCATGCCTCTTCAAACTCCACAGCACTGCTGCTCATAGCTGATCTCCAGTTAGAGTGCTCAAGGGACAGGGTTTCCCAGTTCTCTGTGTTTATGCCACAGTTTTTAAGGTTGGCTTTAAGTCCATCTTTAAATCTCTTTTCCTGTCCACCAACATTCCGTTGTCTATTCTTGAATTGGGAATATAGTAACTGCGTTGGGACATGGTGATCGGGCGGAGTTGATGTTGTAGGAGTATCGCTTCAATGCTAGTGGTCTTTGATTCTTCCAGCATGCTGACATTTGTCCGCCTGTCTTCCCAAGAGATTTGCAGGATTTTTTGGAGGCAACGCTGATGGAATACTTCCAGGAGTTGAGTGTGACGCCTATAGACAGTCCATGTTTTGCAGGCGTATAGCAGGCTTAGGAGGACAATAGCTTTATAAACAAGTATCTCAGTATCTCTATGGATGTTCTGATCCTGAAACACTCTCTCCTTCATTCAGAAAAATGCTGCACTCTCAGCGTTTAGGCGGTGTTGTATTTCAGTGTCAATGTTGACTTTTGTGGAGAGTTGGCTGCCAAGTTAGTGCAAATGGTCAACATTTTCTAATGTTACACCATTAAGCTGTATTGCTGGCATTGCAGAGGGATAGGCTGACAACTGCTGGAAGAGGACTTCGTTTTTCTCGATGTTCAATGAAAGGCCAAGCTTCTCGGATGTTTAGAGTGGCTTGTAGGTCTTCTTCTGAATGTGCACAGACTACATTATCATTGGCATATTGGAGTTCTATAACTGATGTTGTTGTGGCCTTGGTTTTGGTTTTCAGTCTGCTGAGGTTAAATAGCTTGCCATCTGTCTGATAGATGATTTCCACTCTGGTGTGAAGCTTCCCATCAACAATATGAAGTATCATAGCAATGAAGATGGAAAATAAGGTAGGGCAATTATATATCCCTGTTTGACACCTGACTCCACCTTAAATGGGTCACTTTGAGAGCCATTGCTGTCCAAGACTATTGCCATCATGTCATCGTGATATATTATCGTGGTGTTAATAATCTTTCTGGTATTTAAGGATTATTAGTACCATATCACTTCTCACTCATTTCTTCCCCAAGCTGAACAACCTCAATTGGTGCTGCCTTGCTCTATTTAATAGAGTGCCCACAATTAGTATGAACCCAAAATGTGAATAGATAAGCTATGTCCCTTAAACCTGAATTCCCCCTGCCTTCCTTATATTTTTACCATGCTTTTCTGTTTGTTTTTTTAAAAAAAATTAAAATCTACAACTGCCCAAAAAATTGAGACATTGTAGTAACTGACTACGTGGGTGAAGGAATCTGGGACCAAAACATAAATTTCCATGCTCTGTTAAAACAACCAATCATTTGGGACTAAAGGTTATACACAAATTGTTCTCAGTTTTTGTTTTATCTCATCACAAAAGCAGCCCCTCCTACTTTTCTTTGTAAAGCACAAAAGTTTTGACTTTCCTCCTCCTATGCTTGGATTTCTTATTCTATCCAAATTCAGACTGAAATCACAACAAATAAAATCCTCCCTCAATCCATACCCAATCTATTGTTCACACTGAGATTATCTTTGTTGAATAATGGAGAACAAATGCTCCAACACAATGTCAACTTACCTACTTCTCTCTGTCCCCACCCCTCTCTTGTTTCCTTACAAGCATCTTGTTCCCTAGCAGAGAAATTGTTCTTATTTGGGAGGAAATATGATTTGTAGGGGAGGGTTGCATAATGAAATGTTTTCAGACCCAGCAACCATTTCTGGCCTTCCATTGTTCCCATGCTTTAATAAATCAATTGTGTAAACAAATAAATAAATAAACGAATATATTATGGAAATTGAGTTGCAGAAAATGGACCTGATGCCCCATCTCCCTCCCTTTCTATTGCAGTCGCCATCACTAAACTTGCTTAAAGCTCTGGTACTCTATTGATATTGCAATATTAGCCTTCTGTCTACTCCCAGCGCTCTCCCCCTCTCCCCCTTTTCTTTCTTTCCTTCTTTCTCTTCTCCGTGATGATTGTTTTCTGTCCATCTCAAGCCGGGTGTCAGTTCATTTAGATTTACATCAAGTAGTAAATTAAAATGATCACTCAGCAAACACTCTGGGCTCAGTTTTCCCTTTCAGTCAGGAGTTGTGTGAGATGCTCGGAGCATTCATGCAGAAAATATTGCTGTCTAGATATTTGTCCTCTGGGTGATAAAAGAGGCATTGTCATGGGACCTACTCAGGCCTCTGAGCTGATAGTTGCCATACATCGCAGCTGTGAAATGTGCTTTGTTATGTGTCTGAGGATTAGGGTTCAAGACCTTGTTTTTCTTGAAATTCCAGACTGATCAGAGCTGCATATGTTTGGGGGAAAGCTGGGGTCGGTGGTTCTCTGTCCACATTTTTACTAGATTATTCTTGGACAGAGTTCTAGCAAAATACCCTGCTGCTGAAAGCTATCCTAAGAGCTTTCGACATCTCTTTCTATGTGTGTATGTGTCTCTCTGTCTCTCTCGCTCTCCTTTATTTGTTCATATTTTGCATGATACAAGTCATGGGTTTTTTAAAAAATAAAAGAGCTGTCGTTTTATCGACATGTATCTGAAACAAAAGATGACAGCTTCATTGAGCCTTGGGGCTTTGAAGTTGCAGTGGGAAAAGTGGACACCAGCTCCTTTGTCTCGTGTTTGCAGGAAAGAAAGGGACAGGATTACCGGGACCTTCTTAAAATAATGGGTGGTTCTACAAAGAGGACAGCCAATCATGACCGAGACAGCTAACCCTAAAAACAAGGACTTACATTAATTTGGGCAAGACTCATGTAAACCCTTCATATTTAGCCACAAGCCTGTGTCTGTTCACTTATTGTACTATGAGTACAATGATTATAGGTATCCCATGAAGCCAAATTCTGTGAATGCTCAAATTTGATTATGTACAATGGTATAGTAAAATGATATCCCTTATATAAAATTGCAAAATCCAGGTTTGCTGTTCAGATTTTCAAAAATATTTTCAAACCATGGATGTCTGAATCCATGGATATGAAAACCATGGATATGGAGGGCCAAGTGTATTCGGTGCATTGGAACCATTTCACATATCTCTCCTTTCCAGGACTATTACTACCAATGCTATACTATTGCTGGTGGAGAATAGTAATAGAATAGCTGCCATGCATCACAGTTATGAAATATGCTTTGGTATGTGTCTGGCCAAGTGAAACCTTTCACAAAGATTCACCAAATCCTCTCAAAGTCTCAGTAGATGATATCAGCATTCTTTGACTGGTTATGAGGATATAGTAATATGATTCTCATATACTCTGCACTCTCTGCCTGTGATGGAATTGGAGTGCCATGGTGAACTATAGATTTTTTGTGTGACAGGAGTGACTTGAGAAACTGCAAGTCACTTCTGGTGTGAGAGAATTGGCCGTCCGCAAGGACGTTGCCCAGGGGACACCTGGATGTTTTGATGTTTTTACCAGCCTTGTGGGAGGCCTCTCTCATGTCCCCGCATGGAGCTGGAGCTGATAGAGGGAGCTCATCCGTGCTCTCCCCAGGTTGGATTCAAACTGGCGACCTTCAGGTCAGCAACCCAACCTTCAAGTCATCAGTCCTGCCGGCACAAGGGTTTAACCACTAAACCACCGGAGGCTCCTATAGAGGATGTAGAGGTAGAAAGGGAATACCAACCTTTGCAGTGACCAAACAAGGAGTATAAGATATGCCACCAACAAGATGCCATCTATTATAGATTAAAAAATTATTGGGATTCAGAAAGAGATTGGTTGAACTCACTCACCATTGAAATATTTGACTATAGAGATTCATACTACATGAATACAATGTAGGGCATCAAGTAAGACAGTTACTGGATATTGTTTCATCCCTCCTCTCCTACCTTCCCACCTATGTCCCATTTCATTGTCTTAGTTCAGTTGGCAACAATTATAAACTGGGAGAGGGGTAAGTTAATGCCTCTGGCACTTGCAGACCAAAAGATCCCAGGTTCAAATCCCGGGAGCGGCTTGAGCGCCTGCTGTTAGCTCCAGCTCCTGCCAACCTAGCAGTTCAAAAACATGCAAATGTGAGTAGATCAATAGATACCACTCCAGCGGGAAGGTAACAGCGCTCCATGCAGTCATGCTGGCTACATGACCTTGGAGGTGTCTATGGACAACGCCGGCTCTTCGGCTTAGAAATGGAGATGAGCACCAACCCCCAGAGTCAGACATGACTGGACTTAATGTCGGGGGAAACCTTTACCTTTACCTTTTTATAGCCTCCTTCATGAAATGGGAGCTGTTTTTAGATTAGTAAACAAAATTTTGGGAAAGTTGGGGGGTAGGGTTGCATTGCCTTTTCCATTTGGGAAACTGCTGTTCAAATCCCACTTAAGTCACAGAATTAAATGAGTCCCTTAATTTCCTCAAGCAGAGGAGGTGAACCTTCCAGGTCACTGGTGAGGTTTCTAGCAGGTCAGCCCATCAAGGCTGGTGCTTTGCTGGCCTCTGCTCACTTGCTTAATGGTATAAACAAAGGAATTGGGGTCCTGAGCTTGGCTGGGTGCCAGTGAGCTAGCAATGCTTTGGCAGTGATATGCATGCTGCTAACCAACTCCATGGAGACTTTTTGAGTCACCGAGTAAGATAACAGGCAGCATTGTATGTTTGTTTGTGTGTATGTGGTATAGAAAGGCAGTCATGTCAATAAGCTGAGAGCTGCACGAACAAAGGCGGAGGGCAAACAGAATCCTTGGAAACATATTACAGCCCAGGACCTGTTCTTCTACAATATCCTAGGATGTTGTTGTCTAGAAAAATTGATGACTGCTCCCCTTTCCAGACAAAACCAGTACAAAGTCAGAACAAAGGAGAAACAGAGAGCATTGGTGATGACCCTCTTTGGGGGGAAAAAAACATGAAGATCCCATCTTCTCTACTTACAGGGGAATACAATCTTGTTTGTGACATCCAACATTGGGCTTTCAAGGTATAATAATTCTTCACTCATTTAGTTCCATGTAGTTACACTACACCACTATTTTACTGAATATTGGCATTGTAGCCCCAGTGGCGAAGTGTGTTAAAGCACTGAGCTGCTGAACTACCAGACCGAAAGGTCCCAGGTTCAAATCCCGGGAGCGGAGTGAGAGCCTGCTGTTAGCCCCAGCTTCTGCAAACCTAGCAGTTCGAAAACATGCCAATGTGAGTAGATCAATAGGTACCGCTCTGGCGGGAAGGTAATGGCGCTCCATGCAGTCATGCCGGCCACATGACCTTGGAGGTGTCTACGGACAACGCTAGCTCTTCGGCTTAGAAATGGAGATGAGCACCAACCCCCAGAGTCAGACAGAGTCAGACAGAGTCAGCTGATCACTCTGCACACTGATCACTCTGCACACCGTCCTAAGTGGTCAGTATAGATGTCCATTGTCCAGCTGATTGTGTCGCTGTCAATGTGCGTGTTTATTATCCTATGGCACACTGAGAAATGTGCAGAGGCTTTTTCTGCAATCCCAAAGAATCAAGTAGTACTTTGAAGGGATTGACATCAAAAACTGGGTAATTGCATGACCAGAATACTATTGATTAGACCCAACTAGGACAGATGTATTGAAACAATTATTGTGTGGTGAATCAACATGGATGTACATTCAGTTGATTCAATAATTTTATTCCAGTCAGGACTAACAGTGACATTTAGATTTGTAGTGATGTAATCATTTGAGCAGTGGTCTACAAGTCTAATGAGCAGGGTTCAAATTCCTCCTTAGGACATGAAACCCACTGGATGGCCTTGACCAAGTCACTTTCTATCAGTTTCAGAGAAGGGAAATGGCAAACATCATCTAAATCTTGCCAAGAAAACTCAGTAATAGGTTTATCTCAGAGTTGCCATAGGTCAGAAACAACTTGAAAGCACAGAACAACAACTGGTTAGACTTGTGGAAATTTGCTTACATACCTGTGTCCTAAATATACAAAATTGTGCTTAAAATTCATGTATGTTTGACAGAATTTTGGTGAAATGATACAGAAACACTTGAGTGGATTCTACTCAACATATCCTACTGATTTGTCGATTGCTTTGTTGTGTGTTATGATAAAACATGTTTGATTATAAATGAATGTCATTATGCATTTCTTATAGAAATAAAATACTTCATTATTAAGATAGACACAACTTAACATAAAGAAAATGGTAATCAATGTGTGAGCAAACAGACAAGTTCTTCCTAAAATAATGAATGTATCATTCTAAATCATATTGATTAGTTTCAAGTTCATTAGATCTGCTGAATTAATTTTAGAATGTTAAGTCATGTTGGTAAATCCCATTGATCCAATGAGTCTACTCAAATTGGGGATTATTAATCAATTTTACCTTTTCCTCTGAAAGTATGCATTAAAAAACAAAAAAGTCAATTATTTATTTTACTCATACTTTCTCTCCCCTCTATTTTCAAACTTAATATGTGTATTTCACCAACAATGTACAGCAAACTATTTTAATCAGCCTACTTTCCATCTTCAACTTAATCATAGATTTTAATCTGTTGGTTTATATGCCTCCTTGGAGTGTGGTCTCTTCCACATTCATGATTCTATGATGCTCTGACTTTTACTGTTGCTGTAAATATATCTCAAAAGGAAGATAATCATTTAGAGTTTCATAGAATCATAGAATCATAGAATAGTAGAGTTGGAAGAGACCTCATGGGCCATCCAGTCCAACCCCCTGCCAAGAAGCAGGAAATCGCATTCAAACCACCCCCGACAGATGGCCATCCAGCCTCTGCTTAAAAGCCTCCAAAGAAGGAGCCTCCACCACAGTCCAGGAGAGAGAGTTCCACTGCCGAACAGCCCTCACAGTGAGGAAGTTCCTCCTGATGTTCAGGTGGAATCTCCCTTCCTGTAGTTTGAAGCCATTGTTCCGTGTCCTAGTCTGCAGGGCAGCAGAAAACAAGCTTGCTCCCTCCTCCCTGTGACTTCCCTTCACGTATTTGTACACGGCTATCATGTCTCCTCTCAGCCTTCTCTTCTGCAGGCTAAACATGCCCAGCTCTTTAAGCCGCTCCTCATAGGGCTTGTTCTCCAGACCCTTAATCATTTTAGTCGCCCTCCTCTGGACGCTTTCCAGCTTGTCAACATCTCCCTTCAACTGTGGTGCCCAGAATTGGACACAGTATTCCAGGTGTGGTCTGACCAAGGCAGAATAGAGGGGATCATGACTTCCCTGGATCTAGACGCTATACCCCTATTGATGCAGGCCAGAATCCCGTTGGCTTTTTTAGCTGCTGCATCACATTGTTGGCTCATGTTTAACTTGTTGTCCACGAGGACTCCAAGGTCTTTTTTGCACACACTGCTGTCAAGCCAGGCGTCCCCCATTCTGTATCTTTGATTTCCATTTTTTCTGCCGAAGTGAAGTATCTTGCATTTGTCCCTGTTGAACTTCATTTTGTTAGTTTCGGCCCATCTCTCTAGTCTGTCAAGATCGTTTTGAATTCTGCTCCTGTCTTCTGGAGTGTTAGCTATCCCTCCCAGTTTGGTGTCGTCTGCAAACTTGATGATCGTGCCTTCTAACCCTTCGTCTAAGTCGTTAATAAAGATGTTGAACAGAACCAGGCCCAGGACGGAGCCCTGCGGCACTCCACTTGTCACTTCTTTCCATGATGAAGATGACGCATTGGTGAGCACCCTTTGGGTTCGTTCGCTTAGCCAATTGCAGATCCACCTAACTGTAGTTTTGTCTAGCCCACATTTTACTAGTTTATTTGCCAGAAGGTTGTGGGGGACTTTGTCGAAGGCCTTACTGAAATCCAGGTACGCTACATCCACAGCATTCCCTGTATCGATCCAACTCGTAACTCTATCGAAAAAAGAGATCAGATTAGTCTGGCATGACTTGTTTTTGGTAAATCCGTGTTGACTATTAGCAATGACCGCATTTGTTTCTAAGTGTTCGCAGACCACTTCCTTAATGATCTTTTCCAGAATCTTGCCTGGTATCGATGTGAGGCTGACCGGACGGTAATTGTTTGGGTCGTTCTTTTTTCCCTTCTTGAAGATAGGGACCACATTCACCCTCCTCCAATCTGCTGGGACTTCTCCCGTTCTCCAAGAACTCTCAAAGATAATTGCTAGTGGTTCTGAAATAACTTCCGCTAATTCCTTCAATACTCTTGGATGTAGCTGATCTGGCCCTGGGGACTTGAATTCGTTTAGAGAGGCCAGGTGTTCCTGGACAGCTTGTTTCCCTATTTGGGGTTGGATTTCCCCCAATCCTTCGTCCATTCCATGTTGCTGAGGTTGAAGATGGCTTTCTTTTTGTGAGAAGACCGAGGCAAAGAAGGCATTGAGCAGTTCTGCCTTTTCCCTGTCCCCTGTCGCCATCACCCCATCTTCTCCTTGCAGAGGCCCTATCGCCTCCTTTTTCTACCAACGTAAGCAAAAAAGCCTTTTTTTTTTGTTTTTTATGTCCCTGGCAAGCCTGAGCTCATTTTGTGCTTTAGCCTTGTGAACCTTTTCCCTACAGGTGTTGGCTATACGTTTGAATTCTTCTTTGGTGATTTCTCCCCTTTTCCACTTCTTGTGCATGTCACTTTTGAGCTTTAGCTCAGTTAGAAGTTCTTTGGACATCCATTCTGGCTTCTTTGCACTTGTCTTATTTTTCTTCTTTGTTGGCACTGTTTGCATTTGCGCCTTGAGTATTTCACTTTTGAAAAACTCCCATCCATCCTTAACTCCCTTGTTTTTTAATATTGGCATCTATGGAATGCCTCTCAGCCTCAGAGGAAGGTAAAGACAAAACTTTTCTGAATAAATCTTGCCAAGAAAGCCTTATAACAGAGTATTCTTAAAGTTGCCATAAATTGCAAAGAATGTGAAGATCCACCACCACCACCACCACCACAAATACCCAATGGCAATACTCTTTAGAATGCTATTTGACCTAGATGTGCACGAAAGACCATTAGTCTTCATTCTTTGATAAAAATGCTTTCAGTTCTTTCAAAATTCTTCTTCAAATGTTTTGTCAGAAAACAAATCTTCAAATTTGTTCTGCATAACAGATTTGGTGAAAGCTAAAAATACTCAGAAAGGCATTGATCCACCTCCATCCCATAAATGTTTCAGTAAATGTCTCCCAACTCTTTTAGCCTCTGCCAAAATTCTTTTGATGTCCTACCTTGAAAATGACTCAGGTGTTTCAGATTTGCTTTTGTGAAATTTTGGTAGCAACCCTCAAGTTAAATCCAGCACCCTGAGTTATTTGTCAATACTACTGGCTACCTTTGAATCTTCTCAGTGCATCTTTCTTGTCTTTTTTGACATTTATACAGTCTGGAATCCAGAAATCTCTGTGTTTGGACAACTAAATTATTGCTTGTCAGTTTAGACTCGCATGAGAGACAGGTGTTTTGTTTCAGGGTAATACTCCATTCAGATGTCCAAGCTCAAATTCTCATTTTTGCTTCCATGCTCCTCTTGTTACTTGCATATTGCTGACAGTTGAGACTCCCCCCAGTCAATTCAGACATGAACTTTCATAACCTTTCAATCAAATGTACATATCCTTGCATCTAAAAAAATGGATTGAAATGAGTAGCGTTCAGGAGAAGAACTTGATTTTAAGAAATTACCAACAAGATAACGTAATGTACATGAATGTATGAATCCAAAATTCAAAACGTTTGATGTGGGCAGCTGAGATACCTTTGCTTTCTGATACTGCATGTATATAACTTTTTTCAGGCACAACATTATTAAAAATAATGTATATGAAATTACCTTCAGGCTATGTGCATAAGGTACATATAAAACATAAATTAATTTTGTGATTTGACTTGGGTCCTATCTCCAAGATATCACATGATGGATAAGCAAATAATCTATCCCCCCCCCCCCCAAAAAAAAAAGAAAGAAAAAAAGAAAAAAAGAAAAAAAGAAATCCAAAATCACTTCTGGTCCCAAACATTTTGGATATGTTTGAGTGAAATAAGGATGAAAAGAGGCACAGAGAACAAAATATATAAGGAAAATTTAAAGTGATGGGTATGTTCAGTTTGGAGCCTCTGGTGGTGCAGCATGTTAAAGCGCTGAGCTGCTGAACTTGCAGACCAAAAGGTCGCAGGTTCTAATCCGGGGAGCAGAGTAAGCCCCCGGTGTTAGCTCCAGCTTCTGCCAACCTAGCAGTTCGAAAACATGCAAATGTGAGTAGGTCAATAGGTACAGCTCCGGTGGGAAGGTAACGGCATTCCATTCATGCCAGCCACATGACCTTGGAGGTGTCTACGGACAACACCGGCTCTTGGGCTTAGAAATGGAGATGAGCACCAACCCCCAGAGTTGGACACGACTGGATATAACATCAGGGAATCCTTTACCTTTACCTTATGTTCAGTTTGGGGAAGAAAAGACAGAGAGGAGAACCAAGCCTGTTCTCTGCTGCTCCAGGAGGAAGGACCAAATTTAATGGTTTGAAGATACAGGAGAGTAGATTTTGATTGAACATTAGAAGGGATATTGTTCCAGTGAGCGTGGTTTAGCAATGCCTAAAGAGGTGGTAGGGTCTTGACCACTGGACATCATAAAAAGGAGATTGGACTGCTACCTGCTGGTGACTCTTTAATTGGTTCATGAGGATAAACTGTATGATTGTATGAAATGTTGAAGGCACAGGATGTTAGATTTTGATGGAACATTGGAAAGACAAGTGGCAATTGAACCAAATTCATAGAGAAGTGATTATGCCTCTTTCTCTGGACATCTTCAGAAAAAAAACTCAACCACTATGTGATGAAGATGCTTTGTCTAGAGATCCTGCATTGATCAAGGGAGTTGACCCAATAGCCCATGAGATCCTGTCCAACTTTGTGTTTCTATCATTCTATATTAGAAGACAGACTGTTAAATATAGTCTCACAGAATTATGCAGTTGTTGCTCAACCTCACCTCAGTCATGAATTGAAACTCTGGACAACCAAATGTACAATGTGTATTCATGCAAGGCATGGACATCCATGCACAATGTTATTCCGTGGATGGTGCACTACATCTACAGTACGCCACATATATTCTGCTTTTGTAACCTTGAACAAAATAGAACTGCCCACCAGACCAATTTGTTTTCCCCCATAAAGTGGAATAAGAGCTGATTTGCATCCCTGCATTAAAAGACATTAAATGGCCAAATTTTGAGTTTGAATGTTTTTTAAACCTCATTTAAAACCTAATCTCAATTTCTTTCCACTGAATTTGTGGGGGAAACTAGAGGAAAGTTTTATTATTTTTTAAAAAGTTAAACAAATTTTTTCAAACATTGAAGCAAATTGGTGGTCAAGCAAATAGGTTTAGAGGAGGAATCTAAACTCATTTTAGCCTTCTTATGTGTGATAAGAAACCAAAACAAATCCTCTACCTTTCTGCATAACCATTAATGGTTCAGGAACCCTGTCTCTTATTTCACCTAACAGCCCTAGCCTGGACATTCCAGTATAATGGTAGATGCAATGTGACCTCAGACCAATAGTCATAAATTATAATAGATCTATGGTATAGGAATGATCAAGGAAGTAGCTCTCTCCACTACAAGCTATTGTGAACTCTTGAGGTAGAATCCTGTTGGTAACATACTCTCGTAAACCATTTTGCATGTTGTTGCATTTTTCAAGGAATTGTGTCTCCTTGTGAAATTTAATAGAGGCACCATAGTGCAATGGGAGTACTCAACCATGTAATCGAAATTCCACTATTAGTTGTGCAATTCAGTACATGGGTAATACAGTGCCCTGAGCCAGCATATTTATGCTATGCTAGACCACCATTGTACTGAATCTTGTCCCAAGTGTAAGACACCAAGATTTTGCTGATTGATTGATTTAATTTCCCATCTTTCTTCCAGCATGGGACCTAGATGACTTACAGTAGACGATTAAAACAAAATATAAGCTAAACAATATGTGATACAACCTTTAAATAAGCAATTGGATTAAAACACTGAAACACTTTAAAATACAGTGGGTGCTCCAGATCTGTGGAATCCAGATCTACAATTTCCAGATACCATGAATCGTTGCACGTCATATTAGTACATGGCAGCAACATGAATATGGACATACTGAAGTGTTTATGTTCATGTCATCACTATCCAATTATATGAAGTGTTATCCTTTGTGTTTTTTCCTATCTGTGGTGGATCCGAAACCAAACTTCTATGAATTCTGCAGGTCCACTGCCCATAAAGACCAATAGCCTCTTGGAAAGAGACTTCTTGCCTAACAGCAAAGAAAGACTTCACATAAAGTAGCAAACTAACCTCATGTGGAAATGAGTGCCATAGTATGAAGGCAGCCATCAAAAAGGCACTTTTTATGTATTTATATCCATATTTGTGATGATGATGGTAATGAGAGACAGCCCTCCCAAGAAGTCCGTAACATTTGGCCAGGTTTGCATAATGTTTCCGATAGTCTGAACTTTCAAATTTCTCCAGATCCCCAATGCTTTAGAAATAGTTTTTTGGTGATGCCAAGTAGCTGAAAGCCACCAATCAGTGATACCAAAAAGCATGTTGAATCTACTTAGCTTAAACCTCATGTAAGCTGCCAGATAGATTTATAGCTCCCAGTTCTCCATAAAACCTCTCTCTTTTACCTGGCTTGTGGTCTCTTGTTCTCCCCATTGTCTTGGGATATGAATCCATTATCCCAAATAACTTAAGGTGGTGCTTTCGACTGAACGATGCGGTGCCATTAATTTAAACGACAGTAACCAGATGCAATTTAGTGTGATGCTTTAAATTGTTTCTTGCATGTGCATTTAATTGAAATTTATTGAGATGGTTATTTATGTTAATAAAATAATTAAAGGCAGTTATTTAAGACTAACTATGAAATAGCTGTGTAACTACCTATATTAATAAGACAGTTAGTTAAGGGATAATGTCTATTGCTTTATAGTAATTGCTATAAACAGCTGCTGAGTTTGATTAAACGCCGATGACAGCGAAAGGGTGGGAGTGATCGTGGAAGCAGCTCATGATGAGTAGTATGCAACAGAGCCAACCATGGTCCTGCCATGCTTACAAAAAAGCAGTGGTGAAGTTTTTGTCATGTATTAAGTTACTATTCTCTTGATTTCCAATTGCAAGAATGCTTTATAAAATAAAGTCTACTGGAAGTCCCAACGGTATAGCACCACTTGCGTTCACCTATATTTTAGCTCACCATTCAACAACTGAATCAATTAGTTTACTCTAGATCAGTGGTTCCCAACCTTTGGGCCTCTAAGTGTTTTGGACTTCAGCTCCCACAGTTCCTAACAGCTGGTAAGCTGGCTGGGATTTCTGGGAGTTGAAGCCCAAAACATCTGGAGACCCAAAGGTTGGGAACCATTGCTCTAGACTATTCAATAGAATCCCAGTTAAATTGAAGTCATAAAGCCATGAGCTTCAATTCACTCCTGTATATGAACCAAGTTGGGGTTCTTTTGTTCTGTGGATTTAAATAGTTGCAACTAGTTTTATATCTACAGACAACAGGGTGGTATTGGTGTTTGCCTATAGTAGGTTGGATACAGCCAATGAAAAGTATCTGATATACAAGAATGGAAGTTGGTCATGGTGCAGGAAAAGCAAAGTGGAGTGAGATATCTCCGGAGCTTAAAAACCTGGCTCTTCCAAAAGGCCTTCGATGTTTAATTGTTGCTGGATTGATCTATCTGCCCATTCCATAATAGCCCCATTGTTGTTGTCTTGCCATTATTATACCGCACTTTATTGTCCATTCAACTGTGAAATTTCCTTTCCCCGTTTCGGAATACTCTGTATTTTGCCTGGGATCTATGAATTAGTCTCCTGTTTTTAACACTGTATGCTGCTTGTTGATTTTAATGATTGTTTTTTACTGATGCTGATGTTTTTTACTGGGATAATTGTTTTATTACTCTGTTACTATTATTTGTTTGTTTTATCAGGCCAGGCCCCATGTAAGCCGCCCCAAGTCCCTTCAGGGAGATGGGGCGGGGTATAAAAATAAAGTTGTTGTTATTATTATTATTATTATTATTATTATTATTATTATTATTATTATTATTATATCTCCATTTCCTATGATACTTTTCTTAGGTTTTATACTGTGTAGCAGGATATAAAAAATTGTTCCTAAATGTATTATATTAATGTGTTAATAGAAAAGATGTGTTGATGTTCTCAAAGAAAAACAAAAACAAAACAGTAGTCCTAAAGAGCTGGGCTCCATTTATATAGTAGATCAGACCTCACTTGGAAAAATGTGTCTAGTTCTGGATGCCAGAATTCAAAAACCATAACGACAAGCAAAAATATCTAGAAAAGGCTAACCAACAAAACCAAAGGTCTGGAAACCAAGCTCTACCAGGCATGGCTTCAGGAACTGGGTCTGTTTCAGTTAGAGAGAAGACTGAGAGAGACATGAGAGTCATCTTTAAACATCTGAAGAGATGTCATATAAAATATAGCATAGGCTTATTTTTCTGCCCCTCCAGAGACTAAAAATGAACCAATGGATTAAAATGACAAGAAAGGAGATTCCATGTAAACATCAGGTTGAGATTTTTGACTGTAAGAGCTGTTCTACAAAGGAATGGGTTGCTTTGGAGGGCATTAACTAAGGTTAGAGGGGCACCTTTAGTTGAGTATTCCTGTATGGCAGCGGGTTGGACTGGATGGTTCCTGTGGTCCCTTGTTACTCTAAGATTCTTTCATTCTATATGGAGCTCAGCAATCTCTCTAGGATGGAGTGGACAAATGTATAGGATGGTGGAGTCTAAGGTTGCCCTCCATCTTGCAATCAGGGTCTAGCTAAAGGGAGGATAAAATGACAACATTGCCTTCTGATATGTATTTTGTCCCCCCAAATGAAATCTGTGTTCAATATCCAAATTCCTAGCATTGTGGTACCTTAAAACTTTAGCTGAGTATTTAGAAACAGAACATAGGCCTTCAAAGAAAGGGGGCAAGCAACGTGATCAAGAGAACACAAACTCAACAAATAGGGGAGTTTTAGGTGTTCATGATTTTCTATATATCTCTATGTGTTGGGTATGTGTGTGTGTGCACATATTTCAAAAAGGTGTTTAATTGACAATCAAATGAAATTCAACAATATTTTGATTACATTAATTAAGTATAATTTAAGGTTTATGAGAGAGATGTTTGCATGAAACAAATGACACAGATCCCCAAAGGTAACTCTGCTGATTAAGTTTGGTTTCTATACTGTTTTTGTCTTTTAACATTGCATTTATTACAAATTTTCAGTATTAAAAAGAAGCTCATGTTTTCCAGTGAATATTCTGGTTGCTAATATTGTGACAACTGCAGTGTCATGGCTGAACTTTGGAATCATCCGATTCAGGATACAGATTTGATATATTCTTGATATACATCTATAATTCAAACAAGTATCACAGCCAACAAGTTCTATATATAAGGTAGGTTCTAAATATAAGGTAGGAAAACATGACATATAGGGAAAGTGTTCTGGAGGGCTTTCTTTGTGGGACAGAAAATATTTAGTTATGCTGAGAAAAAATAAGGACTTAGAGGGATTGGCACATGACTTTAAGAGCCACAATAGTGGGGTCCAAGGATCATATGAAAACTGTGGACCACACACTTCAGGACCAAATGATCTCCTAGTTTCTCTTCATGTCTGTGATTATCTATATAGAGTTGTGATCTCAGAATCTGAGACATAATCTATCTTTCTCAGGATGCCAGGCTGACCCTCCATGTTCCCCATATTACATTGACTCTTCAGGATATCCTTGGTTAATAGCTTCTCAGCTTTTCTATGGCATTTATTTTCTCTCTTGTAAAAGTTTGAAATGCTTCTCCTAAGGCTTAGTTACTAATAGTAAGAGCCTTTTATTGGCATTTTGGGTCACAAACGTTTGCTTTTAGTCTATCCATCACTGGAATATGGTCCTGAAAGACTCATTTGAAACTGAATTTGATTCTCAGGCTGAAAGAGGTTTCATTCCTTGATGAGTCCTTCTTGTAAACCAGCTGGGGAAAATCACATTTCTTCCCTTCTTTTTTTACTGTATGCAAAGTTCATCTAAATAATCTACTTGTCCAAATAAAAATCTTCTAGCACCATTACCTTTTGAGAAAGTATGATTAAATTGCTGAGATACAGATCATCTTATAATTTTGCTTAATTAAAGCAAGTCAAGTGAGTATTACAAAAATGTCTAAGCTATGCCATCTGAGATCACTTATGCATTTTTACACATGGCATCAGTTAGCACATTTTGTTTGTAAAATAAGACTGGGCCAACAACTTGGAGGAATTCATTTGTTCATTTATCTATCCATCCATCAAGTTCAATTTAGTGAGTTTACAGAAGTAAAAAAAAAATAAACAAGATACTCACCCTGAAGCCAGGGCTAGCAATCTTCATTCTGGCAAGAATGTCCGTGTTTTACCCCTTAATCCAATCTTGTTCCACAGTAAGTTGGGGGATATTCTGGAGTGCCCAGGAATAACCAGCGTGTCCTTGGGGCTTGTATCCATGGGAATAGCTAGATCAGCTTCCATTATCTACACATAAACTGTAACCATCACTGTTTCCTTGAGAAGAAGGAAGAGAATGGGTCATATTTGTGTTGCCATCATCATTGCCTTGTTGGCCAAAGAGCTTCCTGTGAGGGGGCTGGCCATTGCAGTCATGTCTGCTGAGCTCAGAATGAGGCACCAAAACTTGTGATCAACAAGGAGGAGACACTCTACCCCCCTTGTTGACTATATGAGCACCCTTGCAGGAAATTCTTTGGACAATGAGGAAGTAGTGATGATGACATAAGGACAAGGTGATGAGACAGTGAGATCGATGTGGTCTTGGCCTGCCTGGACCATCTGGATTTATGACATGGCCCTGAATTCAGCAGGTACATGTAAGCATCCTTGCACTTAATCTCAGGGGCACAATTGTCCTAGATTAGCCTGCCAATGCAGATGCCTTCTTACACATACAAGCCCCCCACTAACATCACCTAATCATGGTTATTTTCAGACATAGTGTCATACCCCAGCTACCTTTGGCTTCTGAACCTGATCCAGAAATGAACTTTGACCAGGATGAAGCTTATTATTACAGCTGCTGGTTGTTGATAGTTCAGATGCTTCCTTAATTGGGAGAGATGTTACTCCCGTAGCTGAACCAGATGTCCAGAGTTCCCCAGAGAACGTGCCCTTCAACTGAAGGGAGTTTTTGCATCGCCAGAGATCAGAAAAACAAGGGATTAGAAGGAGTAACCGCTTGGCATCTCGAGAGGATTGTGGATAAGAAGATTCCCTTGGGAACCTTTGGGGAGTTTGGTCTCCCTTCGTTGGGATCTGATCATCATTCCATAAAAGTGCCTTGCACTGCAGACAATTTGTGTTGTCAACGTAGTGTTTTCCTGAGAACACTTCACCGACTCCAGTTCCCTGATTTCACAAAGCCAAGCCTCCTGTTTCTGGCGGCCAAGCTGAGCCGCAACTCCCGATTTAAACCAGAGTAAATTCACTTCCTTGCCTTGCTCCTGAATCAAGTTTGATCTTCGCTTCATCTTGTTCATGCTTTGATATCCACGATCCACTAGGAAGTGACTGGAGACCTTGTTATTCAGCCTTGCTCCCTTGTTGTTCCCCGCTCAAACTTCCCAACAGTTTGAGCATGTTTTGGTTTTGGACTTTGGACAATAATATTGGACATTTTCCTTCATCTTTTTGGACTTATTCATACCTCATCATAAAGGACTATTTCCCACTCATCCCTTCTGCTTATGCATTCCTGAATTTATATTTGCTTTAATAAAGATATTATATGATTATTGGTCTCTGTCTAATTTCCAGTGTTCATGCTGCCTTGGGGTGCAACACATAGCCATTGCAAGCCCATGTATATTTCAAGGTCTGCAAGAAGGCATAACATTTGTCCAGATTGTACCCTCCTTCTATTAATACAACCAGAGAAATAAATCTTCAAAGAATTGTGTATTGCTTTTGTGGCTCTCTGCACACACTCCTTCAAGACCTCTAATAAGATAGGACAGCTGAATTCTCATTTTTCTAATTGCTTTTCACAGTTAATGTATTTATTACGGAGCAAGTGCCAGGCCTCTCTGGCTTGTTCTTTGAACTGCAAGCCCACCCTGCGTTGTAGCCTAGTTAAACTTCTAGGTCTAGCAGGCCTTGGAAATACATAATAGTTTTTCCTCAGGGAAAACGGTGCAACAATGGATGAAAGACTTTGGCCTCCCAGCTCAGTTACAAAGAGATTGACTCCTCTCATCCTCTTAGTAAGAAATCTACTTGAATGTGTTATTTTTTTGAAAAAAATATTTCAAATACAATCTTCTGAAAAACATGCCTATATGGGCCTCTTGACTCTCGTTCTTTGGTTATATTACCACCCGTGAGCCAGTTCAGAAGTGAAACTGATGAACATGGACACTACAGAGCTCATGAAGTCAAAATAGGTATCTGGATTGATGTTTCTGTTTGAACTGTTAAAAAGACAAATGAATGGTGTTAGAGCAAATACAGTCTGAACTCTCACTAGAAGTGAAGTTGACTAAACTGGGGTTTTCTCATACTTCGGACATTTCATGAAATAATGCTCAGAAAAGTGGAAGGCAAGAAAAGTGGAAGGCCACACTACAGGTGTAAGGGCTTTGTCAAGGAAGCCATAGCTTTGAGTGATCAAGTCAGCTCTTGAAGGACTCTCATTCATTGGATCACCGTAAGTCAAAGTTGCCAGCAAATAATAACAATAATTGGCAGGACTGTTGCCAGGATTTTGACTGGGGTGGGGGGGGGGGCTGAGTCTGAGTGAGAGAGGATCTACCCTAGCAAACCTTTTGTATCGTTATCTCAATACCCCCATGCATATGGGATATATTGAGCATGGTGATCAGATCATGATATGAATAAACTTAACAGTTTAAATAACAAATGTAAGGACTTCTTGCGGACCACCCTAAGAATTTCGGGGGGGGGGGGGCTTGGAGCGCCTCAAGCCCCCCCCCCCCCCCCCCCCCGCTACATGCCTGATAATTGGGCTTTCCTCCTTGGTAGGAATGGGTGACAATTCATTTTTAATCTGTTTTTCTTGTGGAGGATTTGCCAAGATTTACATCCCCCCCCCCCCCCAATAACTGGGATGGCAAGAACACGAGATCTGAAGATGTTGAATATGATGAATGGTCACTTGATGAATGGTGAGTCAACCCATAGGTTTTTTTAAATCATGTCAGAAGTGACTTGCAAGTCACTTCTGGAGTGAGAGAATTAGTTGTTTACTGAGAGACATTGCCCAGGGGACGTCAGATGTGTTACTGGGAGGCTTCTCTCATGGCCCTGCAAGCTAAAGCTGATAGACGGAAGCTCACTCCATCTTGTGGATTTGAATGGGCAACCTTCTGATCAGCAACCCAACCTTCAGGTCAGCAGTTCACTAGGGTTTAACCCATTGTGCCACCACGGCTCCAACCCATAGGTAAATCCATCCAATCCAGAATGCCCATATTGGGAGGGGGCTGTATGGCTCACAATTGGGGCTTTTGAGGAATAGTATCAGGAGGCACAGCTACAGAGAGGTAGCTATGCAAAATGCATGCATCTCCCAATGTAAGGTCTCCACTGATAATTTAATGCTAGTTGAAATCATTTAATAACCAGCAGCTATTTAAAACCCCACAACCCTTGCTCCAGTACATTCTCATAGACCATCAAATAGACCCTGTTCCAGTCTATGCATTTTGTATACTTTTGTTGTTATTCAAATTTTTGTATTGCAACATTAAGCAAGGTGCATATGCCAAAGGACAACAGCGTTCTGATTCTCATATTAATCTTGGAAATGGGAAAACAGGCATTTGGGAATCAAAAAGTGAGCCCAAGAAAACTTTTGCAAATGCTGACTTCCTGTTCTCCTTGAGAACTGCTTCTTCCTTTGAGTGTTGACACCTTCACTCAAAAATCCAGTTACAGCTTAGTTTAAAGAAACCTCTTGCAACTTGAAATTTCTTACTAATTGTTTCATGAAGACTGCATGGGAATGTGCCATTCCTCCACTGCTTTACAGCCTATGGAATCCTGAGTTTATTGACATATACTTCCATTAAAAATATATATTTGGAAGTTGTTGGAGGGGGGTAGAAATAAATAAATTGCCCATCTGGCTCCTTCGGCTTGACACATCTCTTCTCCTGGTTTTAATACTGGTTCATTAGTCAAGGAAACAAACAGCTCCATTTCCATATTATTCACACTATCACATACTGTATTCCAGGTCATACATATTCTGCAACTTGTTTAATAATTCTTTTATCCTTTAACAAATTCCCATTAATCTCTGACCGGGATGAGCAATAATAGGTTACTTAGTCATCATATATAAAAATCAGAATCAAGTATCTTTAATGGCTTCCATTAATTACATGTCTGCGGAAAGGGGTGGGAGGAGGGTTGGAGAGGAAACTACCTCTCTTAAGCACAGTATCTTGTCACTTGTCAAGAGGAATCTCATTTCTGAAATTAAAGCAATGGCAGCACTGGACACATGAGGCACAGGGGGAAAGTGCCCATGCCATAAAGAGACAAAACCACTTCATTTTCTGCTAGGCCACAAGTTTTTGGTTTCTATTTAATAGATTTTTCATTTTGTTTTAATTTAATTTAGTTTCAATTCCATTTTAATCCCTCCTCCTATTTTTCTTACGGTTGACAATGAATAAGTAAAACAAAGCTCACAAATGAATCATGAGTAAATTGTTGCACAGCAACTGCACTTGCCATCAATGATATGTGTGTCTTTTTAAATATATATATTTAAGGAAGAGACCAGATAAAACACAAGAACAGCTTTTTAGATTTATATAACTATGAAGCTAAACAACTATATACTATTCACTTCAACTGATTTGCAACTAAACAACATTTAAAAAACAAAAGAAGAAATACAAATTTCTCACTTTCTATCTAATGAATGTTATCAGTTATTTGTCTAATTCATTTAAATGATAATATGATCATACTTCCAATTTAGGCAACACTACCAATTCATGAATCCCAGTTTATAAATACCTACATTGTTTTTTATGAAACGGTAATTAACAGTCTCAAATATTTCTTATAATTTAGTCAAAGATTTTCCGTTAGTCATCATAGTCAATGTGTTCACCTTGGCTATTTCATAGATCTTTATCAGCTATTCTTCTCACATTGGGCTAACTTCTTCCTTCCATCTGTAAGCTCAGACAATTCTTTCAGCAGTTATCATATATTGTAGCATGCTGATGTGTGTCTTGTATAAAAATGGAACTATCCAAGGTATTGAATCTAGTTGAGGAATGGGGTTCAAGACCATGGATACTTCCTTTAAATCTCAGAGAGGATTCATGACCCCAATGACATGAGTACACCATGCTTAATGAGTGTATGTGTGTTTGGGCTTTCTTGATTGATTACTCAACAATCAGCATCTTTTCTTTTTGTAACATCCTTGGGCAAGGATGCTTCTCTGTTGTTTGTGGCTCTCTGCATTATCAGATTATTTCACTGTAAAATCATCAGCCAGAATCTTATTGGTGTTCGGTGTAAAGGTGTATTGGTGTTTTGTCTTTCAAGAACAGCCTTAAGACACTGTGGTAAGTAAATGAAAACTGCTTTACTTCAGCAAAACAGAAAGTACAGTACACTCAGTGAAATAATGCAAAAGAAAGCCAGAAAGAAACAGGCATAAATCCAGAGGCAGACTTGGAGCAGGCACACAGAGAGTGAAGGCATTACAGTCAGTTTGTTACCAGCAAGAGCTGGCTGCACCTGCTTTTGCTATTATAGCCCTGGGTCCTCTCACAGCGGCTAGGGCAGTTCCTAATTACTCAGATGCATTTCTGGCAGCTAATCTAGCTGAATGACGTCTCTGCTCTGTTTCCTTTTTCTTCTCCTGGAATGAGGGTACTAGCAAAGTCTCCTCCTCAGATTTCAACTCACCCTCAGATTCATGAACACTTTCCTGCTCCCCTTCCTCTTCTGAAGAGGAAGCAATTGCTTTTTTTCTTTTCCCCCTTGATGCACAGTGTCCACATTCAGTTCAAGGCTGCAAAACAAGATTTGCTCATTCATGACCCTGTGCATGCAGATGTGCACTGCATATGCATGTGTATATATGTGGTGCATTATGCACTTTGCCTTGTATCCCAGAGTAGGAACCTCTCTCACCTGAAACACCACACCAATTGAGTATAAACAACCAGCAGTTTATTGAAGAATATATGAGAGCAAAGCAATAAAAATGATGCAAACAGTATAGTCCAAAAGGTGTCTTCAACAGGCAAGAATTAGTCCATGAATTTCCAGGTACAAAGATAAAACACAAGGAACAAGATTGCAAACTCCACAAGAACAAGGCAACTTAAAATCCCAAAACTCAGAACAGGAACTTGACAAAACAGGAACCACAAAACTAAAAATCCACTTGGAAGCTAGACTGTCATGAAAGCCCAGTGTTGACCACACTGAGGTAAAAAGCCTTCCCTTGTCTCTTACAAAGCCTTTCCTGTCTCATGCAATGAAAAGCACACATTCCATTTCACTTTCCCACCAGATACAGAATTATTTTCCCTTTTCCCCCCTGAAGACGGGCTTTCTATGGACTTGTGAACTCTACCTTTGTTTATAAATGTCTTGTCGTCTATCTTCAAGCTCATCAAATTCTGCACCTGACAAATCATCCTCAGAAGACCAATTCTCAGAGAACAACTGCTGAGGGCCTCTCTCAGGAATTTGGCCCTGAGCCTCCGCACTCTTTTCGAAAGAAACCTCAGGCCTCTCAGAGCCAGGCCTGCCAGGAAAACCATCATTCCCATTGTCCTCAGACACAGGCCCAGAAACCTCAGCATCCCCTTTGACATCAAACACTATCACAGGCTGAACTACAACACTCTGCACATTTGATTATGTATTTGGTGCCTTGGTTCAGTTGCACAGTGCTGTTATCCAGCAGAAGGGTTGCACACCATAGTCAATGGGTAACAACAATTTACAGTATACAAGCTCAAGGGAGCAAGCTTGATTTCTGCTGCCCTGCAGACTAGGACACGGAACAACGGCTTCAAACTACAGGAAAGGAGATTCCACCTGAACATCAGGAAGAACTTCCTCACAGTGAGAGCTGTTTGACAGTAGAACTCTCTGCCCCGGACTGTGGTGGAGGCTCCTTCTTTGGAGGCTTTTAAGCAGAGGCTGGATGGTCATCTGTCGGGGGTGCTTTGAATGCGATTTCCTGCTTCTTAGCAGGAGGTTGGACTGGATAGCCCATGAGGTCTCTTCCAACTCTACTATTCTATGATTCTATGATTCTATGATTCAGTATCTGATATTGGCTATAGATTTTTAGACTGGGTCATGTTATTATCCCTCATCGTCTAGTCCATATTACTACTCCTTGACATATAAATAGTACAGGATCTGACTACATCATCCCTAACATGTGGCCTTCATCCTTTCTGATAACAAAGAGATTTGCTGATGATGAATATAATGATGCATATGAACCAGTGGGCTGCATCTGGCATTTCCACCCACAAATTTACCTTAACACCTGAGAGTTTTGTGGCTCTCTTCTCACTCTGGTGCTTTGCACCCCTTTAAAAGCCTGAGTTGAGAATCAAATGACTCCAAATTCAACTTATGCTGTGGCATGCTAGGGCTTTAGGTTAAATATTTTGGATCAACACACACACACACACACACACACCAGGTTGTGTGATCATGATTCCTCTCTTTTAGTTATTCCCACCTTCACTGAATTATTTGGATTCCATTCAATTGTGTTCATAAAGATCCAGAATTCCGTAAATGCATATAAGTGTGTGTATTTTCTTTATTTGTTAAACCTGTTTTTGTAAATCTGTGTCCTCAGAGTAACTTTGGTTGAAATTTAATGTATCATATCTCACCATTGAAACTTCCTGAGATCCCACTCTTTGGTGCCAGGCTTTGAACTTCAAGTCTTTTGGGTGGACATTGTACTTATTTGGCAGTACCAGGAATGAAAAGTAGAAGAATTGTCTTATTTTTCCAGTGGAAAGACTGAGGCCAGAGACCTCCTCCGTTCCAACCCCTCCTTCGCTGCCATCACCTTGATACAGCAGAATTTTTTCTTCTTTGCTGAAAGCCACTTAAGGGAAACCTTTCCTTCAAGGACCAGTGGAAAATATCATAGGATCAGAAAAAAGACTTTTAGTTCATTGTTGTTGCTGTTGTTGTTTTGGGTATTCAGCCTTCGTCTACTTCTTGGCTAAGATTCAGATCTATTGTCATGACAAAGTCATTGTGGAACTAACGAGGAACTCAGACTCTTTGGCTATCATCCAAGAAACATTTTCTTAAAAGAAGAAAGCGAGGAAGAATGTAATAAGCAGGACACTGCATGCTAATTATGCCATCTCTATTAAAAGTATCCAACAATATTAACTTATTAATATGTCAAGGATACTGTGTTTGAACTTTGGGTCAGCAGGAGTGGGGAAAGAGCTCTAAACTTCAACTGTGCTTCCCCACCCCCAACCTGGGATTTAGGACTCAAGCCATTGGTTATGGATTCATTAAAAAAAAAAGGTCTGAATCCTGTTCCAAGTAAAGTAGATCTCTGTAATCCATTGTTCAGTGAAGACATAAGTAAATCCCATTGATTCAATGGTCTTCTATATTTTGCATTGACAACAAGATGTCAGTCATCAAATTGCTGGGAATTCTTAAGGGCTATCTAGTCTAACCATGCTGGTGGTGGAATCTACAGCTGAAGGATCTCTGGAAAAAAATGGCCATCTAATCTTTTTTTAAAATCTCCAGTGAAGAAAAATCCACTACACATGTTGACAAGCATCTACAGGTTCAGTCTCCTTTCTCCAGAAATCTGAAATCAAAAAGATTCAGAAAATCAGGATGTTTTTGCTGCTGCTACTTTCACCTTGGAGTAAAGGGGGCTAGCTATTTGAAGTTTGCAGTGACCATATTATTTATTTTAATTGGACACACACACACACTGATTTGTTGCTGCAGTCAGGTTAAAAAATTAGGGAGGCGATTGAATCTGATTTTAATATGCTCACTTGCAAAGAAAAACATTTATAACATATCATTAATAAATTGTTTACCCACCCCCCAAAAAAAAACATTTATAAGTGGAAAGGAAAAGGTATGGGGATACCAAGGATAATTTTTTTTAAAAAAAAATTGAAATGTTGTTTGTTTCAGGAGAGCAACAGATAATAGAAAACTGTGCTGCACCGTCATGTAACTTCTTGTGAACATTTTTCTTTGTGAAAGCAACAATATCGTCTCTTTTCCAAGTAGTTTTCTTGCAAAAAAAAAAGGAGTAAAATGAAGAAATTGTAAGCTGAGGCAATCTATACATGAAACCAGTCTGAAGTTACCATTCGAAATTCCCCTATATGTCTGGACCACCAGCCCAAAATAAATCAATCAACCAATCATAGTCTTGGAAGAGGCCACAAGGTCCACCTAGTCCAACCTTGTTCTGCCATGCAAGAATACACAATGAAAGCACTCTTGACAGATGTAATGCATGGAAATGGCTGATATTTTCATGCATTGCCTTGGCACATTGCACACCATGATCCCACATATGTTGTCCTACACTGGTATTCAGTATGGAGGTTGCTTAGCCCAACTCCACTAGCAGATATTCATCCTATGCTGAAGTAATGTAGGATCACAGCCCTTATTCTTAATAGGTCATGCATTGAAATCCACATTCTTTCTTTTCAGTAGGTTATATTATTTTATTTAGACACATTCTTTTCTTTAAAAAAAATTGCTTATATGTTTAACATCAGGCACGTGACATTTAAAAAATCAGAATTCCTTCATAGATGTATGGACACACGCACACGCACATGCACGCACACACAAAGAAAGCCATAACGCTTTCTATTCATCAGTTCACTTTATTGCTGTCTTTTGATGGATCTCATTATTAAAGAATCATTTAGCTTACATAATTGTCTTGTGCCATACATAATTCCAACCTTTCAATGTCTCTTCAAGTTGGCTTATTAGCCAAAATGCAGTCTTTTGTTTTTGTGTCTTCATCTATCAAACTTGAAGGTGGACAGGTTCATCCATGTGGTAAGGGTTTTTTTTTTCTTTAAAAAAAGATGATAATAAAAAGGGGGAAAGAATAGATTTCTGTCTACGTTTATAATATCAAGTACTACCTAAACCACTTTTTCATTTTTATTCTTTAGAAAAAGCAGTTTAGCTTAATATTTTAAAGGGGGATGCCATGGGTTAATGTTAACTGTCTGTGGCCTCAAGAGAACTGGTTAGAAAGAGAGAATCATTGGGTTCTGTAAAGTTTTGGTTAATCTTAACATTGTCCAGGAAGCACTTGCAAATTCAGTCACAGCTCAGAAATGGTTCCACCAGTGCCTTCAAAAATATATGGAATGGTTCTGGGGGATACAGTATGTTATCAGACCTCAGGCTCCAGTTTGGGAGGTTCATTTTCAGCTGGCAAGTAAGGGAGCCAATTATCCAATTTTGGAGGACTCAGTTCTGTGTAGAGTTGTGTGCGGAATTAGTTTCTCCCATTTCTTTCATTTCTTTTATTTCTTTTGGTACTTTGGGAGGATGTAACGGGAACCTCCCACCTGTACAAAAATCGGTTGGACATGAAAGCAAGTGGGAGCTGATCCTGGCTCCAAGCCTGCTTTTCAGCATCATAGTTTAATCTTTTTTATTACTCCACCCAGCAAACAAAAGGTAAACCCTCATTCCCTGAAAACTACTCTCCTGTCTATGAGATCGTTGCTCTTCCTTACCTGGAAGTGGGAGGTCTCCGTAAAATGCCTTGGAATGGAAAGAGTGTGTGGCTGGCTGGTGTGGTGTAGCTTGGGAGAGAAAGCAAGTGTGCCTGCAGCTGAGCACCTTCCAGAACCTGCCTCCTTACTTTGGAAATAGTGTGTGTGTGTAGCGTGCAGAAAGTGCCTCCTCTAGAGTAAGAAATTCTTACTCTAGAGGAGGGAGGCCCTTAACTGCAGGCACTACCAGGTACACACATTTTCTGGCCTGCATGCCACACACGTATTTAAGGAGAGTGTGTGTGTGTGTGGCGTGCAGGCCCAGAAAGCACTCGCACCTGTGTCATGGGACCGATTCCAAGAGCTGAGTCTGCAAGCTCTTGAATCGGAGCCATAACAATTCGCACTCCTCTATAGTTCCTACGGACACCTGGCAGCAAAGCATGGGAAATTCTGGAGAGAGAATCAAAACAATTTTAATGAGTAGTTTGTGTTGTAGTGATGATAATGATACATGGGGTGGGGCTTGGGTGATGATATTTACGTGTGGTGTGACGTTGTAGCGAAGGTAATAAAGATGATTGTATGTAAACATTATGTCATTCTCGACTTTCCCAAGTCGTGTGTTCTTCAATAAAGATTCCGTTTGATAGCAGCTGCCTTTGGTCTGTGTTCATGCGGGTCGTTTGAAGTAAGCGTGACATTAAGTCGAGAATCCCATTCTCACCCTCCTGCGGAGCCTCAGTGAAGTGAAAATGAGTGGAGGGGGCGTCCGGAGCCCGAGGGGGGCAGAGGGCCCCTTGCCAGATGTTCGGCCGCTGGGAGAGGAAACGCTACAGGCCATCGCTTCCTCCACCGGCTACCCCAGACCGAATGGAGTGACCCAGAGGATCCCCAGAGGAGGGAGAGGAGTCTCAGCGGCTGCGGAGACCAGTTGGGGGGTCTGGAGGGAGTATGCCGGAGACCGTGGCACTACGGTTGTCCATCTTAGAGACCAACTTGTCACGGCTGTTGGAAACCGTGGGAAGATTGGTGCCGTTGTTGGAAGAGAATCTCCAGAGGGAGCCCACCCAATACGGCACCGAAAGAGGACCGGGCAAGGACGAAGCCTGGAGCCAAAGGGGCCAGCGCGCGTCAACGCAGAGCCCAACGGCAGCAGGTGGCGATGGAGACGAGGAGTATTGGCAGGAGCTGGAGTTCCGAGAAAGGATGGCGCGCGAGGTGGATCACCAGCGAGCCTTGGGAACTCTGAGACCGCCAACCCCAACAGGAATCCCAACCCCCCCGAATTGGTGTCGGGGTCGAAATACCGCTAGGACCAGGGATCGGGTCCAGTGGGTTGGTGGAGGAGGGCGGAGAGGAACCGGAGATCCACGGAGATGGAGAGGATGCGCCATCCGACGATGGAAGACGGAACGAAGGGGCTACAGCAGGGCCTACGTTTAGGTGGATGGAAGGGCCGACGGCAGCGTCGGAATTCCGAGGACCGCGGGGGGCAACCGCCGGACTGGGGCGCGGCGTGGTCAAAGGGTCAGTTCAGGGGAACCTGATGCAACCCCTCCCCATGCCACCCGTTCAAAGGCAACATACCGCAGAATGGATACCTAGGAGAGAGGAGCTTAAACTGGAATACGGAGGGGAATCATCCGAGCTGAACTTTTTCCTCATTGGCATCAGGGGATACATGGAGGATAACGCGCATACATTCCCCTCTGAAGGAAGCAAGGTTCGGGCCATCGGTAATACCCTCAAAAGGGGGGCGGCCAGCTGGTATGTACAATTACACGCCAGGCACGACCCGTGCTTGAGATCAGTGCCCCGATTTCTAGCCGCACTGGAGAACCGTTTCAGAGACCCGCTGGAGCAGTTAAGAGCTCGCGACCAATTAAAAGTCGTAAAGCAAAGGGACAAGACGGTACCCGAGTATGCAGAGGAATTCCTCCATCTTGCGGAAAAGGTACCAGAGTGGTCCGAAGTGACCAAAGTGGAAATATTTAAAGAAGGACTGCGCCCTGAGATATTTAGCTGGGCGGCGCACAGAGATGATCCAGAGACGTTACAGGGTTGGATTCAGCTGGCAGGGCGCGTCAAATCTACCCTGTCCCAAGTAAAGCGCTACCGGAGCGGCGGCGCCCAGCAGCGACCGACAGCGAGGGGTCGTGGAGAAACGAGGAAGCAAGAGCGACCCGGGGGGGCGGCCCGGGATCCCCTCCAAAGGCGACAACAACGGAACCAAGCAAGGATGCTTTGTGTGTGGGAAGACGGGCCATCGGGCGGCAGAATGTTGGGCCCGGAAGGGAGAACCGCCAAAAGCCACGAAACCCACGCCTGCAGCCGGGAGACGAGCAGAGGAGGAGGTGCAAGCCCCAGAGCCTCCGGAGCAGCTGGTGAGTCAAGACAAACGCATGATGGTAGTGCCAATCTGCTTATCGGGACTAGAGAATCGAGCCACCTGTAGAGCATTCGTGGATTGCGGTTGCTCTAGGAACATTATAACTCCAGAATTAGCAGAGGCGCTAAAATGCCAGCAGACTGCACTTAAAGTTCCGATTGCGTTCTCGCAATTGGATGGATCGGTTGCTGCTGGGGAAGTATCCACGAAAGAAATACAGGGGATCCCATGTAAAATAGGCAAATGGGAGGGAAGAATATCCTTTGTAATATCCCCTATCGCCATGTATAATGTAATACTGGGGATCCCGTGGTTAGAGCAGGCAAACCCCGAAGTAGATTGGAGGGGAAAGAGCATGTCTTTTAAAGAACAACAAACGGAATGGGAGATAGGCAAGATAGCAGAGGAAGAGAGTGAGGGAGATGAGTCGGAAGAAATAAGCCAAGAACTATTGCCCCCGGAATACAGGGACTTTGTGGATGTGTTCAATCAGAAAGAAGCAAGCAAATTACCTCCCAAAAGGAATCTAGAAGTGGGAATCGAAATAACCCCAGGGGCAAACTTACCAAAACCCAAAGTTTACCCCATGTCTGTTCAGGAAAAAGAGGAATTGAGGAAATATATTGATAAAAATCTGGCACGGGGATTCATTAAGCCCTCCAACTCCCCTTTGGGGGCCCCCGTGTTATTTAGAAGGAAGAAAGACAATTTGTTCAGACTATGCATTGACTATCGAAATTTGAATGCAATTACAAAAGATAACCAATACCCTATGCCCTTAGTAAAAAAACCTGATTACCATGTTGAAGAAAGGGAGCATATTTACGAAGCTTGATTTGATCGAAGCTTATCATAAATTAAGAATCAAGCCCGAGGACACTTGGAAAACTGCATTTTCCTGCGCTTTCGGACTTTTTGAATATTTAGTTTTGCCTTTCTGATTAAAAAATGGCGGCTCCTGCTTCATGCAGCTCATAAACGAAATCCTACGCCCACTGTTATACCGGGGGGTATTTGTATTTTTAGACGATATCCTTATTGTGAGTGAGGATAGAAAACAACACACCGAATTGGTCCGGGAAGTCTTACAAAAGCTAAGGGAAGCTAAGCTATATGCAAAATTTTCCAAATGTGAATTCAACAAAACACAAATTGATTTTTTGGGGTATCGGATATCTTCAGATGGATTAGCCATGGACCCGTCCAAAGTATCGGACGTAAGGGAATGGGGAGTCCCTCAAACAAGGAGACAATTACAATCGTTCCTGGGATTCGCAAATTTCTATAGGTCGTTCATAAAAGACTTTGCTCAACTCGCGGCGCCCCTTACCGAACTTTTGAAGACGAAAGGGAAAGGGGAAACGGCAAAAGTAAAAGCCCCTGGCGCTAAACTGATTTGGACGCCAGAATGCCAAAAAGCTTTCGAAACTCTAAAAGGACGCTTTACGGAAGAACCCATATTAAAGCACCCAGACATGCAGAGTCCTTTCATAATACATTGTGATGCTTCAGACTGTGCCTATGGGGCAGTATTATTACAAAAGGACCAAAATGGGAATTTGAAACCATGTGGGTATTTATCACGGAAATTTAGCGAAACTGAAAAATGTTGGCCCATATGGGAAAAGGAGGCGTTAGCAATACTGAAGGCATTAGAATGCTGGAGGCACTTCCTCGAAGGGAGCGAAATTCCATTCAAAGTCTGGTCTGATCATAAAAATCTCCAGTACTTAAAATCCCCACGAAAATTATCTCCCAAACAAATTAGATGGGCACAGTACTTCAGTAGATTTAATTTTCAATTGAAATTTTTCCAAGGGAAACAAAACATTCTGGCCGATGCCCTCTCTCACATGCCCCAACATGAGAACACAACCACAGCCAAGGAGGGAACTTTATTTTCTGAAAGACAATGGGGGTTAGCAGTCAAGACGAGGGCACAAACGGAAAAAGAGAACTTGGCTGCGGTTAAAATTAACGAAGGCAGTATTTGGGAAAAAGAACTTGCACAATCGTATGAAGGGGACCAATGGATTTTATCTAACACAGAAAAAGGGGAACAAAAGGGGGGATTATGGTTTGTGAAAAGGAAGTTGTACATTCCTGCAATACTAAGGGCCAAAATTTTGCATCGTTTTCATAATAACCAGAGCGCGGGACATATGGGAATTACAAAAACTACCAAAACCGTAGCGAAACATTGTTGGTGGCCAGGAATGAGAAAGGACATAAAGACTTATGTTACCCAATGTGACGATTGTGCCATGAATAAATCGCGGGGAGGGAAACCAATGGGACTATTGCAACCAGTGGCAGAACCTACCAGACCCTGGGAATGTGTGGCCATGGACTTTGTGGGGGAATTACCTGTCAGCAAGGGTCATAGTTATATATGGACTGTATTAGACTTGTTTTCCAAACAGGCTCACTTTATAGCACTTGCAAAGCTACCGTCAGCAGAGAAACTAGCCAATTTATACATCAACCACATTTACAAGCTACACGGATGTCCTAGCCGGGTGGTCAGCGACAGGGGTGTCCAATTCACAGCAAAATTCTGGGGGAAGTTTTTAGAAATGTTAGGAGCAGAAAGGAGCATGAGTTCTGCTTTCCACCCTATGACTAACGGTGCAGTGGAACATACCCAACAAACACTTGGGCAGTTCCTTCGCATATATTCAAACAAAAGACAAAACGATTGGTCTAGGTGGCTAGCATTTGCTGAACTAGCGTTTAATTCTACAATCCACTCCGCAACTAATAAATCTCCATTTGAAGTAATTTATGGGCACGAAATTCAGCCTTTACCCCAATTGCCAAAGTGGCCGGAGAATGGAGAAACAGGGAAATGGAAAGCTCAGATGCAAGAATGTTGGGACCAAGTGACTGCGTCTTTAAAGGAAGCGCACAAAAAATACAAAACCTTTGCAGATCGGAAAAGAATGGAGGGCGATAAATTGGAAAAGGGGGACTTAGTATGGCTAAGTACAAAAAACATAAAACTAGGTCTGCCCTCGAAAAAGCTGAGCCCTAAGTTCATCGGACCCTTCAGAATACAGGAAATCATAAACGAAGTAACTTTCCAATTACAATTGCCAAAAAGCCTACGGAAAATACACCCTGTGTTCCATCGTAGCTTATTAAAAAAGTATATGGGTACTTTGGATAAAGTGGATACATAGTGTTCATGTCTATTCTGTTTCAGAGTCAAGGCGACCGAGGTACAGAAGAAGAGATCGGCGGAAGGGGGAGCACCATGTCATGGGACCGATTCCAAGAGCTGAGTCTGCAAGCTCTTGAATCGGAGCCATAACAATTCGCACTCCTCTATAGCTCCTACGGACACCTGGCAGCAAAGCATGGGAAATTCTGGAGAGAGAATCAAAACAATTTTAATGAGTAGTTTGTGTTGTAGTGATGATAATGATACATGGGGTGGGGCTTGGGTGATGATATTTACGTGTGGTGTGACGTTGTAGCGAAGGTAATAAAGATGATTGTATGTAAACATTATGTCATTCTCGACTTTCCCAAGTCGTGTGTTCTTCAATAAAGATTCCGTTTGATAGCAGCTGCCTTTGGTCTGTGTTCATGCGGGTCGTTTGAAGTAAGCGTGACACACCTGCCAGTGCCTGCAGCTGAGTGCCAGTAAATAAAAAAAAAAAACTCAGAAGACAGGGGAATTCCAGACAAGAAACAATCAGGGTCAGTTAACACCTTCCAACAAAGGATTCCCCTAGGCAGGAAACAGCCAGACCTTGAAGCTGCCAGGCTATTCAATGCTAATCAAGCTGGCCAATTGAAACATTCACACTTGCCTCAGACAGACTAGAGTTCTTTCTCCCACCCCAGATATATAAACCTTACTTGCCTAGTTTCCAACATCTCACAACCTCTAAGAATGCCTGTCATAGATGTGGATGAAACATCAGGAGAGAATGCTTCTGGAACACGGTCATATAGAAACCCAAAAGATTTTATTTTACTGATTCCTTCCCAGTGCATTTCCTGGCACAATTCAAAGTATTGGTTCTGATCTCTTGGTTCAGGTTATTTGAAGGACTGAATCAGAACATTATGATCATCTGGAGAGGAATCATAGAGTCATAGAGTTGGAAGAGACCTCGTGGGCCATCCAGTCCAACACCCTGCCAAGAACAGGAAAATCTCATTCAAAGCAAGGACCATCTCTGTATACCGCCACCCCCTCAATCTCATTTAGTGGGACCAAAGAAGAAGGACTTTTCAGTGTCTGCTCCAAGATCTTGGAATTCCCTCCCTAGAGAGACCAAGATGGTCCCATCCCTGCTTGGCTTTCATTGGCAGGTAAAAACATTTCTCTTCCATCAGTTGTTTATAGACTGTGGAAGGTTGGGCTTGGGATTTGAAGGTCGGCATTTATTTATTTTTTTGTTTACAGTATTTATATTCCGCCCTTCTTTCTCACCCCGAAGGGGACTCAGGGCGGATCACATTGTACACATATGAGGCAAACATTCAATGCCATTTAACATAGAACAGAGACAGACACAGACACAGAGGCAATTTAAACCTTCTCCAGCTTCCAGCTTCCTGAGGGTATGCTTGATTCCTGCCACAGGGGGAGCAGCTGCTTCATCATCCACTGCGATGGCAACTTCCTCATTCCAACGGTGGCTGGATGATTTTTATGGTGTCGTAAATTAGCCTCCCCACATATAAGTGGTACCTAAATTTCCTACTTGATAGATGCAACTATCTTTCAGGTTGCTTAGGTCAACAACGAGCAGGGGATATTTTTGAAGTATTAATACATTGCTGTAGCATTATATTTATTGATAGTTGCCTTGATTCCTTATATCAGGAGAAATGGGGAGGGGGATGAAAGTAAATAAACAAACAAGGAATTAAATAAATAATTCATTCATTTCATATATTTGCTTGGACATCAATCGCTATCTTACTTTTCCTTCATTTCATTTTAATTTTCTGCTACAAATAAGACCATGAATTTACTCCCCCCCCCCATTACCCCTCCACTCTGTTTCACCCTGGCTTTATGCCACATCTTCACCAAAAGAGGACACTCGGATGAGGACTGACCATTTTGAAACAGTTGGGGAAAATGATATCCTGAAAGTACTTGATGTTTTTCACTTCCCCTAAAAATTAAACCAGATTGGCCCTTCCCTTGACACTACATCAGACCCATCTATCAAAGAAATCTTAGCTACCAAATGTTATTTCAAAGTAGCAACATTTGTAGGGGGACTGGGGTTTGGTATGGGGAGGAAGAGAGAAAATGGCTTTATAAAAAATTCATGTCTACGATGATCTGATAATGTGGCGCTCTGCTACCAGCAGATGTTTTGTGTAACATGTTCCCTGAAGCTGTAGGCTCGGCTTCAGTATCTTTCATTTCCACTTGCTATCTGCTGACGGTGGGTTGTCATGTATGTACCCTATAGCTCCGAGCACCACTTCCCATCCAAGGCGGCCGCCACGGTGCGTAATGAGCTTCACAAGATGCTTGTCGCAATAAACTCCACACTCCCCCAACCATATGGAACGCAAGACTCAAATGCCCACAGACACTCTTCCCTCTCTCATTCCTCCCCTCCTTTTTTGTGTATTTTTTATTACAGTTCAGATTCTTTGGCAATAATCTATGCAATATCTAGAGAAGTTACGTGAAGCGCTGGCTGCCGAAAACAAACTTAACTCTTGTTCACGGCATCTGTTACAAATGTCCAATTTGGGACAATAAATTTCCTGGGAACCTGTTCTTTTGCTGACTTGTAGCTTTATCTTTTCTCGTGTTCTCTTCCTCTTGTGTCACTTTTTTATTACAAATTATGCATATGTATTATATGGGATTTGTTGTCCCTGGGTACCAATTTGCATAAAGTACAAGCCATCATTGGTTTGAGAGAAGCAAATTACTTCTCTAGCAAGACTATACTTCTTCGCTCCATCCTCCTCTCTTCCTTTTCCTCCTCCTCCTCCTCCTCCTCCTCCTCCTCCTTCTTCTTCTATTTTAACAAACTGAGGGTAAAAATCATTTACAGCACTTACAAAGCCAGGCTAACTATTACTACTTTTTCCAAACAAGTTTTATCGAGTAAGTAAAAGGCAATGGAGGGAAATGGTATGTGATTCATAAAATCATAGAGCTGAAAGAGACCACATGGACCATCTAGTCCATCCCCTTGCCATGCAGGAAAGCACAATCAAAGCATCCCTGACAGATAGCCAGCTGGCCTGTTTCCTGTTTCCAAGGAAAAAGTTTCCACTGGACTCCGAGGCAGAGAGTTCCACTGCTGAACAGCTCTTACAGTCAATAAGTTCTTCCTAATGTTCAGATGGAATCTCCTTTCCTGTAATTTGAACCCATTGCTCTGAATCCTATTCTCCAGGGCAGCACAAAACAAGCCTGCTCCCTCTTCCTTATGACATCCTTTCATATATTTATACATTGCTATCATGTTTCCTCTCATCCTTCTCTTTTGCAGCTAAATATCCTTAGCTCTTTAAGATGCTCCTAATAGGGCATGATCTCCAGACCTTTGATCATTTTAATTGTCCTCCTCTGGATACCTTCCAGCTTGGCAATATCTCGCTTGTGTCCTTCTCAGTGTGTGGACCAAACATGATTTCTCTGTGGTTCAAGGACCAGCGTAAAGAGGGATCAGAGGGCAGTTCTGAGTCCCTCTGCGGAGAGAGGATGGTCTAGAAATAAAGATGATGATGATGATGATGATGATGATGATGATGATGAGCCCTAGGTTATTTATTTTTATTACTGGCGAGAGGTAGAGGTTTTGTCCTGTAGCGTGCTCTCAGCAGATGAAATCTCATCCACTAGATTGACTCTATCCACAATGCACGAATCCAGTGCAAATTGACAGTGGGTCAGAGTCCACATAATCAGAGACTGGGACTAGTCTACTATCATCTGCTTCTGCTATTGGAGTGAAATATGCCAAGATCTTTGTCTCTTCTTATCACGAGAGGGAGGATCCACTTCACCTGGCTCAGTGGGAGAAAGACCCAGGCTCCTGTAACTCTGCCTGGTGAGAACCATGGTCCCCACTGCACATTCAGTTCCTTTTCTGGATTCCTGTGCCCTACCTTATCTAACTCTTGAATTGTGAGCCCAGAATTGGACACAATATTCCAGGTGAGGTCTAATTAGACCAGAATAGAAGGGCACCATTGCTTTCCTCGATCTAAATATTATACTCCTTTTGATGCAGCCCAAAATTCCATTGTGTTTTTTAGCTGCTGCAACATGCTGTTGGCTCACGTTCAACTTGTCCACTAAGACTCCAAGATCTTTTTCAGATGTATTATTCTTGAGCCATGTGTCACCCCTCCTGCATCTGTGTATTTCATTTTTTTCTTGCATTTGTCCCTGTTAAATTTCATTTTGTTAGTTTTGGTCCATCTCTTTAATCTATTAAGATCATTTTGAATTCTGATTCTGTTTTCTGGAGTATTCATATGGAGATGGTCCCAGTTCTTTCTATTTTCTTCTGAATCTACACCATAGATAAATGTAGTATGACACCACTTGAACTGCCATGGTTCAATGGTATGAAATACTGGGTCTTTAGCCTTCTCTGCCAAAGAATGCCAGTGTTGCACCAAATTACAACACCCAGGATTGTATAGCATTGAGTGATGTCCATTCAAGTGGTGTCAAACTTCATTCATTCTGTAATGTAGATGCAAGCTAGGTTCTACTTTTTTGCAGAAGTTTTTGCAAAGCTTTCCCTTCTTTCTGGAATGACCTTCCACATATCCATTGGTGATATAAAATTTGGCTCCCAAACCTGCTTTCAGCTTACACATGAGGTCAACTTATACATGAGTATATGTGGTAGATTGTAAATGAATATATGTAGTAGGTTGCAATAAAATAGCTGGGGTGTCTATGGTGCATATGACTTTTGAAGAAATATAGCAAAGGAATGAGATTGGGAGGGACTGCAGGGAGATGAAAGAGTAGTAAGGGTATTTAAATCGAAGCCTCATATGATTCTAATAATGATGCTTTCAGTTATTTCCTTCACTCAGTTTGAGAGACAAAAACAAGATAGAGGGGTTGTTTTTTGGTCAGGATTCTGCATTCCTTGTATCTTTTGCCTTTGGCCTTTGCCTTCCCTGGTGGGCACAGAAACATTCGACCAGTGCCCCCATGCTTGAACGTACCTGGCACGGTTCATCCTATCGCCTTGCACAGTGGCAATCACTTAAGCAATTCCCACGACTGCCTTTGTAAGAAGCCTCTCTCTTAAGCCTCAGGTTTAGGAATTTAGAGTAATCATGTAAAAATGATACCCCTGTGCTCTATGATCCGCTGAATCTCGCTAATGCCGGATCCCAGAAGAGGGCTTATTAATGAAAAGATGCAATGCCTCACTCTCGGCTCATGTTTCACACGAATCTCTCTCATGGATTCAGCCGTAAACCTCACTGCTGATAAAGCGAGTGTAATGAATCCCCATGCTCGGCAAGAGGGGAAGCCTTGGACTGGTGGCATTGCTGGCTATCAGCTTTGTGTCCTGGGCATAATGCTGGGCAGATGCACTTAAGAGTGGCTGGGAGAAGAGACAGCACAGCATACTGGGCAAAGCAGTGAATCCCACTTTTTCAGATGGATAACTTTTTCTGAACTGATTTGATCACTTTGCAAAGAGCAGCCATAGCTGATGCCTTCCATGTCATTGAGAGTAGTAAATCCTCTCCAAGTTTTAATCCAAACTGTAAAGGAACCATCCAAGGTGCTAAACCCTGGTTCTGAAACAAGTTTACTACCTTGGATAGCTCCTTTGCAATTTGGTCTCAAAACCAGACATAGATTCACAACTCCACTGTAATGGAAGCTGCTGGGTGATTCTGGGATTTATTTTAGGGATTTTTTCATGTCAGGAGCGACTTGAGAAACTTCTGATGTGAGAAAATTGGCCATCTGCAAAGATGTTGCCCAGGGGACGCTTGGATGTTTTTGATGTTTTACTGTCCTTGTGGGAGGCTTTTCTCATTTCCCTGCATGGGGAGCTGGAGCTGACAAAGGGAGCTTATCTGCACTCTCCTCGGATTTGAACCAGCAGGTTTCAGGTCAGCAACCCAACCTTCAGGTTAGCAGTCCCACTGGCGCAAGGGTTTAACCCATTGCACTACCAAGAGCTCCGGTATTTTAGGGCTCATAGACCAATATTCTGTTAAGGAGACACACTTGCATACACCCAGTGGTTGTATGTGCATATTTATTTTCAATCATAGACTGGAATACATCCAAAGAAGCAAGGCTTAAATGTTAAAAAGTCTGGAAAGCTCAGCCTTATGAGGAATGGCTTAGAGAACTGGGTATTTTTCTTTCTAATATAGAAATTATTACATGATGTAAATGAGGCACATCATTTTTACAGATAAAAAAAATCTGTAGTCTGTATTTTGCAAAGTATTTAACATAACACTTATCTGGGTTTGGTTTGGAGTAATCCAAGGTACAAAATTGTTTCACTGTCTGGTCTGCAAGATTCAATTAATATACATAATTAATTGCTATCTCATTTTTGCCCAATACTGGGATTCAGAGTGACACACAACATGATTGTTGCTGTTGTGTGTCTTCAAGTCATTCCACTCTATGATGACCCAAAAGTGACCCTATCACAGAAGGGGTTTTTTTGGCAAAGTTTATTCAAAAGTTTTGTCATTGCTCTCCTCTGAGGCTGAGAGTGCTTGATGTTCCCACGGTCACCCAATGGTTTTTATGGCCAAGCAGAGACTTGAACCCCCATCTCCAGAGTCACAGTCCAATGCTCAAATCACTACACTGCCCTAAAACAACTAAATCACATGACATTAAGCAGCAATGAGATAAGTATTGCAATAACAATATAATACAACTAATCCTGCAACAACAAACCAGGAATGAGCTTGCAGCACTGCCTAGTTTGAAGGAAGTCAGCAACAACATCAGCCAACAAAAAATAACAAAGCCAATGGACCTGATGGTATCCCTGCTGAATAACAATAACACAACTATTGGACATTGAACACAAAGTAATGGCAGCTCAATCATAGCTTGGAAAAGTTACTCTTTGGACAGCAGACCCCCTAGTCAATTGGCCCATGGAAGAGTCTGGGAGATGTAACATAAAAAAGTAACTTTCCCAAGTTCTGGTCAAGTTGTAACTCTAATACCATGAATGTTTATACAAAATTCTTTGAATTGTCTTTTGCTCTGTGCTCCAATGATAAAGCAAGTCCAGTGGGAAATTTGGTCACCCTCAAAGGATTGTGTTGGGTTTTGCAGCAAGGTAAATGAACCCATATCAAAACTGGTTGGGTCATCAAACCATAAAAGGACCATCTTGAATTCTCATTTCCTTCCTCATCATTTATGCTAGCAAGCCAATAATCTCCATTTATAGTTCCAAAAGTCAGTTCCATGATCCTACGCAAAGTTTACCCTTGTCTATTTAGTGCAGCAAGGCATTCCTGCAATGGCAAATTCAAACACTCTCAAACTTTGCGGAAGGATCTAGAATTGAGCTTTGTAACTCAAGACCTTCTCGGCTTATTAATGAAGGCCTGAATATCCCCCGTGTCTTTAGGGAGAAAGCGAGTCTTGACTTTAACATTTTGTCCAATGACTCTGCTTTTACATTTCCTCAACATGCACACCAAATGTATTTAACCCGGAGTTTATTGAATGAAGGATTAGAGCTATTTTTCTTACTTTCGTGAACTTTGGTTCACTTCATCCTGCATATATTACACAATTCCGGCCTTCCTTGGCTAAGACACTACTTTTCCATTATTGTATTGAAGGCTAAATAGGTAATACAGGCAGACTGTGAGTTACAAACACTCAATTTCCAAACAACTCACAGTTACAAATGGGGGTGAGATAACAGAAAGTGAAAGAAATCTACCCCTAGGAAGAGAAATTAACCCCTAAAAGAGTTATCATAGGGAAAATGTGTCTTAACTGAAGTATTATAACTAGAGTTGTGTGGGGATCCATTTTCCTTCATTAAATCCATTCTTTTGTTATTTTCGTTACCTTCAGGAGCACGTAACAGGAAGCCCCGCTCCCGGTACAACATTCAGCTCGACATAAAAGCCAGTGGGAGCCAATTCTGGCACCTCGCCTGCTTTTTGTGAGCAGTCTCCTTGCCATGGAAAGAGCGTGTGTGTGGTATGCAGGCCCAGAAAGTGAGCACGCTTGCCTGCAGCTGAGCACCTGCTCTGAAACAGAACTTGCCTCCTTGCCTTGGAAAGTGTGTGTGTGTGTGTGTGTGTGTGTGTGGTGTGCAGGCCCAGAAAGAGTGTGTGCCTACTTGCAGCCCAGTGCCTCCTCTAGAGTAAGAAACAAAACTTGCCTCCTTGCTTTGGAAAGAGTGTGTATGTGGCATGCAGCCTCAGAAAGCGCACGTGCCTGTCTGTAGCTGAGTGCCTCCTCTAGAGTAGAGTAACAGGTAAGAAGCCTCCTAAAAGCGCACGTCTGCCTGCAGCTGAGCACCTCTCCGCTAGAGTAGAAACAGAATTTGCCTCCTTGCTTTGGAAAGAGTGTGCATGTGGCATGCAGGCTCAGAAAGTGCACACACCTGTCTGTAGCTGAGCGCCTCCTCTAGAGTAACAGGTAAGAAGCCTCCTTAAAGCGCGCGTCTGCCTGCAGCTGAGCACCTCTCCTCTAGAGTAGAAACAGAATTTGCCTCCTTGCTTTGGAAAGAGTGTGCATGTGGCATGCAGGCTCAGAAAGTGCACACACCTGTCTGTAGCTGAGCGCCTCCTCTAGAGTAACAGGTAAGAAGCCTCCTTAAAGCGCGCGTCTGCCTGCAGCTGAGCACCTCTCCTCTAGAGTAGAAACAGAATTTGCCTCCTTGCTTTGGAAAGAGTGTGCATGTGGCATGCAGGCTCAGAAAGTGCACACACCTGTCTGTAGCTGAGCGCCTCCTCTAGAGTAACAGGTAAGAAGCCTCCTTAAAGCGCACGTCTGCCTGCAGCTGAGCACCTCTCCTCTAGAGTAGAAACAGAATTTGCCTCCTTGCTTTGGAAAGAGTGTGCATGTGGCATGCAGGCTCAGAAAGTGCACACACCTGTCTGTAGCTGAGCGCCTCCTCTAGAGTAACAGGTAAGAAGCCTCCTTAAAGCGCACGTCTGCCTGCAGCTGAGCACCTCTCCTCTAGAATAGAAACAGAATTTGCCTCCTTTCTTTGGAAAGAGTGTGCATGTGGCATGCAGGCTCAGAAAGTGCACACACCTGTCTGTAGCTGAGCGCCTCCTCTAGAGTAACAGGTAAGAAGCCTCCTTAAAGCGTACGTCTGCCTGCAGCTGAGCACCTCTCCTCTAGAGTAGAAACAGAATTTGCCTCCTTGCTTTGGAAAGAGTGTGCATGTGGCATGCAGGCTCAGAAAGTGCACACACCTGTCTGTAGCTGAGCGCCTCCTCTAGAGTAACAGGTAAGAAGCCTCCTTAAAGCGCACGTCTGCCTGCAGCTGAGCACCTCTCCTCTAGAGTAGAAACAGAATTTGCCTCCTTGCTTTGGAAAGAGTGTGCATGTGGCATGCAGGCTCAGAAAGTGCACACACCTGTCTGTAGCTGAGCGCCTCCTCTAGAGTAACAGGTAAGAAGCCTCCTTAAAGCACACGTCTGCCTGCAGCTGAGCACCTCTCCTCTAGAGTAGAAACAGAATTTGCCTCCTTGCTTTGGAAAGAGTGTGCATGTGGCATGCAGGCTCAGAAAGTGCACACACCTGTCTGTAGCTGAGCACCTCCTCTAGAGTAACAGGTAAGAAGCCTCCTTAAAGCACACGTCTGCCTGCAGCTGAGCACCTCTCCTCTAGAGTAGAAACAGAATTTGCCTCCTTGCTTTGGAAAGAGTGTGCATGTGGCATGCAGGCTCAGAAAGCGCACACACCTGTCTGTAGCTGAGCGCCTCCTCTGGAGTAGAGTAACAGGTAAGAAGCCTCCTTAAAGCGCACATCTGCCTGCAGCTGAGCACCTCTCATCTAGAATAGAAACAGCTTAAATGCATAAAATAATAGGAAGGGGAGCCTGGGAAGCCCCCTCCCCCCCATAATGGGCAGATAGAAAATTGATCTTTCAACACCCCAGAGTGAAAGCAGATACCTGCCTTCCCGATTACAGGAGGCTCCCAAAAAATGGATTGGGGCCCCCACCGAAAGCCAGGACACAAAACATGTCAAGGTTTACCTGGATTGCACAAGCTTGGTTATCACCAATCCCTGTTTTTGGAAGGGGGAAGAGGCAAAATGGGACCACAAGGTTTGCACAAAAGCAAGAACAACCCATCTTGGACTGAATTTTCAGTATGTTTCTTAGTATTAGTTGCTAGGGTAAATAGAGTGTCAAACAGTTCAGATCTATTTATTATTATTATTTCCAGCATTTATACCCCGCCCTTCTCACCCGGGGGCTGCTGTGAGTTTTTCAGGCTGTATGGCCATGTTCCAGCATCAGTCTCTCCTGATGTTTCACCCGCACCTGTGGCTGGCATTTTCTGAGATTCTGTTGTCAGTGAAGCAAATGTAGCATCCAGAGTGGGAGATAGAACTCTTGTCTGTTAAAGCAAGTCTGAATATTGCAATTAGCAAGAAGAAAATTCTTCTTCCTTAAGTACTTTCTAGAACTGTTTGTCTAGCCATTTTTAGAAACATGAAGTAGGCTTTTTTTTTTTTAAACCAGCGGGAATCTGGAGCACTTCCAAAGCACCTTACTCTAGTGTACTAGGGCAGGTGTAGATGCAGTAGGACCAGGCCTGTAGCGAGGGGGCGGTTTTAGGGGTTCAACCCCCCCCCCCCCAAATTTTTCAGGTTATAAAAAAAACCTGGTTTACTCATGAATTTTAACTGGTTAACCAAATCCCCATGCTAAGTCTATGAGATGCAAAGCATTAAGAGTCCCTCCAGGCACTATCTCAAGCAGATATTGACAGGTTTGTAACGGGGAGGGGTGTGTGCTAGGGGTTCAACCCCCCCCCCCCCCCCCGAAATTTTCAAAACCCCTCCCGAAATTTTTTTCTGGCTGCGGCCCTGAGTAGGACACAGCAATGGAGTCAAACTGCAGGAAAAGAGATTCAATTTGAACATTTTGAAAAACCTACTGGTGGTAAGAACTGTCCAATTGTGGGAATGGCTGCTGCTTCCAAGTGTGGTAGAGTGGTAGAGTCCCGTTCACAGAAGTTTTTAAACAGAGCATGATGGCCATCAGCAAGGAATGCTTGGATTGTGTCTTCTTGCATTACAGAATGGAATTGGTCTGGATTGCCCTTGGGTCTCTTTCGACTCTATGATTCTTGATGAGACAGAAGACAAATTTACACTTATCACTTAGGTTGCTTTGGAGCCAGCAGAGAAGGAAGTGATTTCACTATGTGGGTGATTATATGTTAAGGCCTGGAACTCATCTGAGGCCTGGATGGTGCTGGAATTGGTTTGAGGTCTAAATGTTTGGCTGTGCATCACAGTATCTGCAGCTTACCCCAGTTCAAAGATTTAATGCAAATTTCTGCACACATCCTTAGTGTGTGTCGGCTCAACAATGTACTGCCAATCTGCCTTCAAACTGCATTAAGTGATCAGTGTAAATGTGCACAGAAATAGTTCAGAAAGTTAATACTGACCAACCACAAACTGGAATTTGGGAGAAATGACATGTGTCAAGAGTGTTTTGATTGGGTGTTCCTTTTTGGCAGGGGGCTGGACTGGATGGCCCTTGGGGTCTCTTCCAACGGTGTGATTCTATGATTCTATATGAGAGGAAAAGGCTGCAGGATTATGGGCCATTGAAACAAAGGAAGGCAATGGCTGAGAAGTGCAGACATGCTTTGCATGCTATTTAGGAGGTCTCAAGTTCAATCCCCAGTATCCTTCATTAAATGATGAGGCAGTAGGTGATGCGAAAGACCCTAAAAGGAGACCCTGGAGAGCTGTTGCTCGTTAAGAGTGAAAACGAGCCCGAGAAGTCGGCTTGAGATGACATAAGGAATCTTCTCACATCCAATCCATATATCAGAGCCACAAAGTTCATCTTTCAGACAACTTCACAAGCCATTCATATTGTGACATGTGAGGCTGCCTTAAAAACTGACGATGTGGCTTGGATAAACAGAGACAAATGAGGAATTAGAAAATTAAATAGACACACACTGTTGGGTTTTGGCGAGGGGGGTGAGTCAAAAAAGAAGAAGAAGAAGAGCATCCCTTGTTTAAAAGCTGTTGCAATTTCTGGCTCATGTTGGCTGACCTGGAATTTCAGACTGTAAAGGAAGACACCTCTGCAACTGGCAAGTCAGCAAGGATCAATATGGCCTCCTTCACCTTTGCGGCAACAACACAAACTTTGGGCGGCTGAAGCGTTTCTCTTTCTTGTGGGATTTATGGCTCGGGTCCCGCTAGATTGTTTTCATCTCTGTTCCAACAAGCCATGCTTGTTGGAGAATCACACTCTGACACTCTCCTAACCCCGGACTCAAAAGGAGGAGATTACAAAGGGGTCAGAATACCCCCGAGGGTTCCCCTTGGTAAGAACCTTCCCTGTCAGTTTGCCTTCTCATTTCCCGAGCTCTCCTCTGATTATTAGTGCACTGACGGAATAAAAATAACCTCATATTCCTACATGAATCATAAATAAAGCCCTTTTATTTCATCAAAGAGGTTGGCAGGTTTATAGTCCTCTGCAATGTCTGTGCAATGCGAATGACATACCTTTAATTTTGCCGACAGGCTTGTCAGGGTTCAAATGAAAAAAAATAGGAAAAGTGAGGCAACTTCTCAAAACATTTCACTGGTGCTGTGTGTGTTGGACATATGTGTGTGTGTGTGTTTGACAGCACTGTGTGCATGTCTGTATGTGTTGGAGAAATGTGTGTGTGTATATATATATTCCACAGCAATCAAGAAATCCAGCTGATCTTGTTAAGCTGCAAAACAGCCGTGTTCATAAATGTTCATTGCTCTGTGTATGGGAATTCGCTCCCCCAAAGACAGGATGGTAAATTCTTCAAAATGCAGTGGAATAGTCAGGCAACTTCAAAAATCAGAGTTGATTCATACAGCCCTGGCCAACATTTCTTTCTTTCTTTCTTTCATCATTTCTATCCCGCCCTTCTCACCCGAAGGGACTTAGGGCGCCTTACAAAACTGGCAGAATCCAATGCCAATATACAACAATACAAAAGAATAAAACATAAGCAATTAAAAACAGATTTAAAATAATACAAAATACTTGAGCCATTCATCCACAAAACCTTGTACATAAACCTTAGTCCAGACTGAGTTGAAGCCAACAAAACTTATTCTTTGAATTCAGGGCTGGTCCAACAATGAGGCGAATTAAGCGGTCGCTTTGGGCGCAAAACATACGGGAGCGCAGTCGAGACTGCTTTTTCTGTTGATTTCTTGTAAAACATGATGTTTTGGTGCTTAATTTGTAAAATCTTAATGTAATTTGATGTTTAATAGGCTTTTCCTTAATCCCTCCTTATTATCCAACATTTTTGCTTATCCAACTCTTACTTTTCAGTGATTGGTTTGTGGGGGGGTGCCAAAATTCTGTTCTCCTACACTTGAAAAATACCTAGGGCCGGCTCTGTTTGAACGCTTGCTCACATAGCCAGGTCTTCACTTTCTTTCTAAAACTCAAAAGGGATGGAGCCTGCCGGATGTCACTAGGGAGGGAGTTCCACAGCCAAGGAGCCACCACTGAGAAGGCCCTGTCTCTCATCCCCGCCAGACGCACCTGTGAGGCTGGCGGGATTGAGAGCAGGGCCTCCCCTGAAGATCTTAAATTACATGGTAGGTCATAGTGAGAGACACATTCGGATAAGTAAGCTGGGCCAGAACCGTTTGGAGCTTTAAAGGCTAAAGCCAGCAATTTGAATCGTACTCGGTAGCTAATCGGCAGTCAGTGGAGCTGACGTAACAGACGAGTAGTGCGCTCCCTGTACGTCGCTCTGGTTAACAACCTGACTGCCTCCCGTTGGACTAATTGAAGCTTCCAAACAGTCTTCAAAGGCAGCCCCACGTAGAGTGCATTGCAGTAGTCTAATCGGGATGTAACAAAAGCATGGACCACCATGGCCAAGTCTGGCTTCTCAAGGTACGGGCACAGCTGGCGCACAAGTTTTAACTGTGCGAAGGCTCCCCTAGCCACCGCTGAGACCTGGGGTTCCAGGCTCAACGATGAGTCTAGGATCACCCCCAGACTGAGAACCTGTGTCTTCAGGGGGAGTGTGACCTCATCCAGCACAGGCTGTAACCCAGTACCCTGTTCGGCCTTCCAGCTGACCAAGAGGACCTCTGTCTTGTCTGGATTCAGTTTCAATTTGTTGGCCCTCATCCAGTCATGGCCACCCTCCAGATGTTTGAGACTTCTACTCCAAAGATCCCTGGCAATTGCTCTGGCTAAGTGGGATGATGGAGCATGTACCTCAAAACATTTGTAGTGAGGCTTGATCTAAGTAAGTGGTTCCCAACTTTGGGCCCCCAAGTGTTTTGTACTTCAATTCCCAGAAATCCCAGCCAGCTTACCAGCTGTTAGGAACTGTGGGAGCTGAAGTCCAAAACACCTGGAGGCCCAAAAGTTGGGAACCACTGGTCTAAGTTATTCAAAGGTGCCTTAGACAATTCTGAAAAGACTAGAGAGAATGTGTTGCTCACTTGTTGTTAAGGTCTTTGAAATTGTTGGCATAAAATAAGAATTAAAGAATTAGCTGTATACTGATCTGTTTTAGTGAGTCTGATAAACTCTATTTTGACAATAGCTGATATTTCCCTGTGGTCTGTATTATTTGTTAAGATCTGTCATTTATGTTTTAACTAGAAATGCTGTGACGGCAGTATTATGCTCCCAGGGCCCAAACCCCAAAGCTATGGCTGCATATATTTCCAGACGATGAGAATCTGTAAATGACAAACAATCTCCAGATACATTCAGTGTTGGTCACATAGACTTCAGATAAGGATTACCATGTATACATTAGACATTACTCATGTGCACTTTGTCTTTATTTACATAACTCTGAAGTTCTATAAAATACTGGTGCTTGAAATAAACTTTATCTATCTCAGTTAGTGCCCCTTTTCCCAATAGGAAATGATGCAGAAATTAACCTAGGTGTAACTAGGAAATTTTCAGGGCTAAAAACATTTCCACAAAAAAACCAAATTTTGGGGGTCCTGATGGCCATTGGAACATCCCTGCAGGCCACATATGGCCCATGGTTCACATTCTTTCCCATCATATCTTTTTTTAAAAAAATCAGCAAAAGAGAAGATAGTTTTCACCCCAAAAATGAAAGGAGAAAGTTTGCAATGACCGTATCTCCCTATGCAAATATGCTCGACAAAAGCCTTTCTCTCAGTTTTGCCACCATCACAGTTTTGCCTGGTGAGGACACAAGTGAGAGCATTTTTTCTAGCTGATTCCACTCTCTAAAACGCTTTTCCATGGGAAGCTAGACTGGCATTTTTATTTAAGCAAGCTGCTCCAAGTCCCCTGTTGGGAGATAGGGTGGGATATAAATAAAGTTTATGATCCTGATGATGAAGATTGTTATTATTATTATTCTGTATAAGTGAAGGAAACCATTCATTGTGCATGTCTTACATATTTTTCAAATTTATTTTAAAATGTATTAGACAATGATGTGGTGGAGTCTGCTTTTCTGGAGGGTTTTTAAGCAGAGGTTGGGTGGCCAATGGCTATCGGTCAGAAGTGCTTTGAGTGGGTGGATTGGGTGACTCTTGTGGTCTCCTCCAGCCTTATGATTCTGTGGTTTTAATTGCTTGTTTATATTGTCTGGTAAATGTTTGCTCCTTTTCTTTTCAGGAGCTACCTTAGGCCCACTCTGACTTACAAATTAAATAAATCGATAGAAGCATTCAGTGCATTCAGAGTTCCTAGTAAGGAATGAGGACTTTCCAGCCCCTCACACTCTTTCCCATTCTAATCACATCCGTGGCCACTTCAGTCTGTAATTTCAGCCCTTCCTAAGGTAGGGAGAATGACGTGCCGTCTCCAAAGAGCAGTTTCATGCTCGAACTCAGATCTATTATTGAGCGGAGCAGCCTCAGCACGGCTGGATCACCAGGACAGATGTGGAAGACCACAGGACATCTTGGTTGAGTGCCAGCCTTGCGAAGCAGTCAGAAGGGGGGAACCTCTGAGTTACAAGAAAGACATGATTGCTTGAGCAGCAGGTGGAGAGCAAAAGACATTTCTGTAGCCACAAGCGCCCAAACCCAAAGGACCGAATGCTTCCAAAGCTCTTTAGCTCATCTCCTCCGCATCTAACCGACAGAAACACCTCAGGCCAATTGTTTCAGGATACACACAGCATACTGTGCCTTGGCCTATTTGAGAACAGAGTTGGAGTTTCTATTTTTGCTTTTCTTAAGAAACAATATGGTCCCTACATAACCAAATAAATGTGCCCATGGTTTCTTCAACTGCCTATTTTAATTATGACATATGCCTTCAATATACCAAAAGAATGAGAAAAGGGAAAATATTGATTCTACACTTGTGTATTTCTTTCACAGGGACTTTGGTCCAACATTTCATAGAATCATAGAATTAGAAGATATCACAAGGGCCATCTAGTCCACCCCCTGCCATGTAGGAAAAACACCATCAAATGCATGTAAAGAATAATAAAAGTACCTCTTTTAAGATGAGTAGATGGTATTTAGAAATTCAAACAGAACCAAAATGAAAAGGTAAAAGCCCCAATCATGTGGGTGGGTTATGCCAGTGTAGTCTGATACCACTGCAAGGATTTTTAAAAATGTTGCACAAGGAAACATTCTGTTTCTCAATTATGATTATTCAAAAATGAACCTATTGCATGGTTTTCTTGGCAAGATTTGTTCAGATGAGATTTGCCATTACTTTCCACTAAGCCTGAGAGAGTGTGACTTGCCTGAGATAATCCAATCAGTTTCATGGCTGAGAGGGGGTTCAAATACTGGTCTCCAGAATCACACTCCAATGTCCAAACCACTGCACTATACTGGCACTATATTTTCCCAGAGGAGCCCCCACTCCTGGCCACAGGAGAAAGAGGAAAAGGCAATAGTTGCTAATTTCTGAATACGGAGGTATAGCCTATGTATTTCTCATTCTTTCCAGCATTTTATAGGTCCAACATGGGACACCTGTGGCCAACAAAATAATATTATGGTCAAGATGTCAAATAGTATTAATGAGAAAGATGTTATAAGCTTTTGCCTGAGTCTATTGGGAAGGGCAAGTTTCAATCCTATCTCCACTCTTCCCTGCTGAGCTGACTGCTTGCAAATTGCATTTGCAGCTATGGATGTACACTGAGGACAAAGGGGGAAAGAGGGTGGAGGAGAGAGAACCTGGAGCATTTGAAAAACAGTTGAAGAAGTGGGGCAACAGAGGATTAATTGGGGCTGTGTCAGCCAAATCAGCACAGTAGTAACATATAGTGCCTCGAAGAAGCTCCGCAGCGAATCTGTCTTTGCCTCCTTAACATCAGTAGACATTGCTCACCTTTATGGTCTGCTATCAAACCATTCCAATCTTTTGGTCTTAGTAGGAATCACAGTCAAGGTTTGGCCATGATCCCAAAAAGGAAGGAGGTTGTCCTGAAAAGGCAGAATGAGGTGCTACAATAGTCAATCTGAGGATTCAACTTGACAATAGGCTTGTGCAGTTCAGATGAATCGATATCTGTTTCTGCTTGCTGAATACCGAAGGGCCCCCATATCAATTTTCCAGCACCTCCAGAAAACAGTTGCAGTGCCAAATGGGAGTTTTCATTTCGCAACTGAAAAAAATGGAACTATACTTTTAAGTATAGTTCATCTCCCACTATCACTGGCATTAGGGGTACAATGAATGTGGGGGGAAATGCAAATATACAAACTTGCTTATTTTAAAAAAGTATAGAACACCTCTCTAGGAATCACTACGTTTTGATGCAAAACTAAGAGATTCCAAGAGAGATATTCTCTCAAGGAATTGTTTCTTCAAGGGTGACTCATTGGAAAAAATTCAGTGAAAATTTATGATCAATTTGCACTGAGGGATCTTGAGATTTAAATCAAATCCACAAATCAAATATGTCAAAGTCAGACCTGCAAACATGAATGTCCATAATCTATAAATAGCAATCCGAATGATGAATTTAGCAATCAGGCTGGCTTTGTCCTCACAGCACAGTTGGCACTGACATGGTTTGTCCCAAGGGATTGAAAATCAGTGATTCTGAGTTGGATTGGACGATTATTATTATTATTATTATTATTATTATTATTATTATTATTATTATTATTATTATTATTATTATTTACAAGTACCACATAGGGCTGCCCCTGTTATCAAGCAAGGGGACACTATAACAATATACTCTAATATGTTATAGGATGGAGCCTCTGATGGCTCAGTGTGTTAAAGCACTGAGCTGCTGAACTTGCAGACCGAAAGGTCCCAGGTTCAAACCCGGGGAGTGAGCGCCCGCTGTTAGCTCCAGCTTCTGCCAACCTAGCAGTTTGAAAACATGAAAATGTGAGTAGATCAATAGGTACTGATCTGGCGGGAAGGTAACGGCGTTCCATGCAGTCATGCCAGCCACATGACCTTGGAGGTGTCTATAGACAATGCTGGCTCTTCAGCTTAGAAATGGAGATGAGCACCAACCCCCAGAGTTGGACACGACTGGACTTAACGTCAGGGGAAACCTTTACCTTTACTTTACTATGTTATAGGTACCCATTCATAGCTGAATGAAAGCTAATTTGTTGTCTTTTACTAAATCACTAATAAAGACTACATCTACATTGTAGAATTAAAGCAATTTGACACCACTTGAACTGCCATGGTTCAATGCCATGTAATCTTGGAATTTGTAGTTTGGAGAGGCACCAGCACTCTTTGGAAGAGAAGACTAAAGATCCTGTAAAACTACTTTTTCCAGGATTACATAGCATTGATCCATCCTGTTAATGAGATGTCAAACCTGATTAACCAAAAAGTAGTTTGTGGCACCAATCCACCCACCAGCCCTCTGCCTGCCAATGCAGCTCTCCTCCAAATCCAACTGAATTTGTATTAATGAAGCAGAAATCCAGCAGGAACGTGCTACTCATGAGGTGCTGATTCTAACTCGTTTTGGTTATACTGTGAAAGTAATTCCCCACTGCCTCACCTTGCTCTGTTAATTGCATATATTAGCCCTCGGCTGAAGAATAACTTAGCTTCCAATTTTGTAAAGAAACAGCCCTGATCATGGTTATTTTCGGCATATAAGTCTCCAATATGACTCTGTTTTCTAAGCAGACATTAATGATTCTAGAACTAATATTCATTGTTTGAAAAGCCATACCAGCCTTGGCATTTACTTAACCTTTTGTCTTGCGCATGAGACTGAGGCAGCCTAAATCCATTTCTTAATTAATATCTTCTCTTTCTCTCTCCCATTGTCTTTTTTGCTCACTCTCTCATTCTCTCTCACACACAGAGTCATTCATTTTCCCAAGCTAACATTATTTATCAAATCATTTGCATGTCACTATTAGAAAGGGATCCTCTTTGTGGGGGTGGTGAAAGCAACTTCTGTAGAATGCACTCCTCACGTTCTTTAAAAATGAAACAATTAAAGATTGTGTATGGTGGTCACATTTAACCAGATCTTGTGAATACTCAAAGTGAAACCAAAGCTTTACAAATGAGATCTCTTCGAATTTGACTGGGGAAGATGGGCAATGGTTATTTGTAAACCTAAGATGTTGGTTATGGGATGGTCTCAAGGAGACAAGTGCTGGAAAAATTCTGGTATCTATTTATTTCAATATTCCAGGTGTTGCCCACTGCAAGTAAGAGACTTTTCTCCCCCTGCACAGCTGGAAGTAGTGATTTGCCTCCTCCCCCGAACAGAGGCAGGCAGTTCCAACCAGAATTGCTCAGGGAGGGCACAGCTGAGCTAAGGTTCAGCCAGCCCCTTTACCTTCATTCTTCGTGGATCTTCAGCCCACCCATTAAACGGTATAACTTATGTTGCACCCCAATAGGACGCGATAAATCCATCAACTGTAATTCACATGGAAAGCATCCACCAAGGAATAGTGGAAATGAGATTAACACGGCAAGGTATACTCGAGAGTCACAAGGCATGATCTCCACCTAGACTTCCTGGAACCGGTATGGGAACAAGGCAAGGATCAAGAAACTGGAACAGAGATTCTTCTTCCAAGGATGGCAATGTTGACATCACAACGAGAACAGGGCACAAGGCACCTTTAAGGAGTTTTCAAGGCTACAAGACAGTGAGAGTCAGGACACTTACAACTTCACATGGGAACTTTGACTGAACATCGGAATGTTCCCCAATTTGCGGTTCTTCTGGAAGCACAACTTCAGGCACCTGAAAAGCCATTGGGCTTTGATCCAAGTCCTGGAGAGGCCCAAAATCCAAATCAGAATCTGAGTCAAACTCTGTCTCCTGTGAACAGCCAGATCCTGACGGCTGAGCTACAACAACTTAATAGTTGCCATAAGGGGCAGGTTAGGAATTTTTTCCCTCCTATGTTCTAGGGTTTTTTTTCGCCTACCCTATACTGTTCTTGGGGACAAATTGGGATGGTGCAGCAATTAAATAGGCTTCAATGGAAAATAGATAGGGGAATATACAATCGGACGTACACCCAGGGCATCCCCCCCCCCCAGGGTAAAGGCCTTAAACTAAAACCTTTACCTGGTTTCCATTTAGATCAGTTGAGGCAAAACTAAATGGCTTAGAAATGGAGAGAGTCTGGCCTCAACAACTTTGAGGGATGCTTCTCCAATACATTCCCCTTAAAGGTTGCTTGGGTTAGGCGAACTGGGAGCCAGGTGTTTTTGCCCTTATCAGTTAAGGGGTAGGCAGGGTAGGGACACTACCTCGGCTGTGTTACACCAGGTTCTCGACCTGCATTCAGAGTTTCAGAGTTAAATAGGTAACAATTAATAAAGTTTCCCATATTCTAACCCATTTCAGTTGTGGGGTCTCGTTAGGTTGGTCTTTCTTTTGACTAAGACCAAATAGAGAGGAATTGCAACAGTAAGCAATGTAAGATACCACATGTAGACAAAAAAAATGAAATGTACAGATATAGGATGAGTGAAACCTGGTTTTACAGTACATGTCAAAGGGATCTAGGAACCTTAGGAGGACACAAGTTGAACGTGAGTCAACAGCAGCTAGTAAAGTCAATCTGATTTTAAGCTGCATCAGTAGGAATCTAGTGTTTAGGGTAGTCATAGTTTCACTTATTCTGCTCACACCTCCCCTGGAATACTGTAACCATTTATGGGTATTACAATTCAAGAAAGATATTGACATGGTGATAAGTGTCTAGAGAAGAGTGAAAATTGTAAACAGTCTGGAAGCTAAGCCCTATGAGAAGCAGCTGAGGGAGCAGGAGGTGTTTACCTTGAAGAAGAGAAGGTTAAGAGGGGACATGACAGCCATGTTTAAAGATCTGAAAGGAGTTACTTGCTTTTTCTGATGCTTGAGATTAAGACATGGAGCTATGGATTCAAACAACAGGAAAAAATATTTCACCTAAACATTAGGAAAAGTTAAATTACGAGAAGAACTGTTCAAATGTAGAATATTCTGTCATGGAGTGTGATGGAGTCACCTTCTCTGAAGTTTTCTAAACAAAGGGTGGGTTGCTTTTATTATTCATTCCTGCATGACAGGGTTAGGACTCGATCATGATTGATTACACGATTGTACAGTATGATTTTATGTCAGATATTGTGATATTCCACCATAACACGGAAGCATCACTTTTTTGGATGACAAATTCCAGAATCCTATTGCCAGTGACCATGTTAGCTTGTGGTTACTAGATTATATATGCCAGAATATTGTTAGTTATTATTTATGTATTTCTTTATTTACAATATTAATATTCCACCCATCTTACTCTGAAGGGGACTCAGGGCGGATCACTATGTACATATTTATTTATTTATTTATTTTTCAAACTTATATGCCGCCACTCCCCTAGGGCTCGGGGCGGCTTACAAGAACCGGCTAAAATCAACAATTTAAAAACATCTTAAAACATCTTTAAAACATCTTTAAAAATATCTTAAAAACATCCTAAAAGCACCCTAACAGAACTCAAAGGCCTGCCGAAACAGGTGTGTCTTACATGCCCTGCGAAAAGCCGACAAGTCCCGCAAGGCACGGACTTCAGCTGGCAAGGTGTTCCAGAGAGATGGTGCCACTGCTGAAAAGGCTCTGCGTCTAGTTGCGTCTAGGCCTTAAAACTGGGGACTTCCAACAGGTCTTGGTCCTCAGAACGGAGGGATCTCTGGGGTTTGTAGGGAGTGAGGCGGTCCCTCAGGTACATTGGCCCTAGACCATGTAAGGCCTTAAAGGTAAGTACCATCACTTTGAAAGTGATCCGGTGCTCATTTGGTAACCAGTGCAGCTGCCGTAAGATTGGTGTTATGTGGCATCTCATCGGGACTCCCGCAAGGAGCCGGGCAGCTGCATTTTGCACCAATTTGAGCTTCCAGATCACCGACACAGGAAGGCCGATGTAAAGGGCATTACAGTAGTCCAGTCTCGAGATGACCGTAGCCTGGATCACATAGAATCATAGAATCATAGAATAGTAGAGTTGGAAGAGACCTCATGGGCCATCCAGTCCAACCCCCTGCCAAGAAGCAGGAAATCGCATTCAAAGCACCCCCGACAGATGGCCATCCAGCCTCTGCTTAAAAGCCTCCAAAGAAGGAGCCTCCACCACAGCCCGGGGGAGAGAGTTCCACTGTCGAACAGCCCTCACAGTGAGGAAGTTCTTCCTGATGTTCAGGTGGAATCTCCTTTCCTGTAGTTTGAAGCCATTGTTCCGTGTCCTAGTCTGCAGGGCAGCAGAAAACAAGCTTGCTCCCTCCTCCCTATGACTTCCCTTCACGTATTTGTACATGGATATCATGTCTCCTCTCAGCCTTCTCTTCTGCAGGCTAAACATGCCAAGCTCTTTAAGCCGCTCCTCATAGGGCTTGTTCTCCAGACCCTTAATCATTTTAGTCGCCCTCCTCTGGACGCTTTCCAGCTTGTCAACATCTCCCTTCAACTGTGGTGCCCAAAATTGGACACAGTATTCCAGTTGTGGTCTGACCAAGGCAGAATAGAGGGGGAGCAGGACTTCCCTGGATCTAGACGCTATTCCCCTATTGATGCAGGCCAGAATCCCGTTGGCTTTTTTAGCTGCTGCATCACATTGTTGGCTCATGTTTAACTTGTTGTCCACGAGGACTCCAAGGTCTTTTTCGCACACACTGCTGTCAAGCCAGGCGTCCCCCATTCTGTATCTTTGATTTCCATTTTTTCTGCCGAAATGAAGTATCTTGCATTTGTCCCTGTTGAACTTCATTTTGTTAGTTTTGGCCCATCTCTCTAGTCTGTCAAGATCATTTTGAATTCTGCTCCTGTCTTCTGGAGTGTTAGCTATCCCTCCCAGTTTTGTGTCGTCTGCAAACTTGATGATCGTGCCTTCTAACCCTTCGTCTAAGTCGTTAATAAAGATGTTGAACAGAACCGGGCCCAGGACGGAGCCCTGCGGCACTCCACTTGTCACTTCTTTCCATGATGAAGATGACGCATTGGTGAGCACCCTTTGGGTTCGTTCGCTTAGCCAATTGCAGATCCACCTAACCGTAGTTTTGTCTAGCCCACATTTTACTAGTTTATTTGCCAGAAGGTCGTGGGGGACTTTGTCGAAGGCCTTACTGAAATCCAGGTAGGCTACATCCACAGCATTCCCTGTATCGACCCAACTCGTAACTCTATCGAAAAAAGAGATCAGATTAGTCTGGCATGACTTGTTTTTGGTAAATCCGTGTTGACTATTAGCAATGACCGCATTTGTTTCTAAGTGTTCGCAGACCACTTCCTTGATGATCTTTTCCAGAATCTTGCCTGGTATCGATGTGAGGCTGACTGGACGGTAATTGTTTGGGTCGTTCTTTTTTCCCTTCTTGAAGATAGGGACCACATTCGCCCTCCTCCAATCTGCTGAGACTTCTCCCGTTCTCCAAGAACTCTCGAAGATAATTGCTAGTGGTTCTGAAATAACTTCCGCTAATTCCTTCAATACTCTTGGATGTAGCTGATCTGGCCCTGGGGACTTGAATTCGTTTAGAGAGGCCAGGTGTTCCTGGACAACTTGTTTCCCTATTTGGGGTTGGAGTTCCCCCAATCCTTCGCCCATTCCATGTTGCTGAGGTTGAAGATGGCTTTCTTTTTGTGAGAAGACCGAGGCAAAGAAGGTATTGAGCAGTTCTGCCTTTTCCCTGTCCCCTGTCGCCATCACCCCATCTTCTCCTTGCAGAGGCCCTATCGCCTCCTTTTTCTTCCTTTTTCTACCAACGTAAGCAAAAAAGCCTTTTTTGTTGTTTTTTATGTCCCTGGCAAGCCTGAGCTCATTTTGTGCTTTAGCCTTGCGAACCTTTTCCCTACAGGTGTTGGCTATACGTTTGAATTCTTCTTTGGTGATTTCTCCCCTTTTCCACTTCTTGTGCATGTCACTTTTGAGCTTTAGCTCAGTTAGAAGTTCTTTGGACATCCATTCTGGCTTCTTTGCACTTGTCTTATTTTTCTTCTTTGTTGGCACTGTTTGCATTTGCGCCTTGAGTATTTCAAATGCAAAGTATTTCAAATCACCGTAGCCAGGTTGTCCCTAGACAGATAGGGGGCTAGCCGTCTAGCCTGCCGAAGATGAAAAAAGGCGGTTTTGCTAACGGCAGAGACCTGGGCCTCCATCGTCAGTGAAGGGTCCAAGAGGGCTCCCAGACTCTTTACTAGTGAAGACGGGCGTAGCGCTTCACCATCCAGGATTGGCAAGTGGATATCCCCACTGCCCGGTCGGCCCAGCCATAGGATCTCCGTCTTTGCTGGATTCACCCTTAACCTACTGGAACGTAACCATCCAATAATGGCCTTAAGGCACTGATGAAAATTGTCGGGTACAGAATCCGGTCGGCCTTCCATCTTTAACACAAGCTGAGTGTCGTCAGCATATTGATAACACTCGAGCCCGAAATCTCGGACCAACTGAGCAAGTGGTCGCATATAGATGTTAAACAACAGAGGGGAGAGAATGGCCCCTTGAGGCACCCCACAAAGTAGAGGGGACCTTTCAGAGACCAGGCCTCCCCTCTCCACTCGCTGTCCACGGTTGTGAAGAAAGGAGGCCAGCCAATTTAAAGCTGTCCCCCTGACTCCAACAACGGCAAGGCGGTGGGTCAGAAGATTGTGATCGACTGTGTCAAATGCTGCAGTGAGGTCTAATAACACGAGCAACACCGACCCGCCCTGATCAAGCTGGCATCGAAGGTGATCCGTGATGGAGACCAGCACAGTCTCTGTCCCGTGTCCCGCACGAAAGCCGGACTGGAAGGGATCTAATCCGGCTGTGTTGTCTAGGAACTGTTGCAACTGCTCCGCTACTGCCCTCTCAATCACCTTGCCCAGGAACGAGAGGTTCGAAACTGGGTGATAGCTGGAGGGAACCGAACGATCTAAATCTGGTTTCTTCAGCAGGGGAAGAGACCACCGCCTCTTTTAAACCCTCTGGAAAGACTCCTTGCTCCAGGGAGCTGTTTATTATCTTCAACAGAGGATCACGTAATCCCTCCATGCAGGATTTTACCAACCAGGAGGGACATGGATCGAGGGAGCAAGTGGTCGGTCTAGCTGCAGCTATGAGCCTATCGACAGCCTCTGCGTCCAGTGGGATGAACCGGTCGAGGGTAGGCCCAGCAAGTGGCCATGGAGTCTCAAGTTCTCTCCTTGTATCAATTGTATATATATATGGCATACATTCAATGCCATACGACATACAGACTGAGACAGAGACACAGAGGCAATTTAACATTTTCCAGGTTCCGACTTCATGAGGGTATGCTCGATTCTGGCCTCAGGGGGAGCTGTTGCTTCATCATCCACTGTGACACCGAGTTCTTGATGGATTACTTCCTCATTTCCCCGCATGCTGCTGGATGATTTTGATGGTGTCGTAAATTAGTTAAATTAGCCTCCCCGCATAAGCAGTACCTAAATTTCCTACTTGATAGATGCAACTATCTTTCAAGTTGCTTAGGTCAACAACGAACTGGGCTATTTTTAATGGTTGGGCGCTCAATCCGACGTGGGCTGGCTTTGAACTCATGACCTCTTGATCAGTAGTGATTTATTATTGCAGCTGGCTTCTAACCAGCTGCACCACAGCCCGGCCCAAGGATCAACTAGAGTAGATCCTCTTAATCAAGAGAGTGAATTAACATGTGGAAAAAGCCAATGGATTCAATAGATCTTCTGTAGTCAAGAGTAACAATTGAATTTGTGTCTTCAAAATGTTTGTTTACTCCTGACAACTCTGTGAATTTCACACTGCTTTCTTCAGCAAGGAATATTCAGAATTTATTTATTTATTTTACTTTGTTTTCATCCCACCTTTCTCCTACTACAGAGACTCAAGGCAGCTATATTCAGAAGTGGCCATTGTCTTCCTCTGAAATATACCTACAGTACTGGCCATAGAAAACCTTTGCACACATTTACATCTTACCACACCCTATACATAGAAAGTGGGGAGGTTGTGTTTAGATAACAATTGATAGTTCTTTAGAAATATTTATATTCTTGGCCAATTGATCAGGTTGACAAACTAATCTTAATTTCAATGAATAGCCCCAACTCAAGTAGATCAATTGTTGAATAGTGCATTAACATGTCAATTGAGTGGATCTGCTCTTCTTGGAGCTATCCAATAAAGTTTAAGTCACTGAGTCTTATTTGAAAAGGAGGTTTATAAACCCAGTTTTAGGAATTTCTATGGATCCTTTGACACTTTATTTAGAAATTCTTCCACTAGAACAATGGTGGATGCATTTACTTTTCCAAAGAAGAACGTAATGAAGGGTCTGAAGACCAAACCTTATGAACACTTGTTAAGCTAGTCCTGGAGAAGTCGATTTAGCCATCTTAAAATATCTGGAGGGCTATCCTATGGCACATGGAATTAGGTTGTCATCTCTTGCTTTGGAAGATTATAAGTAATGGATTGAAACTTCCACGGAGTAGAGTTAATCTAAACTTGAGGAGAAACCATACAACAATACAAGCTGCTCAGTAGTGGAAAGGAGTACCTGGGGAGGCTGTGAGCTCTCCTTTGAGGCATATCTCCTATTCAGACAATGGATTGCTGTGATTTGCTAGTGGTGTTTAAATAGAGAATGGTTGACCCTATAGAAAGAACACTACAGAGTAGGGATGGAGAACATCTCATCCATGGCTGGGATTTGGCTCATGAGTATTTGCTATCTGGCTCAGAAGCTTTCTGTTGCCTCCTTTGTAAGAAATGTGGAGCTTTTAAAAAGAGAGATAACCACCTAAACAGTTTTGGAAGAACTTCCTGACAGTAAGAGTTGTTTAATGGTGGAATATACTGCACTTCCTGGCAGCACTGTTAAATAGTTCTTACCATCAGGAAGTTCTTCCTAATTTTAGATAGAACCTCTTTTCTTATAGTTTGAACCCATTAATCTATGTCCTAGACATTGGAACAGCAGAAAATAAGCCTGCTCCATCTCCAATATGACATCCATTTAAAATATTTAAATATGGCTATCACCTCCCCTTGTAACTTTCTCTTCTCCAAGCTAAATTACCCAGCTGCTTAAGCTGCTCCTCATATTACAGATCTTTCACTATTTTGGTTGCCTCTTCTTGACACAGTCTAGCTTGTCAATATCCTTCTTGAATTGTGATGCTCAGAACTGGACACAGTATTCCAGGTGAGGTTTGACTAAAGCCAAATGGAGCAGAACTATTACTTCCCTGGGTTTAGACACTACACTTCTATTGATGCAGTTTAGAAACATATTGGCTTTTTTTAGCCACCATGTCACAGAGTTGACACATGTTCAGCATGTGGTCTACTTCTGTGGTTCAGTGTGTGGTTCAACTTCTAAACATCTTTTGTTTTTGTTTGAATTCATAGGGTTGCAAGGGCAGAAAAATTAGTCCCCAGATCTACTTGCTCTAGATCAGGGGTCCCCAAACTAAGGCCCGGGGGCCACATGCGGCCCTCCAAGGTCATTTATCTGGCCCCCGCCCTCAGTTTTAGACTTAGCCTCGCCCTAAGTCTGAAATGACTTGAAGGCACACAACAACAACAACAACAACAACATTAACAACAACAACAACAACAACCATCCTAATTAACCTGACTATCTCATCAGCAAGAAGCAGGCCCACACTTCCCATTGAAATCCTGGTAGGTTTATGTGGGTTAAAATTATTATTTTTAATTATTGTATTGTTCTTTCGTGTTGCGCATTGTAGATGGTAAACGGAAGCTCTTAGGTGTGCCCATGAGTCCAGAGTCACCCTGCAGAACAATGATGCACCACTCAGATTTGCAGAACAAATAATACAAGAACTTTACTAATTCCAAGAGATCCAAAGAAAAATGGTATTCACAATGGTCCCTCTGATTGCTTACAGAAACCCAGCAGTCATAAACAGTCCCTTTTCAGTCCATAAATCTGCTTCAGTGAAGAATACAGTCCTGGTTCTTCATCTTCTTTTCCCAGTAGCAAACAAGGCCTCAGAAATAGCAAGGACTCTCTGAGTACAGAGCCATCTTCCCCAGGCAGTACTCATTCACCACACAGACTCACACTGAACAAAAACTTGTTCAAACCAGTTCTCCAGCAGCAGAACAGAAACAGTTTCAAATCAAATTACAGGTCTTTGCAGGTTCAGCCAATCGGCTTCATGCACTTCATTTTCCAGTTAACACAAATATAGCACAGTGCCTTTGCAAACCATAACATTTCGTTGGCCTTTTTTTTTTTTGCACTACAAATAAGACATATGCAGTGTGCATAGGAATTTGTTCATATTTGTTTTTAAACTATAGTCTGTCCCCCCAACACTCTGAGGGACTGTGGACAGGCCCTCTGCTTAAAAAGTTTGAGGACCCCTTGTCTAGATCATCAGAGGCTGGACTATATGACTTTTAAGACCTTTTATTAACTGTATGATTCTATGACACTGGAATGCTGCTGCCAGCCATCAAAGACATCAATGGTTGAAATAGACTATCTGGAAGGTCCTTCTGACGTTGCAGTGATACTTTCTTAATGATGCTGACTATTTTGTTTGAATAAGGCCTTGCCAAAATCAATTTACACTGGGTAAGCCACGGTGTAAAAAGTGTGGCTGGAGAACAATGCAAATCACTCAAGGTAGAGGCATCTTCCCCCCACAGCTCACCCCACCTTGGTGAAATAATCCTGCAGAAAAATCCCTGTCCACGAGCCCAGGCATTGAAGCCCCCCTGTTCCCCATTAATGACCGGCTCTTATTGTGCTGGGATTGTATTTGTATTTAATATAGATTTGGAACACACCAAGAGCCGCCCGGTTTCCATTGTGACAGCTCAGCGGCAAGATTGAAAGGTGGTGGTGGCCAGAGCATTGAAATGCAAATCACTCTTCACACACAGCTTCCCGCTGTGGCCCAAATTTGGTAGGGATCAGGTTCGGCAGCCTCTGATGAGGAATTTGTGATCCTGCCTTCACTGGGATTCACAAATGAGTTGCAGCTGAAGGTATCATTTTCGACAATATAATTGTAATGTTGGAGATTAAAGTTTGTCACCGCCGGTAGCCCCCCTCGTCTGCCATTATGTTTTTTGTGGGTTATTTTCCCCCCTTCTCTCTCTGTAACCCAGCTGCATCTCTGCAAAAAGATTCTCCCAGACAATATAGATGTGCACATCATAGCCTCCTTGCTCTGAAGTATTCTCTCCTTGAATATAAATATTGTTTTATCTCTTATCTTATTTTTCTCTCGCAAATGTGTAGGAGCCAGTGAACTTATTTGGGGGCTTCATGAAAGAAACCTCATTTTCCAAAATAAGAGGGTCAAAACAGGTTGGTGAGGTTTGTGGGTACTTTTTTTAAAGCTTGCAGAAAATTCTTGTTTGCTAATTACCACATGGAATTTCCAGGAAGACATAATCCCTTTCAGACACTCACAATATAGAAATGTCTCAGGTTACTGCACAGATGTCAGGATTGTCATTAGCAAATTTCTCTTTTCCTTGTATTTCACCCACCGCTCACAGGGACATACTTCAATGTTTCTGAAAAGTGAAAGGAAATAAAACTAACAATGAAGTAAAAATGAAGCAAAACTCCACATCAGCTGGAAAACAGATTGACAGCCCTGGAGATGGGAAGTGTTATCTCTCCTGGAAAGCAAAAAAAGACGCACAAACACAACTGACACAAACACTGAATTCCAGGTTCTATGAAGCTACTGTTGGTCTGATCACTCCACAGTGGAGCTCCTACATAGAGATTGCATACCGAAAATTCCACATCTGGAAATATGGGCTGCAATCCCATACATGTCAGCATGGCATGATGGTTGTGTTTGGTGACATAAGCAACACTGAGCCATCTGCTCACAGCCTACTGTACAACCTCTAAAGTATCTCAGCACAGCCATCCTTTGACTCATGGGAAGCAGGCAGGATCAAAGAAATATCTGACTATGCTCCTGAAGCCAGATGTGAAATTTTTACATCAGTGCTGAAATCCACGAGGATTTCCTGGAGGTCTCGGCACTGCATTTTACAGCTGGCCATTGGGACAAAGCCAGATGCTTCTCCAATCCTGTCCACTCTTTATAAGGTACAAAATAGCCATGAAGGGGGACTTCAGAATGTGGGGTGGGAGGAAAGAAATGCCAACTTCTACAGCACCCAAAGAGGGACATGAATATGCTTAAGAGAAACCTACATATGCATTTTGTTGTTTATTCGTTCAGTCACTTCCGACTCTTCGTGACCTCATGAACCTGCCCATGCCGGAGCTCCCTGTCAGCCATTGCCACCCCCAGTTCCTTCAAGGTCAAGCCAGTCACTTCAAGGATACCATCCATCCAACCTGCCCTTAGTCGGCCCTTCTTCCTTTTTTCCTTCCATTTTCCCCAGCATCATTCTCTTCTCCAAGCTTTCCTGTCTTCTCATTATGTGACCAAAGAACTTCATTTTTGCGTCTAATATCCTTCCCTTTAGTGAGCAGTCAGGCATTATTTCCTAGAGTATTCACTCGTTTGATCTTCTTGCGGTCTAAGGCACTCTCACACATGCATAAGCCACCAATAAGATACCAGTTTCAGTTTGATTGGATTTCATGACAATATGACACAACCGAATGTGTGACCAAATGCACTGTGCATGTGCATCCATTTGTACAACAGCACCGCATGTACAGTTCTGCTTCTTCAACCCTTGAACTGATGTTTGGGCAAAAATGTCCATTGGGGGCTGTACATATGGGTCAATCACCACCTGGATTCTGGCCTACACACTTAAAAGGGGGGCACTTTCTGCTCTTTCTTTATGGAAAAAGGTAAAGGTTTTCCCTGACATTAAGTCCAGTCGTGACCGACTCTGGGAGTTGGTGCTCATCTCCATTTCTAAGCCAAAGAGCTGGCATTGTCCATAGGCACCTCCAAGGTCATGTGGTCAGCATGACTGTATTTGCATGTTTTCAAACTGCCAGGTTGGCAGGAGCTGGGGCTAACAGCGGGTGCTCATTCCGCTCCTGGGATTTGAACCTGGGACCTTTTGGTCCACATGCTCAGCACTTTAACACACTGTGAGATAGCCCATAATCAGAGTGTGAAATTTACCTTTTGGATTCTAGCTCCCAGCTATTGCCCCCACTAACAAAGGTAGTAATTTTTTCAAGAGGGTAATAAAGTTTCCAAGATCATCTTGTCTGAGCTGCGCTTCCTTCTTCTGCTCTCCTTCCAAGGCCCCAGCAGGCTCTGGAATTCCCTCCCCAATGAGGCTGGAAAAACTCCCCTTTCTTGCTGTGTTTCCATCAGCTGTGAGTGGCTTCACACACAAAAAAAATATTCCAGAAGGATTTTAATAACTAAAGGCCTTTAAACACAGGGGTTTTAAGAAGGTACTTTACTGTCTGTGTTTTAAAAAACCTTTTAAAATCATTTTAATTGCTAATATAATTGTCTTTCATGCTGCTAATAGATCAATTCCATTTCCATGTCAAATTTTGAATGTTTTAACTTTGCTATATTTATTTTTATATCAAAAACCTCCTTGACTCCTGATTGATGGCTTTTAAACAGTGGGTTAAAGATGTTGCTGCTACTGCCATCTAAGAAGATACAAGTACATTTGCATCCGTTACCGTTGTGGGACACCACTACGAATATGACCAGAAAAGGACAAATACATATCAATGATCTTATACAAAGGAATATATTATCTTGGAAGGTGGTGGACACTCCATTTTAAACAGAGATTAGAGGTCCTTCAGGAGTGCTTTAGCTGTGTAGTCTTGCATGGCCCAGAACTGAATTCGATGATGATGATAATAATAATAATAATAATAATTATTATTATTATTATTATTATTATTATTATTATTATTATTATTATTATTATTTTATTCTTGTATCCCGCCCCATCTCCCCGTAGGGACTTGGGGCGGCTCACATGGGGCCTTGCCCAACATCACAATATAAAAACAAATCAAAACACATAAATTTACAACAATAAATCAACAATATCAGTAAAACCATCATAAAAACAATATTGCAGGAAAAAGCGTTAAAAACAGATATAAAACACAAGTCTAGTGGTTCCTTCCAGGCCTAATATCCTATCATGTTGTACATGAAAAACTTCATTGTTACTAAATGCTTTCAAGGTGACTTCAATGTATGGTAACTCCATAAATGAGGGACCTTCATATCAGGGTTGTAGCCAAGGGGGGTTAGGGGTCCAACCCCCACCCCCAAATTTTTTTAGGTTTAAAAAAAAAACTGTTTTACTCATGAATTGTAACTGATTAACCAAATCCCCATGAGTGTCAACTGAAGTTTATCTGTCTTGAGTGTTCACTGAAGTTTATTGATGGAGCCTGATTTCAAAATTATTTTGCATTATGGAACTACTCTTCATGATTCGCTAAAAAAAAGTTTCAACACCCCCCCCCCCCCCCGAATTTTTTTCTGGCTATGGCCCTGCTTCAAATCATCCCATTTTCAACAGCATTGATCACATTTTTCAGACTCATAGCCATGGCTTCCTTGACTGCATATATCCATCTGGAATATGGTTCATGTGGCCAAGCATTATTGCCTTTTCTAGTGCGTCATGTCTTCTCATGATATGACCAATATACAAGAGCCTCAGTTTGTTGTCAAAGGCTTTCATGGCCGGGATCACAGGGTTGTTGTATGTTTTCCGGGCTGTATGGCCATGCTCCAGAAGCATTCTGTCCTGATGTTTCACCCACATCTATGGCAGACATCCTCAGAGGTTGTGAGGTCTGTTGGAAACTAGATATATAAACCCCAATTGCCTAGTTTCCAACAGATCTCACAACCTCTGAGGATGCCTGCCATAGATGTGGGCGAAACATCAGGAGAGAATACTTCTGGAACATGGCCATACAGCCTGGAAAACATACAACAACTCAGCCTCAGTTTAGTTATCTTGGCTTCTTGGGAAGGTTCAGGTTTGATTTATTGATTGTTTTAAGAGGCCACATTATGCACAGAACTATTTTCCAGCACCACATCTCAGTAGATTTTCTTCCTATCATCTTTTACACTGTCCAGATTTTACAACCGTACATAGAATTGGGGATGGTGATGGCATGGGCAATCCTAACTTTGGTTTTGAATGGTCCATCCAAAACCAAACTTTGAACTTTATGCATGTGCAAAGCACCAAAAGAACTCTAGCCGTTAATGTCAGCTAACTTGTCCGAACGTATCTCCTCCTATGAACCAGTAAGATCACTAAGATCATCTGGAGAGGCCCTGCTCTCGGTCCCACCTGTCTCACAGGCGCGGCTGGTGGGAACGAGGGACAGGGCCTTCTCGGTGGTGGCTCCCCGGCTGTGGAACGCCCTCCCTGGAGATATCCGACAGGCTCCTACCCTGCTGGGATTCAGAAGGGCAGTGAAAACATGGTTATGCGCCCAAGCTTTTGATGAGTAAATGGCAAAGTTGACATGGACTGATTTAAGGATGTAGAATGAGGATCTCGGACGAATGGAATTAATTATATATACGTTTTTAAGGTTTTATAATGTGTTTTAATAATGTTATTAATAGATCTGTTATTGTTTTGTTTTTATGATTGTATTTTGGGCATTAAATTTTGACAATTTTTGTAAGCCGCCCTGAGTCCCCTCGGGTGAGAAGGGCGGGATATAAATGTTGTAAATAAATAAATAAATAAATAAATAAATAACTATTTGTTGATTGCAATTGTAACAACTTACTTTTAAAAAAGCAATTGTGCAAGCTCTGTGTGTGCATTGCTACAATTTACAGCAAACTTTACCAACCAGCAGCACCAGGTGGCCCTGTGGCTGGCGAACTGGTGAGTTGCTCTGTGCCCCTGACCCATTCCACTAATGGGAAGTCTGCTCATGTTTTCTCCTTCCCTTGCCAGAGGGCAGCTGGCCCTATAAATTTGTCTCAGATTCTTTTAAGTGCATTAGAGACTCATTTAACAAGGTCCCCCTCCTCTTTTCTCCTTCCCTAATGAGCAAATTCCCCTTTCCCCATTTGCGGCTCTAGAACCCTTGTCCCCCTAAAAGGTCCTGAAATGCAAGAGGGTATTTTACGATATAGTTAAAAACCGAGAGGGCCACATGGGGAAGCCATGGTCATAAGGCGAGGATTGTTAAGTAAATCCCAGCCTGTGGCTGTTTTTAATTTATTTTTTGTTTTATGTGCAAAGAGAAACTTTGGCCTTGCAGGTCTGGCTAATATCAGGGCCTGGAATTTTGTAGATGTTTAATCAGAGGCCATTTTTTCCCCGGACAGGAGGGGAGGTAAAGGGGAGCTGGGGAGAGGAATCTGTTCTTGTTTGCTTTTTTTGTCACTGCGTCTGGATTTCCTTAGCTGCTTTTCCCCCCTTTCTCCGTTTGCCAAGTCTGAGCCAAGTACTTGATTTCAACTTACACAAGACAGGACATTCCCCAAAGTGGGTTTATTTAGCTTTTAACAACCAAGGAGAAGGGGGGAAAGAGAGAGTAATATCCACACAAGCACTGTGTTTGCAGGCTACGTTTCTCTTTCCTTTTTCCTCCAAACCACAGATGCCATCTGCAATTTAAAACCACCCTGTGAATTCAGCATTCATAGCAGATTCCCTGATATTTTATGACCCATCATAGTTGCACGAAAGGCATTTCATTCATATATATATATATATATATATATATATATATATATATATGGGAGATGCTTTCATCCCTTTGCTGGTGAGGCAAGTAAATCCCCAAGTCTGTTAGCACGTGCCATTAATATGCAAATAACGGAGCCCGCACTGTTCTAATCGACCTCCCAACTACATGGGAGGTGTCGCTGTTGGAGCAAATTAGCTTTCTGTCATCTGCAGTCTTTCCACAACCTCCCAGGATTATATTTTAGATCAGAGACAATTAAAACATATGCCATGATGATGGTGGTGGTAGTTGGGTTTTTTTTCCTTCAAAAAAGTGTTGGGAACTAACTTTTAAGGAATGTTAAGTGAACTTCACCAGAGTGTTAACTCCTTTGTCATACCAATAAACCTTTCAGACTTTGTCATTTGCAAGATGTCTTAAATTATTTCGCCTTTCCTCTCCTTGTTTCCTTCTCTTCCCTCTTTCCAGTTTTCAAATTTAAGAAATGTTACTTCTGTATTCTCTTAGTCTCTAGTGTTTCCAGGCATCGGGTTGTAGTTTCTTTACAGTATACCCAGGGCAAAGGATGGAAGGAAAAATCTCAAGGCAAGAGAGCTTTCTTGAAGGGAAGGAGGAGGAGTCTAGTCTCATCTCACTTCTTTCCACTACCTCTTAAGATATTTCAAACCATACCTTGCACCCAAAAGGAGCAGAGTAGGGAAGCAACATGGTTTTCCTCCCTTCCAATAAGAATCCAGCTCCTCCAAATGTCATTTTCCTTTCGTCATCAAATTTCCAGCATTTCTAGGCCTCCAAATGCACAGAAAATAACCAAGGGAAAGAAAACATAATACATAGAGGAGTCTTTGGTGTTAATCACACCAGCCTGTTGTCTTGCAGCAGTCTCATTGTTCAAACAAACAGAAATATACTGGTATGGAAACAATCACTAGAGTTGTGCAAGAAATTCGTTCCTACCGTTTCTACCGTTTCTTTCATATTTTTCATTTCTTTGGGAGCGTGAAACAGGAAGCCCCCTTCCCGTACAAAAATCTGCCCAACATGAAAGCCTGCTTTTGTCTGCAGCCGAATGCCTCCCAGAACTTGCCGCCTTGCCTTGGAAAGAGAGTGTATGTGGTGTGCAGACCCAGAAAGCACTCGTGCTTGCCATTACTTGCAACCGATCACCTCTTATTCTAAATTAAAAGGTGCTCAGCTGCAGGCACTGGCAAGCACATATGCTTTCCAGCCTGTACACCACACACACACTCTCTTCCCAAGGAGAGTGTGTGTGTGACATGGCAGGCAGGCAGAACCAGAAAGCGTGCATGCCTGCAAGTGCCTGCAGTTGAGCGCCTATTACTCTAGAGTAGAAACAGCAGGTAAGAAATCTCCTTAAAGGAAGGGGAGCCTGAGTGGGAAGCCCCCCCCCCAATAATGGTTCAATTTTCAAGGCCCCAAATCAAAATCAGATATCTACCCTCCTGATTTTGGGAGGCTCCCAAAAAAAGGATAAGGCCCCCCAATGAAAGCCGGGACAAAAAACTTGGCAGGATTTACCCCAAATGCACAACCCTAACAATTACTATCACTTCTCTGCAATTGTGATAAGGTGCTGTTTTGGTGATACATGGTCTCACAATCACTCTTCCACACTGCCTCACTAACTCGTCCTTCTTACACAGCACATACTAGGGTTGTCCAAATATTCGTTATGTTTCTCGTTTCGTAATTATTTCGGATTGTTCTCGTTTTTTGAAACGAGTATTGAAATGTTTTCCCTGGGCGCAACTGGCAATGTAATTCAAACCATCGTTGGCCCATTCTCTAATTGTTTCTTAAAATTTTCGTTAAATTTTTTCCTTCCAAAATTTTTTTAAATATTTTTTTAAAAAATTTTTTTAATGTTTTTTTGTTTCTGCAACCTAACATGAATGGGAGCCTAGCGCAGCCTAACATGGCTACCGCTCCCTGGCCAATCAGAGACTTCCACGATGGCTGAAAAAGGTGGGGGCTAGCGTTCTCCGCGTGCACGTGGAGGATCTCTATAAAAATCCCCTCCCCAACTGAGCCAAGCCATTCTGGGTTGGGATACCGAGGAGAGAGGGTGTTTCGCGCGCACTGGGAAGCTGCTTGCTTGCTTGGGGGAGAGAGGGCTAAGTGACTGGGGGTAGAGTGTTTCTGTTGTTGCTGATTCAATATTGTGTTTTTTGGGGGGGAAATTGGCTGGGGGCTTGGGGCAGAGTCCTTGCTGTGGCTGGCTTTAGGGAACTTTTTTTTTCCCAAAGGACGTCTGCGTCCCTGCTAGTGCTGAGCTTGGGGTGCTTTCCATCTACTCCTGAGGGAGACCTTTTGCCTTTCTGTTTTCTTTTTTGGAATTTAGCAATCACCACATCAGCCCTTCTTTGCAATCCTGAAAGGGGGGGGGACTTGAAAATAATAGTTTCCAAAGGACGTCTGCGTTCCTGCAAGTGCATTGCTTCCCTCCCGCTCCGTTTGTAATCCCAAGCCCCCGGGCTGAGTGTTATTGCAGCAATCACAAAGACACACATTGTTTTCAAACCTAAAGGGTACATTGGAAGAAATAGTTTCCAAAGGACGTGGGGCACCCGCCAAGGCATTGCTTCCCTCACGCTCCATTTCTATTCCCAAGCCTTGGGCTGAGTTTTATTTCTGCAATCACAAAGTCAGACATTGATTTGATTCAATAGAGGGTCCACAGCAATTTATAGTTTCCAAAGGACGTTGCCAATCCTGTCAAGGCATTGCTTGGCGTGTGCTGCATTTCTAATCCAAAGTCTACACAAGTAGAAGAGGGACTTTTACAGTGATACAATTGAACAGGAAATAAGACTTTCAAACCAGGAACAGGTTTCTTCAAATATTGAAAAATAGTGTATTATAAAAAGTTATGAAAATTCGCCAAAAATCATAGGAGACAGGAAACATTCTGCAATTTGTTGAGCAAAGAGTGTGGAATGTGTTCTCCCACTGTACCAAATTAGATGAGAATAGCTCAAGAAATGAGGGCAGGAGACCCCCAGAAAAGTCCCCCTGGTTTCCTGTTTTTTGGCGATTGCGCATGCGCGTCCGCCATTTTAGAAACATTTTAGAAACATTACGAATTTTTGGAAATATCCGAAAATTTTGGGTGAAAAATTAAGAAATAATTTCTATATCGAAGAGCCGGCACCCCCTACTTTAGAAATGAGAATTGAAACATTTTTTTCCATCGATCGGACAAGCCTAGCACATACAGGTCTTTCAACTTTTCCATTTTTTGCCACAATTACACAATTACAAAATGATTTCATTTACACAATTTGCCACAATTACACAATTTCAAAATAAATATATTATAATAATAAATATATTACTGTGAGAGCTGTTCGGCAGTGGAACTCTCTCCCCCGGGCTGTGGTGGAGGCTCCTTCTTTGGAGGCTTTTAAGCAGAGGCTGGATGGCCATCTGTCGGGGGTGCTTTGAATGAGATTTCCTGCTTCTTAGCGGGGATTTGGACTGGATGGCCCATGAGGTCTCTTCCAACTCTGTTATTCTATGATTCTATGAAAAAATAAGTCAAACAATCTCTCCTGCTTCAGAATAGCAAGGGGAAGGGAAGGAGAATAACACCCCCTTATGCCATGTAACTGACAGAAAAACACAACTGCACCAGAAAATGCCCATCACATTAGAGGGAGTATTGGAACAGCAACAATATTTGGAGCCATTTGTGGGTTTTCCTCTAGAGGCACTCCACTCATGATTGAAAAGTAAAGCAGCAACAGGAGAGGCATGATGTTGTGTGAAAAGTACCAGCCAAACAAGCTATCAACTTACTGTAGTTGTGATTTACCATCCTCTTGTGATAAATTATCATCATCATCATCATCATCATCATCATCATCATCATTTCTTACCCATCTCTCCTCATGGCTTGAGGCCAGGCACAACATAGCTAAAAGCACACCATATAAAATAAACATATTAAGATTTATTTCTATTTTTTTTTGTTTCAGAAGTGACTTGAGAAACTACAAGTTAAGAGAATTAGCCATCTGCAAGGACGTTCCCCAAGAAATGCCTGGATGTTTGATGTTTAACCATCCTTGTGGGAGGCTTCTCTCATGTCCTCTCATGGGGAGCTGGAGCAAACAGAGGGAGCTCATCCATTCTCCCCAGTCTCCCCGGTCAGCAGTCCTATCAACATAAGGATTTGACGTATTGCACCACTGGGGGCGCCAGAACAAAACATGAGTTTAAAATTCATAGTTTGAAATGACTGGGTATAGTCCTTAGATGTGACCGATTTTCAGTACCTCACTCTCTACAAAGCTAGAAACGGAGGGACTGAAGGAAACAAGATTGAAAGGGACAGAATCCTCATTAGGGGAGCAAACCCCTCATATTCCCTTCATAGCTACATCCTGACAGATAATATAGGGAAATTGTGAGACATCCCAGAAATACTATATATAATGCATCGATACAGCTGCTTTGTGCTTTCTCTTGTCTTAATGTGGACTTCTCAAATTCTGTTTCTAGCATTCTCATAGTTGAACCTGCAGGATAGCTTGGTTGGAGAGAACTTCCAATGCAACTATTTACTAACATGTTCCACCCAGCTTTAAAAGAAAAGATCTGTTAGTCTAAAACCTGTGCATCTGAAAAATTCTTCTGCTTGATTTGGCACACAGCCCTCATACATCTGAAGGGAGAGTTGAATGGATATTAAGTAGAAGTAAACTTATTTTTGGTTTTTGTAGTGTTTGGACCAAAATCGAATGGATACAAAGGACAAGAAACCAAATTCCACCTAAATATTAGCAAGGACTATTAGGACAGGGGAATGGAATGTCTTGGAGAATGATAGATTTGATATTTTTCAAGGAGTAGACTGCTCAGAAGGTGGTGGACTTACATAAATGAATGATGATTCACCCCACTTCATCTCTATTCTTAATACATTCCATCGGAACTATTAGTTTCAAACCCAACAATTGTTACCTTATCACTAGGGCTGTGAAATGCTTCAGAGCGCCGTTTCATAATTCAGAGATTTGGATGATTTTGAAATACAAATATCTGAATTAATAATCAGAAAGGACCCCTCTGAAGCATTTACAAATCAAAACACAAGCTTCTGAAACTTTCTGAGAGATTTGCAAAAGGTTCTACGACAGACAAAATGAAAGATTTGTGGTCAGATGAGGTACCAACACCCTTTGGCAGAGAAGGTGAAAAACTTGTGAAACAGTAACTCTAATATTCCATAGCATGGAGCCATGACAGTTAAAATGGCATCAAACTGCATTCATTCTACAGTGTAGATGCATTCTTCTCAATGGATTACTATGGCCAAGCAGAGAATTGAACCCTAGTCTCCAGAGTTATAGTCCAGTGCTCAAACCACTACAGCATATTCCCTCTCTCGCACACTAAGAAATTGGTCCAAAAGTGCTTGATGACCCTTGAGTAAATGGTCTAGAAGAAACCCATTTCTATTTTTTTTTCAAACACCTGAAACTCCTTTGTCTCGTGCCTTCAGCTCCTGGTCCTCCTAAGCAGCCACTCCAGCCAGCTAGTACAACAGCTGCCATTTTAATTCTCTGAAAGCAAGAGCAAGCATCCATATTCTCTCATGGTAATCATTTGCAGAAAGTAATGTACTAAATCAGTGGGCGCCCTGGCCAGTTACAATAAAAAAATGGCAGCCCCACAATTTTAAGATGACATTGCTATGGCAAGCTAGTCATAATGTGCCTGAGTTACTACCATAAGCAATGGATTTAGAGTATTATGAAAATATATGCTTTCTTAAGTGCTGTGAATTATACCAAATAATTCTGAACATCTCTTTTACTAGGCTAATGAATCAGAGGGTGCGCTTCCTCATATTATCTGCAATCAGCTCAGAGAAAATGTATTTGGAAATTCATATTTCCTGGATAAATAGTGCATATTCTCTAATTAAGTAGTGTCTGATTATATAATGGAGGAAATAAAATGGAATGAAAAGACCCCCCCCCCCACCCCAGTTTCCATGGGAAGAGATGCAGATGGGGCACCATAAAAATAAAGAACATATGAAATAACCTTGAACAACCCTTGTAAGAAGCATTATCAGGACAGAGCTCAAAGTACTGTAATGGAGGGTGCAGGGGAGAGGTTTTATTTTCTGTGGGTCCTACTTCTTCTGTGCCCATTGATTAGAAGAACCTCAACAGTAATTTTGACAAGTTGAATACAGGAGAGGGCTCCTGTATCTTCAATAGTTAACAGGTCCCAGAGCAGGTAGAACTATGTAACATCTCCACCTTTCGCCACAACCACATAACACCTAATGCCATCTCTAAGTCTCAGAATTTAGTCTGGATACCTCAGGACCTGTGACAATCCTGAACTGGCGATCCTAAACATAGATGGATGGATGATCCATTAACACTTCCACTGAAGGCTCATCTAGACGGACCCAAAGGGCGGGACCTGTCTCAGTTTTACTGGAGGCATCCAAATGATGCCTCCGGCAAAAGTAAATTAATGTGTAGTAAGCTGGGCTTTCCCTGGATTACTCTGCATAATTAAACACCGTATTAGATGTGGATCTTTATGACAGATGTGGGTCTAATGAGGTGCTGGGCCTGTGGGGACTGACTGTTGTGATGGAGTCTTTGAGTAGTGATACTACTAGGAGTACTAGAAGGGGAAGAAAGACTACTCGTGAGCAAGACTCCGAGGAGGAGCGACAAAGGAAGCGGATCCGGGAAATACTTATGGAGCCTACTGATGATGACTCATTTGAGGGCTTTGAGGGGGATGATGGGGTTGAGATTCAGGAGGATGGGATGACAAGTTCAGAGGATGAGGATGAGGAAATGGACTGGATTAAGGTGTGGGAGATCCAGGACATCTGTGAAGAGCCCACAAGTAGTTTGACATGTTTGAGGGTTGGCACAGTGGGGATCCGGCTGGGTCTTGGGGAGTTATGGGTTTGAATAAAAGATGGACAGATTGGAGGGATCGGCAAGGGGCTTCAGCTGAAAGGAGGTTTGGTGGGGCAGTGCCTGATTCCAGTTCTGAAGACGAATTGAGGCAAGAGGCTTCAGCTACTAGCAAGGTGTTGGCTCATTCCAGTTCTGAGGATGATTTGTGAATAAAAGTGGGCTTGGGAAATGGGGCCCCTTTGCAGTAGGCAAGGCGTTGATGGGTATTCATGTGTCCTTGAGAGCCAGAAAATTTAATGCACACCTCAATATTCAAAACCCTGAAACCAATATATTTGCAGCTGAATATAATGTGCAGTGGCAAAAATTGCACTCTTTGTAATTTAGAACACCAAAGCTTCCAACAATGGAAAAGAAAACCTTGGTATGCATTTATACTATAGAATGAATCAACTTTAATTGCCTTGGTTGAATGCTATAGAAGCATGGGGACTGTAGTTTTACAAAAACTTGAACTTCCTCTGCCAAAAAATGCTAATGCCTCACCAAACTACAAATTCAAGCATTTGATATCAATTCAATTCATTCTACTGGACCTACTACATAGGCATTCCTCAGGATTGTTTACTGACCCATTGATTCAATATGTATGTAAGGATTCACTTACAATTTCCCATTGCTATCCATATGTTTTGGACACTTGCCACCTCCAGGGATTTTCTCACCAAATAAAAATAAAAACAAAACTCAACAACAAAACCCTCAGGGACAAAAATTATATCCCAATTAATCAATTGGGTTTGTCATTGGAATATAGTAATGGATAACCCACCTGCTACCTTAACAATCTTGTCAGATGTTCAGTAGAGAAGAGTAACTTGGTTTCTGGAGACGAGATAGTTTTGCCTGGCAGGTCAAGGAGTGCCCTTGCAGACAGGCCTAAAATCCATGATGGGTTTCCATATTAACTTGTTGTAACTCATTGATCCAGATCTTACTGAAAGGTCCAGATGGTTTGAAGTGTTGGGTCAGTGAGGATTGAATCTTGGAACCAACTGACACGATCCTCAGGGCCAATCCCCATTGCCATCCCGATTTTTTGGGCTCTAAGAGCTCAAGGGAGCAAGATGGCACCACTACCCTCCCCTCCTAGCCCCTCATTTCTGCTTTTATCCTTCCTCCCCTCTCCAAAGCTCCTGATACATCATTTTGACATGTCAGAAGCTTACATTGAGGGGCCTGAGGACACAGACAGTCCCCTCCAGTAAGTTTAGATTGGAAATCAAGGGGAGGTGAGGGATATCTAGATGCTCTCACAGGTCAACCTCTGTTTGACCTGGAAGGGCATGTAACCACCCTCCCTGCCCCTCCCCAGCCCAGAAAAACCTGGGATTTAGGTCCTCTGAGTGGCCTAAATCTCGAATGGAATCAGGATTAAATTGCAGTTCTTATTGCAATTTGCCCCTGTCTGGAAGGGCCCAGAGACAGAAACAAATGGAAACAGACCAGGGAAGTAAACTGTCTTTTTATGAAGTTGTATGCTATGAATTTTAAATTGTAATGTCTTGTAAAGTGGTGAGCTGCTACTTGTCTCGATAAAGAGATAAAAGTGGGATATAAATAAGCATCATCATTATCTTGTCTGTACTGCCCCAAGTTATTAAAGTGAAAAATGGGTCATGTCTATGAAATTTGATTTACTTTGGTTCGATGGTTGGCGTTGACCTATAGACTGTGCATCCTAGCTCAGAGGACCTATTATTCAGCCAAAGTTGGCCCTGGAATAGTTTAGGAAGTACTCATTCTTTGGGAACTCCATTCTTCAAACTACTGTGAAGGAATGCTGGAACCCATCAGCCACAAAGCTGTATGTGATGCTTTTGTCACCTGCCTCATCTGTTTATTATCAATGCTATTTATTTACAACATTTTTACCCCGCCTTTCTCACCCGAGGGGTGCTATAAGTGTTTAATATCAAACAAGAGTTTCAACAAATCTCAAACTGCAGTCATTTTCAACTCATAGTAGGTACTTTTTTTTTGATGAAGCCAATGTAGCATACAGAGAAGGCTCATGCCACATCTTGGCAAATGCAATACAAAAAAACTGGGGTGATCCCCCATATCTATAAAAACAATACACATGATTTCATTTATCCACAGTTTCACTTAATCAAATAGGGCTCCTTGTACAATAATTTAGGTAGGTTTGTTATTGGATTCCATGCACATGCATTTGTTGGCTCCAAAGAGAATTCCAATCTGTTTCCCATAAAGTGCCAAGAGAGTACAATACAGCTCCCATATCCATGGAGTATATATTTCTGGACTTTATATGGATAACTTGTCTAGCTACACCATTTTCTCAGTACCTCTGCCATTCAACCCATTGAAAATAACAGAGTTTGCATATGCACATGAAGTCCAATTTCTTTTGGAGCCAACAAATGCATGTGCATGAAACCCAATAACAAGCCTACCAAAATTATTACCCCTAACCCTCAACTTCAGGGGCAACTGCAGTCAGAAATCTCTTTTTAAATTCCCTGCAGTACCGGGGCTAAAAGGGCATCCCTTTGATCAGACAGACCGTGTTTCAAAGAGTAAGCTTAGGAAAAAGATGAGCAGGCCCATTTAAACTGTATTGCATTCACAGTGCATATAGCAGCCAGGAGGACTCAGTCCCTGGAACTATGCAAATTTTAGTACGGTGGTAACTGTGCTGAACTATTGTGAAACAATTCAGGCAGTCAGCAAACAGGGCTAATTGCTAGTGTGGGAGATATTATGGGTAATTTACTGCCCACTGAGGGATTGTACCTCGAAATAAGGTCCCCTCCCCTTTCCTCTGCTAAGACTTTGCATGTTAATGCCTGTTGCAATCACGTTGTGAGAGGACATCTTGATATGCGTCCATAAACACGCTCCTTGCCTCAGCTCTCATCTGAGATCCACTGATAGTTGCAATATTTTGAACTGCTGAATAACCACAGGACTGCAATTAGAGGAGGCTGGCATAATGTTTGATTATCTGAGGTCCATGGGTAGCGGGATTAAGGAAAAAAGAGAGAGAGAGAGAGAGATAATGACATGTCGTAGAGCTTATTCTGATCATTAATGACAAGCTGGGAGGGAGAGGGAGGTGTATAGATTTGTTAAATGTAGGAACATAAGAGGAACCATGTTAGACCAGACCAAAGGCATACCTAAGGTTCGTCTACATAGGCATTAAAATCCAGACTCAATCTGGGCTGGTTCCTAGCTGTCCCCATGATGTTTCTCCCCTTCCAGTAAGTATTGCAGGTTAAACTGGGTTAATCTGTTTTAGCTCCATGATAGAGAAAGTCATGAGATGCTTAAGTTTGTGTGGACAACAAGATTGGGTCCGATTTGGACCACTTTGTTGTCTACATGGCCGCCATGTGCCAGAAAAGTGGTGTATTGGTTTGGTGAGGCATCAGCATCATTTGAAGGGTGAGAGAGAGAAAAGACTCCAAGGTTGCTTGAAAGTCTGGAGTATCCCTGTAGATATGGGGTCGGGCTGTGGCACAGCTGGCTAGTAACCAGCTGCAATAAATCACTACTGACTGAGAGGTCATGAGTTCGAAGCCCGGGTCGGGTTAAGCCCCCGACCATTAAATAGCCCGGCTTGCTGTTGACCTATGCAGCCCCGAAAGACAGTTGCATCTGTCAAGTAGGGAAATTTAGGTACGCTTTATGCGGGAGGCTAATTTAACTAATTTACAACATTGTAAAACTGCCAGCAAAACACGAGGAAAGGAATGAGGAAGTACAGCCACTAGTGGACAGTGAAGCAAGAGCTCCCCCTGTGGCCAGAATCGTGAAGCTGGAAAAAAATGTTAAATGCCTCTGTGTCTGTCTATATATGTTGTTTGTCTGTTGGCATTGAATGTTTGCCATATATGTGTTCATTGTAATCCGCCCTGAGTCCCCTTCAGGGTGAGAAGGGCGGAATATAAATACTGTAAATAAAATAAATATGCACAGCAGGACTGGATCCAATTTGGCCCAGTTTACTGTCCACACAGGGCACTATCACCACCACCATTCCCTACACTCATTAGAAAAATGGTGTTTTAGTTTGGTGAAAGACCAGCAGTATTTGGCAAAAGCTAAAAACATTGTAAAACTACAATTCCCATGATTCCATACATTGAACTACAGCAGTTAAAGTGGTGTCAAACTGCATTAATTCTCCTGTGTATATGGGGGCAGATAGGGGCAGGCTCTCCAGTTCTGTTCAATTCGATCTACCTGTCTGTCCATTCATCCTAATGCTTTTCTAGCTTTTTTGTCTTTCTTCATTCATACATGCTGTTGTGTGTGGATATATTTGGCACATGTGCGTGTGTGGTACAGGTGATAGATCTGATTTATGACTGAGCAGCTTCATTTTCGTTATTTCACAAGAATATTTTAAACAGGGACCCGCATAATATTAAAATAAGTTAAAAATCTATGTAAAATTTATGAGAGCTTGTCAGGTGTAATGCTTGATAAAGTAAGTTTAATGCTTTGGAATACTCTTTTTCTCCAGGCTGAGTCTAGCAGCCTGAGTTGCTAGTATAATTTTAGAAACTCCTTTCCATTAGACCATTCTCTTATTAATGAGAGAGAGCCCAATTTAGCAATAAGGAGTACAGTTCTCTATGTTTTTCCCCTAAAACAATAAAATTAAATTGTAGGACCTATGCAGCTAGTCAGAAAAGGGAGAGGGTATATTTCCCTATTGTGCTTTTTCTCCTTTAAAAATAAAAATAAAATAAATGGAGGGGATGCCAAGTGCTTTTTAAATGTGCATTTCTTCAAAATGGTGTCCCTGTTGAAACAACAGCTCCATCCTTGTGCAAAACTAAAGACAGAGAGGCTGAGCTCCCTGGAAACATTATTTTCATCCTTTTGGATTGCAAGGCTGATGCCCTGTTTTGTTCCCTGACACTCTGTATTAGTGTGATGAGTCTAAACCAAATCCAGGATGGCTTATTTTCTGTTTTCATTTGGAGCCTTAGATAGCATCTTTCAGGGTAACTATTTGGGCCTCTTGATGTGATCAGCACTTCCAAAAGATGCATTTCTACCTGTGTTGTGTAAGTAGGATACCAACTGCAGCTGCCCAACTAGCCAACCTCTTGTTTTGATATTATAAAATGGGTTTTTGGGGTCTTGTTTTGCTCTACCATGCTGTGAGTCCTTTGTGTGAAGAATAAGGATGGGGAAATCTTCTTAATCTTTACCTTTATCAGAATGCCAATGACATTCTTGCCCCATCCTAACTCTGTAGCCATTTTTGAGATTTCCACCCCTGCTTCTTCTAAGTGGATTTGTATGGATTCCCCACCACTATCAAAATGCAGACATCTTTGTGCAAATGTTGACAAAATTACACATGCCTAGGCGGATAATGGATGTTTTTTTTTCAAATACATGCATTTTTGGTTATATAGTTGTAGTATGGTGGCGTGAGCATTGGACTGCAACTCTGGCCATGAAAATCCACAGGGTCACATTGGGTGAATTACATACTCTCAGCCCATTTTGGTGTCACCATAAGTCAGAAATGTCTTGAAGACACACAACAATGACAACAACAACAGCAGCAGCAGCAGCAACAGCAGCTTTTTTGAAATGTATGGACCAGCCAAAATTCTCTTGGTGACTTGCACTGATGTGTGCACAAGTTACATAAATCTATACCGCACAATCATAGTAGTTGGATACCACTTTAACTGCCATAGCTCCATTGTGTGGAATCCTGGGATTTATAGATCAGTTAGTGATTTAGGATTCTCTGCCTAGTGAGCTCTATTACATTATCCTAGCTTGCTGTAAAGAACTCTATATGCCTCACCAGACTACAAATTCAAGGACTCCATAGGTTGGGGTTATGGAAGGTTCAAGTGACATCAACTGTTTATAATTATGTTGTATAGCCTGAATTTTTAATAATTTTCAGCAACTGCTTAAGATTGCCACAGGACCCTTTATAACAGGGGTCCCCAAACTTTTTAAGCAGAGGGCCAGTCCACAATCCTTCAGACTGTTGAGGGGCCGAATTATCATTTGAAAAAAAAATACAAACAAATTCCTATGCATACTGCACATGTCTTATTTGTAGTGCAGCAGCAACAACAACAACAACAATGAAAGAACAATACAATATTTAAAAATGAAAACAATTTTAACCAACATAAACCTATTAGGATTTCAATGGAAATTGTGGGCCTGCTACTGGCCAATGAGATAGTCAAGTTAATTAGGATTGTTGTTGTTGTGTGCCTTCAAGTTATGTCAGACTTTGGCTGAGCCTAAGTCTAAAATTAATAATTTATTTACTGCATTTATTTACTATATTTATATCCCACCCTTCTCACCCCAAAGGGACTCAGAGCAGCATAACACAATATTAGCATTATATATTACTATATTAAATTATACCACTATACTATTATATAATATGTAATGTATAACATATAATTAATATTATTATATGGTATTACTATTAGTATTATATTGTATAATATAAGATTATTATAAATATTATATGTATATACAATATATTATATTATTAAATCTGATATAAAATATATTATAAAACTGAGGGCGGGGGCCAGGTAAATTACCTTGGAGGGCTGCATCCGGCCCCCGGGCCTTAGTTTGGGGACCCCTGCTTTATAAGGTAAAGGTTTCCCCTGACATTAAGTCTAGTCGTATCCGACTCTGGGGGTTGGTGCTCATCTCCATTTCTAAGCTGGAGAGCTGGCATTGTCTGTAGGCACCTCCAGGGTCATATGGCTGGCATGACTGCATGAAGTGTTTAATAGACATACCTATTGATCTACTCACATTTGCATGTTTCCGGCTGTACATCAATATTCTCATGGAACTGATTTTGACACCCATTCTGAATGTATGGATATAGAATAAAAGAATCATAGAGTTGGAGGAGACCATAGGTGGCATCTAGTCCAACCCCCTGCCATGAAGGAAAAGCACAATCAAAGCACCTCTGACAGATGGCCATCCAACCTCTGTTTAAAAGCCTCCAATGCAGACAAAGCTACCAACGCACACCAAGGCAGAGAGTTCCACTGCTGAAGAGCTCTTACAGTGTGGAAGCTCTTCTTAATGTTCAGGTGGAATCTCCTTTCCTGTAGTTTGAAGCCATTGTTCTGCACCCTAGTCTTCAGGGCAGCAGAAAACAAACCTGCTTCGTGTGACATATATAAATAGGGCATGGCCAATAGCAGTAAGGACCAGATGAATTTGGTGCCTCTGAAGTCAATACTTTGGTCAGTCCACTCTGGGTTTTAGTCCAAACCTTTAGTATCTAAGTTGCTGAATGCATTTTGGAAAGAGGCTTCAGCACTGAAACCCTGAGTGGATACTGCCCTGCTGTCATTGCACCTACCAGCCTCCATTGTTGGGGACACTGAAAGCAACACCATCTCCCCTCTCCTGCTTCATGGAAGAGATCTGCATATGTATATTGTGTGAAAGGATCATCATTGTGCACTCTTTTTCAGCTTTGCTGCTGCAGAAATCTTAAAAGACCCCTGTTCTGTTGATAAGGCATAGAAGCAACCCACAAATTCAGATTTTTTTGCATGGGAAGGGGAAAGCAAATCCTTTCATTATAGAAAAGTAAGCTTGAAGAAAGAGGGCTTTCTTCTGAGCTTTACATGTTCACATCTCTTTGTTATCTCAGCACATCATGCTACCTCTCTGAAACTCTGGAACAAAGTAAGACAAATGCTACAAGCAAGAGAAGACCTACCTTGGAAACCGAGGCTCTTGCAGTACAGCAGATTTATTGCAGATGAGAGCAGTAAAGTAAAACCACTCTTAGATTTCTGCACTGTAACATGCTTGGCCTCATTTTTTTTTTCCTTGCGGTTAACTAAAAAAAGATACGACCGAAGTAAAAGCGTTGACTTCATGTAATGTTAGGAGGCACTCCACTGACGAGGTCAATAAGACTATTTGATTCCCTGGATGTCTTTGAGGTCCAATGATTCAATGTTTCCTGAAGAAGTTTTCGGCAAAATAAGTTTCATAGAGCTTGGTTCCAAATCCAAGGCACAATCCATTGTCCACAGCCACACATACAATGTCAACCACAAGATTGCCAGTTACACAGAACAAGATGGAAGGAAGGTGGGAGAATGGATGATGTCCTAAAGCAGTGGTTCTCAACCAGTGGGCCCCCAGATGTTTTGGCCTTCAATTCCCAGAAATCCTATCAGCTGGTAAACTGGGAGTTGTAGGCCAAAACACCTGGGGACCCACAGGTTGAGAACCACTGGCCCAAAGAGAGGAAGAAAAAGGGTGCTTTTGCCCACTGTAGGCTACTGCTGGCTCCAGCCCTGTTCACCACTGACACATGCACTTGAACATGTTATCCAGTGAGGACATAGCTGTTGAAGACTATTGGTCATGCCTACTTTGTGAGCAAACCATGTTTGTAGTAGAAGGTATTCCAAGGTCTCCGTGAGTCTTCAGCATAAGTGCCAGCCCTTTGAACTGGCATCCCAAACAGACCTGAAGTCATTGACTATGTTGACTGGGAAATCTGCAAGCCGTTGCCTGAAAAAGTAACTTTTCTGAGCTGGATAAGAACCGCCTAACAACTTGCATTAGAAGAATCCCTAAAAGGAAGAATAAATGCACAGCAAAACACTAGTCAGAGTATCCAGAGGGAATGAATTTCTTCGCCAGACTTCATCCATCTTAAGCCTGATGAGATTTAAAGTTGGAATGACACAATCTCAAAACATGCGAACCCCTGGACCTGCAGGGGAGGATTTGCAAATCCGATATGCTCTGTGGTACGAACTGTCACTCATTTCATTCACTTCAGTCAGCCAGAGACTTTTTGCCCTTAGAAACTTCTAGGATGATTCCTTCACCACATGAGCTGTCCATACAAAGAGCAGGCCAGCCCCATCTCCTCCCATCGCTTTTCCTGGAGTCATGGTTGGATCTAAGAAGGTCTTGGGTCAATCCTCAAGGCCAGCCTCAAATGAGATCCTCATGCCAAGGAGGGAAGGGAGATGAGGAGCTACAAATTCCACCTTTTTATTCACACAAACACATCTGGGACAGAGACTTTTGTGTGTGTCTATTTGTCCTTGCAAGAGGCATTTTCTTTTTTTCACAGAAGTTAAATAGGATAAGATAATAAGGAAAGATTTGCTGTTTGCTTCAAGATAACTCACTCTGATAAGGCAGAACTGCCCTGAGCAGGAGGCAACACCAAGGTCACTTGCCTTATACTTCAAAAGACCTAATAAATAGTAGGCACACACACACACTCACACCCTGATCAGAATAGCTGGCAATTGCAAAAGCTCTTTCAAAGTAACCAGACATGTACTTAAGGTGAAGGAACGGGCAAGTAATCTTGGTATCAGATATTGGCATTATCAGGCACATATGACTGTTGACATTCCAACAGGATATTGTCTTCTTCTAGATCTCACTCCCTTGGTTCCTGGAAGGCAACTGCTTTTCGCTTTCCCTATGACTGGCAATTCCTTACTTAGCATTCTTATCCTCTACCCATTTCCACAATAATGAAGCAACATTATTTATTCACATTTGGTTGCAGAAATTGGGAAGGTTACTTCTTTTGAACTACAGTTTCCAGAATCCCCCAGTTTATATGGCAAATACTCATACTAGCTGGGGGGATCTGGGAATTTTTGGTTCCAAAAAGCACATTTTCCAAATTCTTGGTACTTGTAACTTTTTGACTTCTCTTTGAGGGCCCAGTAGAAATGGCATAGCTAATGTTACACCCCTGGGCAGCAAGAGCACTGAAAACCAACACAGAGGCCAATAACAATATAATATCTTTATTGAAGCAAATAAAGTTCCAAAAGAAAATAAGCAGAAAAGTTGAGCAAACAATTGACCTTTTAGGAAAGATCAAAATTAGTCAAATAAGTGAAAGTCTTATGTCCAATATTAAGGTCCAAAGTCCAGAAACCGAAACACACTCAACCTCGATTTGAGGATTAAGTGGGGAAAAGGAGCAAGGTAGCACAGATGAGTTCTCTGGATTGAATGTCCAAAAGCAAGATTTCAAGGCAAGGCACGAGCTAGATATGCTGGAGCTGAAACGCAGTCCAAACTTGGGCCCGGTCTATTCAGGAGTAAGCACGCCGTCAGGCCGCTTGGGATTCAGGAGCTAGAGACTATGATGTTTCTCAGTGAGAAGTAACGTTGACACCGCAAAGGAAAGTTCCCAGCGTAATACTTTTATTGAAGTTCATAAGCTCCCCCAAACCAGGTGCCTGACTACCCAATTCTTCCCAAGAGAACTGAGCTTGCCATAGTCACCGCGCCAGGTGCCTGACTCCCTAATTCTTCCCAAGAGAACTAAGCTTAGCCATAGTCACCACGCTCCGATAATCTGGCGCTTCTCCTCAAGCTTTGTCTCTGCAATCTCTCTGTTTTCAAAAAGGCCCTGTGATCAAACACTAACCCATCCAGAGAATCTGGGAGAGCCGGCACTGTTTCAAGGGCATCCTTAATTGTTGCTGGCTCAGCAATGTCAATAGAAGGCATCTGGAAAGGAGTTGAATCTTGCTGACTTGGAAGAAAACCAAAATCTTCTTCGTCCTGGTCAGCAATAGCCACAGTGTCAGGGGCCAAAGGTGCGTGAGGTATCACAGCTAAGAGGATTGCCCTGATTTTTCATGATCAGCTTTGTCTTACCATCCACTCTACTAAGAAAAAGGTGGACAGATGACAAACCAATAATGGCAGCAGGTGCTAACCTTGAAGCTAACCTTAACTGGGAAGCTCTGACCCTTGAACATTCTCAGTGGAGTCAGTGGTGACCAACAGTGCTGTGGAATTCGAAGAGGCATGAATGGAGGGTGAATGGGAGAAATGTGTTAAGCGGAAGGTGCATCAAGCCAAATTTTGTCAAGACTGCCTTCCATCTGGAAATCTATGTCCTCATTGTGAAAGAACATGTGGATCAAAAATAGGTCTCGACAATCACCTACGAACAGCCAAGACTTGGAAGGCAATCATACTCAGCCACAAGTGATAGCCTGTAAGAGGTGACAGGTGTTGGTCTTATTGAAGTTCAGCAGGTAAGAGCTGGCAATGGTTCTGGCAGTGAGGAGAACCAAGAACAAGGGGAGAGAAGAGATCTCCAGTCGAGTCATCTGCTCAGTCAGATTTGCATAATGGAGAGTCTACTATAAACATGGCAGATCTTTTCACAATAGAATAATAGGGTTGGAAAACACCATAAAGGCTACCGAGTCCAACCTCCTGCCTTGCAAGAACACAATCTGACCCCTCCATCCCTTTCACATATACTGTTTTCAAATCATGACAGGTGAATGTACAGTCAGAACTGCTTGAGTCTTATACTCAGAGGGGATGAGAACATCCTCTTTTACTTACACACCCAGACTTTTCTGTTCCCTGTGTTCGAAACTAAATTCTTCTCAGCAATCATAGCATATACTCATTAATTGCAAGCTTGGGGGCCGGGCTGTGGCGCAGGCTGTTGAGCAGCCTGCTGCAATAAATCACTCTGACCATGAGGTCATGAGTTCAAGGCCAGCCCGTGGCGGGGTGAGCACCCGTCAATTAAAAATAAAAAATAGCCCCTGCTCGTTGCTGACCTAGCAACCCAAAAGATAGTTGCATCTATCAAGTAGGAAATAAGGTACCATTTATAAAGTGGGGAGGCTAATTTAACTAATTTGCAACTTCATAAAAAAGTCATCCAGCTGCCGTTGGAATGAGGAAGTGCTGTTACAGTGGATGATGAAGCAGCTGCTCTCCCTGTGGCCAGAATCGAATATCCCCTCAGGAGAAGGTTAAATTGCCTCTGCGTCTGTCTGTCTCTGTCTCTGTTTGATGTGTTTATGGGCATTGAATGTTTGCCCTATGTGTGTATAATGTGATCTGACCTGAGTCTCCTTCGGGGTGAGAAGGGCGGAATATAAATACTGTAAATAAATAAAAATAAATAATACTCTCTAGGAGTTTAGTCACAGCAGATATTTATGGTAATTTCCTGTTTAATCATGCACACACACACATTCTCTCTTCCTCTAACCCACAGCCATTTTCTCTCCTCTTTTTTTCCTTTGGATTATGAAAAAGCATTTGTAAGTAAAGTTATCTTTTACATACAAAAAAAGATTAGGCTTGTTTTTTTTTCCTCTCTCCTAGGGCTATGTATGCTGGCCACCTAATCCACAACCACTCTGGAGCAGCAGAACTTTCTGCTGGACCCAGAGGTGGCCATTCACTCCATGCCAATGCCCCTTCCTTTTCCCTGGTCATATAGGCACCTTTGTTGATGTCAGCACAAGGTGCCCACAATTGCCAGGAGCTCTTTCAGATCTCTGTGGTTTTTCAGCAGTGGCAACAAAAGTGACACGGATTCAATTCACCCCCTTTTCTCTATGTTAATGAGCACATGGAAAAGGGGATCGTGGTGGTAGTCCAGGTGGACAGTGGTCTGCTCTGCATTGGACCCAGAGCTGTCCACACTGTAGCCAAAGTGCAAGGCTGCCTCACAGTTTAGTAAAATGCTGAGGTATTCCCTGATATTACTTATTCTGAGGCTAAACTGGTTCAGTCCAGCAGTGACGTCTGAGCCACTACAGATTTTGGTCAGTCTAGACAAGCCTCTAGACAGGCCTGGGCATTGGATTACCTGTTGTCCATCTTATGACTTGTTGATATCATACTCTGATTGAGAGAGTCAATACTCCATTTCACATTTACAAAGCCAAATTAGGAAGGAGGTAATGTGTCCCAGCACAATATTATTGTGTATGCTAACCCATGTCTAATGCAAAAGCCCAATAGCTTTTTAAAATACATGGTGGAGATGAACATTTCCCACCAATGGCATAAACTCTCTGCAGAAGTAAGACTGTGTTTTCCTGTGAAGCTACTGGTAGGGTCTTCTACACCAGACAGACTTTTGCTGAGGAGCAGGAGTTAATATGGCAAGTATCTACTGTGCAGCAACAATAGTAGGATATGTATATTACAATGGCATTGGATCCCTCCAAGCCAACAGCAGTGGCACCATACCCAGCAATTGTTGGTGTTGGACAGAAGTCTCAGCAAACCCCTTTTGAAGAGTTGGGACTAGAAATTGTATTTAAGATATACATTGGAATTCTGGTGATGCCATGTCATCAAGTTCCTTTATACGTATGGCTGTACTTTTTTTTAGCTGTTATGCCACAATTCACAAATGTATATTTTGAGTTCCACAATTATAACCTTTAAACATCCAATGATTTTATGATTCCTGCTTATCATAAAGGCCCTGAAACTGTTTGGCATGACAATTCCATACTTTACAGTGAGCAGCCATGCTCAAACAAGTATCTGGCCAGTACATCTCCATACCCAAGCATGAGGCATTGACATCAACACCAGGGATCGCTAGGGTCTGCTGCTATATTCATGAAAAACATTACCCAGGTCCTTTTTTAACCCTACCTACATTATGTGAAGCCATCTGGGCAGTTTTAGGGGCTTTACAGTAAATCTGACGGGGATACAGTATAGGTCTACATCTGGATATTTACACTATACTGAAGTGATATTGGATTGAAACTATTAGTTGCACAATGCCAATGTTTAGTAAAAGGGTGGTATAGTTCAACCACTAAAAACTGTGTGACCGTAGATTTACACATAAGACTTTATCAGAGAGAAGCTGCTCTCCCAGAGAATTCACACAATCTGGGATAGTGGCAGGATGGTCGCTCTCACTATTACCAGGAATAGTTACCAGGATGGTCGCCCTCACTATTCCACCTCTTCATTCTGCTACAACTGTAACGACTGACCGCTCCATGGTCCAGTGGCCATATTTCCTCTTAAGGATATAACACCACCATCTCGCATTTGCACTATGAAGGTTTTTCAACTGATTTTTCAACTATTTTTTTTACTAGTAACTTCATAATTCCAGAGTCATGCAATAAGAACTGTCACCAAATGTGATGGTCTGGCTTCTATGCTGGTTTGCCAACTTGTGCGATAAAGTCCAAAGTTGAAATAATGTGATAGAGTACAAAGTAGGAATAACCCCCGGTGGCGCAGTGGGTTAAACCACTGAGATGCTGGACTCGCTGACCAAAAGGTTGTTGGTTCGAATCTGGGGAGCGGAGTAAGCTCCAACTGTTAGGCCCAGCTTCTGCCAACCTAGCAGTTCAAAAAAATGCAAAATGTGAGTAGATCAATAGTTACTTATTGTAGAGTCTCTCTTATCCAAGCTAAATTGGCCAGCAGAACCTTGGATAAGCAAATATCTTGGATAATAAGGAGGGATTAAGGAAAAGCCTATTAAACATCAAATTAGATTTTACAAATTAAGCATCAAAACATCATGTTATACAACAAATTTGACAGAAAAAGTAGTTCAATATGCAGTAATGTTATGTTGTAATTACTGTATTTACAAATTTAGCACCAAAATATCACGATATATTGAAAACATTGACTACAAAAATGCCTTGGATAATCCAGAACCTTGGATAAGCGACTCTTGGATAATTCATTCATTTATTTATTTATTTATAGTATTTATATTCCGCCCTTCTCACCCCGAAGGGGACTCAGGGCGGATCACATTATGTACATATAGGGCAAACATTCAATGCCCATAAACACATCGAATTGAGACAGAGACAGACAGACAGACAGACGCAGAAGCAATTTAACCTTCTCCTGAGGGGATGTTCGATTCTGGCCACAGCGGGGAGCAGCTGCTTCATCATCCACTCTGATAGCACTTCCTCACTTCCTCATTCCAATGTTGTAAATTAGTTAAACTTGCCTCCCCACTATTATAAGTGGTACCTTATTTCCTACTTGATAGATGCAACTATTTTTTGGGTTGCTAGGTCAGCAACAAGCAGGGGCTATATTTTATTTTTAATTGACGGGTGCTCACCCCGCCACGGGCTGGCCTCGAACTCATGACCTCATGGTCAGAGTGATTTATTGCAGCAGCTGTTTACCAGCCTGCGCCACAGCCCGGCCCCTCTAGAGACTCTACTGTACTACTTCTGCGGGAAGGTCATGCTGTCATGCTGCCATGCAGTCATGCTAGCCACATGATCTAGGTGGCGTCTATGGACAACACTGGCTCTTCGACTTAGAAATGGAGATGAGCACCAACCTCAGAGTCAGACATGAATAGACTTAATGTCAGGGGAAAACCTTTACCTTTACCTGGGAATAATGTAGGATCTCAGCCCTTCTGTCGTGCATCATGACAGATAAACTAAGAAATTATGTATTTTCTGTCATTTGTCCTGAATGGGATGTGCAGAACTATGCAAGTACCAAATATCAGCTTACTACCTGTTGTAGAAGCCCTTTAAACTAGATGCTCTTGTAGAGACAGCAAGTGAGGCAACTGCATATGAGACAGAGAAAGAAAGAAGAGAGCACATGTGAGTGGGTGCAAAATTCTCTCTGACTTGTCAGGAACAGAGAGTCACATGGACCATCTTTGCTTTTAGCCCATCAGGAAGTCTGGATTTCACTTATCCAACACTTCACAATGGCTTAATGAGAGCTCAAGGAACACTAATAAAAGTTTAGACATGATTCCGGCTGCACTGGAGAAGTTACAGAGCTTTGGTTTCAAGATTATAAAAGCCAGCCAGAAAAATATGGTATCCAGCCGGCAGAACACCAGTGGATATTTCACTATCCAGAGATCTCTAATTACTAATAATGTACATGAACAGTGTGATACGTCCTTACAATTTCAGAACCCTTTTCAAAGATAATCTCTAATAGTTTATTTGACAACCTGTAAAATTATAGAAAATTATTAGTCTTGGGAATTATAAAAATCCCCACAGCACTGTCAAACAATAAAATTATAATTACCTGTGGGTAATTGAAATTTAACTGTTTTTATTGTATATTACACATCAATAGCAATGTAAGTTCAAGAGAATTCTCCTCTCTATTTTTTCCCTCTCTCTCTTTCTCCTTCTCTTTTTATTTTTCGCTTATCAGAGCTGGGAAAATGGACAGCACCATGGTGGTCTGTGAGCTCTTTGGAGTTTAAAGTTTGAAAAAAAAACATGATTAAAGCAGGATGTTTGAGTCTGTCATTAGGCCTACATTAAATTACATATCCAGAGTGTTAAAAATAAAGGGAACAAAAGCTTATGAACTGGTGCCTGGGTAGTTGGGGCTGTTATTAACCTTAGTGTTCTTATGTATTTCTCTTCTTTGCACTCCATGCTCCTTTCAGGCTTTGAGTAGGTTCGGTTGGTATAAACAAGCCCTACAAGGATGCAAAAACCTTTCTGAGAAATGTCCCTAATCTTATCAAAACTTGATTTCTTTTCTCAGAATCTCTCAAAGGTTTTGCCGGGCAGCAACCATACAGTTTCTCTTGTTCAGGGCTTTAGCTACCGAGTTAGGAGGAGACATGAAGGCATTCCCCTGTAAAAGTATTTTGCCCAGTGAAATTTTTGTTCAATTCCAAACAATTCCTAACTTTGCAGAAACTTAAAACTCCAATTGAACGTTTAAATAAACCATTGAACCATCCAAAAGAAAAAGGGAAGGCAAGGTTATCAGGGGAATGGAAACACAGCCCATACAGGCTGTCCTCCATATTCACTGCAAGCTGCAGGGAGAGGTAGATAATACATTATATTATTATTAATAATATTAATATTAATATATATAACAAGAGTAGTACACAGCACACAAGATCACTCTGCTGGCTGTTGTATTGGATCACACGTCAGACACTTCCCAAGTGTCTGGGACTATGTGATGTATCAGCAAACAATGCGTGCAGATCCAAGTAGGGTGGCCTTTTGCAGCTGACAGATGGTAATTTCATCAGCACTAATTATTTTTAAGTGCTAGCCAAGGTCTTTCAGCATTGCATCCAGTGTGCCAATCACCACTGAGACCACCTTTTTTTAAAAATATAATCTTTATTAAGATTTTCAATACAAGTTTTTATAAAAACGAAAGGGGGTGGTGGTAAGGGGATGTCGATAGGAGTAAAGGGAGGCATGAGTAGAGGAAGGGGGACTGGGGGGAAAGGAGGGAAAGGGGAGAAAGAAAAAAAAAGAAAAAAAAAGGAGAGGAAAGTCCGGGAAAACGAAGGATAATAGGGATTGGGGGGAGGGGAGTATAAAAAAGACTCCCGAGTCCTGTCCAAGGGGGGTGTTCCTGTTTTCCATATTTCTTATCTTTTGTCTTCATTTGACTCTTCGGGTTCTTTCGATCTATTGTCTTCTCTGGGTTGGTGTGGGTTGTCTTTTGTCCTTTTAGTTTTCTAATATAAATTAATGTAGAAAGAAAATTAGCTATGGTACTGCTTTTTAATAGTGTACATACATCTTCCCAATTTCTTAACAATTCTGAATGTATTTATTCACCTGTTGCCAATTGGTTTCTTTTCTTTGTTTTCCCTGGTATTTGGCTAATAAAAATGTTAGCCTATCCATATTTTTAATTTCTGCTATTTTGATTAGCCATTCTGTTTTTGAGGGTATTTCTTTTTGTCTCCAATATCTAGAATAAACGATCCTCGCTGCTGTCGTTAGGTAGGTCACTATCTTCTCCTCCTTTGATCCTGCCTGCATTTCCGAGATTCCTAATAAATAAAGTTCTGGTTGAATAGGGAACCTGGTTTCCAAAATTGCCTGGGTACTTTCGTGAATCCTCCGCCAAAATTCCCTAGCTTTTTTACATTTCCACCACTGAGACCACCTTGACTGGCTTGTGCCAGAGTCTTTGCAGTTCAATCTTTAAATCCTCGTATCACATCAGCTCTTCCAGTTGCTTTTTGTCGATTCTGCTGTCATCTGGGATTGCAACATCAACAATCCAACTTTGTTTTTTAACACGATCATGAGGTCAGGAGCATTGTGCTCCAAAACATTGTCAGTCTGAATTCGGAAGTCCCAGAGTAGTTTTATGTGTTCATTTTATGTAACTTTTTCCGGCTTGTGATCCCACCAGTTCTTTGTCACAGGCGGATGGTATTTGTGGCACAAGTTCCAATGGATCATCAGAGCAATGGTATAATGCCTTTGCTTGTAGTCTGTCTGTGCAATCTTCTTGCAGCAGCTGAAGATGTGAACCATTGTTTCATCTGCTCCCCTGCAGAGCCTACACTTGTGATCTGAGTCGACCTTTCAATTCTGGCTTTGATGATTATTGTTCTATTGGCTTGTTCTTGGGCTGCAAGAATCAGGCCCTCCGTCTCCTATTTCAAAGTTCCATTTCAGCTGCAAGGAAAGGTAGGTAATACATCATCATCATCATCATTTGAATACACCATGATTTAAGCATTTCGTTAGGAATCCCCTGCATGTCTCTATCTGCAGGACCTAGAGATTCCCAAAAAGATGTTATCGCTGGAAATCTCTAAGTCTTCCAGTGTAATTCTATGGGCAACATCCAGTGGACATTGACCATAGAGTTACACTGGAGAATCGAGAGATTCTTGGAAAGAACATTTAAATTAAATCTGTGAATAACCAAATCCACCAATGTCAAACCCACAAACGTGGAGGGTTAACTATATAAGAAATCTTAGTCTGAAAGATTTTCAGAGTCTTGCTCATTACAAACTTTGAGCAAGGAAGGAAAATTTCATTCAGAATAGCTGTTTTGGACGGACAATGTCTTCATTTATTGAGCTATCGTGGTATAGCGGTTTGAGTGTTGGGACAGGGCATTGGGAAGCCGGGAAATCCACTGATTTGTCTGGGACAAGTCACACTTTTTCTCAGCCTCAGTGGAAGGCGGACACCCTCTAAAAAAATCTTGCAAGAAGATCCTGTGATAGAGTCACCACAAGATCATCATAAGTCAGAAATGACTTGAAGGCACACAACAACAAAATGCTGTGTTTATTCCTTAGAGCTACTATGGTTTAGTGGTTTGAGAGTTGGACTAGGATGCCAAGAGCCCCAGGTTTAAAGCCCACTGGGTCACTGTGCTCAAGACAGTCTCTCCCTAAAGAGGAAGGCAACAACAAACTTTTGCTGGATAAATCTTGCCCAAAAAACCCCACTTTGATGTGGTCAACATAGGCCCCATCTACACTGCCATACAATGCCATTTGAAATTGCATGATATGAGTTTTAACTGATCATATAATGCAGTTTCAAACTGGCAGTGTAGATGAGCCCATACTTTGGAGTTGATTTGAAGCCATGTTTATTTTTTTAAATAAGATAGGCACCCAGCAGCAACTTCTTGAAAAAATAATTTGCCCTTTTCCATCGAACAGAAATAACGTTAAAATTAATTTGTTTAGGTGAACTCCTAGTTTATATTCAGATTGCTAATTCTAATCAATTTATAGGGAAATATAACGTTACTGTATTTTAATGTGAGCATGCATTATGGATCCATAATCTGGGAAATGAACATTTTGAGTGTAATATCACATTCACACACATCCACCGATGCACATGGAGCCCTTGTTCATCATCTCGGCAAACAAGACCCATAGGTCACCTTTTGTGCTGTGTTGTGTTCTGTTCATGGCTATATTTATTAGCATAGCTGACACCATAAATAAAAGTTCATGGGCCGCCGGCCATTACGGAGAGCATAATTCAGCCAGGTGGGTGAGGACCCCAGGAGCTGATAACACATATAAATGGCTTTTGCTTCGCCACTGTCATTTGTTATGTTTATCAGAACTTCTCAGGGGAATTATGGGCAGGTAATGACTGTGTGCCCATGTATCAGCCTATCAGGATGGATGGAAACAATCCTTGTCTGATAGCATTGCCATGAATAGTCTTCCACACCACAAAGACTTACTAGGTGCTATGGTTTCTTACAACAATGTAAAGGATACCCTCAAATTGTTTCATCATCAGTGCAGAAAGATATAAATGAGACATCCCATTGAAAAACCTCTGTGTGATAATCATATTGTGTCAGGAGATGGAGAGGATTTCTCTCCTCCTCTCTCCTGATGCATAATTTTCTTGTAGGAAGAGGACTGTGCTGCTGGTAAGTCTTTGCAGTAAGTTTTGTGGCCCAAATGTGGGGTTGGGGAGTGGCTGGTTGACATCCCAGATCAATCTTTGGCATCTTGGATCAATCTTTCCCCAAGGGAAAGCCCAGAATGTGGGTCGGAGTGGGGACTAGAACTCACACAGAAACAAATTATTTTAACGCATTTCTACGGGAGTTTTAGCTATGTCTGGAAGCACCCACGTTTGAGGGTATTCTGATCCAATGCTCTTCCCCTTCTTCACTTTTTCTTGATTTGGTTTACACAAAAGTGTATTTTGTGTAAAATACAATTTTACACAAATATGAGGCTTTTTTGTCAAAAAGTCATCAGACCATAATAAATAAACTAAAATCATTCAATTCTGGTTACTGCTAAGGTAAAGGTAAAGGTTTTCCTTTGACATTAAGTCTAGTCGTGTCTGACTCTGGGGGTTGGTGCTCATCTCCATTTCTAAGCCGAAGAGCTGGCGTTGTCCATAGACACCTCCAACGTCATGTGGCCAGGATGACTGCATGGAGCACCATTACTTTCCCACCGAAGCTGTACCTATTGATCTACTCACATTTACATGTTTTCGAACTGCTAGGTTGGCAGAAGCTGGGGCTAATAGCAGGAGCTCACCCCGCTCCTCGGATTTAAACTGCCGACCTTTCAGTCAGCAAATTCAGCAGCTCAGCAGTTTAATCTGCTGCGCCACCAGGGCCCCACTGGGTACCGTTATTCAACAATATTAACAAGTTGGAAATTCGGTCAAAGAAGTGCAACCAAAATGGTAAAAGGACTGGAAACCAAGCTCTGTGAGGAATAGCTTGAGTAACTGGATATGTTTAGTCAGGAGAAGAGAAGATTAAGGCCCTAAAATCGACTAGATGATGCTTGCTGAAAATGTGTGCTGAATTGCGTCATCTACTGAAAAATACAGGTTAAAAAGGTGTACTTAAAATCCAAGATAGGCATAAAAATGTGCATATTCACATCACTGTATATTCCTGAACTCACAAAAAACACGGGACTTCACTGCGATAATGTAGAATGCTCCAGTGCATATGCGCATTTTAAAATTCCAAAACATCTGATGGGGACTGGAACCACGGATACATAGATGGCTAAATGGAAGCATAAATGAAAGCAATTCCCATAGGCAACCATTCCTTTCTTCTCATATTTATGAAATTAAACAGTTTGAATTCACACAGTGGGCACCAGCATGGCTCGCAAGTGACCCCAAAGGGAAGTGGGGTTTAACAGGTCAAATAGAAAGACAGCAGGAGGGTGAGGAGAGATAATGACAAGAAATGTGCTTGTGTGCACATTCGTATATCCATAACCACACTTATGAGGTCCAGCGCATTTCAGAAAGTCAACAAAACTGGTCGATGTCCTGTGTTCATTTTGTGGATTTCTAAAATCCACTTCAAACAAACCTTTCAGGATTTTTTTTCATGTCAGGGGTGACTTGAAAAACTTCAGGTTGCTTCTGGTGTGAGAGAATTACCTGTCTGCAAGGATGTTGCCCAGAGACGCCCAGTTGTTTTGCCGTTTTACCATCTTTGTGGGAGACTTCTCTCATGTCGGGCTGTGGCGCAGCTGGCTAGTAACCAGCTGCAATAAATCACTACTGACCGAGAGGTCATGAGTTCGAAGCCCGGGTCGGGTTAAGCCCCCAACCATTAAATAGCCCGGCTTGCTGTTGACCTATGCAGCCCCGAAAGACAGTTGCATCTGTCAATTAGGGAAATTTAGGTACGCTTTATGCGGGAGGCTAATTTAACTAATTTACAACATCATAAAACTGCCAGCAAAACACGAGGAAAGGAATGAGGAAGTACAGCCACTAGTGGACAGTGAAGCAACAGCTCCCCCTGTGGCCGGAATCGTGAAGCTGGAAAAAAATGTTAAATGCCTCTGTATCTGTCTATATATGTTGTTTGTCTGTCGGCATTGAATGTTTGCCATATATGTGTTCATTGCAATCCGCCCTGAGTCCCCTTCAGGGTGAGAAGGGCGGAATATAAATACTGTAAATAAATAATAAATAAATGTCTCTATATGGAGAGCTGGCTCTGACAGAGGGAGCTCATCTGCGTTCTCTCTGGATTTGAACCGGCAACCTTCAGGTCACCAACCCAACCTTCAAGTCAGCAGTCCTGCCAGCACAAGGATTTAATCCAGTGTGCCATTGGGGGCTCCGCCAGCACAAGGGTTTAACCCATTGCATCACTGGGGCTTTCAGGATGCCAGGGAACTATTTGCTGGGACTGACAGCTCTGTTTTGGAGTTGCTTTCAGGTACCACAATTTTTTGCCCCACTTCTTTGTCCTGGAATATGAGGCTGTCTGGAAGGGCCCTAAGAGGTGACATGATAGCCATATTTTAATTTTTGAAAGGATGTCATATTGAAGATGAAGCAGTCTTGTTTTCTGCTGCATACAGGACACGGAGCAATAAATTCAAGCTACAGGAAATGAGATTCAGTGTAACCATTAGAAAAAACTTCTTGATGGCAACAACTGTTCAACACTGCTGCCTCAAAATGTAGTGGAGCCTCCTTCCCTGAAGTTTTATTTTAACAGAAACTAGATTATTATCTCTCTGACGTGCTTTGATTGTGTACTCCTGCATAGCAGAAGGGAGTAGGACTCAATGGTCCTTGGGGTCTCTTCTAACTGTATGATTCTGAGTATATGGTTATGGGATCTGTAGTTCAAAAACATCTGGAAAAACACAGGGGAGATAAAGCAGGATATTAACAACAACAACAACAACAACAACTCTGGCACAAGCCAGTAATGTGGTCTCAGTGGTGATTGGCACACTGGATGCAATGCCTAAAGACCTTGGCCTGCACTTGCAAACAATCGGCGCAGACAAAATTACCATCTATCAGCTGCAAAAGGCCACCCTACTCAGATCTGCACACATTGTTGCCGATACATCACATAGTCCTAAACACTTGGGGAGTGTCTGACATGTGATCCAATACAACAGCTAGCATAGTGATTTTGTTTTCTGTGTACTAATATTGTTGTGTATCAAATAATAATAGTAATAATTTCCAACCCTGAGAAAATACAGGTGGAGGAAAACTGTAGTCCAGCAAAGTCCAAAGTACTCCTAGTGAAGCCATGGAAGGCAGTTTCCAGACTAAATAGCCTGACCACTTGCCCTGTAGTATTGTTCTACAAATGTCTGCAAATAATACAAAACTCAAACAAATGAAAATGGATGAATAGTAGTTAATACACTTCAGAAATGAAAGGTTCCCCCTGCCTCGTTTTGCATTGGAGTTAATTTCCACAAATCTTCCTTTTTTCTAGAAACAGATCTTGCTTCGGTTGTACCTGCCCATTTATTGTCGATGACAACCTAATAAAATGAAGTCCCTTTAATAAACACTGTATCAGAATATCCCATCTTTTTTATGTGGCAGCGTAAATTTCCACCCCTGAAAGAAACATTTAACATTCCCGCTATTTTAATACTTTTAATAAATATTTGCAATTCCTGTGATAAGGCAGAAAATGCACCGTCTCCAAAATTTATGTGGCTGCTGGCAGGTGGCCATTTTCCAATTTTCTGTCTCACTAATACACATTTATTATGTATTTCCAAATGCCCCCGTTTGCTATTTGGCTTGTCATTAAAATGCCATTTCCTTTGCAAGAGACAAAGAGAAGAAAGTTACACAAAGGAATCTCGCCTGGGCCTTGGCCTGCCAACGGAGAAGACAAAGCAGGGGGGTCTTGAGAGATGACAAACAGAACTTGTCAGAGCAGTCCCTTTAGTGCAAGGCATAATAATCGGGATCAAGGATTCTGTTTCTGGATTATCAACACAAAATGCAGCTGGTTTTCAGCATGGCCTCCCACCCTCTAGAACAGCAAGCAGCAGCACCGGGATCTCACTATTATGCCCAAGGTGGCCAGTAGTCCTCCATGCCTGGTTCTCAAAAATTGTGATTTTTTTGATGTTTTATAATACACAGAGACCCAGCAACTAATTTAAAAATAAATTGTTGTACTGCAAGTTTTCCAGAAATGTCCAAAAAAGGTCAATCTATGGGCTTTTGCTGTGTGGAGGGATACAGAGACATCCTTGGGTGGCTACATGTGACCCTAAAGTCATATTTTCCATATCTTTGCTGTAGAATATCTAGCATACCATTTCCCCTACCCCATACATTATGTTGTACAACAGTAAAACATCCATGATGCATTATAAGGTGCAGGTTAAGAATGTGCATTGAATGGTACTCATATATACATCCACCTCATATATAAGATGTTGCCCCTGGTGGCACAGTGTGTTAAAGCACTGAGCTGCTGAACTTGTGGACCAAAAGGTCCCAGGTTCAAATCCTGGGAGCGGAGTGAGCACCCGCTGTTAACTCCAGCTTTTGCCAACCTAGCAGTTTGAAAACATGCCAATGTGAGTAGATCAATAGGTACCGCTCCGGCGAGAAGGTAACGCCACTCCATGCAGTCATGCCGGCCACATGACCTTGGAGGTGTCTATGGACAATGCCGGCTCTTCGGCTTAGAAATGGAGATGAGCACCAACCCCCATAGTCGGTCACTTAACGTCAGGGGAAAACCTTTACCTTTACCATATATAAGCCAAGTGCAGGTTCTGGGAAGCAAAATAATGGGTTTGGAAGGTCCCGAAGATACTTGGAAATCCAGAATTCTCTTAATTGGGATTTCTTTAAACTAAAAATCATGTTTTCCAATCTTTTATTTTATTTATTTTATTTTATTTGAAGATTTCTGAATGTATTCCCATCTCTATCATGAGGTGAAAAAAATGAGCTGAAACCATTATCAACAAGGGAAAGAAAAATTGCAAATATGCATTAACTCCTCATAGAGAAGTATTACAGAAGTTAGATCTAGATCCTTCAAGATGATCAGAAAGGCCCTAAGGAATCTTTGCAAACTCAATCACCTTCTTTGAAAGTGTTACTCACTCTTTGTGTGACAGGATAATCCTATGTAGAACGTATATTGGCATCTACTATGGGATGGCCAAAGAAGGAATTGAAAAAGAGTCTGAATTTTCCATGTGAATTATGGTAATTTATATTTAACCCCCTCCCCCCAATCTACTAATGTGAGATCAAACTGTAGAGCAGACCAGTGTGGTCTATACTCTGATGACATATTATCCAAGGTGTTTTCTTTGACCTCCACTTCCATTCATTCAATTACATTGACGACTTGGTTAGATTTGGTCCATTTTGAGCAAATTAGCTGAACGAATCAAATGCAAACTGGAACTAATCAGGGCTGAAGTTGGAACTAATCAGCAGAATTGAAATCAAGACTCAGTGGAATCTTGTATAAATATTAGTGAAAGAAGGGTGGGATTACATTTAGGATTCACATTTGCATAGTCATCTCTTAAAATTAACTTTCTTCACATATTTGTGAGAAATGATATTCTCATGAGACAGTGGCTGGAATCCTGTTGGTGTCATACATGTGTAGTTATACTTTTTTTGGCTATTGTGCAATGGATATATTCAGTTCAGGGCTGGCTACATGTGGTCCCACCAGTTTAACCATCTCACATGGATCTAGATCAGTGGCTCTCAATCTGGAGTCCCCAGATGTTTTTGGCCTTCAACTCCCAGAAATCCTAACAGCTGGAAAACTGGTTGGGATTTCTGGGAGTTTTGGGACAAAAACATCTGGGGACCCCAGGTTGAGAACTACTGATCTAGATGGTGTTGTTTATCCCAAGTACAGCAAAATGATTGGGTCAACTGGATTTACATACATGTTGACTCAGCTTTCAACAATTGCTTTCAACAATTGTCATGGCCCATCATCCTTGAGAGTTCAACTTCATTGGAAGACTTAGCTTGGGAGGAGTCACAGAAGATGTGTGATAGCAACTAAAATCCTTCTTTCAACAATTGCTTCAATTATCATGGCTTGCCCTCCTTGAGAGTTCAACTTCATTGGAAGATGAACCAGACTTAGCTTGGGAGGAGTCACAGCAGATGTGTGATAGTCAACCAAAATCTTTCTTCTCTTCAGCAATTCAGGTTGGGTCTTAGCAGAAAAAGGAGCTTGAAGACCCTTATTTCGTCTGCGAGGCACTGCTTTGGGCCAAACTCTTAAGCCTCCACCATGGCCTAATGCAATGCACCAGCAGTCTTTGGCAAAAAAGACTAAAGATCTTATAAAACTGCAAGTCATGTGACTCTATAGCATTGAGTCATGGCAGTTAAAGTGGTGTCAACCTGCATTAATTCTAGAGTGTGGATCTGTATGTTTTGCCTGACATTCTTCAATAAATATGCAATTCCTTTCACTCTCTGTTGAATTTATTGCCTCTACGTCCTAAAAGAGCTAGCCACTTTTGCAGTATATGAAGCCTCCCCATTTGATTTAAATCATGGGTAAAATAGTAATTAGGGAAGTAATCCTATATGTATCTGGTTTCTGAGCCAATTAAAGCTTTCAATACAACACCAACCCAAGACCTGGTGGGTTTCCATGAAGTTGTGGGATGCCATCAGACAAGACTGAAGAATTCCTGGGATCCAGAGAATGGAGTAGCAGCTGAGGAGAAATGGGCATGATCCAGGTCTCATATTACATTTTGTCTCTGCCCAAACACACAGGGTATCTGTATATGTATAGCCTGGGTATATATACAGCAAATTTCCTACCTATCCCCAAAAATGCCATCCAAGGTCCTCTCTACATAAAAAAAAAAAAATCACACTCACATTAAAGCTGCCTTGATCTCGATAAACAACTTTGGCAGTAAAAGCATTTTTTTTAGAGTTCTTGTTCAATCTGAACTGTTGTTATGCTTTGCTATTCATGTACAATCTAGAGGAGGCTGGCTTCAGGGAGCAGAAATGGGCCAGGTTTATTAGTGATGTGTGTGGTATTTGTTTCATCTGTTTCATTCGTCTATTCATTCAGTATTGTCTATTAGTTTAGTATCATCCAGGTCTACTTCCCCATGATAGCTGATGTGTGCCAATGGATATTAATAATAATAATATTATAATAATAATAGTACTCTGGGGAAGTTGGTGGGCTAAAAGGGGTTGAAATGACCCAGTGTGTGGCAATTTTCACCCCTCTAGCCCAAAAACTGAGTGGGAGGGGGGGGGAATGAGCCTTGGAAGCCCTCTCATTGGTCCAAAAATTTTCGGTTTTTTGTAAGTAAGACGAAAATTCTATTCATATAGGCGCCCTGTTTTTCCAAAACTGGGACAAATACAAAACTGATACTAAATGCACACCAGTAAGGTTTATAGGGTGGCAAATGTTGCCATTCTTGTTTACATGTTCAGTGCTACTTGTAACATTACAGATCCCTTAAATTTTTTGTGTAAATGATACAATCCCAGTTTAGAGTGGAGTGAGTGGAAATGCATGATGGTTTAGTCATGGGTAATTTAATGGGTAATCCATGTCCCATCAGTTCTCATGCTGTGACAGTGGGCCATCCTACAGGCCATCCGAGATAGCTGGAGGAGAGGAAAATGCCATCACTGCTGGAATCAGCCAGCCTAAGGAAGGAGGTAAGAGTAAATCACATACTCCCAAATAAACTTATCTTGAGTATATTTAGTAAATAGTTAAAACACTTAAAATGGTGCTCATTCGAACTTGGGATGTGGACAGCAATGCAAAACTGCAGGTAGGTGTAGCGCTAACAACAAGATCCCGGAGCTAAATAATCTGAAATATAGCTGGGTTATTTTGATGGTGTAAACAAGCCCCAAGATGCACCGCCAAGATGCAGATTTGTGTTTTTCCATCCCAGGAAATCTTGAGGGATGAAATAAATGTTAATGCATGCAGAGGACGCCTCCTTTTACAGGCTGGTTGAACAACATCATGTCTGGTTCATCTCCTTCTTCTTGCTCTTCCTCATTTGCTCAACATGCAGTGAAAATAAATAAATAAATAAGGAAGCATTGCTTCTGTCTTATTTATCCTACTTTGGACATTTCTTCACCAGGCAGATGGTCAATTAAGAGCACTAAACAATGACACTGTTTTCTGTGTAAACATTTTTTTTTTCCTAATAGCCTAACGAATGAGGATCTGGAGCTGCCATACTGCGGAATACCATCTTGACTTTCTAATTACGAAAAAACTGTGTCTTGATAGTAACAATTACAGCTATAACAATGACGCCGGTACTTGAACAATGTCGTTGGAAGCAAAGTGCTTATCAGAATATTCAGAAAAAATAAAGGCTGTACGTTTTGTGCCCAAGCGGGAAATGGGAACTTAAACAATTGGGGGTTGGCGCAGAACAGAGAGAGAAAGAAAGGTTGAAAACATTGGTTTTAGTAGCTCCAGATGTGAATTTCAATCCAATTATTCCCAAAAGCAAGGCCAAGGAGAGGTGCTATTTCCTTCTGTTTTGCTAATCGATGGGTGAAAGGGGGTATTAAACTGAACATGGTAATAACTCTCATTTTGATATTTAGCTACACTTCATATTATTTCCAAAGCACAGCACCACTTGTGCGAATAATACCAGCACACAGTTCCTATTGTTGCCAAGATGGTAGTGCTTGGTGTTAAAATTAAAGACTTTCCAATTTTCTACTCCATTGCAAAGTCATTTTTTTAAATGTTCAACCATGTGCAGCTCAGTGCTGGGGTGTGCAATTTCAGGGACCAATGAAGGTCTCACATATTAGCATGGGAATCGGGCCATTAAAATTCATGTAGAGCATTTTCAGGTCTAAATGTATGACTATGGGGGGAAATGATACTGGAAAGACATAAATAATGGAAAGTCTTGCATTTTCAAGGTAGACTTTCACTGAGACAATGCATCTGACAGAAGGAGCGAGAGGTGAGCACCCTTTATTTTCTTCCAACCCCCAGCATTATGGTTTTCATCCAAATAGCCTAGGAATATCAGGCTCTTTCAAGTACATCAGAAAACAAGTCTGATCATTTTTGTCCCAATCTAAAAACTGACATGTCCCAGAAGTTTTTTGAGGGATATCTGGAAAACTGTGTGGCAATACAACTCACAGTAGATCAAGAACAGAGGGAAGTTTTATAAAGGTATTCAGTATTTATGCTGACAGAATACAGCAGGGGAATGGTAAAAAGCAGGGGTAACTACTTGAGATGATCGCACAAAAGGTAAAAATGAAAGAAAAAAAACTTTTGTGTTAATTGTTTCAGGAAATCCATTCAAGTCTTCCCTGAAGTAAGTTAGAAAAGTGTCTAAAGCAGTCTTCCTTGTGAGAAAGTCAATGTTCACAAACAATATGGAGACTAGGATGAATACTGGCAGGTAACTTTTCTTTCTCATGAAAATAGAAATTAGAAGCATAGAGCTGGAAGAGATCATAAGGGCCATCCAGTCTAAAACGCTGCCCTGTCGTTGGAGGAAAAGGCATATACCCTAAAACTTCTTTCACTTCTTTCTTAAGTAATACCAACCAAACAGGATTTGGTACTGCTCCATTATCCGGGCGAAGGCCACCAGGGAGTGCTAGAGAGAGAAGGACTGCCCCATTTATGGTGGGAAGGGTGGGTTGAAGGGGGAAAGACATTACCCCCTGTTTTCCTGTTATTCCCCCCACCCTTGTCCCCATCGTGTAAACAACCCTCGTTTCTGATATGGGAAGGGGGGGAGAGGAATGACCAACAAAAATAGGGAAATATGATTTTCCTCCTTCTCCAAGAGAAAGTCCTTCCCTTTCTAGCTCCCCCTGGTGTCCTCTGCCCAGATAATGGAACAATACTCATTATTCTTTTAACTAATATGAACTGAAGCCCATAAGGTCTCCTCTACCTTTCTGCCATAGAGCCACTTCTGCCCTTTTGAATGCCTGGGCAAGGAAATTGACAGTGGCCAGGGGCACTTGACCACTTGAGGTGGCAATTGTACTTTGTTCTTCTCTCTTCATGGAATAACTCTTGACTTATCCACCGGTCATATCAAAATCCACCCTTTTAGCTCCAAAACCTAACCTAGACTTATACATGAAATCAGCAAAGGACCTCATCATACTATAGCATAGATCCACTTTAAATCCAGTTGCTGCTTTTTGCAAAGTTCTGGGTTTTGTTGTTTAGGGAGGGGCCTGTAAACTGCTCAGCCAGACAGGCCCTGGGCCTCACTAAACTACAAACCCCAGAATTCTGCAGGAGGCAGCCGACAGATTTAAAGTAGATCCATGCTCTAGTGGTTTTGAACTACAGCTGGTAGGCTGTTAGGAATTGTGGGAGTTGTAGTCCAAAACATCTGGAGGGCCAGAGTTTGCCCATACCTGCTCTCATGTGATGAGACATTTACACATGAGTGTATACAGCAGTTTGTACTCTGTTAACTTAGCAGGAAGGAGAAGACAGGAAGGGACAGAATCTTGCCCTTCCCAGTAGTCTCAGCCCAAAATAAACTGCTGCACCTTCTCCTCATTTTGCACATTTTCTCATTAAAAACATTATTATTGTGTTCTGTTTTGTGTCTGTGAAATGTTGGACTGCACACCCAAAGTCATCTCACACCATCAGACATTTTCTCAATCCAAAACCCACAAAATAGTTCCTAAAAACCTCCAGGAATTATAGTTTACATCAATGCAACTTGCTTCAGCTTCCTCAATTTCCCCAAAGCAAAGAAAGGCCTGACACAACCCACAAGTACAAACCAGAAGCCACTTCCTGTTATGTTCTTGCCCCCACATGAGTTGAAAATAGTAATGTACAGCCACCATGAAGGTGAAAATTGGCCCTTGCACTCACTCTTGTTGTCTACTCCAATTTGCACCCAAGTTAACATGCTTCTACAAGAACAGTTTCATCTCAGCTCTACACAATACTGAAATTACATACATACATATCCCAAATTACAGAATTATTTGTACCAAATGTTTTCAGCTTTGAGGCTTAATTCAGAAAGTAGGTGCTTTCACATCTGAACGAGACACAGTGGGCACATAGAGGAGATTACTTTTCCGACAAGTTAATCTTCCTATATCCATTATCTGGAGTAGTTCAAAAAGCTTGAGGAAGAGGGGAGAAATGGAACTGTTCGTGAAGAAAGGAATACATGTTCAGGTAATTACAAATAACAGACACATCTGGTTATCTTAATTGTTTGGGAATGTCTCAATTAGCTCCGAATGTTGTCATAAGGACTTGGAGACACTAAAAAAGAAAGAAAGGGAGAGAACTTTCTCACAGCAGATTGGATTAGTTGATGAGAAGCAATATTGTGGATCTAAAATGTTCAAGCTGCTTGCGGCCATGAAACTCTTGCCGAGTAGGAGTAGTTGAGCTTTTATGCCGCTCTGCCAAATCACAGCACTAAAGTTAAGAAGGTCAGAGGTAGCCGGTCGAGGGCATTCACTCCATGGAGAATTGCCCTTTATGGGAAGAGGGGATTGGAAAGGTAAGGATCCCATTGTGATCAAACGGTGAGAATTGAAAACCTAGCAGCTCACTCCACTATTCAGCCTACTCAAGAGTAAACCCTGTTCAGTGCAATGTTCCTGCAGGAAGAGTTTTCATAGAAATTCACTCTGTCTGTATTCTCATACAAACTGACTTAGACTGCATCTACACTGCAAAATTAATGCAATTTGACTCCACTTGAACTGTCATGGTTCAATTCTATGGACTCGTGGAAATTATAGCTTTAAAAGGCCTTCTCTGTCAAAAAGTGTTGGTCCTCCACCAAACTACAAATCTTATGATTCCATGAGCCATGACTGTTAAAGTATTGTTAAATTATATTAATCCTGTAGTATAGATGCTCCCACAGTCAACAATTTCCAAGTGAGTGTCTAGATCAGAGCTAGACCATGGAAAAATTACTGTATGAATTCAAATATAGAGGTTCAGATCCTGGAATACTATGTCCAGTTCTGAGCACCACCATTTCAAGAAGGAAATTGATAAGTTGGAATGTGTTCACTGTTCAGAGGAAGATGAACCCTGATTATGAAATGACACAAGCAGAGTTGTGCACAGAATCTGTTTTTTTTTTCATTTCATCCATTGTTTCATTACCTTCGGGAGCACATAATGAGAGTCCCACCCCACACACACAAATTAGCTCAACATAAAAGCAAGTGGGAGTCGATCATCGGCTCCCCATCTGCTTTTGTGAGTGCGTGGCTCTATGTCTCCTTGTCTTGGAAAGAGAGAGTGTGCGTGTGGCATGCAGGCCCAGCACCTGCCTGTAGCGGAGTGCCTCCTCTAGAGTTAGAAAGTCAGAACTTGCCTCCATGTCTTAAGAGAGTGTGTGTGTGGCATGCGGGCCCGGTGTGGGTGCCTGCCTGCAGTTGAGTATCTCCTCTAGAGTAAGAAAATCAGAACTTACCTCTTTGCCTTAAGAGAGTGTGTATGTGGTGTGCAGGGCCGGCGCCCACGCCTGCCTGCAGCCAAGAGCCTCCTCTAGAGTAGAAACAGGTAAGAAGCCTCCTTAAAGCACATGCCTAACTGCAACTGAGCATCTCTCCTCTAGAGTAAAACAGCTTAAATGCCTAAAACGATGGGAAGGGGAGCATAGGAAGCGCTTCCCCCATCATGGGCTGATAGAAACCGGTTATTTCGGCATCCCAGAGTGAAAACAGAAATCTGTCCTCCCAATTTCAGGAAACTCCCAAAAAAAATGGATTGGTGCCCCCACTGAAAGCTGCAACATTAAACGGGTCAAGATTTACCCTGAAAGCACAACCTTAATGATAAGTAATAATTAAATATATAAAGACTTGTCATGTAGATGATGAAGCAAGCTTGCTTTCTGCTGTTCCAGGGACAGAACACAAAATTAAAAGAAAAGTGTCCCATCTTCTGGACACTAGAAAGAGCTTCCTGATGGTGGGAGCAACAAAACAGACTATTATGGAAACCATACATTGAAGGAAACTAATAGGAAATGTGGTGTTGAAGAAGAGTTCTATGGATAACATGTGTTGGATAGGACTAAAATAGGAGCTCAACAGTATCCTTCCAAGTGGGACACAAAACTAGAATGAGCCATGAAACTGAGTAGGAAGGCAAACAAGCAATAAAGTTTGGCCAAATAATATACCAAGACATAGTAGTACTTCCAGCCTAAGTATGCTAACGGTACCGGTGGATATAGAGTTTATTTCAAGCATCAGTATTTTATAGTACACCAGAGCTATGAAGAAAAAGATGAAGTGCACATGAGCAAAAACTAATACATGGCAATTCTTATCCAAGTCTTAAATAACCTATAGAGAATGTAGACAGAGATTGATTGTTGTTTATGAGGATGTTCTCAGGGTTTCGCACTATAGCATTACATCGGATGAGCACTGTTCTGAGGACGCAATATTGCACTTACAACATTTCAAGCATAGCACAAAATTCAGCAAAACAATACAGGTCATGGGTAAAAAATCAGCTATTTTCACAGTGGAGTTAATCAAACTAATTGCAATAGACCAGCTGAATTTGGAAATTTTACTTTATAACAAACACATGGAGTGTTAAAAATGCATTCTAGAACAAATGAGTTCCTAATTCTCCCTAGAAGCAAGGATGAGACTGTTGTGTTTTCTTGATTTCATAAGAAAATATGATATACTTGGGGGGTTTTTTGTGTCAGGAGTGACTTGAGAAACTGCAAGTCACTTCTGGTGTAAGAGAATTGACCATCTGCAAGGATGTTGCCCAGGGGATGCCCGGATGTTTTTTGATGTTTTTACTATCCTTGTGGGAGGCTTCCCTCATGTCCCCGCATGGAGCTGGAGCTGATAGAGGGAGCTCATCCCCAGGTTGGATTCAAACCTGGCAGCCTTCAGGTCAGAAACACAATCTTCAAGTCACAAACCCACTATGCCACCGGGGGCTCCGATATACTTGGTAAGGTAGAGAGAGACAGGAAAACAGGCAGACTGCAATAAAGACTGACAGAATGAAGGAAACCATGGTCATGAGTCTGCAAGACTTAAGCAGGGCTTTTGATGATGAGAGGACTTGGAGGTCTCTCATTCATGAGGTTGTCATAAGTCAAGGTTGACTTGAATACAGTGAATAACAAACTAAGGAGTTGACTTACAAAGATTAAGTTGGGAACTAATGATTACATTTGGACCAAGGAATATCTGTACTCACAAACCTCCCTTATCTCACCATAGAAAAGACAGTCTTAATTACTATTCTGTGAAATGAACAAAATTTTTCTCAGGCTGCATCTATACTGTAAAACTAATACAGTTTAACACCACTTTAACTGTCATGACTCAGTGCTATACTGGGGTTTGTAGTTTAGTGAGACACTAGTACATTCCAGAAGATTTTCTTGCAAGCCACCTGCCCTCTTCAGAAGTAAGGACAAAAACAGTGCAATTGGAGGGAGCTGACACTGTTCCTCATCCTTCTCCTTTACCACCAATGTAGCAATTGGATTAAATAAAAATAGTTAATGAGGAAATCCATAAATAAAAGGTTCTTCATTAAACAGAAGTATGCTTCCCTAAAATGGCAAGACATTAAAAACATTTTTCTGCAAAATGAAACTGTCATCAACGGCATTTGCAATATGGGGTGTGAACACATTTGAACAGAGTTTTATTTAGAATGCAATAAAATACTCACAGGCACAAAATGTTTCTCTCCCATAGCTAATCTGTAAAGTCCACAATGATTTCACAAGATTTTGTTTCTCCTCGCTCTGCCCCATATCCAGCAATGTCCTGATTTGCAAGGAATAGACCCAACTAACCCACTTTCATCCCACTTTTTAAGCTATTTTTAAAATGCCCCAGGGCCCTTCTACACTGCCCTTTATCCCACGATTTGATCCCTGATTATCTGCTTCAAACTGGAATATACGAGTCCCCACTGCCAGATAACCTGGAATAAACAGATAATCTGGTATCACATCCTGGGATAAAGAGGCAGTGTAAAAGGGCCCCTCGTTTCTCTCCTCTGCTCACATTCCCCTTTGTTCTCATCTTACCTCAGGCCCCATCTACACTGACATTATCATACAATTCAACTGCATTGAATTGGTTTATATGAGTCTACACTGACCATATAATGCAGTTCAATCTGCATTATAATGGCAGTGTAGATAGGGGCTATGTTGCAGCAAACCGAGTGCAGCAAACTGAGTGTTAGCCTCAATATATGTAGAAAAATAACCAGGATTATTTTTTTATCATGGGATGAACATAGCCCAAGCAGTGTGATGCTGGGATGCAAAGAAGACAAATAACATTTTAGCCTGCATCTACAGAATAGTAGTTTCCAAGATAAAGGAAGCAATAGTTGCACTTTGTTCTGCACCAGTCAGGTCTCATTTGGAGTAGTGCATTCAGCTCTGGACATCTCATTTACAGCTATAGACAAATTGAAATGGACTCAAAGAGTGGCAACAAAAGGATGAAAAGAGATATGGAAAACAAAACAGGAGCAACATGTACAACCTAGGGAAGAGAAGACTGAAAAATAGAGGTCAGATTTGTTTTCTGTTATCCCAGAAGATAGGACCAAGGAACTTATTAAATTAAGCTATGGATTTGCCATGTATTGTGGCGAATCCATGGGGGACCAGCAGGGGGCATGGGAAACCCATCGTCCCATGCCTCACATGACCCAACCTACCCGTGGCCTTATCCCACGGGAAGAAGTGCCCACTGCCCGACTACCCCACATTGTGGCAAATACAACACAGAAATCTTCCTGTGTTGCTGCTGTGGCAGCATACACCACTTCCTCTCCCCTTTTGCCATGGAGTCTCACCAGAAGTAGATGTATGTCGTGAGATTGGCTCTTTTGCAAAAGAGAAGAGGAACCGGGATACAATGGGCAAATTATGATGAGGCTGCAAGTCTAATGGTCTGAAGTTACAGGAGAGTAGATTTTGACTGACAATTTTAAGTAATGTTTTGATGATAAGAACAGTTCTACAATAGAAGCAATTGCCTAGAGCAATAGTGGGATCTCATTCTCTAGACAGTTATTTATTTATTTATTTACAGTATTTATATTCCGCCCTTCTCACCCTGAAGGGAACTCAGGGCGGATTACAATGAACACATATATGGCAAACATTCAATGCCAACAGACAAACAACATACTGTAGAGACAGACACAGAGGCATTTAACATTTTTCCAGCTTCACAATTCTGGCCACAGGGGGAACTGTTGCTTCACTGTCCACTAGTGGCTGTACTTCCTCATTCCTTTCTTCGTGTTTTGCTGGCAGTTTTATGGTGTTGTAAATTAGTTAAATTAGCCTCCCTGTGATGCCTCATGGGTTTTGTAGTCCCGCTCCTAGTGTCCCTGTGGCAGATGAAGATGAAAACATGGGGTTTTCTCCGGATCAACAACAGCCGGAATCCTTCTAGATGCCTGATGTTGATGTTCTTGCCCAAAAACCAATTAACACAGACCTTGAGCAGCTTTCACCTCCCTTCGCTAGGAGACAGTCCTTTGCTGCAGACAGGGGAGTGAAAGAGCAGGTTCGCAGGAGCTTAAGAATTGCAGCCAAACAAGACACTGATTAGCCATGTTTCCCCTGAGAAAATCCAGGGAGTCTCACATCTGGACAGTTGGGTTTCATTTCTTGTTCTCTAGGGAAAGAGAACGCTGGACACCTGTTTGGCGGGAGAACGAGACCCAGTTAAAGGTGCCTGGCACGGTTGATTCCGTGCGGAGACAACAGAGCAGCTTCAGGAGTGAAATCGAGTTCCAGCCTTGTGTGGACTTCACAAAGTCCGCAAATCCAGTTTCCTTGCCTTGCTGATTCAAGTATTTCAAGAATTGCCTTGCCTTGTTCTTAGTCACGGACCTTGTTCCTAGAATCAAGTTTTTGTTCCAGCTTTGTTGTGAATTTTACCTTGGACCTTGAAAGACCCTGGACAATTCCCCACACTATTGCTTGGCAATAGTGTGTGTTTCGGTTTATTGGATTTTATCTTTGGACTCTAATATCATTTATTGGACAAACTATTTCTGGACTATATTTGACCTCATTTGAAAGGTCTGCTTCTGGACTATATTTTCTACTTGCTTTTATTATTCTTATATATTTCCTTAATAAAGATATTAGATAGTTTATTGGCCTCCGTGTATGGTTCTTGGTGCTCCGCTGCCTTGAGTGTGACACTCCCACATAAAGCGTACCTAAATTTCCCTACTTGACAGATGCAACTGTCTTTCGGGGCTGCATAGGTCAACAGCAAGCCGGGCTATTTAATGGTCGGGGGCTTAACTCGACCCGGGCTTTGAACTCATGACCTCTCAGTCAGTAGTGATTTATTGCAGCTGGTTACTAGCCAGCTACGCCACAGCCCGGCCCTAGTTACCTACTAGGGATACTGTGGCTGGAGTTCCTGCACTGACTAGGAGTTGGCTTCAAAGGTCCACAGAATCTCTTCTAACTATGATTCAATGGGAGCTCTGCAAGTCAGAAATGCTAAAAATGCCAGACTCAATCCAGCATTGTGTTTGTTGCTTATTGACACAAAGTGCAGCTTACATATGCATATTATGGCCCTTCCACAAAGCCATATAACCCAGAATATCAAGGCAAATAACCCATAATATTTGTTTTGAACTTGGTTATCTGAGTCCACACTGCCATATAATCCAGATCAATGTGGATCCTATACAGGGGCCTTAGTCTTATTTTGGACAGGGTACAAGTTTTTGACTTGCTCTTGCAAACCTTCCAAAATTTCCTACTTGACCCATCATGAAACCCTCTAAAGGACCCATGGTGCTTTCCCTTACTGGTGGAAAAGCATGAGGAAAGTTATTTAGACCATGAAAACACAACCCGCCTGTGAGTGTGGCCCAATGTCTTCCCCCCATGACTGAGCTGAGACAATTTTTTTCCTCGTGGTCTGAATTATTCTTTTTATTTATATAAGATATTTCTGTATCACCCCCCAGACCACAAAGGCTCCCAACACCATGAACTAATGGAAACAATACAAAGATAAAAACATTTTAAACACACATTAAAATACACTTCCAAAACGTTTTTAAAACAATCTAAAACAATCATCAAACATAATTTTAAAACAGATCAACTTCAAATATGTAAAGCCATGTGGAACAGGAGTGTTTTGTCTGCATGGAAGAAACTTAAAAATATATGGAGCCAGTCTAACATTTTTGGGTAAAGAAGCCCACAGTTGGGGAGTTGCTACAGAGAATGGCCTCTCTCCCTCCCTCTTCCACTAATCGGTTCTCCATTCTTCACTAGAATTGTGGAATCAAACTTTGTGTTTTTCCCTCTACACAGTAGAACAATGAGTAGATGTATTGACAGTCAAAGAAGAAGAAGAAGAAGAAGAAGAAGAAGAAGAAGAAGAAGAAGAAGAAGAAGTAGTTGTTTATTTATATCCCGCCTCCATCTCCCCCGAAGGGGACTCGGGGCGGCTTACAGCAAAATCAGATACAAAACAATGATAAAATAAAATATGAAACATCAAAGAACAATAATAAATACCAATAATAATATATACACAGCAGCCGAAAAAACACAATGCGGTATTAAAACATCGAATTAAAAACAATGAGGTTGCAATAGCGGATAAGCAAGGTGCACATTATGAGTTACAAATTTTAAATAGATAAAGTGCAATAGATTCATTTAAGATCACATTGGGTAGAGAGGAGCCCTGAATTAATATCAAGTAATCAGGAAAAGAGCGACTAGTACAAAAGGTTGAGGAGTATAATTGTAATTATGATGGGGATGGGCGCAATGTCAGGTAATGTAGTACAACTACCTTGTAATGATCTGAGTGTAGAACTAACATTGTTGTTGTGAGTTTCAAGTTGTTTCGGACCTCTGGTAACCGTAAAAAGATCCTATAACAGGGGTTTCTTGGCAAGATTTGTTCAGATTTGTTACCTTCCTCTTGGGCTGAGAATGTGTGACTTGCTCAAGGTCATCCAGTGAGCTTCATGATTGATCAAAAAACCAAAATATGATTTCCCTATATTCTAGTCCAACACTCAAACTACTGAACCATGCTGCCTTACACATTCTACGTGGCGCTGACTCAAAACTTCATTGCATTCAAATCTCCCTCACCCACTTTTTCCAAAGGTTGATATAACTTCACAGACTACTTGTCCCTTTTTTGGGAGATTTCAGAGTTCTCATTTTGACCTTTAAAGTCCTACACGGCTTGGCTTCAGACCATCTGAAATATCATGTATGCAAATTGGCTCATGTTTTAAGATCTGCAGGGCAGGACATTATCTCAGGTTGCATCTACACTGTGGAATGAAAACAGATTGACATCACTACCACTGCCATGGCTAATGCTATGGAATTGTGGGAGCTGTAGTTTTATAAGATCTTTAGCTTTTCCTGCCAAGAAGTTCTGGTGCCTCACCAAATCACAAATCCAAGAATTTCATAGAGTCTCTATAAGGAGACAAAAAGCGGGACATAAATAAACATAATAGCATTCAGCCATAGTCGTTAAAATGGTGTCGGACTGCATGACTTCTACAATGTAGATCAGTGGTTCTCAACCTGGTTGAGAACGACTTACTTACTTACAGACCCTTTTGAGCCTTCTATGTGGTTTCTCCCAGGCTGTGGAACTTCCTTCTGCAGAAAATCTGGTTGGTTTCATCCCTTCTTTTTTCTGTTAGCAGATGAAGATGTTTTTATTCAAGGAAGTTTTTTTAATTTTAATTATGGAATAGTAGTGCACATGTGAAGTTGTGCATTTTAAAATATATTCAATATTGTTGCATTATCCTGGCGGCGAAGTGTGTTAAAGCACTGAGCTGCTGAACTTGCAGACTGAAAGGTCCCAGGTTCAAATCCCGGGAGCGGAGTGAGCACCCGCTGTTGCTCCAGCTTCTGCCAACCTAGCAGTTTGAAAACATGTAAATGTGAGTAGATCATTAGGTACCACTCCAGCGGGAAGGTAAGGGCGCTCCATGCAGTCATGCCGGCCACATGACCTTGGAGGTGTCTACGGACAACACCAGCTCTTCGGCTTAGAAATGGAGATGAGCACCAACCTCCAGACATGACTGGACTTAACGTCAGGGGAAACCTTTACCTATCCGGGCGGAGGCCACAAGGGGGTGCTAAATAGAGAAAGATAGTCTATTTTACAAGGGGGGGGGGTTGAAGAAATTAAACCACTTCCCCCTGTTTTCCTGTTATTCCCTACACCCATGTCACTGTTGTGGAAACAACCTTCATTTATGAAATGGGAAGTGGGGAGAGGGAATAACCAGCGAAAATGGTGAAAATGGTTTTCCTCCTTCAACTCCCCCCCCCCCCAATAAAATGATCTATCCTCTTTCTAGCACCCCCTTTTGGATTTAGCCTGAATAATGGAACAGTACCAAATATAGTATTGGAAATTATTAATATGTTTTAAATGTTTCATTTTTAATCATGTTTGAAATTATTTTTTTAACTTTTGCTAATGAATATTTTTGCCCAATTTTTCTAAAATGATTGCAAATTGCTTTCGATCCAATTTCTAAAGAAAGTCAGGATACAAAGACGATACTTAAACAAAAGATATAAATCGATACCATGCAAGTATGATATAAGATCTTGACCATCATTTTCTGGTTGAGGTTCCCTTCTCCTTCCCAAAGGGGAGATGCTATGCAAACATTTCTTATACATTCAAATTTTTGTAACAAGCTGAATTTTAAAGAACATTCAACTTCATATAAGTTTCTGGATTCAGAATCCTCCTGCATTTCACTTCTTTGGAACTTAAACCATGAATATATTTTTGAGGTTTTTAGTATGAAGCACTCCACGAACTCTGAAAAGACCCTTAAACATTTTTAATCTCTATCTCAAAATAGTGAGCCAGGTTTTAACGTCATGCACAGGGGGGAAAACATTGCAAAAGCTGTCTATCAAATCTGGAAAACTTATTTCTGAGTAAATCAGCAGGGCCCCAGTTTCAGCATCTGAAAGTACAAACACTTTTATTATGTGAGCTGGGAATGGTTGGAGTTAGCTAATTATTTTGAGCTTCCTTTCCTTTCCTTTCTTCCCTGCTCCCTTTTCTTTCTTCTGTTATGCTTTTGTAACCTGCAGAATAGGATAGGATTTGACTACAGCGTCTAAGAAACTTATTTGAAAAACAAGACGGTAGTTTTCTCTCTTTGCAGAAATCCCTGTATTATGCTTCCAGGTGCTAATCGGGACCTGCTAAAACATATCTTACATCATTAGAAGGCCAACGCTCTGATGATGAAGTAGTGCTCAACATTCAGGTACCACAGTGGAGCTATATCCTTTTGATCTGCCTATGGGTTTAATAAGCATTCCAGATGGCTTACTAGGCCTGAAGCAAGAATGGATAATCATGCAGCTCTACCCTCCAAATAATAATAAACTAAGGACACAGGAAAAAATGGGGAGGGGGGGGGGCTCTTGCATGCCAAAAGCATTCAACAGAGCAATCACCGAGGTACATTTACGTCCCATCTCTCTACAGGGGAAAAGGACACGGTTTGAAATGAAACGCCGGCTACAAATAACGCTGCGTTATTGTTATTATATATGACACTGGGCAGGAACTCTTGGAGCTATGTAGAGTGGAAGGATGTCATTTGCCCTGTTAAAATACTTGGTTATTTCTCCGCCGTACGTCTCCCAGCCTTCTGATTGGCAGGGAGGGAGAGGAGGGGCCCCGTTTCGTTAAAGACCCCACTGTCGTTTCTCAATAACCATGCGGTGTATCCGTCTTTAATCTATTATTTACCAATCATATTTCTTGGGCAGGCCCATCAGCAAAGTTTCAGGGCATCAAAGGAACCGGAATGAAATGTCACATAAACCTGGCCTCTGCTGGCAAAATTACTTGTTGTCGAGGGGAGAAGGATTATTTTATGACAATATTCTCGAGGCTGTTGCAAGGAAGGGCGGGATAGGAAGGACCGTCTCACCCTACCCACCTGCCAAAGGCCTGAACAGCTGCCATGAGACAGCTTATCCTCCTTCACAGAAAGTTGAACCCCTGATTACCTGCCAGATCTGTCTCATTAGGTTAAAAAAGAAAAACCCTAAGCAAATCCCATGCCCTGCAGAAGAGCCATCTATCAGCCACACCACTGGGATTGCCACCAAACTGTGCTTGAAGCTGAATTGACTGACTCCGCAGTGGAATACAAAAGGATTAGCTGATTCCATTCTCACAACAGCCCCATGAGGTTGGTTAGGTGGAAGGTTCTGGATTCCCTTATGGCAATCCTGGTGACTTTCTTAGCTGGCATGGAGACCTGAGATGTGTTCTTCTTGATCCAAGGATAGGCCCAGGTGTCTAGCAGAGAGGGATGAGAATTGATGCGGCAATATCTCATCATGATAGAATGAACTATGTTGTATTCAAGACCAGCCATAGCATTTTTGAATGTTTCTTTCGTATCATGGAAAAGAGAACATAAAAAATAGAAAACTGTCATAAGAGAGATGGACTACAACAGAACTTCTCTTCAGTCTAGGAATCAGAAGGTTGGAAGGGTCCCTATAGGCCAGCTAATCCACCCATTTTTTTTTGTGTAGATATCCAAAATTAGAAAGGTTGCAGGTTCAAATCACTGAAGCGGAGTGAGCGCCCGCTGTTAGCTCGAGCTTCTGCCAACCTAGCAGTTCGAAAACATGTCAATGTGAGTAGATCAATAGGTACCGCTCCAGCGGGAAGGTAATGGCGCTCCATGCAGTCATGCCGGCCACATGACCTGGAGATGTCTATGGACAACGCTGGCTCTTCGGCTTAGAAATGGAGATGAGCACCAACCCCCAGAGTCAGACACGACTGGACTTAATGTCAGGGGAAAACCTTTACCTTTACCTAACCCCCTTTTCCTACAACAATTCAGTAACCAGTTTCAGTGTGAATATCCATTTGCATTCTCTTCCACAAACAATCCATGTCATATTTCAGATGTAAGAAATCACACACAAGAATGAATACTCCTGGATATGTACAAATGTAGTGATCATGCAAATCAGGATTGTCATTCCACTAGCTCCACAAAGTGATACATGAGAAGCACTGGAAGAATTTATGGCTTTCAACTATGGCAGCCAGGTTTGGCTATTTGAACCTCTGAGATTTTTCTGGTCCAGAACCTGAGATCTATGGGCATATTATGATATCACAGAGGTCAGGGTCTGGTGACGATACAAGACTGATACTACAATGGGCATGGCAGATTCAACATCAATCATACTTTGTTAATGCACAGAGGATGCCATTCAAAGCGATCAAAGAAGGGCAACAAGAATGATTTAAGGTTCAGAGAAGGACAACAAGAATGGTAAGAAATGTGGAGAAATAAAATAGAAACAATGCAGAAATTGCATGCATTCAGCCCAGTGAAGAGAAGGAGGTAACATTTTCATATATTTTTAAAATATCTCAAGGGCTGTCACAGAGAGAAGGGGTTAGATTGCTGCCCCAGAGAGTAGGACCAGCTCTACTGGTTTGAAGTTACAGGAGGTGAGATTGTGATTAAACCTCTGGAAGGATTGTCTTAATGTTAAGAGTGGTTTGGCAATTACCTGGTGAGTTGGAGGTGTCTCTTGCTCTGGATGGATTTGAAAAGTGTATGAATAGCTATCTCTTGGGGATGGTCTAGATCAGTGGTTCTCAACCTGTGGGTCCCCATGAGTTTTGGCCTACGACTCCTAGAAACCCCAGCCAGTTTTCCAGCTGTTAGTATTTCTGGGATTTGAAGTCCAAAACATCTGGGGACCCACAGGTTGAGAACCAATGATCTAGATGGATTTCCTGCATGGAGTGTGTTGTACTCGGTAGCTGATGTAATTCTTCTTTAAAATAGGAAAGAGCGAGTCTAAAAATGAAGAAAATATACAAACACATAATTTTCAAGTCAGTGCTCTTCTCGATCTGAGATGCATTCACCTTGAATGTTTGAGAAGAGAACCCATGGCTTGCAACATGAGAACCCTACTTACTACAGATTGCTGAAAAGATCCATGAATCCACCTATCCCCCACCCCCCAAAAGTTAAAAGCCACTGAATTAAATGATACTGCATGTGCTTTTTGTGTATCTTTTGCACCATGTATGAGTGTGTGTGTTAGAATTTGAGTTGTCAAACTTATTATGACAGCTCAGAAGCTGTTAGGCATGATGTGTCAAGAAAATGTACTCAGAGAAAAAGAACATGGAGGGGCTGTCAAAATCCACAGGACGAATTCCAGGCTCTGTATCCCTTCAAATACAGTCTCTGAACTATTATGCTTAGTGTTTTCATTGTGAACATGCACACCCCAACAGCTCCAGAAGAGTTAATGGCATGCCATATAATGAATTCAATAATGGCGAGTTTAAAAAGGTCTAATTAGCGAGTAACCGCTTTATTATGAAAAGAAACGGTAATGAATTTAATAGCTCAAAATCATTAACAATATTTAGTTTGCTGGTCCTTGTACTGCATTCTCTTTATTAATATGAACATTTAATATGTTTTAAAATGGATTTGTAATACTTTCTGGGTTACAGGGTCACGCTGACAGAACAAGTGTAATTATTTCACTAATTGTTATCTCTCGGTGTTTGTGCTCTAAACTGCAGCCTATTTAGGTGGCAAGGGTTTTTTTTCTCTCCTAAAATAAAAAAAGTTACAAAAATGAAATAAATAAAAGTAATTAAAGGAAGAGAAGTAAAGGGGAAGAATTATTCAAGAGGAGTCGAAGGCGAGAAGAGAAACAACGATGGAGGTTTTTCTCTCCACCAATCCGTGTTGCACAAAATAGTAGGTAAAGGTAAAGGTTTTCACCTAACATTAAGTCTAGTTGTGTCCAACTCTGAGGTTTGGTGCTCATCTCCATTTCTAAGCTGAAGAGCCAGCGTTGTCCATAGACACCTCCAAGGTCATGTGGCCAGAACGGTACCTATTGATCTACTCACATTTGCATGTTTTTGAACTGCTGAGTTGACAGAATCTGGGGCTAACAGTGGGGGCTCACTCCGCTCCCCAGATTTGAACCGCCAACCTTTCAGTCAGCAAGTTTAGCAGCTCAGCAGTTTAACCCGCTGCACCATGGGGGGCTCGTCACAGAATAGTAGTGAAGGGAAAATCTAGAAGTTATAGAAATATTAAACATAGAATTATAGAGTTGAAAGAGTGCCAAAGGGGCACCCAGTCCTTTCTTCTCTTTCTTCACAGGGAGACATAATCAAAGCATTTCCAACAGATGGCCATCTAGCTTCTGCTTAAAAACCTCTGGAGAACCACACTCCCAGGCAGCGGCATAATCCAGTGTTCAACAGCTCTTACTGTCAGGAAGTTCTTCCTAATTTTTATGTGGAATCTCTTTTCTTGTAGCCCCATGTCTTAATCTCCGGAGCATCAGAAAACAAGCTTATTCTCTCTTCAATATCCTTTCAAATATTTAAACACGGTTGTCATGTCATCTCTGCGCCTTCTCTCCTCCAGACTAAACATATCCAGCTCCCTAGAGCTTGGCTTCCAAACCTTTTTGCTTGCCCTTCACGGGACATATTCCAGCTTGTCAATATTTAATTGTGGTGGCCAAAACTGGACACACTATTCCAGGTGATTTCTGACCATGGAAGAATAGAGAGATGCTATTATTTCCCTCAATCTAGACACTATACTACTATTGATCCCGCCTAGAATTGCATTGGCTTTTTTAGCTTTTTAAGAATAGCAAGGGATGTTGAATTGGAACTCCCAGCATTCTCTACTATTGCCTGTGCTGGTGAGAACTGCTCGGAGTTGAAGTTCAAGAACATCTGGACCCCCACCATGCTGAACACAAACACTGTAATTTTGAGGCGGAGGATAATGTGTTTCCAGTGTGGAAAAATGTACTTTTCTGCAGGAGAAAAATCTATGTCCATGAAGTTTCCTTCTCTGGAAGTTCTTAAGCAGAGGCAGGATCTGTCAGGGATGTTTTTGTTGCATGTTTCTGCATGGCAGAATGGGGTTGGGCTGCATGGTCCGTGGGGGTCTCTTCCAGCTCTATGATTCTATGATTCATTGCTGTGCAAAATTATTTTCAAAGAAGTTTGCAATTAGCAAACATAAACAAAGAACGGCCCAGGAATTAATAATAATAATAACTTTATTTTTTATGCCGACTCGGAGCGACTTACATGGGGACAAGCCCAATCAACATCGCAAATATCATAAACAGTTTAAAAAACATATACATCACAGTTAAAAACAGAGTAATCAAACTGGAGTTTAAATTAAAAAACATAAAATATAAAAATAATCTTAATCAATTGTCTGGTTATGCTGGTTTGTGATGACAACTACTTTACAGTATATAATAAATGTTCTTTTTTTTTGTTCAACAATAAATGTGAATTCTTCTCATGGAAAAATAAAACATTCCCTGAAAATAAGACCTAGCACATCTTCAGGAGCAAAAATTAATATAAGACACTGTCTTATTTTAGGGGAAACATGGTAGCAAGACCCCTACTAACTATGAAGATTAATTTTTTCAACATTTCCAGTGTCTTCTATGTCAAGAGAGTTCTTTGTATTTTAAAGATGTTTCATGCTTCTGGACAGCATGGACTTATTAAAGTGACACAGACCCTAGATCAGGATGGGCAGCATGCAATCTACCATTACTCACAACTGTGGCACTTCAACTACCATTAGCCTGAATCAGCATAGCCAGGGATGAGACACTAGAAATTTCATTTCGATAATATATGGAGAGTCATAGAATTCTCACCCTGCACTTAGTGAAGTGCAGTTTCTCAAGAGCTTGTTTTCTTACACCGTGAAGATATTAGAGAATACTATTTTAATAACTTTATTCTTGTATGCATGAATGCAACAGGTGAAGACTGACATCCCTATTCCATAGTCAGTTTCTGAATGAGGAATGGGTAGATGGTGCCATGCTTTTCTTTGCCTTAGGCAGCAAAATGTCTTGGGTCAGCTGCTAGTCTGAGAAATTCTGTCATCACGCAACCAATTTAAAGAGTTAATAAAATGCCTCCCCCATTCACTTACCTATTGGACTTTTCTTTTTAAGTCTGCCAAGAGCAATACTCCCCAAGAGAGAAAGCTATTTAGCTAATTTAGAGCGTGATCAGAAGCATGTTTACTCTGAAGCAAGTTCAATGGGGCTCCATCCCTGGTGTACAGACTGCAGCGCTTGTTAAGTATACCGAAGCTCGCGTTGTTGAGCTTTGCCAACAGAGCTGAGACCCTGGGTTTTATTTGCTTTCTTCTTTGTTGTTTTGAGACGATCTCATCTCTGTTCCTTATCGCAAGAAGGTAAACCTGCGGCGTTCACGGTATGCGAGATGGCCCCCTCTGTATGCTGTATCAGGTCTGGATGTCGATTGTGCTTTCCAGCTTTTGTATAGAAAGGCAACAAACAAAACAAGACACAAATGCAAAGTCAAATGTATATCTATCTGCTATGTATGCAGTTGATTCTTGTATGATCTGCAATCTATGGCTATGCATCCTGCATATTTGCATCCACTGCACTTCTATAGGGATGGGAAAAAAACTCATCAACTTCCTAACTGGGATCTTATTTGGAGTTTCCACATTTGTAAAGGAAGAAGTAATAGCATGTAGAACGTCTCTGCAACTTTTGAAAATACTTTTATTTCTGTCCTTGTCACAACATAAATGGCACAGTATTTGAAAACCGTGCCACAATTTGGGAAACCATCCAGTTTTGCTGTAAAAATACATGTTTACAATCTTTTCATGCGCTGCCCTTGATGCTTTGAATGCTGAACAAAAAAAAATGTTTCATGGCAGAAGTCCATTTTCAGCAGGAAATTTGGGGAAACCCTTTTTGCACTTTTTTTATGCAGAAGCATCCCAAAACGTGAGAAATCATGGAAAATATACAAAACTCATAAAAAACTGACCAAACAAGGAGCATTTTGAAATTCTTCATTCTTTCATGTTAGAAAAAGAGAGAGGGATTTGTATCTTTAGCCACAAATACTCCTTTTCCGCACCATTAGTACAGAGCCCCAGATATTTGTACTCTGTTAGCTGTTTTCTTCTGTAATCCTTCTCAAAATGGTTAGAGAAAGTGATGTATGGGCTTTGGGAGATCTGGGAAGAAAAATTTGCCCTGGATCCGACATAGGTTCGCCACCTCTATTCTGAATGAACAACCCTGGAGAGGATGGCAGGGGGATAGATGAGAACAACATAGCAAACAAAAACACCACTTTCTGTTTCATACCAAAGAACGTGCCCTCAAAAATATTTGTTTGTTTGGAATATGTATATTCCACCTTTCAGCCGTAATGGTTTGTCATGCATCTCACAATTTGACAGTTCTTTGCCCTTGGAATTGCAATCTAAATAAAGCACAATACATAAGGGTATGGTTGAGTGGCAATTACATACAGATGTTTCTGCCTCCTCTCCTTCCTCCTCAGACACCACGGCAATGGCAAGTGGATCATGGAGATGGGAGGTCTTGCTAGCCTTTGGCACTTTTACATGACTACTGGCTACTTTCTGCCTTGGAGACCATAACAATGGTGGTTGGAATGGAGGGTTGGGTTCTCTCATAGAGTTTGGCTTCAAAACCTTTGACCATTCTGGTTGCTCTTCACTGGACATGCTGCAGCGTGTCAGTATTTAATTGTGGTGCCCAAAACTGGGACACACTAGTCCAGGCGATTTCTGACCAAGGTGGAATAGAATGGTGCTATTAATTGGACATTTTGCTGCTATTGATGCTGCCGAGAATTGCTTCTCTGTGCTTCTGTGGTCCAGGCACAATGGGACAATGGCTGACTGCTAGAGGTGTGCAATTTGACCAAAAGGCATGCTGTTTTGGGTCCATTTTCAGCTAGCCCCTCATTCTGTTTACCGGGAAGTTACTTGAATCAGGAGTGCTTTTGTCATTTTCATTCATAGAATCATAGAATCATAGAATAGTAGAGTTGGAAGAGACCTCATGGGCCATCCAGTCCAACCCCCTGCCAAGAAGCAGGAAATCGCATTCAAAGCACCCCCGACAGATGGCCATCCAGCCTCTGCTTAAAAGCCTCCAAGGAAGGAGCCTCCACCACAGCCCGGGGGAGAGAGTTCCAAGCCCGGGGGAGAGAGTTCCAATTCAGCAAATATTCGGCTCATTGGCTACAATAGGAAGCTTTAAATACTCAATCTGCATGAAACCTACCTCCGTTTTAGACTCCATTTACAACTGCAGGCCTGCCAAGTTTCAAAGCAATTTACCAATTTACTGATCTTTTAGAATTATTTTAAGTTTTTACCATAACATTTTTTAAAATAAGACATTCCGCAAGAGAGGGTTCTGGGAACTGTAGTCGCTGGTTGTTTCCATTCTCAGCCAGTCAGAGCATGGACACAACCGGGCTTTTTATTGGCTGAGAAACAATAGGCCAATGGGCCAAATCTTTGTCGAATGAAAATAGCAACACCCCTCCTGATTTGAGTAACTTCCCATTATTTATTTATTTATTTATTTATTTATTTACAGTATTTATATTCCGCCCTTCTCACCCCGAAGGGGACTCAGGGCGGATCACATTATACACACATAGGGCAAACATTCAATGCCCATAAACACATCAAACAGAGACAGACAGATGCAGAGGCAATTTAACCTTCTCCCGAGGGGATGTTCGATTCTGGCCACAGGGGGGAGCAGCTACTTCATCATCCACTCTGACAGCACTTCCTCATTCCAAGTCGTAAATTAGTTAAACTTGCCTCCCCACTTTTATAAGTGGTACCTTATTTCCTACTTGATAGATGCAACTATCTTTCGGGTTATTAGGTCAGCAACGAGCAGGGGCTATTTTTTTTTAAAAAAAAATGACGGGTGCTCACCCCGCCACGGGCTGGCCTCAAACTCATGACCTCATGGTCAGAGTGATTTATTGCAGCAGGCTGCTCAACAGCCTGCGCCACAGCCCGGCCCCTCTTACTCTTCTTTAATGGGTTCCTGTACCTATTACAAACAAATTAAACAAAATGGACCCCAAAATGGCATGCCTTTTGACCAAATTGCACACCTCAGGCAGTCAGGCATTGTCCCATTGTGCCTGTACCACAGAAGAACAGAGAAGCGATTCTAGGTGGCATCAAGAACAGTGTATTGTTTAAATCAGTGGTTCCCAACCTGTGAGCCATGACCTAGCAGTGGGCCATGAGAAACAGAGGGAGAAAAACTTCAACTCCCATCATGCCCCAAGAGGAACTCAGAGACTTTTCAATGCCCGCCCCATGCAAGTGTTGCTGGGTTCTCTCTGGAAAAGGAGCCTAGGAAACTTTCCCAAAAGAAATGGACAGGTGCTGCTGCTGCCGGGGGAGGGAGTAAAAGATGCTGCAATAATTCCAACTTCTCCAGGAGCCCCGCAGCAGACCTCATGCCTCAGGTATATTGCAGACTTAACTCTATCCTCTCTAGTAACTGATAAAATTTGGCTCCCTTAATCCATTTTGGTCAGCTTTTTGGTTCCCTCCTCCCCGTTCTGTTTTTGGAAATAATTCAGAATGGACCATTGAATATTACATACCATTTTCATTCAAACTGATTTGGATCCAAGTCTACTGACTGCTCTCCTCTTCCTCAGAGGTCTTACCAATGGCAATGGCAATTGTATTTATTTATTTACAGTATTTATACCTCGCCCTTCTCACCCCGAAGGGGACTCAGAACAGCTTTACAGAATACACATACAGCAAAAATTCAGTGCCAATTATACAGTTAACAAGGACAGACAACACAGAAGAGGTAAAGGCAGTTTTCCCCATCTTATTCTGGCATCGTGGAGGCTGTGTTAGACTCCAGTCATAGGGGGTGGAGTTGCTCTGTCTTCCATACCAAGGAGCTTCCTCCCAATCAATGTCCTTAAGGGCGCCTTTTTTTTATAACCTCCCTGCTAAAAACAGCACCTATTTATCTACTCGCATTTCTGCTTTCAACCTGCTTAGGTGGGCAGTTGAGTTGGGGCTAATGGCGGGTGGTCATCCCCAACCTGAGCGAGAACTGCTGACCTTTTGATCAGTGGGATATTTTGTGCAGCACAACAGTTTAGCCTGCTGAGCTAAAGCCCAGCAGAACCTATTCTGCCAATTGTAATGGCAGGATATGTTCTTACTAACTGCTGCAGCCTAGGCACAATGAAAAAATACCTGATTGTTCTTCTCTTTTTCAGAAGCCACAGCAATGACACTTGTAATTGAGGAAGACGTTCTTACATGGGTTCTGTACACATATGTTTTTCAAAACGGGCTCCGGCTGTTCTGGTCTTTTGGCTCTTTTGGCCACCCTTAATGGCACAGGCAACAGTGCCTTTTTTCTGGCCACAATAGACCATGTTACTCCTGAAAATGACTGCCTTCAGTTTCTTTCAGCTACACGTGGAGTGCTAAGAGGAAGGCAGATTTCCCTGTGAGGCTATGAGCCCTGCTGCCTGCCTGAATGGCAATTCCATTTATGGGCTGTGAAAGGGCATTTGGAAGAGGTGGTGTTTGTTTAAATATTGAGGTAGTTAACTAAAGGGTTGGGATAGCCTGACTCCCTTGAGTCCCCACAGGGAGAATTCAATTCCTCCCCAGGTCTAGCTGAAGGAGATTAAAGGGAAGGATGCTAAAAAGAGGGGTTGCTTAAGCCTGATGCCCTTCCCATTTTTTTTTTGGCTGCTGAACCAAAATATGGTCACTGGAATCCAGACACCAAAAAAGGCACAGGGTTTAACCGAATTGCACACCCTTAGTTCTTACTAGCCTTTGGGGCACAGATCCAAAGGGACAATGTCAGTGGCTAGGCTGCCCTTCTTTCCTTGGAGGCCTTAGCAATGACAGTTTGAATGAAAGGATGGGTTCTTATTCACTTCTACAGTCCAATCACAATGGGACTCTCCCTTAGAAATCATAGCAGTGGCATTGTTCAGAGTCATTAGCCGTCCCTGGAGCTCCTCTGCCCTGAGAGTGTTGTCCTCAGGATGCCCTCCAGGCAAGAGACAAACCTTTAAGGTGATTAACTGCAACATTCACGCTGACTTCCAACTGACAAAGAACTCTTCTCACACCCTGGACTCTCCACAGATATATATTAACCTTCCTTGCCTAGTTTCTCCATGCCTCACAACCTCTGAGGATGCCTGCCATAGATGTGGGTGAAACGTCAGAAGAGAATACTTCTAGAACATGGCCATGCAGCCCGGATTACATACAACAACCCTGTGATCCCGGCCATGAAATCATAGCAGTGGCATTCTTATCAGTCACTGGGGCTCAGACACAATATTACATCAGATTTTAATGTGGCAAAGAGGGATTCCCTATTCCAGTTTAATTTTTAAAAAAGAAACAAAATGTCATTTGACGTAATTAACGTTATCAATATCTTGGTTCCAATATCCCTCACATCAAGGAGCCAAAGTTTCAGCCATGGCTGCAGCTCTAGTCCCAGAATGAAACAATATCAACTCTCTTTAGTTTCATCTCCATTGCAAAGGCAACTGGAAGCAAAGGTTAGGACTGAATCATCCTGAACGACGCTCTTTCTTGCTTTACCCTTCGTAACTTCACCGGTCTGACAAAACCCACAGGGCATCCCAGGGTAGGAGCTTCTCGACGGAAGCACGGTGTAACATGAAGTGAGTGACATCACCGAGTTAAATAAATCGGACAGTCCAGTGACTCAAGGCAACTTTCCTTTCCCTGTGACCACGTGGGAGATGGCACAACATCTTGCTGGAGTGACGGAGGCACTCCAGTTTTCCAGGTCAGTGGATGTTGGGAGCCTCACCAACATGACACGGTAGACCACAGAGGAGGGAGCTGAATCAATAGGAGATGTACTAAAGGGCACTTTATGGTGGAGAGACAAGGGGAAAAGAGTACACCGTTCTGAAAAAGAGGGAAACCCAGATAAAGGAAAGTAGACAAATGACCAAAAGCAAAGAAAATAAAGAAAGTGAACATTTATTATAATTTGCCCAGTTTTCTTCACTGTATTTAGCACGACTTATCTTATAAGCTCAGATTACAGGGTGACATTTTAGATATTCTTCTCTTTTGGAATTTTGCACGCCATTTCATTTGATGGTTGACATGCAATGGAATTGGGTTTGACAGCTTTCAATGGCAGAAGGTCTCGGAGGGGACAGCTAGACGTGGCAACCAGAGATCTGCAATCAGGCTCCTGCTGGGCTTTTTAAAAGTTTAATTGCAGCCTGGGGACTGCTTTTGCTACAACAGAGACCTCAACACCATCAGAGGAGAGGTTAACCCTTTCCCAGATAACCATTTCCCCCATAAAAATACAGTCCTGGAATCATAGTTGAAAGAGACCACAAGGGCCATCCAGTCCAACCCCCTGCCATGCAGGAGCATCCAATCAAAGTTCACCCCATCTCTCCTGCTGCTACGTTCCCCAAAGGACTAGTTTCCTTCTACATTCATCATTAGGCATGCTCTTCAGAAGTGGACATGGACCTGCATCCTAGATCTGATCAATATGGAATAAAAGATGAGTCAACATGAGCAAGACTCATCTTGAATCCAGTGCTGGCTGGATATACTGTCTCCTGTGTCTATAGCAGGTTTTCTGGTTTTAACCTGACTTTGCGACACTTCAGGAAAATCCAGAGATACTCTGGCATTTGCTGGAAACTCTGGAATATCCTGGAGATTCCTGGTAGCCTAGACAGATTGATCAATTCTTTTGAGCCAAATTCCTGTGAAGGCAAACACCGGACCATTACTCTTTCCTTGTTCTGTTTACAACTGGGGAAGAGGGTGGCTCATACCTGTGTCACTGCTACCACTCTCTGCTAACTGAAGAGCTCCATATTATGTCCATATTATGTTCATCTATCCTCTCCTTGCTGGTTGTTTAGGCACCCATCATGACATCAGAGGTGATACATGGAGTTGTTTGGTTTGCAGGGAACGGTGATACAGAGAAGAAGATGACCTGACTGGATTGTCTGGATGCCAACACCCGGCTTGACTTTTCTGGACATCAATACAGCACCACAGTGCATTTGGCTGAATATGTCTGGGGTTAATTTGGAAGATAAATTCTCCAGGATGGCCTCAACCTAAGCAAGAAGCCAGTGTAGACTCATCCAGAGTTGAAGGATACTTAGTTATAGTTAATGGTACAACTGAAAGACGAACTGGGAAATGATGGAGCAAAACTTATTTTGGTTCCTACAGAACCTTGGACCCACAGCAACACATCTTTCAAATGTCCGGGGGGGGGGGGGATGTGTCTGATTGCCCCTGAGATTATTGATATTTCATGGAAGAGTTAAGGCAGGAGCAGATTTCCTTAGAATCTGGAATGTGAGCTAGTTTGAACTCGCTCAGCACTAAACAGTTATATTCGTTTGATAACACATTAAATTATCCATCCTAAAAACTCCAGGAATTTGAAAGTTTGAGGTAGTACTTCAAATTATCAGTAGAGAGCTCTAGTGCAGTTCTCAATCCTTCAAGAAATTTGCACAGGAGTAAAAATGGCACATTGAAAGTTCCTCGAAATTTAGAAGAACATTTGTTGTTGTTGTTTCTGGCAGAACATAATGAGCACACTTTTTGAGAACTGTGCCCAAGTTGGAGAAGTCTTTTTAGTATGCACGGAGAGCTGCACAACGTTATAAGAAGAAGAAGAAACCACCTGCTTACATTATTTTTCACTATATACATGCAAATAGTGTACAAACGGCAAAACTTAATTGCACACCATACCCCGATACAAAGAACACAGTGAGAGGTTTAACACTGATGACAGCCTTTGCCAGTGTGGCAGTTGTGCAATCCAAAGCCATTATCACAAGAGGCTCCTAAAATGGATTCTGCCATTGTAAACCCATTTTGCTTGAGACTGGAGTATACCTGCTTAGCTCCTCTTCTTATCACACCAAGCCTTATTGAAAGCACTCAAACCCCAAAGCATGTTGAGAAATCTCAAATCATGTTGACCTTACAACAGCTGCAGGGATGTAAGTCCTCCCAATCCATGCACAGACCCCCATTCATATATGTCCCCTTTTTATGTGAGAATTGCAGAGTTTAGAGGTTCAAAGCTGTTCACTTCTGTACTTTAATATTTTCAAAGTACTGAAGCAGCGTTTATACAAACAGTTAAGACTTTTCCTATTGAGTTTCTTCTGCAAGTTGATGGTGTAGTTTTCGCTTTTAAAGCATCTGTAATGAGGCAAACCCATGCATGAGTGGGAGATTCTGCAAAATGCTATTGGCTTGCAAGAAAAGAAAATGTTTAATTGAGAGAGAAAATGCATATCAGATTTGGTGCAACCACAGTGATTGGGAATGATCGAGGAAAGATGGTTAACTTTTTGCTGTTCAACGAAGAGAAGAACCGTCTCCAACAAAGGCACAATAGACATCACTGGCCCCCATACTCACTGCCGAAGTGGGTTCACATTGCTGTATGGTACACATACACCAAAAACCTAGCATGTTGTAGTTTACAGATATGTAAATAGCAATAAAAGCCAATGGAAATATGAATCAGGAGTATGTGATATGTCAGAAATAACTGCACCTCCACATCCTTAGAGATGGAAAGAGAGAACTTGATGATATTAGATCTGTCAGGTGAAGTTTGTTTTCTTCATTGAGGTCTCTTCTTTGAAAGTTAATTATATCCCAAAGCTGCAAACATATCTTGGTAACACTTAAAACTGCGCCTTCCGTTGCTCTAAAGGGCCTAAACAAAGTGAGATTTAAATTCTTGTAATGTAGAAATAGCCACATTATATTTATTCATGTCACCGAAATAAATATACCCTCTTCCTTCTCCACTCTTCACAATAAAAATAAATTCCTCATCTTCATGGATGAAATCCTTAATGGTATGTTTTAGGAGGCCCAGCAAAGCGTCTTCAATCAGAAAAGCAACTCTGACAGAAGCGTAAGCAGCAAAAATGTATCCAGATTAATATAAATGTCATGTGCATGATTCTATATGTTTTAGGATTATGATAGGAGAAAATATACTTCAGAATTGAACTTGGCAGGGATCAAGGAGGCAGCATGTACTTGTTAAATATTCAGTGTTTATTAGACAAATAGATACAGATAAAGGGTTGGAGCCAACCCTCTATCAATATGTGTCTATAGTCTGCAAATAGAGGCAGTCTTTCCATTCATGGGACACAGTCGGATCATGGTGGAAGTTTCCACAAGTAGAAGTGGAAAGCAGGGGATAATTTTCATCAGTTTCCCTTTTCCTGTGCAAACCTTGTGCCTTGTCTTGTGGCAGACTTTCAGCATGGATTCATATTTTATTTATTTTCAAACTGTTTTGAAAATGATTCTACTATTTAATGTGATGATAATTCATTGCTTTAAGCATTTTATTGTTAAGGTTTCTTAACTGATTCTCTTTGAGAGTCACTTTAGTTCCCAGTCTGGGAAAAAGGAAGTATACAATGAATTGAAGAACATAAATATAAATGGATCTATTAAGGCTGAGTAAACTGAACAAGGGGTTGTAGTTCGAGCATTGGACTATGACTCTGAAAAACAAGATCTGAAACCCCATTTGGACATGGAAACACAATGAGTGACCTTGAATAAGTCACATATTCTTCAGAAAACCCTGTGATGGGTTCTTCTTAGGTTTAGCATAAAATCGAAATGACTTGAAGGCTCACAACAACAACAAACTCAGGTTAGTAGTAACCACTGGAGATACAAGTTCATAAATGTATGAGAAAGTCAAAAACAGAAAATCTATCTATCTATCTATCTATCTATCTATCTATCTATCTATCTATCTATCTATCTATCTAGATGTATTTTGAGCCAATGGAGAAGATCCTTTAGCACTTATTGAAAATTGGGTGCTCTCCAGGTCAACATAATCCATGGTCCCCAAGCAACATAGCTAGGGATTATGGAGTTGTTGTCCATGCATTTTTGTAAAGTACCCCCTTGGGAATAGTTAAAGCAAAGGATCCATGAAAGGATAGCACTGAAACACATCCTTTTGCCAGAATAAGAATCTTACAATGTACAAAGGCATTTCTATTTTTGGTGGCAAAATGCTGGAAGGTATTTTATCATTGTCCGTCCATTTCAAAATTGTCCATGGGCATAGCCTTTCCCCTGCAGATTAGATTATGCAGCAGATTAAATTATGCCAGAAAGCTATGTGTGCATCTACAAGTGAGACTGTGGGTTCCTGTTTGAGGGGTTCAACACTGAAATTCAACTGGAATGAGAAATTCTGATGGAAAGTATCATGTTAAAAAAAAAAAAGACAGCAAGACACAACACTTAACTATATCAACCCTGCAGCCCAGCCCAGGTCAATGTTCTAGAGATATGAAGCAGAAAGCACTATCATAGTCATCTTTCACAAGAATCTATCGTCCATCCATAGCCTTTCATCACTTGTAAGAAATATGATGCAGGGCTGGGCAATCACTTATCACTTCTTATTTTTCCTGGGTGTGTGAATGTATCTCTCCTTCTTCCCTTTTGTCAGTCCAGTAGCTCAATATCAGATAGACAGATCATTTTACATCTGGCCTCACTCTTCCTCAATCACCTCTCCCCCCCCCCCACCCTCTCTATCAATATACAATACAGAGTAATTATGTAAGGCTTCAGAAACTTTTCTGTGCAATCTGAAGATTCTGAAGATTCTTATCAAAGCTTCTACAAAGAAAACCTTTGTAGAAATCATACGACCTTATCATATTGACTTCTTGCTCCATCCTTGGATGCTTCCAGGACCAAGCCAGGACTGAAACCACTGGAACCCTTCACATGACGCAGGGCTACTTCCAGCGAGGCTCCATCCTGGCTCCATCCTTGAAGTGTCCTAGGATGAAGTCCAAAGGGCACAGGAGTGTTTCAATGAGGCCAATGCAAGGGGAAGCCAGATGGAGACACTTTCCGTTGTGTGATGGGGGGAAAGCCAGTGCGGGGCCGGGCTCGTTGCTGACCTAACAACCCGAAAGATAGTTGCATCTATCAAGTAGGAAATAAGGTACCACTTATAAAAGTGGGGAGGCAACTTTAACTAATTTACGACGATGGAATGAGGAAGTGTTGTCACAGTGGATGATGAAGCAGCTGCTCCCCCCTGTGGCCAGAATCGAACATCCCCTCAGGAGAAGGTTAAATTGCCTCTGCGTCTGTCTGTCTGTTGTCTCTGTCTCGATGTGTTTATGGGCATTGAATGTTTGCCCTATATGTACATAATGTGATCCACCCTGAGTCCCTTTCGGGGTGAGAAGGGCGGAATATAAATACTGTAAATAATAATAATAATAATGTGGGGCATGGGACAATGGTTTTCCCCACTGCCCCACGGATTTGCCATGCTGCCTGGTAAATCCCCACACTGTTGCCCATGTTTGGGACTTCAGTGTTATGAGGTCTATAGAGAAACAAGCTAAGCAAATGACAACTTGTCCATTATTCTTCATGGTGGAGCCCCCGATGGCGTAATGGACTAAAGTCTTGTGACTTGAAGGTTGGGTTGCTGACCTGAAAGCTGCCAGGTTCGAATCCCACTCGGGGAGAGCACAGATGAGCTCCCTCTATCAGCTCCAGCTCCATGCGGGGACATGAGAGAAGCCTCCCACAAGGATGGTAAAAACATCAAAACATCCAGGCATCTCCTGGGCAACGTCCTTGCAGACGGACAATTCTCTCACTCCAGAAGCGACTCAAGTTGCTCCTGACATGAAAAAACAATCTTCATGGTCTAAAAAGAAGAAGGCTACAATACGCTTTCTCCATCTGGACAGAAGAAGATGACAACTGTTTGCCAATGCCAAAATCCTCCCCAGTGTACACTAGTACCTCTTCACACAGCATCATCAATGTCCCCGTTGCTTTCTATATGTTTGTGGTTTGGAGGCACATAGCATAAAGGGAATAATACACCTCACAGGTCTCATCAGCTCCACTAAATTTTCCATTAACACATGGAACAGGTTCATCTAGTTTCCTCCAGGAAAGATCCTGGGCACATCTACAATGTCCAAATAGTTTGGTGTGAAACCAGCAGAGGAGGAAGCAGTTTCACTATGTGGAAGATTTCATGGGAAACTTGGAACTGTTGAGGCCAAAATGGTGTTTATACCCACTGCCTTGGCCTGCTTCCATTGTCTGTAGTACATCTACAAGTTTTTAAGCAGAGGCTGGATGGCCATTTGTCGGGGGTGCTTTGAATGCGATTTCCTGCTTCTTGGCAGGGGGTTGGACTGGATGGCCCATAAGGTCTCTTCCAACTTTTTGATTCTATGATGGTTTCATGGCATTGGGAAATTGTTTTCTTTTTACTTCCCTTCACCACATTGCACCTGTGGATTGTCAGAGCACCCATCCCTTAATCGTGTTCACTGTGTGATATGGTACACACTAAAGTGCATTAAGCGATATATTTCAAAGCATCATCCTACTTTGTTTATCCCAGTTTAAAGTCCTTAAGAAACATTGCAATATACGGTCACCCCATGTATCATGTAAACACCGTGTTGTCAAGATGCCTTCAAACTAGTCAGTGTAGCTGTGCCCTATCTCTCAAATATAAACAGAAAATAGACATGTGGAATGTGTGATGTTTATATATGTGGTGTGGTGTCACATCCTCATACCCACTTCACCCTTATATCTCTACAGATAACCACCTGCATATGACTTACTCTTTATAAATATCTATGAAAATGTCCTCATTGGCAAATCTCAGATTAAAAAACTAGCCAATATTTGATCAATCAATAACTTGAGGGAGATTTACTAGAATGCTACAAAGTGTGCAAGATTTTGGATTCCCAGGAATCTTCATCAGACTGGGCACTTGACTGTTCAGAATGGAAACTACCTCTGAAGCATAATGTTTTCTAACTAACTCGTAGTGAAGAAGGAGTGCATGAAGCATTCCAACCATCGCTGATCATATTTACCACCTGCCCCTATCCCAGGCTCTTTTTTCAAATTTACCCCCTAATTTTAATGTACCTTCTCCTAAGGTATAAATCTGTACTCACATAGTTACACAATGGTTGTGCTACACTTTCTTTTTACTGAATACCTATTGTGCAACAGAGTGTGTATCTGTCAGTCTGCTTGCATGTCGTTCCATGACGCTATGGTGATTACACAGTGGATATTTCTTCAATCCCAGTGAATCAAGTGGTAGCTGGAATGTACTGACAAATCATTATGCACCATCTATGAATGTGTATCTTCACAGCTGGAATCTTGTTCATTAGTTCTAATGAGAGTAGAGCCACTCAATCCACTGTCCTCCGGACATCCTGGAAGATGATGTTATCTTTTGGCATCTGGCCATAGGAACACAGCCAGAAACTTCCACAGTGCCCTCTGCTCTCCATTGGCAATTAAAAAGCCATTTGGAAGTCCTGTGGGAGGGAGCTGGGTAGACCTTTGTGCTACACTCTCAAGACAGAATCCCAGTTTGTGTATCTGCTAGTGTAGCTACTTATTGTACCATTGTTCAATGAGGATAGCACTGTGTCTTTTTTCGTAATTCCGGTAAATCAGGTTGTACATTGGAGGCACTGATGAAGAATTATACATCATCTAATGGCTGAAGTTCTATTCGTTAGTTTTCACTAGATAGAGCCATTGGATCCATTATTCATAGTGAGTGAGCACCAATTGATCCAAGAGCTGTATTTGAATTAGGATTATCAACAAGATAATGTGAAATGTGATATGGATAGACTTATGAAGTTCTGCGTACACAGACATGGAGTGAATACAGTAAGACCACTGTACACATGGAGATACATTACCTACCAGAATGTGATTATTTGAAACCATAAGTATGACTTCTGGTTCCAGTATACAGTTGAGTCTCATTGAAGGACCTCATGGTTCCTAGAAAGAGATCCTCTCTTGAAATTTAATAAGTCCTACAATGCAAATCTAAGACGCTCCCAGGGGAAGCATCGGAAAGAGCTAGCCAATTCCTGGAGACATCATTTTTCCTGAGTGCAGACAAGTAAAACCATGGATATGGACATGGGGGCCTTTCTGTATATCCTTTATATGATGGTCAAAAAAGTACAAGCGTATTTACAAGGAAATTTTCACAAATCTACAATACTAAAAAAGATTCCAACCAATATTTTTTAAAAGTCATCAGAAAACATGAGAACAATTTAATAGAGCATATGGTATTGAAAATTCTGCCAGCATTTAGATTAGTGCATCAAATTCATGTCAATAGGGAGAGTATTAATATTTCAATAAATGTATTAGCAACAGTTCATTTCAAGAAACCCTGCTACAATCTTTCAGTGCACATAATATAAACAGTTTAAATAAATAAGAAAACCACAAAACTAAGACAATATAGAGGTAAAACAGGATAAATCCTGTATGAGGAGGAGAAATACAAATTCCTTCACATCACAAAACACTAACATTAACCAGTCAATTCGGTTTTAGGAGCCCATCTGCCTTGATCTCCTAAAACTGATCTAGATTTATCTCAAAAATGAGGGAAATTTGACTTTTAAAAATCCTCTTGTATGTCATGAGTGAAATACTTGTTGAGCATCCCTTATTCCAAATTCAAGACCTCCAAAATCCAAAATTGTCCATCTGGCTGATATAGTGATACCTTTGTCTTCTGACCTCTGCTTAAAAGCCTCCAAAGAAGGAGCCTCCACCATACTCCAGGGCAGAGAGTTCCACTGCTGAACAGCTCTCACAGTTAGGAAGTTCTTCCTTATTTTCAGGTGGAATCTCCTTTCCTGTAGTTTGAAGCCATTGTTCTGTGTCCTAGTCTCTAGGGCGGCAAAAACCAAGCTTGCTCCCTCCTCCCTATGACAACCCTTCACATATTTATACATGACCATAATGTCTCCTCTCAGCCTTCTCTTCTGTAGGCTAAACATGCCCAGCTCTTTAAGCTGCTCCTCACAGGTCTTGTTCTCCAGACCCTTGGTCATTTTAGTCCCCCTCCTCTAGACACATTCCAGCTTTTCAACATCTCCCTTCAATTGCGGTGCCCAGAATTGGACACAGTGTGATTCCAGGTGTGATCTGACCAAGGCAGAATAGAGGGGGAGCATGATTTTCTTGGATCTTGACACTAGACTCCTATTTGTTCAGACCAACATCCCATTGTTTTTATTTATTTATTTTTTTTTTTTTTGCTGCTACATGACATTGTTGTCTCATGTTCACCTTCCCACGAGGACTCCAAGATCTTTTTCAAAACCACTGCTGTCGAGCCAGGCGACCCCCATTCTGTATCTTTGCATTTCATTTTTTTCCAATACTTCTCTTTCCAATAATTCCAGATAAGGCATGCTCAACCTATACTTGCTCCTTTTGCAGAAGAGGAGAGAACCCTTACCTCAAGGACAGGAAATATTTGTGTTTAGAAATTCACCTCCAATACTTATTTAATGTGCTGGGTCGAAGCTGATGGGAACTGAAGGCCAGAGGTCTCATTCTGCTGTTTCCCTGGTCTGCAAGGAAAGGAGGAGAAGGGAAGAAAGAAAAAGAAAGAAAGAAAGAAAGAAAGAAAGAAAGAAAGAAAGAAAGAAAGAAAGAAAGAAAGAAAGAAAGAAAGAGAAAGAGAGGGAAGGAAGGAAGGAAGGAAGGAAGGAAGGAAGGAAGGAGAGAGAGAGAGGGAGGGAGGGAGGGAGGGAGGGAAGGAAGGAAGGAAGGAAGGAAGGAAGGAAGGAAGGAAGGAAGGAAGGAAGGAAGGAAGGAAGGAAGGAAAGAAGGACAGAAAGAAAGAAAGAAAGAAAGAAAGAAAGAAAGAAAGAAAGAAAGAAAGAAAGAAAGAAAGAGGGAGGGAGGGAGGGAGGGAGGGAGGGAGGGGAGGGAAGGAAGGAAGGAAGGAAGGAAGGAAGGAAGGAAGGAAGGAAGGAAGGAAGGAAGGAAAGAAAGAAAGAAAGAAAGAAAGAAAGAAAGAAAGAAAGAAAGAAAGAAAGAAAGAGGGAGGGAGGGAGGGAGGGAGGGAAGGAAGGAAGGAAGGAAGGAAGGAAGGAAGGAAGGAAGGAAGGAAGGAAGAAAGAAAGAAAGAAAGAAAGAAAGAAAGAAAGAAAGAAAGAAAGAAAGAAAGAAAGAAAGAAATCTGACAAAATCCTTACAACATGTACCATATGGTTTGACATTTACCAGATTAGTTCAACATTTCTACTGGGGATAAATATGCAGACATATCTATGTAAAGAAATTGCATGAGACAAGGACACATAGGGTATATTTATGGAATGGAGTCCTTTCTCTCCCTCCTTCTTGCTGGCAGCATCCGAAGCCTTGAATGTAGAGAGCCCAAAGAGTATGAACTCCTATTAACCCTCCTTGAGAGATTATTTTTCAAAAGGGCTGTGGTGCACAATTTGGGGAGGGTGGGGGAAGGAAGGGATCCCCTTCCAAGTTTGGACTGAGCTGGGTTTCAACAGAAAGAAAAGGGAGAAAAGCTCTTCCTGTACAGAAGCTTCTCTTTCCGTCCAGGGGGAAGCATGAAAAGTTTGTCAGAATCTATTTTCAGGGCTCCTCCGTTGCCTGTGGAGAGAAGACGGCAAGGCCTGCCAAATTGATTCCAGGCCGGCTGATGCAGAGGAGGTGACTGCCGGTGCCCAGCTTCTGGTACAAGCCACGCTGCTCCTTGGTGAAGAGCCCTAAAGCCATAGATTTCATTTGATCTTTGCAAAGGCTAACATCTGTCTGCTGTCATTTTAGTAAGATTGATGACAGACTGGGAGAAGGAGGGAGGGAAGGAGAAGAGGGGGGGAGGCTCAAGGGGAGAGGGAAGGAGCAGGGAGAGAAGCCAAGCATGAAGGAAGCAGGTTCTCGGCAGCAGGGGAGACCTCCGGAGGTCTCCAGTTCAAGTCCACCAGTCCTCAGCAACACCGCCATAGGAAGGAACTGTTGTGCACCACCGGACCAGCACTTGCACTGGGTTGTTAGCAGCTGGTTGCCCAAAGTGGGGGGCACAAAACCTGGCTTACCTTCACCCTCTTTCTTTTGCACCTTGCATATCCCCATCAATTACCCAAACCCTACAGGGCTAAATGTTATGACAGCCATAGTAATCTGGTTTACTGTTATCTTAATGTAGCTGGGCAGGGCAAGGTAAAACCATCAAACACTATTATTATTTTTAAACTTTCCAAAAGAGGCTAAGTGATGTGGACAATCAGGTTGGAGTTTTTTGAGGTTGCTGTATCATAAAAAAAGACCTGAATATATGATCGGAGAAAAGGAAGTGATTTCCTTACATTGCAATTACAGTAGAGTCTCACTTATCCAACATAAAAGGGGCTGGCAGAATGTTGGATAAGCGAATATGTTGGATAATGAGGAGGGATTAAGGAAAGGCCTATTAAACATCAAATTAGGTTATGATTTTACAAATTAAGCACCAAAACATCATGTTATACAACAGATTTGACAGAAAAAGTAGTTCAATAGGCAGTAATGCTATGTAGTAATTACTGTATTTACGAATTTAGCACCAAAATATCATGATGTATTGAAAACATTGACTACAAAAATGTGTTGGATAATCCAGAACATTGGATAAGCAAGTGTTGCATAAGTGAGACTCTACTGTATTATTATTTTGGATTACAAAGTGGACTTCTCCTTTGGGTCCCACTCTCTCAAGGCAGAGTTGGCCCTACGATTAGACAGAGCAAGGTGGCTTCTGCAATGCAGTTAGCCAGAGGTTATGTGGAAAGTAGCAAATTGTTATTGATTGTTTCTTTACTGTATTTTTACTCCTGAGGAGAGACACTTGTGGGATGTTTCCGCCTCAAGGGCCAAAGTATAAGAGCCAGCCTTGCACCTTGACTTGAAGCAGGGGAGTTATTTACTGATCTTCCTCTGACAGCAAAATATTTTGGATTGACCCTGCTCAGGTCTGAACCATTCATCACTCACTAGGTTCATCCAAATGGCTCAATAATTCACATAAATGTCAGGCTTTTCTGTTTCTGGATTTCACACTTTGTAATGCCTTGTAATAGTAGTTCCCACTCCCACATACAATCGAGTCCAAAATCGAGTATTCCTGGGATCTATTCATTTTTTTCTTCCTGTTTAAGGTGTGAAGTGGATGGGGTTTCCTTCCCTTATTGTCATCCCCTCTATGAACCCAGCAGCTCCATCCCATATTCCTTTTCTGTACAAGGTTAATAGAATCATAGAGCTGGAAAAGACCACAAAGGCAATCCAGTGTTTTGATTGTCTGTCCCTTCTTTGTGTCCCTTGAGGGGCTGCATTGGCACAATGGGTTAAACCTTTGTGAAGCTGAACTGTTGACCTGAAAGTTGGCTGAACTGCTGACCTGACAGTTGGCAGTTCGAATCTGTGAAACAGAGTGAGCTCCTGTCTGTCAGCCCCAGCTCCTTGCCAACCTATTTATTTATTTATTTATTTATTTATTTGCAGTATTTATATTCCACCCTTCTCACTCCAAAGGGGACTCAGGGCGGATTACAATGAACACATATATGGCAAACATTCAATGCCAAAAGACAAACAACATATATAGACAGACACAGAGGCATTTAACATTTTTTTTCCAGCTTCACAATTCTGGCCACAGGGGGAGCTGTTGCTTCACTGTCCACTAGTGGCTGTACTTCCTCATTCCTTTCTTCGTGTTTTGCTGGCAGTTTTATGATGTTGTAAATTAGTTAAATTAGCCTCCCGCATAAAGCGTACCTAAATTTCCCTACTTGACAGATGCAACTGTCTTTCGGGGCTGCATAGGTCAACAGCAAGCTGGGCTATTTAATGGTCGGGGGCTTAACCCGACCCGGGCTTCAAACTCATGACCTCTTGGTCAGTAGTGATTTATTGCAGCTGGTTACTAGCCAGCTGCACCACAGCCCGGCCCCTAGCAGTCCAAAAACATGCAAATGTGAGTAGATAAATAGGTACCGCTTCTGCAGGAAAAGGCAAAGAGACACTCTAAGCAATCCTGCCGGCCACATGACCAGGAGGTAACAACGCTGGCTCCTTGGCTTGAAAATCGAGAAAAGCACCTCCCAGAACCAGAGATGAGCATCGTCTCCAGAAGCCGGAAATGAAAGGAGAAGCCTTTGCCTTGTTGGTGTTTGTATGTCTCATTGTATCTGACTGTAAGTCATTGAATGTTTGCCTATGTAAAATGCTGTAATCCGCTCTGAGTACCCTAGAGGAGAAGGGTGAAATATAAATAAAGTGTGTTGTTGTTGTTGTTGTTGTTGTTGTTGTTGTTGTTGTTGTTGTTCTGCCATGCAGGATCACACAATCAAAGAGAAAGAGAGTCCACCACACTCCAAGGAAGCATATTCCACTGTTGAACAGATCTTACAGTCAGGAGGTTCTTCCTCATGTTTAGGTGGAATCTCTTTTCCTATCATTTAAATTCATCTCTCTGTTTCTTAGTCTCTAGAGCAGCAGGAAAAATGATAGCCTTTCAAATGGAGGAGGGAACCAGCTTGTTTTCTGCTGTTGCAGAGACCCAGAGCATATGGTGGCTTCCCAGCCAAAGTAGGCCACAAGCTGAACATGGACATAATAATGTCATATGGCAGCTAAAAAAGCCAATGCGATCCTAGGCTGCATCAACAGGAGTATAGTGTTGAGATAGACAGAAGTCATGGTCCCGCACTCTTCTGCTTAAGTCAGACCTTACCGTAAATAATATGTCCTGCTCTGAACATAGCCCTAGAGCAGCGTTTCTCAACTTGGGGGGGTCGGGACCTCTGGGTGGGGTTGCAAGGGGTTTTTAGGAGGGTCACCAAAGATCACCAGAAACCACATATTTCTGATGATCTTAGGAAGCCAACCCCCTCCAGTATTTTCTGTTGGCCATGGGGGTTCTGTGTGGGAAGTTTGGCCCAATTCTATCATTGGTGGGGTTCAAGTGGCTCTTTTTTGTAGGTGAACTATAAATCCCAGCAACTACAACTCCAAAATGTCAAGGTCTATTTTCCCCAAACTCCACCAGTGTTCAAATTTGGCCATAATTAGTATTTGTGCCAAGATTGATCCAGATCCATCAATGTTTGAGTCTATGGCACTCTCTGGATGTAGGTAAACTACAACTGCAAAACTCAAGGACAATTCCCACCAAACCCTTCAGTATTTTCTGTTTCATGGGAGTTCTGTGTGCCAAGTTTGGTTCAATTCCATTGTTGGTGGAGTTCAGAATGCTTTTTGATTGTTGGTGAACTATAAATCCCAGCAACTACAACTCCCAGATTAAAAAATCAACAACCCCCCCCCCCCCAACCCCACCAGTATTCAAATTTGGGCATATCAGGTATTTGTGCCATATTTAGTCCAGTGAATGAAAATACATCCTGCATATCAGATATTTACATTACAATTCATAACAGCAGCAAAATTACAGTTATGAAGTAGCAACAAAAATAATTTTATGGTTGGGGGTCACCACAACATGAGGAATTGCATTAAGGGGTTGTGGCATTAGGAAGGTTGAGAACCACTGCCCTAGAGCCATATAGAAATACCTACCTAAAGCACTCACAAGAGATGGCTAACCAGCCTTTTTAAAAAGTCTTCCATGCTTACCAATCAGTCAATTCCAAAGCTTTTGCAATGAGGTAGTTCCCCCGTGATAGCGCAGTGGATTAAACCACTAAGCTGCTGAACTTGCTGACCGGAAAGTTGGCAGTTTGAATCTGCAGGATGGGGTGAGCTCCCATTGTTAGCTCTGCTTCTGCCAACCTAGTAATTCGAAAACATGCAAATGTGAGTAGATCAATAGATACCGCTTTGGTGGGAAGATAATGGCACTCCATGCATTAATGCTGGTAACATAACCTAGGAGGCATCTTTGGACAACGCTGGCTCTTCGGCTTAGAAATGGAGATGAGCACCACCCCCAGAATCAGATTTAATGTCAAAGGGAAACCTTTACCTTTACTTTAGTTCCCTCTACTGTTTAGGCAGAATGTCTTACTACAACAAAGCAAATATGATATAACTGGCATGACTGAAACCTGATGGGATGAACCTCATGATTGGAATGTAATAATAGAGGGGTATAACCTATTTTTTGAAAACTAGATCAAACAGGAAAGGCCTTTGTTAAGGTCTCCCATGATCTTATCACAAAGAAGCTAGTAAAATAGGGAGCTAGACAATGCTACTGTTAGGTGGACTGGGAATTGTGTAATTGGCCAAACCCAAAGGGTGCCTATGAATGGCTCCTCCTCATCCTGGAAAAAAGTAATAGTGTGATAGCATCAGCTTAAAAAGCCAAAATGATTTTATTCTGCATTAACAGTAGTATAGTATCTAGACTGAGGGAAGTCAAAGATTCATTCTATTCTACGTTCGTCATACTTCAACTGGAATAATACGATGTCCAGTTCTGGGCACCACTCTTCAAGGAGGATATGGACAAGCTAGAATATGCTCAGAGAAGGGCAACCAAAATGATGAAAGATCTAGAAGTCAAAACCTACGAAAAGCAACGTAGGGAGTGGATTTCTTTAGCCTCAAGAATAAAAGGTTAAGAGGGCACATGATAGCCATGTTTAAATATCTGAAAAGGATGTCATATTGAAGGTGGCACAAGCTTCTTTTCTGCTGGATGGCCATCTGTTGGGAGTGCTTTGATTGTGTCTTCCCACATAGCAGACATTGCACTAGATGGACTTTTTCATCCCTTCTAAATGACTCTGTGCACCTTTGCATCTTCACAATTCACTAACAGGGTTTATTAGCATCTGTGCAAAATTATATAACATGGACTGTAACAGAGAATTCTAGCTATCTTCCTTTTCTAATCCACGTTTCCAGATTATGTCACCTCTTCATGTTTCTACCCATCACTCTGTTCTATTTCCATCATATTAAAAACAGATCTTTGTGAAATATGTATTTAAATTTGTTTTTCTTTTCAAATGTAGATCACAATAATGACTATTTTCATACCTTTCAGCCAGTGGGAAATGCACCACAATATTTAGAAGAGTGTGAAATTCAGTGTATGGCAAAGGATGGGAAGGAAATTCATTGGATTCACATTTCTATGCAGAAATATGCAATAGGCATTTTCCAAGATTGCCATTGGAACTGAATAATACATCCTTTCTCAGGAAACTATAAATTTGAAGGGCTTGTGCTTCATTGCACATAAGGGGACATGTGCAAGCACAGCAAAAATGTTAAGGACTAAAAATGAACGTTGCTGAAGAATATGCACAAAATATGATGAAAAATGTGCACAAAAATGCACGCATTAAAAATTCTTATAAAAATGGTGGAAATGTAAACAAAACCATGACACTTTACATCTGATTTCTAATAAATAAGAATTTCAGAATCTGAAATGACAACAAAATGAGAATGCTACTGGAAAGCTCAAAGACCTGGCCTGAAAGCAGTACATTTGAAAGATATTTAAGAGTCTTAATAGACCACAAGCTGAACATGAGTCAACAATATAATGTGGCAGCTAAAAAACCAGTATGATTCTAAGCTGTATCAATAAGAGCACAGTGTCTAGATCTGGTATGGGCAAACTTTGGCCATCCAAGTGTTTTGGACTTTAACTCCCAGAAATCCCAACCAGCTTACCATAATTACTCAAAGTGGGGTATAAACAACAACAATAATTCAAGAGAGATATTGACAAGCTGGAACGTTTTCAGAGAAGGGCGACAAAAATGGTCAAATGTCTTCAAACCATGAATCCCTGTGAGGAGCAGCTTAGGGAGCTGAGTATGCTTATCTTGGGAAGAGAAGGTTAAGAGAGGACATGATAGTCACCTCTCCATATTTGAAAGGATGTCATATTGAGGAGGGAGCAAGCTTGTTTTCTGATGCCCCATTGTGCAATGACAGCTGCCATTGCACAATAGAAAATCTTGTGAGGTTGCTTGCTAAGCAATGGAAGCCCATGATATGCTTCAGGACATCTTGCACAGTGTTTTGTTGACCATCATCACCATTCTAGAACATGGTTTATCAGTCATGTCATTATAAAGCTGTGCGATGTAAGGGTGCATCTACACTTTTGGAATTAATGAAGTTTGACACCACATGAATTGGCATGGCTCAATGCTAGGGAATCCTGAGAGTTTGGTGATGTACCAGCACTCTTTCGCAGAGAAGGCTAAAGACCATATGATTATGATAATGATGATTTATTTCTATAGTGCTATCACTGAACAGTGCACTTTACAAGTAAAGGACAATAGAACAGTTCCCACCCCAGTCTTTGTCCATGCCACCCCTTCTTGAGCAAGGGCAACCAGTCCTAAAAATGCCTCACTTTTATTAATTGAAATAATTTGCAATGGCTGTATCACACGACCTCATTGCATTCATCCCCAATTCACCATGGATCATGGTCAATCCGGTAGGGCCTGGTGTGGGGAAACTGTTGGCGTTCTGTTTCTTATGCAACACGGGAAGCCTCCTGTGTTGCTGCCGATGCCTCCAGTGATGCTTGGACTTCAGCCAATATTGCCTGTCTGATGAGGTCCACAATCATGTGCAATGGCTGCACTGTAATAATTATGGAATGGCCAAATTGCCAACTCCATTCATGTAGTGATCCCAATGTGGCAGCTATGGCAACACCAAACCTTTAGAAATTTAACTTTTGAGTAATACCACATATCTAAACTATACAATCATAAGCTGGTTTACAGCACATCAATTCCTGACCAGTTGCCCGTCTAAGTTAATAATAATCAGTGATGATAATAATAATAGCTGCTATTACTTTTGTGTTGTGGTCATTTGCGTAAAAATGTATTCTTATGACTATTAGCAGAAAAATCTTACCATCTTTTGGGATAAGGAGGAAAAAAAATAGTCCTGATATTCTCTGTACCTTTGTAACCTTCAGAGAATCACTCCATGAATTCATGCTGTATGTGACCCACCGGGCCAAGTTAATTAATTTACTATAGGAAACTTAAAATGTTTTGGGTTGTTGTGAATTTTACGGGTTGTATGACCATGTTCCAGAATGCTTCTGGAACATGGCTATACAGCCCAGAAAACTCACAACAACCCAGTGATTCCAGCCAAGAAAGCTTTTGACAACACATTAAAATACTTTTTAAATCACATATTTTAGTCTTGATTCCACAGATACTCTAAATTGTTTCTTTCAACATCCATCACACAAAAAAATTCCTTTCCACTATCATGCCCACCCCCCCCCCCTCCAACCATCAATGATCTCTTCTTCTTATCACTTCCTTTCTCTTCTCAGTGAAATGAAAAAGAGCACCATTCTGTAGTTCGTTTTCAGCAAAAAGGAAATGTGTGTGTGGGTGTGAATGCATGTTTTTCACCCTCACTATCTTAAATCTCATCCCCAAGATAGTTTGTGATAAGTGACAGAAAGAACAAACCATGCTTATTCCAAGGCCCATGTATTTTGTCCACTGAAATCTCCACTATGTATTTAGCAATTTGTGAAGGGTGTCCAACTGCCATTTCAAAGAAATACCGTAATACAGGATAGTAACTCTGACCTCGGAAGCTCTTCAATACTACTTTCCAGGCTAGGATATACACCGTGTATGTGCATGTGCCTTCAAGTTGCTGATTGCCTTATGGTGACTCCACAAATCTCTTAGGGTTTTCTTAAGCAAGGAATTCTCAGAAGCAATTTTGCCAGTTACGTCCCCTGAAATCTGGTATGTGTTGCCACTCTGGTATGTGTTGCTACTCTCCTATCTAAGTATTAGGCTGATTATCTCATTCTTGGTTGTTGTATGTCTCACAACCTCTGAGAATGCCTGCCATAGATGTGGATGAAATGTCAGGAGAGAATACTTCTGGAACGTGGCCATACAGCCTGAAAAACATACAACAATCCTGTGATCCCGGCCACATATCACATATCTCATTCTTCTCCAAGCTAAACATATCCACCTCCCTAAGCCACTCCTCACAAGGCTTGTCTTCCAGACTGTGACCATTGTGGTCAGTCTTCTCTGGCCATGTTCCAGCTTGTCAATATCTCTCTTGAATTGCGGTACCCAGAACTGGGCACAGTATTACAGGTGAGGTCTGACCAAGGCAGAATAGAGGGGCAATGTTACTTCCCTTGATCTACACACTATATTCCTGTTGATGCAGCCCAGATTCCCATTGGCTTTTTTAGATGCATCATACTGTTGAGTCATGGTCAGCTTGTGGTCTACTTTGACAGCAACAACAAAGCGAGATCTATTGAAGCAGCTACCAAATTGTGAGTCAACATATTGGCACATGCTTACTCAATGCATCTACAGCTGTAGCATTTAAGTCGTGGTTTTCCTTTCTTTCTTGCTCCTCCCCACCCACCTCCCAAAGTCAAAATGACAGATGACTGGAACTAGTTGAAGTTGAAGCACAGGCTTGAATCTGCTTTAGGGGAATGTATCAACCCCTTCACTGGGCCTCTTGACAGGCCACTCGGAGGCCATGGCTTTTTAGAAAGACAGGCAGGCAGGCAACCTTCAATAATCTCTGGACATCATACATATGCCTACCAGGCTCGAAACAAGTGTCTCTTCTCCAGCTGCCTGCTGTGCCTCAAAGGCTCTCGAGGGGTTAATACACGCCATTCCCAAAGTTCAGGGAAGGGACAATACGGAGGGAACAGCAGGAATTTCAGCCTGTTAATAGGCGAGCTTCTTCTGACCGGGGCCCAAACGAATGTATGGTACAGTAAATTGTCCTTGTCAGCTTAGCTCAAATGATGGTATGCTTTATTTCTACACATGCCTTGACTCTGTCCGTTGAATTTATGTCCAGAAAATAAACACTTCCAGACAGCAATAAAGCATTTGTGCTTGTAGCTGCCTGGCTAGCCATTGCGCTGGCGGAAGGCAACCTCGGGTGCTTTGCGGCCAAATTTGTACAGGCCACAACAGCTCCCTATGCGAGTTCCTTCTTCCACCTATTCTCACGGTTGCAAAATACAAAAACAGACATGTTTTTGCATTGGGAAAATACTTTTGCATTAGGAGAACATGGAGCCAGAAGAAAATTATAATTGTTTATTTCCCAAAAAGAAATCTTTGTGGTCAGGTATTGTCTCAGTGGCGAAGTGCGTTAAAGCGCTGAGCTACTGAACTTGCAGATCGAAAGGTCCCATGTTCAAATCCCAGGAGCGGAATGAGCACCCGTTGTTAGCCCCAGCTCCTGCCAACCTAGCAGTTCAAAAACATGCAAATGTGAGTAGATCAATAGGTACCGCTCCGGCGGGAAGGTAACGGCGCTCCATGCAGTCATCCCGGCCACATGACTTTGGAGGTGTCTACGGACAATGCCAGCTCTTCAGCTTAGAAATGGAGATGAGCACCAACCCCAGAGTCGGTCACGACTGGACTTAACGTCAGGGGAAACATTTACCTTTTATTGTCTCAAAGGATGTAATAATGACTGTTGAGGAGGTTGAGGAGGGGCAAGTAAGGAGGAGGGGGTTTTAATGAGAAGATAGCTTGAAAAGTTACTTTTTTGAAGAGCTTGTAATCAGTAGCAGTTTTTGGACAAAAACTGATAGCAATGTCCTGCTGATGTGGCTGATGGTCCTGCTGGTCAAGAAGTTCTAAAAGTATTTCCCTTATTTTGTTTTTTGTTTTTTTGTTTTTTGAAAAGACATTTCCAAACACTGAAAAGGGATGAAAAGGAAGAAACAAATAGGAATTGTAAACAATGCAAAGATATGGCAGGATCTTGTTGATGTCTGAGGGTGCATCTACACTCCAGTTTGACACCACTTTAGCTCCCACAGCATAAAGTTATGTACATTTTCAAAGCAGCAGAATAAATAGGCTGGAATAAAAATGAACTATCTGTGCCAAATTAGGACAGTTGGAGGGTACAAAATGGGCTGCTGCAGGTGGGGTAGCTGTATTGCTCTCCACTTATGGATTGACTGGAATTCCCATCATCCCTCTCACACAATGATCTACTCTCGCTGGTGCTAACAAAAACTGCATTTTATAACCATCAGAAAGTCACAGGTTCCTCACATCTGGTCCATGGCTTGTTCCTACAGCCTTGGTTATGAATATATCCTACACTGTTGGGGTTCTTCCTCCAAAGAGCTAATTTAAAAACAGGATTACAAACTGTGGCAAAATTGTGGTCATCTTTCTATCTTAGGTACCATTCAAGAACTGCTGACAAAATGTTTAAAAACAAAACAAAAGGAATGAGAAATCCACTTCTGGTTTGAAAGATATTTCATACATGTGTGCAATATCTAGACAGATAGACAGACAGACAAACAGATAGTAGAGCTGTGCATGGATCCATTTTGAAAAAATGGGCTCCAGCAAGTCCAGCTAGTTTGGCCAGCCATAACAACACAGGCTCTGTTTCTTTCGGCTCCATGTGGAGTGCAGAGAGGCAATTGTGCACCTGCACAGGGTTTCCTTGTGAGCCCTGCCTGTTGAGCCAATCAGAACAGAAGAAAGAAATGACATGTCTTTTAGCCCAGCTGGATTTTCATTTTTCTGTTATAAGCAGGCCAGTGCCACTTGCAGCTCCTCATGGCTTGGCTTGCTTTTTGACTCAAATAGCAATAAATAAGCAGTTTACTTTCTACACACTTAAGAAACTGCCACCATTGGTGCCCTTCACGCGATGCAAGCTTCACATGTGGGTAGAGGACATATCTTTCCATTTTGAAATCTGCCATAAAATGAGGAGGTAATTTATATCTTTTTAAAGAAGGGCTAATGCTCTTTCAGGTGGTGTGGCTCCCATTGAAATAAGTGTTTAACTCAGCTTCATTGAAAGAGTGTTGAAGGCAAATGATCACAGAAAGGGTGGTTTCTTAAGCCTGATGCTTTTAATCCAGGTCTTATTGAAGGATATAAGGGGAAAGGATCCCAGAAAGGGGCATTTCTTAAGACTGATGCCCTAAAAATGACGGAAAGGGGACCCTCAAAAGGGGAACTACCAATGGGCCAGATCTTCCCGGATCTTTCAGTTACTAGATCAAAAAACAGATATCAATCCTCCCGAATTCGGAGTACTCCTGAAAAATGGAAAGGGAGGGATACTGAATTCGGGACACTGAAAACTGACCAGGGTTTAGCCGAATTGCCCACCCAAAATAGATAGATGGATTAACTATATTGTAGGGAAAACTTGCAAATGACTATACAGTAGAGTCTCACTTATCCAGCACTCGCTTATCCAACATTCGGGATTATCCAACACATTTTTGTAGTCAATGTTTTCAATACAATGTGATATTTTGGTGCTAAATTCGTAAATACAGTAATTACTACTTAGCATTACTGCATATTGAACTCCTTTTTCTGTCAAATTTGTTGTATAACACAATGTTTTGGTGCTTAATTTGTAAAATCTTAACCTAATTTGATGTTTAATAGCATTTTCCTTAATCCCTCCTTATTATCCAACATATTTGCTTATCCAACGTTCTGCTGGCCTGTTTATGTTGGATAAGTGAGACTCTACTGTATATACTTGAGTATAAGCCTTTTTAGGGCTGAAAAAGCCCTCCTTGGCTTATACTCGAGTGAGGGTCCTGGTCGGCTTATATTTGGGTTGGCTTATACTCGAGTATATAGGTAATCAGAGTTGGACAGTCTTATCTTATTAAAATATTATCTTAAATTAGTTTTATCTAAATATTAAAAATATTTCACCTACTGATGCCTCAGTTAGTGCAATTTTACTGTTATCTATTTTTATTTTTGAAATTTACCAGTAGCTGCTGCATTTCCCACCCTCGTCTTATACTCGAGTCAATAAGTTTTCCCAGTTTTTTGTGGTAAAATTAGGTGCCTTGGCTTGTATTCTAGTTGGCTTATACTCGAGTATATACGGTACGTAAAATATGACTGATTTCTCTTGAAGGTTTCCTGAAAAGACACTTCAACCCTTTTTTTTCCTTGGCCAGAGCAAGTCTAGAGAATCTGGAGGTGCCAAGAGCCACAAAGACAGACTTGTGAATTCAGGATCGTATGTTGCCTACCTCTGCTTTAAAATAAGCAGAAGAATAGGAGGAAAGTTCTATAGCAGCAGTAAAACAAACTAAAAATATATTTGATTCAGCATTTAAGTTTCCAATCAAGAAGAGCAAATTAAACAGCTGTTTCTTTGTGTCTGATGCTGCAAAGGGAACCCCTGGCGGCAAGGTGATTTACTGAGCAGGATGGTTTTTGAGTGCAATTGTCTCCAGGTGTGGCCAATAATCCCCACAGCCATTGTTTGCACCCAGGCATTTTTATGGCCACATCTCATCTCCATCACAGTTTGTCTTGATAATCATTGCCATCTCCTCTGCATATAGAAAGGGTGAGAAAGCTTGGCAGAGAGCAAAGAGAGAAAATGTGCACCAATAAAACATCTACTAAAGCATAGAAGTGCCCTTCCAACAGTCACATAACCCAGAATATCAAGACAGAAAATCTGCTTTGAACTGGGTTATCTGAGTCCACACAGCCAAAGATTCCAGTTCAAAGCAGAAAATGTGGGATTTTATTCAGCTGTGTGGAAGGGGCCACTGACTCAAGAATTGCACAAGTCATTCTATTATGTTACCAGAGCCAGTATGGTGTGGTGGTTTGAGTATTGGACTAGGACACGGAATCAGGGTTCAAATCTCTACTTGGCCATGGAAACCTCCCGAGTGCCACTAAAATCCATCATGGATTCCATAGGTATCAAATTTGCCCTGTTATGAAGGGTTGACATTATTATTTGCTAAACTGACTTGTTTCAACAAAATCTGTGTTGAAGTAAAAAAAAAAATCCTATTTTTGAAGTTTATGAACATATTGATATATTTGCCTGTGGAAAATATTGCCCGGGCTGTGGCGCAGGCTGGAGAGCAAGCCAGCTGCAACCAGCTGCAATGAATCACTCTGACCAGGAGGTCATGAGTTCGAGGCCCGCTCGGAGCCTATGTTTGTCTTGTCTTTGTTCTATGTTAAAAGGCATTGAATGTTTGCCTATATGTGTAATGTAATCCGCCCTGAGTCCCCTTCGGGGTGAGAAGGGCGGAATATAAATGCTGTAAATAAATAAATAATAAATGCTTTTGAAAGGGATGAAGGATGATTTTAAAAGAGATACAAATTTTTAAAAAATCAGAAGATGCACATCTTTCTAGGCACATAATGCATATAAGCAGTTTTGCATTAGTATCAACAGAAACAAACTGGAAGGGTTTCAATCCAAGATGCACAAAACAAAACAAAAGCCATAACAGATACATAAACAAGGTTGAAACATATATAGTAGAATGTAACAGAATGCACTGATAAAATGAAAATAAAATAAATAATGGTTAGCATTCAATCCAATAAGACCCCTGTATTCATGGCACTTGTACATCTAGTTTCACATACCCACTTTTGACAAAATATGGCCTCTCCAGGAATTTTTTGGAGAGGTCTCCAGGATACAACTTTAGAAATTCTCTAGGTTCCCCAGGGTAAATCTACGGTTACTTTGGGCAGAAGTTGTTCAATAGTTGAACATTCAAACTATTATCCATGGTTTCAGGTTTCCATGGTAAGTTCAGGATACAGAACTTCTGCTGTATTGCAGTTATGAATTTGTAATCTAGAATTATGTATCTGTGAGTGGTCTGTACTCAAGAAGACTATATATTGTCACTCTAAATCTACATAAGTGTCACCCCAGGCCACCATAAGAGCCTGCAGAAGGATCATGCAAAGGAGGTCCATTCAGTTTCCACTCAGGGAGGATTATATTTCCACCTCTCTCCTGCCAGTCATCATTATCAACAATGTTACTGTCATCATGTATTTGCGTGTTTGTGTGTGTGTTTATTTCTGTTGTTTTCCAGGGTCAGATTGGATAACATAGACCCCCCTCTATACTGCCATATAATGCGGTTTGAAATCAATGCTTTCTAGTAAAGATGTCAAGAATGCTGAATACTTTTCTAGTCATCAATAAGGAAAAGTGTCTAAACACAATGGGACACCCCAGAGGTATATATAATTAAAGAAGAGGAAAATGACCCACCATAATGCACCATAACATTTTGTCTCCCCCATAAAATTGTCTTTTCACATCCCACATTTCTAACAGTGCAATAACTTATTATAGCTGAGCACATAGAAATAAAGTCAAGTCATCCAAAGAAACGGGGCAGGCTGCAATTACAAGTTACCAATGGAAAGCAGACACAGAAAATCGAAGGGTTCTAGCTGTGTTGCTGTGTTTTTTCTGGGCTGTATGGCCATGTTCCAGAAGCATTTTCTCCTGCCATTTTACCTGCATAAGAACAACACTTAGAAAACAGAGGAATTCCAGACATGACTCAATCAGAGCCAACTAACACCTCCCAACAAAGGATTCCCCCAGGCAGCAAACAGCCAGGCCTTGAAACTGAAAGGCCATTCAATGCTAATCAAAGTGGCCAATTGAAACATTCACACCTGCTTTAAATAGACAAGAGTTCTTTCTCCCACCCAGAACATTCCACAGATATATAAACCCCACTTGCACAGTTTCCAACAGACCTCACAACCTCTGAGGATCCCTGCCATAGATGCAGGTGAAAGCTCAGGAGAACATGGCCATACAGCCTGGAAAACTCACAGCAACCCTGTGATTCCAACCATGAAAGCCTTCGGCAACACAATTCTAGCTGTAATTTTAAATGGCTCACTCCATGGAATGCTAGAAATTTAGGGAGTCCAGGAAAAATATTTTAGGGGGAAACTTTTATTTCAATGGACATTGTCCTCATCCCCTTCCTTAGCTACACTCCTGGAAATGGCCAAATGCTGTGCTGTATTTCACATTTTGGGACTCTTTTGTATGAAAAATTCATTTTAGCTTCTGCAGAAAACGTAATAAACCACACAGACCAACTGAACAAACAGAATGAAATCTGACTCAAAATTTAGGCCTGTGATTTCAACACCGTCACTGTCCTTTTCCTCTTTACAACTTTTAACATCTTAAATTTAACCAAAGAAGGAGCCAGTGGAGCTTGGAAAGCTTGCATGAAGTATCCTGCGCATTTTTGTAGGCTGATAAAGGTATATCCCTTTTGCGAATTTTGTTTGGACAACATGGTTAATTCTGAATATGTAAACTGCACCGCAAATAGTGTAAAGTAGCTGTAAAGAAGGGAACCCCGGTGGCGAAGTGTGTTAAAGCACTGAGCTGCTGAACTTGCGGACCAAAAGGTCCCAGGTTCAAATCCCGGGAGTGGAATGAGCGCCTGCTGTTAGCCCCAGCTCCTGCCAACCTAGCAGTTCGAAAACATGCAAATGTGAGTAGATCAATAGGTAGCGCTCTGGCGGGAAAGTAACGGAGCTCCATGCAGTCATGCCGGCCACATGACCTTGGAGGTGGCCTCTGGTAGCCTAGGGGGTAAAAGCCTCGTGACATGAAGGTTGGGTTGCTGACCTGAAAGCTGCCAGGTTCGAATCCCACCCGGGGAGAGTGTGGATGAGCTCCCTCTATCAGTTCCAGCTCCATGCGGGGACATGAGAGAAGCCTCCCACAAGGATGGTAAAACATCAAAACATCCAGGCATCCCCTGGGCAACATCCTTGCAGACGGCCAATTCTCTCACTTCAGAAGCAACTTCGGTTGCTCCTGACACGAAAAAAAAAAAACCTTGGAGGTGTCTACAGACAATGCCGGCTCTTCGTCTTAGAAATGGAGATGAGCACCAACCCCCAGAGTCAGCCATGACTGGACTTAACGTCAGGGGAAACCTTTACCTTTACCTTAGCTGTAAAGAAACTGTGTAAACTCATTCACATTTGTCCAAATGAAGGTTAGGGGTGTTTTTGTCAAAAAACCTTAACGTAATTTTAAAAGTGGGTGAAATATGCAAAAACTCGCATGATATCACTCAGCATGGCTACAAACACTTGAAATGCCAGGATGACAGGAGTGACGATATACACCCCGACTTTTCCCAGACCTTTATTGGTTCTGGCCATTTAATAGGCCAGTGTAGGGCAGGGGGGGGGTACCGAAAGCTTCCTTCTCTTCCCCGCCACCCCCTCCTCTTATTGCACAGACAGTTCAAAGTAGCCTGGGTGGAATAAAAAGCATGTCCTTTCAGCTGTCCATCCAGCTGCAAGCCTGTCCAGAGAAGTAAACAATTCTTCAAAGGAACTGGGGAGAGTGAGAGCGGGCCCTTTTCTTTGCATTTTGGCTTCTCCCTCCTTCCCTTTCTTTCTTTCTTTCTTTCTTTCTTTCTTTCTTTCTTTCTTTCTTTCTTTCTTTCTTTCTTCAGCCACACTGCCCACCCCATGCATCAATTCCTCCTCCTCCTCCTCTTCCTCCTCCTCCACCTCCCCCCTTTCTTTTTTTGCTATCATCTCAGGCTGGTCTGGATGTCACAGCAGAACTTAGGACTGTCATCTCCAGACGGCAATTCTCTTCGCCAGGCCTCCGAATGACACTTTAGTCCCATGTTAATTGCCCTGCTTGGGGCTCAGCTATCAGCCAGGCCCTGTCTCAGATTTACTGATTGAAGACGTGACCGGAGTGAGTGAGTGAGCCCGGAAGGGGGTCCCGGCTCGGGGAGAGGGGGCCAAGTTCAAGGGCACTGGCTGGTACAGGCAGTATAAACAAGGGAATGGTATGTAAGCAATAAAGACATAAAGGTTGCGATCAAGGCAAGCCGTACAATAAACAGCTGTGATAAGTCCCCCGCTTTGTTTATAGAGGAAGGCTGCAGTCCTGCATTGCCCTCCTGAAAATCCCATTGCCTTTTGAACATCTAAGTACACAGCCAAGGATTCGTACAAACCCTTTTGTTTCGGTTTGTTAAAAAGGGAAGCTTAGCACTTGGCTCGTTTTCTTAACCGTCTTCCATGCCTTCTTTCCTCATTGAGTCACTCTTGATTTGGTTGAGATACTCAGTGTTTAAAAATTCAAAAAAACATCCATTTTTAATGATTTTTAAAACAAATGTGTTAGTACACTTTAATTCTTGGAGCCTAGGGGATAAAAGCCTTGTGACTTGAAGGTTGGGTTGCTGACCTGAAGGCTGCCAGGTTCGAATCCCACCCAGGGAGAGCGTGGATGAGCTCCCTCTATCAGCTCCAGCTCCATGCGGGGACATGAGAGAAGCCTCCCACAAGGACATCCGGGCATCCCCTGCGCAATGTCCTTGCAGACGGCCAATTCTCTCACTCCAGAAGCAACTCCGGTTGTTCCTGACACGAAAACAAACAAAAAACTTTAATTCTTTTAATAGTTTGCATTCTGATAGGGACTGTATCCAGTGGTGCAGCGGGTTAAGCCACTGAGAGGCTGAACTTGCTGACTGAAAGATCAACAGTTCGAAAATGGGGGCAGGGTGACCTCCCACTGTTAGCCCCAGCTTCTGCCAACCTAGCAGTTCGAAAACATGTAAATGTGAGTAGATTAATAGGTACTGCTCTGGCGGGAAGGTAGCAGCACCCTATACAATCATGCCAGCCACATGACCTAGGAGGTGTCTACGGACAATGCTGGCTCTTCAGCTTAGAAATTAAGATGAGCACCAACTCCTGAGTTAAACATGACTAGACTTAATGTCAGGGAAAATCCTTTACCTTTACCTTAGGGAATTATATCTATCTAAATGGTCTCATGGAGCCCCGGTGGCGAAGTGTGTTAAAGCACTGAGCTGCTGAACTTGCAGACCGAAAGGTCGCAGGTTCAAATCCCGGGAGCAGAGTGAGCGCCCGCTATTAGCTTCAGCTTCTGCCAACCTAGCAGTTCGAAAACATGCAAATGTGAGTAGATCAATAGGTACCGCTCTGGCGGGAAGGTAACGGTGCTCCATGCAGTCATGCTGGCCACATGACCTTGGAGGTGTCTACGACAACGCCGGCTCTTTGCATTGACAGTTCAATGCAGGGCTTCATTATGTTTCTGCAATGTACCTTCTGATTCATGAAGTTACAAAATGTAGACTTCGATGCAAGATTTCATCATATATTTTAATTTGGGCCTTAACATGAGAGGGCAAGTTGTGTACTGGACTACAACTCTGAAGACTAGGGTTTCAATCTTCTGCTTGGCCATGGACAGACACCCACTGGGTGAAACAAAGTCTCTCTATCTCAAAGGAAAGCAATGACAATGATTTGTTCCTTTCTGAACAATTATTTGCAAGAAAACTCCATGATAAGTTTGCTTTGGGATCACCATAACTTGGAAACAAACAAACAATAACAATAACAAAATGCATGACAGGGTTGGACTTGATGGCCCTTGTGATCCTTTCCAACTTTAATTGACAAAATGAATGCAAATCAAACTTAAACTTTAAAATGAAACTAGGCAATTCTGCTTAAGTTGGATTCCCTGGGAAAATTATGTTTAGTTCTGGACCACATAATTCAGAAAGGATATAGACAAGCTGGAACATATACAGGAGAGGGCTATCAAAATGGTAAAAGTTCTTCAAGTCATGAATCCTTATGAGAAGAGGCTTAGGAGTTGTGTTTGTTTATCCTGGAGAAAAGAGGGCCAAGAGAGTACATGATAGCCATGTTAAAATATTTGAAAAGATGTCATACTGAGGAGGGAGCAAAATAGTTTTGTGCTGCTCCATGGATTGGCATGGAGTGACAGAGTCAAATTAAAGGAGAATCCATCTAAACATTTTAAAAAAACCTTCCACATGGAAGTGGAATACAATGTCTTTGGGAGCATAACAGAGATTCTTTCCCTGGATTGCTAACTGTTGGGATTGCTTTGATTGTGTATGGTATCGTCCACCCTTGGATTCAATGTATCTATGAAATGGCAGAGATATTCTTTTATCTTTGGCCTCAGGCAACAACATGTTTTGAGTGACCTTACTTTCTTTTCTTTAAGGAGGAACCTCAAAGAAGTATCCATTTATGTTGTCTGAAGCACTCCTATTTTCTAGGGAAGAGATGGTGTTAGGTCTGAATCCCATTGACAGTTCCAATTAAAATTAACTACTGAATGGTGAGTCAACATGTAAGTAAATCACATGAATTCAATGGCTATACTCTAGTGAGACTGCCAATAGGATTCAAACCATCTTGATGGTTAAGATTCTTCAAAAACTAGTTTGGACTGGATCATTGTAACAATAAAGGCAGAGCTAGTTAGTTGGTTCATGCTTCAGCTCCCACTATAACACATCAGGTATTACATGTATGTGCATGTGTGAAAGAGAACATGTTTAGATCACCAGACTGTTGGTTCAACCTACTGCGTGACAAGGGACAACCGTGGATCTTCTTTAGATAAAACCAAATATAAATAAATACTTCATTCCCTCTCATTGAGGTTTGTCTTCTGGGATGGCCAGTCACCCTACATCCTTTCCCCATCGATATCCATCTTTCCCTCCTCAAAATGCACTCTGGGATCTGTTTCTATGCTGTGGAAGTGGACTCCCACTACTGCTGCTGCTCAGTTGTTTAGTCGTCTCCGACTCTTCGTGACCTCATGGACCAGTCCACGCCAGAGCTCCCTGTCGGCCGTCACCACCCCCAGTTCCTTCAAGGTCAAGCCAGTCACTTCAAGGATACCATTCATCCATCTTGCTCTTGGTCAGCCTCTCTTCCTTTTTCCTTCCATTTTCCCCAGCATCGTGATCTTTTCCAAGCTTTCCTGTCTCCTCATGATGTGGCCAAAATACTTCAGCTTTGCCTCTAATCTCCTTCCCTCCAGTGAGCAGCCATTGGGCATTATTTCCTGGAGGATGGACTGGTTGGATTTTCTTGTGCTCCAAGGCACTCTCAGGATTTTCCTCCAGCACCAAAGTTCAAAAGCGTCTATCTTCCTTCGCTCAGCCTTCCTTATGGTCCAGCTCTCGCATCCATAGGTTACTATGGGGAATACCATTGCTTTCACTATGCGGACCTTCGTTGCCAGTGTGATGTCTCTGCTCTTCACTATTTTGTCAAGTTTGGCCATTGCTCTCCTCCCAAGAAGTAAACGTCTTCTGATTTCCTGGCTGCAGTCTGCATCTGCAGTGATCTTCACGCCTAGAAATATAAAGTCTGTTACTGCCTCCCTGTTTTCTCCCTCTATTTGCCAGTTATCAATAGGTGTCGTTGCCATGATCTTGGTTTTCTTGACGTTTAACTGCAACCTAGCTTTTGCACTTTCTTCTTTCCCCTTGGTGATAAGGCTCCTCAGCTCCTCCTCGCTTTCGGCCATCAGAGTGGTATCGTCTGCATACCTAAGGTTGTTAATGTTTCTTCCAGCAATTTTAACTCCGGCCTTGGATTCCTCAAGCCCCGCATGTCTGATTATACTTAAATCACTGTGTGTCTTACAATCAATTTTGTCTTAAAATCGAAGAAATACAGTAGATAGTCGGCACCAAACAGGGGCTTCGGTAAGATTTGAACCAATTAACTGAATTGTTTCAGCACTCCAAGATTTTTTAAAAGAATATTTTAAAATGTAAGGTCTTTCAATCTCCTTCCAACCCCTCCCATATTTAGATTTTTGTTTTTAAAAATCACCTCATTTTTTTACAAGTGTATTCTTCATCTTGACATGAATATGGCAGTGATGCTAACTAATAAATATTTTGGATAGGCGGACTTTGGTTTCTGAGGGCAATTGCAATACCATCATCATTGGTACAAAACTAAAAGTGAAAGAAATAGAGACGTTGTCTGGGAGGGAGAGAGAAAAAATGACACATTTCTCCTCCCTCCTTCTCTGTCACACACACACATCTGTGCGAGCGCCAGGCACTTTTGAGCAGCTAAGCAATTTGCATCTAATCGCAAAGTGTTTTTTAATCAGTCCGATCAATTTGTGAAGAATTGGTACATTAGGTGCAACCATATAGCAAAGATCCTTACCGGCCGAGGTTTAGAAGTAATTGCTCTCTGACCCAATGAACAGTATACTACTATAGAAGTTTGTATTCTATTAAGAGTTAATAAGTGACCAAGAGCCAGTCTAATACACTGTCAGGGTTCATTATCTTTACAGGTTCTATGCTATTTTTTTTCCTGGTGCCTTTTGCTCTGCCCTTCTTGCTACATATGGAAAACCTATATCAAGATGGTTGTCATGGCAATGGACAGATTTGCATGTGTCTTATCTATCTATTTAAATACCTTCTTATGGTTTATAACTACCATAATACAACCCTCCAGTCTTGCTCATTGCTAATTTAAAGCTAGCCTAGTGTGTCTGAGGTCAGCGATATCATCTAAAGGATGTTGTCTAGACAACTCTGAAGCCACTGTCCATGGGGTAATTGTTTTATGCAAATTCGTGAGGGGGGGGGGTGTTAAAAAAAGAAAAAAATGTACAATAGTGACATGTTCATCTATGGTTTGTGCAATCTGAGCCATGTTGAGGAGCGTATGCAGAGAATTCCAAATTATGTGCTCTGGCATCAAGATGTTTGGTGCTTATTTACAGGGCTGTGTTTTATGAGGAAACGATCTGGAATGAGCTTTCCGATCAAATCAATAAAATATCGTTTGCAAATGGCCGGGTACTTTCTAAGAAAGGAAATATGCCAACTCTTTTTGCTGTTCGTATTATGGTTCTTTAAAACAATCATGAGCAAAACACATTTTAATGTAAAAATTCCTGAGCCTGGGATTAGTTAATGCCATTCAGTGGATGCTTATTGAATGATCCCAGGCTGGGGATATTTGTATATTATTTATATTCACCATTTGACTTAATGTGCTCCACCTTCATGTCAAAAAGGCTGGACAATAAAGCTCTCTTTTTATTTATAGATCAATAAGGATTTCCTTTTTTAAAAGTGTTGACCAGGCTCGGAAATAGTTACAGTGCAAGGCATACTGACTGCAAAAACCTGGGTTTTGGGAAATGAAATATAAACTGCACACACGTAATGTATCATGTAACTGAAATATAACTGAAAGGGATTTTCAAGAGTCCTCTTTCCCCATATTTGAATTGAATATTTTTTTATGTTTGTAATTGCGCATTTGGAATGGTTTGTTTTTAGCAAGTGGAAACAATATAAAATTTTGCCTATGAATATGGGCAGATTAATAATATTTGGACCTTCCTGTGCCTTTCTCCCTATATTTTCCTCTCTCTTGCCCCACTGTCCCCTCCCCTCCCTTGTTATACACAACACATGCACAGTTTACTTTCCTTTGTAGGGAGTTTGCATTTTACAGTTCCGCTTAAATTATTGTGAAAGCGAACACAGCTATCGTGCATCAATCTAAGGTATGCAGGAAATGCCAGGCACCCTGGAGAAAAGAGAAGGGAAGGAATGAAGCAAAACCGAAAACTAAAATAGCATCTCTAATATACGGAGGAAATGCACTACCTGTGTGACACTTAGTTGAAAGCATTTGTTAGGCATTCTAACTCCTAAGCATATTCTAAAACCTTGTTTACCTGACTTTCCCTCACCCTTCACCATCCCAAACAATATTTTTCCATCATTTCTATCATTATTCTCCATCTAAGGAAATTCATAACCAGTTCAGGTAGCAAATTGTGATCCGATACTCTGACAATAGACATCGCTTATACATGGTGTTTGCCTAATCTGTCAAACAGGGATATGTTTCCTGGTTCTTTCATGTCTTTGACTCATTTTGTGCCTTCCTCTTCCTTTTAAAAAAATATTCTTCGAGTCCACCACAAACTTTACGAGGAGATTTTTTTTTCTTTCCTATAGGTGAGTTCAGATTACCGTATATACTCGAGTATAAGCCGACCCGAATATAAGCCGAGTCACCTAATTTTACCACAAAAAAACTGGGAAAACATTGACTCCAGTATAAGCCGAGGGTGGTACATTTCAGAAATAAAAATAGATACCAATAAAATTACATTAATTGAGGCATCAGTAGGTTAAATGTTTTTGAATATTTACATAAAACTCAAATTTAAGATCTGATCTGATCAAATCATTATTCTCATCTTCTTCAATGTAAACGTGCTTATGTATCCTTTTAATAATAATCGAGTAAAATAATACATATAGTAATAATAATAATAATAATAATAATAATAATAATAATAATAATAAATACCGGAAAATATTATATGTAGTAATAAATAGAGTATAATAATAAAAATAATAATGTCAGTGAAATAATAAATGTATGGATAATAATAATAAAAATAGAGTAAAATAAACGTAATAGTAGCAACAATAATAGAGAAAAATAATAAATTTGATAATACCAATAATAATAGAGAAAAATAATAAATGTACCATATATTTTCGAGTATAAGCTGACCCAAATATAAGCCAATTAGGACCCTCACCCGAGTATAAGCCGAGGGGGGCTTTTTCAGTCTTAAAAAAAGGGCTGAAAAACTAGGCTTATACTCGAGTATATAAAATATTTTAAATTGGAGTGAGCATGTACTCTGAAAATACTATGTCTAGGAAATAGATGGGTAGATGCATTTCCAGATCTACAGAAAATTGGCAACACACTACTGAATTTATTAATTATATTTTGCAATTTTGGAAATGCCAAGGTGACACTGCAAGTCCGCAAACTCTCCAGTTTTCCTCCCAGTTTGTGTGCAAATTCATGGATTTCAAAGCTGACGACCTCACGGCTAATCTTATGATATACAGTTGGGCTTTGTGGCATAGCCACAAACAACCCCACCCTCAAATGCTCAAAGGATCACACGGTCTTTCACATGACATGCCTACACATTGTGAAGTGCAAATGTCCAGAGGTCCAGACTGACCTCCTGACCTCCCGTCTGGAAAACATTCCTGCTCCGAGCAGCTCATTCTTAACAACAAACAGAGCAAGACCGCTGTGTGACATTGTTGAACAGGGGAAAGGGAACGGCCATGAATGGAGCATGTCTCATACAACAATGGCAGGCCATGAGAATGAATAGGAGAGCGGACTATGCCCCTGCCGGATCGGCTCAGAGCATCTCCTGTCTGTCCCCAGGCCCACCGGCTTCTTCTCAACTTTGCCCCTTTCAGTCTGCATCTCTTTTCTCATCCCCACCACCATACACACACACGTACACACACAAATGCACTTTTCCAATTACAAATATATGATCTCCCGAGCTTGCCTTGGTTATCTGGCCAATTAAAAGGACCAACATCATTTTCGGAACGGAAACAGCAAAGCGTTCTTCTTCAGTGCTTTCTTTGCTTCCTTTTCGTGGTTGTCTCATGTGTTTAATACATTTGAATTCTGCCTTTGAAACGTAACACAAGCAAAATGATGAGGATGGAGGAGAAGGAAGAGGAGGAATAGTTTCATCAATTATTTTGTTACTAATGAAACAATAAAACCTACGAATTGAAATTCAGTACCTCAAGGAGAACTATAGAGCTAAGATTCCAGTAGTGAAAGGTACTTTGGGAACAATTCAAATCACTATGGTATATAAAAAGAAAACCTGAATGAAATCACCATAGATAAGATTCTTATAATACAATTTTTAAAAGCCATACTGCTTGGAATGTGCTATGTTATTTGATGATACAACCATGACCCCTGGATTCTTGAATAGAATTCATTCATGTATAAACAAAAACTCCAGCCAGTAATACCTAGTAGGCACACTGTGAAGAAGACAACGACGACAACAACAACAACACCTGATATTATATATTTCCTACTTAATTACATTTGCATAACTAAATAACATCCCCTTCAGCCCAAGTTATGAGCCAGCAGACAAATCTAATGAATGAGGTTAATTATTATTATTATGAATATTATTATTATTATTATTATTATTATTATTATTATTATTATTAATAATAATAATAATAATAATACAGTAGAGTCTCACTTATCCAACGTTCTGGATTATCCAACGCATTTTTGTAGTCAATGTTTTGAATGCATTGTGAAATTTTGGAGCTAAATTCGTAAATACAGTAATTACTATATAACATTAATGTGTAATGAACTACTTTGTCTGTCAAATTTGTTGTATAACATGATATTTTGGTGCTTAATTTGTAAAATCATAACCTATTTTGATGTTTAATAGGCTTTTTCTTAATCTCTCATTATCCAACATATTCACTTATCCAACGTTCTGCCAGCCCGTTTATGTTGGATAAGTGAGACTCTACTGTATAACTTTATTTTTATATCCCTCCTTGTCACGACCCAGGCTGCAGAGCACCAATAACCATACACAGAGGCCAGAATCTATCTAATATCTTTATTAAGGGAATATATAAAGTTAATAAAAGCAAGTGTAGGAAATAGTTCAGAAGTAGACCTTTCAGGGAAGGTCAAAATTAGTCCAAAGAAACAATGTCCAATATGAAATATTAAGGTCCAAAGTTGTAATCCAATAACCGAAACACTCACTTTGCCAAGCAAAGTGAGGGGAGATGACAAGGTCCTTTAGTCCATGAAACTTGAGCAAGGCTAGGAAGTAACTTGATTCTTGGAACACAAGGCTTGAAACAAGGCAACAAGAAACGAGGAGCAAGAACAAGATCCGTGGTAATTACTTGGCAAGGTCCGGGAAGCAAGGCAAGATCCGGGGAGTAAACAAGGCTGGGAGCGGAGGCTTGGAACAGGAACGAGGCTTGGAAGCGGGAGTAGCGCTGTCCACACACACTACTCCAGTAGCTGACGAATTGACTCCGCAAGATTCCTAAAGGGCAAGGAACCTAAATAGGGTCTCGTTTTCCCACCAAAGAACACTTCTCTGGGGAATCAGAACCGAAAGTCAATCTCTGTGCCCAGATGTATGACTCCCTAAAATTTCTCATGGAAGCAGGCTTAATCATCTGAATGCTTTGCTGCGATTCTCAGGCTTCTGCGATTAGCCTGCTGAACTCCTTTTTGTTGTTGATAATAATTACGGCGAGAAAATGGGGGAGATTTTGACTCAGGGCTTGTTTGGCAGATTTCTGGAAGACAAACCTCCTGCAGGTGCAAGGGCTCCAATTTTGGCTGGGGAAGTTCCCTTTCTGGCTGAAATGGTGGAAAACCCAAGTTTTCCTCTTCATCCGTCACAACAGCACTAGGAACGGGACTACATGGCCCATGAGTCATCACACTCCTCCATCTCCCGTAGGGACTCAGGGCGGCTAACATGGGGCCAAGCCCAAATAATCACAATAAAACAAATAAAACAAATAATATACAATCAGACAACCATCAGCAGCGGTAAAAATTTAAACAGTTTAAAAGATCTAAAACAACAGTGAATGACCATAAGGAACAAAGCAGATTAAAATAATAAAAGACTGGGCAAACTGCAAGGTGTGCATGGCTAGGAGTTTGAGGAGATAGATAATAAAGTGCTTTATTACAGCTAAGAAAAGGAGAATTCGGAAGTGGGCAAAGAGGAAGAATTAATGCCTGCTATAGACAGGAAGCAGTACGTCTGCATGGTAAATTGTCAATACTGTGGAAATTGTGCTTATAATCAATTATTGAAGGCACACTGGAAGAGCCAGATTTTTTAATTTTCCTAAAGGCTGTCAGGGTGGGTGCTTGCCTGATCTCCCTGGGAAGGGAGTTCCAGAGCCGAGGGGCCACCACGGAGAAGGCCCTCTCCCTCGTCCCCACAAGCCGTGCTTACAACAAAGGCGGGTATGAGAGGAGGGCCTTGCCTGAGGATCGAAGAGATCACATAGGTTCATAGGGGAAAATGCAATCCCAAAGGTCGGCAGGTCCCAAACCGTTCAGGGTTTTGTAGGGGATAACCTGCACCTTGAATTGGGACCGGAAAATGATTGGCAGCCAATGGAGTTCCTTGAACAGGAGGGCTGACCGCTCTCTGTAATTCACTCCAGTTAGTAGTCTGGACCAGTTGTAGTTTCCGGGCCGTCTTCAAGGACAGCCTCACATAGAGCACGTTGCAATAGTCCAATCTAGAGGTAACTAAGGCATGGACCACCGTGGCCAAGTCCGACTTCACGAGGTATGGCCGCAGTTTTAATTGTGCAAAGGCCCTCCCGGTCACTGCCAACACCTGAGCATCAAGAGTCAGGGCTGAATCCAGGAGGACCCCCAAGCTGCGGACCTGTGCCTTCGGGGGACTGCAACCCCGTCAAACACAGGTTGCCACCCTATGCCCCGATCTGCCATGCAACTGACCTGGAGGACCTCTGTCTTGTCAGGATTGAGCTTCAGCTTGTTCACCCTCATCCAGCCCATCACAGCGGCCAGACACTGATCCAGTATCCGAGGTGCTTCCTTGGAATTAGGTGGAAAAGAGTAGTCGATTTGGGTGTCATCTGCACCGAACTCCAAAACTCCAGATGACCTCACCCAGCAGTTTCATGTAGATATTGAACAGCATGGGGGACAGAATGGAACCTTGCGGGACCCCACAGGTCAAAGTCCAGGCGTCTGAGCAGGTGTCTCCCAGCTTCACCGACTGGGAACGGCCTTCCAGGAAGGACCAGAGCCACACAAAAGCCATGCCCCTGAGACCCAAGCTGGAAAACAGACCCAGAAGTATACCATGGTATCGAAAGCCGCTGAGATGTCCAGGAGAACCAGCAGGGTCACACTCCCCCTGTCTAGCTCTCTGCGGAAGTCATGCCCCCAAAGGCCCTTAAAGAGACATATTCTCATCTACCCATGCCTTTCCTAAAATAAATTAAAACATTTTATTGCAAAGCTCCCCACTGAAGATGTCTTTTCTAAACCAAGAAAGAAACTGGATGGATGTTTCTTTGCAATTTTGACCTGGAAAAAGTTCCTCTTGCCTCTAAAAAAGTTCCAAGGGAACTATGTTGGAATTATAATGGATTGTATGGATGATATGAAGACATTTTTAGTTTTTAGCAAAATAAAAAAAGAAACATATCTTATGTACATCTTTTTCAAATGCATTTTAGCGCAAATTAGATTGCAAGCTTTAAAATGTGTAATTTACCAACAGCATATGCCTTTGCTTCTGAGATCTGCAAAATGGACAAGCTCATATAAATAGATGATGCCAGCAACGTTCTTTCACATTCTGATCCTAGCTATGACGTCTGAACAAAGCTAAATTCATCTAATTTTGCTGGCGTTGTATTCAAGCTGTTTATACTTTTTAATGCAATACAAAAGAGATAGGTCATTCCAGACAATGCTGGACTGTACTTCTTTTTACTAGCTGTGTGTCTGAGAACTAGCACTGTGTACTAATTTGAGCCCTGGACTACTACTCTAGTAGCCCAGGGCTTGAATTGCTGCTAAAGCCTTGGAAACCCACTGGGGGAACTTAGAAAAGCCACACTCTTTCAGCTTGGGAAAATGGCAATGGAACTCCCATTCTGAACAAACCTTGCCAAGAAAACCCTGCGATAAGGTCACTTTGGGATTGTCATAAATAAAAAATGAAGCATTAAAAAAGCCCTTCTACCAATTGGGGAGTATTAACACTCTATCCAAATGACCTCATTGAAAGACCTCTTGTCTTTGGCTCACTGTCAGAGCCTTATGGCAAGAAATTGTCCTTGGGATGGAAAGAAATTGTAGCTGTGTGCCTTCAAGTTGCTTCCAACTTATAGTGACCGTAGGTCAACCTCTCCCAGGGTTTCTGGGGTTGGAAGGGCATAACTCGCTCAAGGCCAACAGCGGGTTTCAATGACCAAACAGGGAATTAAAGTCTGGTCTCCAGAGCTGGTATCCAATAAATGGAGAAAAATTCCAAAAAAAAATTAAAAGATGTTTCTTGAAGTCTATGAAACCCAGAGGAAATGAATCATGGACTGAGAAATATCTTGGTGGTTTAGAACTAAATCTGTGAAAATGTGACACACACACACAGTTTATTCAAAAGAAGAAACAGGATTTTCTGCTCAGAAAATCCTTTTATACTTATGCTCAGAAAATCCATTCTGTATAAAAGGTGTGAATTCCCCAAGTACATTTTCCAAGCAGAAGATACAACAAGTTATTTTCTGTGCAGACCATACCATTTTCAGCACCGAAAATTTTGTATTTAAAGACTTATTATGCACAAAATTTGCATTGTGTGCAATGGTAAACAGTGCTTTTTTCAGGAAACTGCATTTTCTGGCAGAAAATAATATTTCATGCATAGAAAAGTCTGGTTTATGTGCAAAAAAAATTATCATTTATTTATATAACAGCAACCCTATAGAAGGCATTTTGCAAGTAAAACAACAACAAACCAAAGGTTTTTTTAAAAAAATCTTCAGTCATGTAAACTGCCTGGCGTTTGAAAATGATCTTGGGTAGTGCTGAAAATACTGCTTTCTACAAGACCTAATTTAATAAGCAATTACATCTCTGATTTGTCCTATATTTGGGGTCTGCTTAAGTTCCAGGTTGAGGTAAGAGTCTTCTGGATATTTTTTTCTCTGCCACTATGCTGAATTCATATGTGAGCCAGCCACTTGCATGTATAAATTAAACCTGGAACTTGAATAGTTACTGTCATGATTATATCCTTCACATTTCCTTTACTGGTGTGATAGACTTTTTCAGGCTCTGATAGAAATAGATCCAATTCAAAACACATTAAAGTACAACCTCCTAACCATGGAACTGGTACTAATTTCATTTACCCACATCTAAAAAAATAAGTTCTCACTAGGCATATCTTAGGTGCCCCAGGATTTCATTGGAAGTTGAGCATAGGGTCACATTACTAGAGGACCTACGAATTGCCGGAAAAATTGCTGAGACAAGATCCATTTACTGTGGTTCTACATGACCAATCAGAGCTTTAGTATAGAACATTTTCTTGGTAGTAAAAAACTTTCAAAACTTTGGAATTACCCTGGTCATTCAGGTTGGCCATTGGCAGGAGTAGTTCAGCAAGGCTTCTTGCTTGATGTGTTGTCGAAGGCTTTCATGGCCGGGATCACAGGGTTGTTGTGTGTTTTCCGGGCTGTATGTCCATGTTCCAGAAGTATTCTCTCCTGATGCTTCGCCCACATCTATGGCAGGCATCTTCAGAGGCTGCTTGAGCTTCATTGTTGGCACAATGGCAGTGGATTGATTGCATGTCCCTGGAACAATGCATTCAACCAATCTTTAATCCAAACCCATTAGTTTCATTCATTCATTCATTATTTATTTATTTATTTATTTACAGTATTTATATTCCGCCCTTCTCACCCCGAAGGTGACTCAGGGCACATCACATTACACATATAAGGCAAACATTCAATGCCATAACATAGAACAGAGACAGACACAGGCACCAGGCTGGCCTCAAACTCATGACCTCTTGGTCAGAGTGATTTGTTGCAGCTGGCTGCTAACCAGCCTGTGCCACAGCCCAGCTGGTCACAAAAGAACCAGGCAAAAGAAAATTATTAAAATTGGTTTGGTACTGTTTCACCAAGCTATAACTCCCAGGATTACATAACACTGAACCATGCCAATTAAAATGGTGCCAAATTGCATTAATTCTACAGTATATATTGACCCCAAATCTCTGTACCATCGCCTAATTCTTTGCTGAAGTTTCTTTTCCCTCCAAACTTCTCAACAAATATTACAGACAGAATATGGATTAATTATGGGAATTAATGTTAAATCATCATTCTTTCCTTCTTCTTACTCAGATTCTGCCCAGAAAATGAATCTGATCTACCCAACACCTTCTCTTTCCTTTGCCCCCCATATCAGTTGTTCGTTTATAATTTAGGCTCTGCTGAATTTTCTCTTTCCTTGAATCCCAAATAAACCTCTCCCACCCGCTCCCATCCTCTTGTCCTCCCTTTTTCCTTTATCAGCCCTTGAAGAATATTCTTCTAAAAAAGCGAAACTCACAGTTATGCACCAGACAAGTTAACCAGCCCGCTTCCCCCCTTACACCTGGCTGCACGGGGTCACCGTGAGGGCAGTCTGTCCTTTTCCTCCCATGCTTTGTTATTCACCCATATCACTCCTATCATTACAGTTCTAAGGGTCAGTCCTGCAGGGAAACGAAAAAGGCCTGGAGATTGTTAAACCCATAATTTTGTTTACTCCTGGCTTTTTAGACGGGCATATTTCATGGGCTTAAAGGAAGAGGCCACTCACTCACAGAGATCAGTCTCATTACCCCACCCCCAAAAGGTCCTTTCATTTCCATTTTAGGTCTGTAGCTCTCACCAGGTTTTTTTTTGTTATTTCAGGAAGCTACTATCTTCAGAAAAAATCCAAGATAGTAGAGGGTGTCTTGAGCCTGACCAGGTGGTTCACGTTGCAATTTTTCTTTAAAAAAAAAGAAAAGAAAATTAATATGAATGCTTATTTATATTTCTGAGCGAGGCCAGACTTCTAAAGGACATCTGGGTCTTCCCATATTCACTCACTGATTTTTTTAAAAAATGTTACAACAAGGTAGTAACCGGGAAGAAGACAAATGGGGGCATTGTGACTTCAAAAGAGAATTCTGTCCCTGAAAAGGAATTTTCCTGCAGTTACAAAATTTCTAGCATTGCAGAGATTGCATCGATATTTATTTTATTTATTTACAGTATTTATATTCCACCCTTCTCATCCCAAAGGGGACTCAGGGCGGATCACATTATATACATGTAGGGCAAACATTCAATGCCCATATACACATAGAACCGAGACAGAGACAGACACAGAGGCAATTTAACATTCTCCTGAGGAGATGTGTGATTCTGGCCACAGGGGGGAGCAGTGCTTCATCATCCACTGTGACAACACTTCCTCATTCCATCGTCGTAAATTAGTTAAATTTGCCTCCCCACTTTATAAGTGGTAACTTATTTCCTACTTGATAGATGCAACTATCATTCGGGTTGCTAGGTCAGCAACGAGCAAGGGCTATTTTTTTTAATTGACAGGTGCTCACACCGCCACGGGCTGACCTTGAACTCATAACCTCATGGTCAGAGTGATTTATTGCAGCAGGCTGCTTCACCAGCCTGCGCCACAGCCCAGCCCCGGAAGGTCCCAGATTTTGTTTCTGTCCTTTTCATTTTTATACTGGGTAACCCAGCCTGTAGAGATCATATAAAAAGTCCCAGATAGTAGAAGGAGCTGCTAGAAAATATTCTGGATTAAACAAAGTGTATATGGTTCTCCAAAATTGGAATAAACGGTGACAAAATCTGGGACTCTTTGATCTTTATAATCTCACAATGGCCTTTTTTACAGCACCATATAATCCAGATTTCAGATCAAATAATCCATATTATCTGATTTGAACTGGATTATAACTACACTGCCAGATTATCCAGTTCAAAGCAGATAATCTTGATTTTATATGGCAGTGTAGAAGGGACCTATATCTTAAGACATTGAAGATGGTCCACCTTTAGAATTTGCTTGGTAGCTTTGCTTTCTCTTTCCTTTGGATAACTAAACTGTATTTCTAAATGCTCAACTAAGGTTTTAAGTTGCTGCAGTGCTTGAAATTTAGGAAAATCTCATGGGAGGTTTGAATTCTTATTGGAGGGTAAATGTCTCATTTGCCTTCTCCCTTAGTTACACCTCTGCCGCCCTTTAAGTGTTTGAACTAATCATTTACAGGGAGGCTTCTAAATTTGCACCAAGACCTATGTGAAGTAAGATTGAGGATTGGAGATGTACAGCTGTAAATTGTTCATCCTCACATCCAAGGACAAATACTATTTTCCCCGCTATCAAAATCTTGCTGTGCTAGTCTCCCAATATTTGCTCTGTGAGAAGACTTTCCGGAAATTATTCTGTGCAAAAATAGGGGGATTTTTTTCTGCACAAACAAACACACATCCATGTTTTCAAGGGGGAAATAGTGCCCTGGAACCCGTTGGTTAAAACAAACTAGAATTGTTTCTGAGATATGTCACACCTAAGGTGAACATATGACAAGATTTACTTGGAAAGATTTGTTCAGAGAGGGTTTTCCTTTAGCTAGGACTAAGAGAATGTGATTTACCCTCAGTGAGTTTCCATGGCTGACCAAGGATTTTTATCTTGGTCTCCAAAGTCATAGTGCAATCCTCAAACCACTACACCACATTGGCTCAACTAAAGTAGATCAACTGATATATCTATTCAACAGACTTAAATGGGGATACAGTGTTCCCTCATTTATTGCTGGGGTTAGGTTCCAGGACCATCCGTGAAGTAGGGACGATATATATTTATACATTATTTTAGTAGTTATACAGTATTTTAAGTCTTTATCAACCAATTGTGTGTTGATAAATCGCCTCCTTCTCCTCCCATTGCTGCTTGGGCTCCTTTTCTCTCCCTTCAGCTTCTCCTTCCTCCCTTCCTTAGGCTGTAAATTGTATTTTTTATGAATTATAATAGTCTTTTAGAGTTTATTGAAAAACCGTGAAACAGCAAATCTGCAAAAAGCGAACCGCGAAGTAGTGAGGGAACACTGTATAGGTGCTTTCAAATGTTTGGGGACTACAATGTATTCAGTTACATGGGTTATCACTAGTACCTTCCCTTAAGTACAGGCTCAGAATCCATGATGGGTTGTGGATTAACCTGAGGCGTCCAAACAATGCCTCAGGTTAATCTAGATTAATCTAGAATAAACTGGAGCCCCTTCTACACTGCCATATATCCCAGGAATGGTTCCCAGATTATCTGCATTAAACTGAATTATATGAATTTCCACTGCCTGATAATCTGTGATCAGACTCCAGATTAAAAAAACACCTCCAAAGATCTGGATCTGTGGAGATATTGGGCCTGTGGGGATTGACTCCTGGGACCGCCTTCTGCAATCCCGAAGGCCAATCCCCATTGCCATTTACGACACCATAAAAATCACCCAGCCACCGTTGGAATGAGGAAGCGCCATTGCAGTGGATGATGAAGCAGCTGCTCCCCCTGTGGCCAGAATCAAGCATACCCTCAGGAAGCTGGAAGCTGGAGAAGGTTTCAATTGCCTCTGCGTCTGTCTCTGTTCTATGTTATATGGCATTGAATGTTTGCCTTATATGTGTATAATGTGATCCGCCCTGAGCCCCCTTCGGGGTGAGAAGGGCGGAATATAAATACTTCAAATAAATAAATAAATAAATAAATCATGGTTCTTTGCACTCTAAGAGCCCGAAGGAGCAAGATGGCACCCTTCCCTCCCAGACCCCCTCCCCGTCTCCCAGTAAGTATAGAGGGGAAACAAGGGGGTGGCTAGTCCCACCTCCAGGAGAAACCTAGGATTTTGGCCCTCGGTGTGGCCTAAATCTTGAAAGGGATTGCAGTTTTAAATCCTGGTTCCTTTCATGATTTGGGCCTGTCCAGAAGGGTGCTTAGTCATACCCAAAAATGGATCAGTCACAGGAAAGCTTTTTCAAAATGCCAACATTCTACATTACCTACTTACTCATGTATCTTGCCAATCTCATGTGTTATAAAGAGCAAGTTTAGGGACCAAAATTATGGATATTGATATGACCCAAGGAGTCAGCATGAATCATCTACAGAGAAGCAAAGGCAACAAAGCCACCTAAGGAGATCACTATGCATGATCTCCACTTTAACTATTTACCTGCCCATGCATTCAAAAAGATATTTCATCATTCATCTTTGTGAGGGGAATGGTACCTTTATAGAATAAAAGTTAAGGTGCAGTTTTAATTTATCTAAAAAGGAACCATTTCCTTCTCTGAGGAGAATAGGAAATTGTGAGGATTTAGTCCATCCCATAAGACTCCAAAAGAAGCACCAAAACGATTCTACTCTCTCTGCCATGGTGTCAGTTCTGGCGTTTTAAAATGTCTTGGTGGAGAAATGGTGGCAGCAGTAGCTCTTTAGTACTATCGTGTCTGGGAAGAGAGATCAGAGTGGAGATATCAAAGATACTTCTTTCATGGTTATCTCTGCCTGGCCAAATTCTTTGCTATTCAACCAACCACCTTCAGTTGTCCACAGCTGATCAACCTTCTCTGAAGAGACAAGTGGACCAGTTGTGGATAACTCAAGGTGGGCAAGAAGTGTTCCAAATGTCCCACATTATTGTTCCTTTGCGCACTGCTTCTGTTGAATTACTCTACCACAGCAGAACAGGTGACAGTTTCTTGAATTGTTATTTTGCTGCTTACTCACAGTTGTTCGTAGCTGACTCGCTTATCTCAAGCTGGATTTGCTCTGCCCTACATCTCAGGATCTGATCCCAAATTATCTGCATTGAACTGGATTATATGAATATACACTGTCAGATAATCTGGGATAATCAGATAATCTGAGATCAGATCTTGGGATATAAGGAAGTGTAGATCCAGCCTCAGAGAAAGTGTTGAGAAGAAGAAGTGTGTGCATACACACACTAATCTTCAGTCCGGATCAAGAATAAATCTAATATCTTCCCCTCTCCTTCCTCCTTCAGTAAAAGAGCTGCAAAATTAGACCTCTTATTTAAAAGGGAAGGATGAAATTAGAAATCCTCAGAAGTCAAAATGGGGCAGGAAGGACAGAATTTAAAGAGAAAGAGGTCTGTGGTTACAGGAAGACATATTTCTTTTTAAGAGCACCTCCGGACGTTGTGTTTCTTTGAGTGCTTTGTTGTCCAGACTGTGACAGAGATTATGTTTTCCTTTGTCATGCAAAATTAAAGAATAAATGGATCTTCACAAATCAGAGTTGGTGACACTCAGTGTGCAAGCTGAGGCATGTCTACTCAGAAGTAAGCCCTGCTGAGTCTCTGTTCAGTGAATATAACAATTACTATCTTAAGGTGTCATTTATGAGTTCATCTAGGAAATTGTTAGTTCCGGGGTGAGTCTCTCACAACTATCTCAATATTGGTGGACTACAGCTTCCAGCTTTCTTAGCAAATACAGCCAACCATGAGGAATGCTGAGAGCTATGGTCCAACAATACCAAGGTAAAGGTTTTTCCCTGACATTAAGTCTAGTCGTGTCTGACTCTGGGGGTTGGTGCTCATCACCATTTCTAAGCCGAAGAGCTGGCGTTGTCTGTAGACACCTCCAAGGTCATGTGGCCGGCATGACTGCATGGAGCGCCATTACCTTTCCGTCAGAGTGGTACCTATTGATCTACTCACTTTTTAACGCTTTTGAACTATTAAGGTAAAGGTAAAGGTTTCCCCTGACGTTAAGTCCAGTAGTGTCTAACTCTGGGGGTTGGTGCTCATCTCCATTTCTAAGCTGAAGAGCCGGCGTTGTCCGTAGACACCTCCAAGGTCATGCGGCCAGCATGACTGCATGGAGTGCCGTTACCTTCCTGTTAGAGTGGTACCTATTGATCAACTCACATTTGCATGCTTTTGAACTACTAGGTTGGCAGAAGCTGGGGCTAACAACGGGAACTCACCCCACTCAGCGGTTTAACTCACTGCACCAACAGGAGCTCCTATAATATTAAGAAGGCTACTAAATTGCCATTCCTGTAAATACACTAGAAGCACTCTAGTCCTTCATTACACTAGAAAGATGTTGTTGTGTGCTTCCCAAATGTTTCCAACTAAAGGTGATCCTATGGCAGCCCTATCATTGGGTTTTCTGAGGCTGAGAGTGTGCAACATGTCCAGGGTAACGTGGGGGTTTCGCTGGCCAAGCAGTGAATCTCTGAAGTTATAATCCAGCATTCAAACATGTACCATGATGTGCAATTGCATAGAGGAAAAGCCTCTACTCCAGATAGATCCCTCTTGAATGCAAAAGGTGTGTGTCAAGGCAGTTTGAATTTTCCTAAAACATCTTTAATGGATGTGAGAAACAGTGTTGTTTAGTAGTTTGTCTGGGACTATGGATATATTCCTGAGTGAGCCACAAAATGCACATTGTTTGGGTCCAGACAATAGGAATGTCGAAGGCATTCGTGGCTGGAATCACTGGGTTGCTGTGAGTTTTCCGGGCTGCATGGCCATGTTCCAGAAGCAGACTCCAAGGCAAGTGGGGTTTATATATCTGTGGAATAATGTCCAGGGTGGGTGAAAGAACTATTGTCTTTTGAAGGCAAGTGTGAATGTTGCAATTGGCCACCTTGATTAGCATTCAATGGCCTTGCAGCTTTGAAGACTGGCTGCTTCCTTCCTGGGGGAGTCCTTTGTTGGGAGGTGTTAAATGGCAGCTATTCCCAGCCTGTGAAACTCATTTCCAGTGGATGTTCGGTCCTATCTACATTACTATATAATACAGTTTGAAACTGCATTATATCATCAGTGTAGACTCAATGCAATTTAACTGAACTGAATTATATGGATCTATATTAAATGTATGTTTAAATTGTATTATATGGCAGTGTAGATGGTGCCTTAATTTTCCCCCTTCCTGCTGTTTTTCTGTTTTTCTAGAAGCAGGGAAAATACATTTTATTTTTCCATACTCTCGTTTTTTTACTTATTTCATCAAATAGAGCTTTTAATGTGTTATTTCTATGCTTTATTATGTTTTAAACACATTTAATGGTTTTTAACTTAGCCTTTTGTTAAAGAAACAGAATTGAGGTTTAATTGTTTTCTTAACTTTTGTATTAATGTTATTTTTAAAGGGTTTTTTGTGCTTTAAATGCTTCCTCTCCTGGCAGAAAGGTAAGATATTGGTAAGACACTGAATAAATAAACAACTAAATATTTGAATTGTTGTGCATTTTCCGGGCTGTTTGGCCATGTTCCAGAAGCATTCTCTCCTGATGTTTCGCCCACATCTATGGCAGGCATTCTCAGAGTTTGTGAGTTATATACCTCATAACCTCTGAGGATGCCTGCCATAGATGTGGGTGAAATGTCAGGAGATAATGCTTCTGGAACATGGCCATACAGCCCGGAAAATGCACAACAACTCAGTGATTCTGGTAAAGAAAGCCTTTGACAACAAACTAAATATTTCTCAGACAGATCTACTCCACAGGGCTGTGGTGAAGACAAAACATTTGTTGAGGGCTATGTGTAGTGCTTTAAGCCTACTGATGGAAAGCTGAGTAATAATGACAGTTTCCAAATATTATTTTCTTTGCAAAACATCCACTCATGGATTTTGTACAGAATATTCTTAATTGCAAAAATTCTTTTCAGTCCATGATTCTTCTCATCAGAGTTGCTCAACACTCAAAGAAACACATTTTTCTATCGTTGCTCTTATGAAATCAACATTCAGTCTTTCTAGCCTTGCAAAGAGTGAGATGCTAAAAATCCTTCACACCTAAACTTCTCAATTTGCTATTTTTACATTCATTTTGGGAACTTTTCCTTCCACTTTTATTTGGATGCTTAAACTATATGTACATTTTATGTTGCTGGTCATCGACCGTAATAAATAAATAAATAAATATATATATGTCTAAGTGCTTGATTGAAATATTTCAGCAACTGCAATGCTAGAAATTTGGGGGCTGAAGGAACATTTCAAGGTGGGGGTAAAATTCTTATTTGAGGGGCAATGACTTCATTTTGCACACAATCTTCTGCAGGGAGAAAAGGGAGTGGGTGAAAAAGAGAGAGGGGGGCAAAAGGAAACCAAAGATGATGGGCAGACAGGGAAAATCAGGATATCAGAGTAGAGTGAGAGAGAAATTTAGAGTGACCTTTGAAAGTTGTAGGAGTTGTCTGTCTGCAAAGGCTCAAATCTTAAGCACGCCACATTCTTCTGAAAAAGAAAAAAGGAAGGAAGAAAACCATCTGACCCAGAGGGAGATGAAATGAAATATTATGTCCTTCCTTGTACACAGCCTCTCATTCCCCCCCCCCCCTTTTCACAATCCTACCTACCACTACCGGAGGTCTCTCCTTAGACTTTCACAAGGTTATAGACTTATCTGCCTTCAACTCACTCCTGACAGTCTTCACCCAGGGGCGCCTACCATTCTTGGTGCAAAGAGGTTTGTCCCTTCCCTTTGAGCTCCTCCCGCATTTCATGTTCTGACAGTTCAAGGGATACCTAGGCATTTGATCACTAAATGCAAAAAAAAAAATGCAGCTCTAGCCCCGACCACAGACAAAGCTACCTCCCTGTTTATCCTTACAGCCACCGGGCTGCTTCTCATTCACATGTGATGCTGTGGAACATCGTGCAAGATCTCAGTGGAATCTGGAGCCAGTCGTCGGAAGGTCACTGAGTCTTTTATGAGCACAGGCATTTAAATCATGGCATGTGACTGTAAACTTCCTATATTTATTGAGCAGCACCCACTAATGAGATGCATCATCCCCGCCATTTATGCTTCCTTGTTTTACCTCCAAGTCCTCTCCATGCCCATTGTCTTATTTGTTTTGTAAAACAAAGCTCAAGGGATCTGAAAAATTTAGCCAAAGGATCAGTGGTATGATCCACTGCTTCAAGGGAAGAAGGCCAAAGCTTGATGCTTACAAGTTCACACTCTCTTTTGCCCTAGTGTCTCATGAGCCAACAGTGTGGTGCAGCAGCTAAAAAAGCCAATGGGATTTTGGTCTGCATCGAAAGGAGTCCAGTGTCTAGATCAGGGGTCCCTAAACTAAAGCCCGGGGGCCAGATGCAGCCCATCGAAGCCATTTATCCAGCCCCCACGGCACAAGGGGGTTGGGCTAAATGACCCAAGGGGTCTCTTCTTCTCTTCCAACCATCATCATCATCATCATCATCATCATCATTAACATTGAGGCTGGGTGGCCATCTGTCAGTGGTGCTTTGCTTGTGCTTTTGGTGCACAAAGACAGAAGGGGGTTGGACTAAATGGGCCAAGAGGTCTCTTCCAACCCTCTTTATATTATTATTATTATTATTATTATTATTATTATTATTATTATTATTTTATTATGACACAACAAACAAGATAGATATGCTGGATTTCGTATCACAAAATCACAAGTCGAACACTTCCCAAGTGTCTAGGACTGTGTTTTTGGATGATACGTGCAGATTCCAGTAGGGTGGCCTTTTGCAGTTGGCAGATTGTGATTTTGTCAATGTCTATTGTTTCCAATTGCCGGCTGAGATCTTTTGGAACGGCACCCAATGTGCCGATCACCACCGGGACCACCTGTACTGGTTTCTGCCAGAGTCATTGTCGTCTTCTTCTTCTTCTTCTTCTTCTTCTTATTATTATTATTATTAACATTGAGGCTGGGTGGCCATCTGTCAGGGGTGCTTTGCTTGTGCTTTCGGTGCACAAAGGCAGAAGGGGGTTGGACTAAATGGCCCAAGGGGTCTCTTCCAAACCTATTATTATTATTATTATTATTATTATTATTATTATTATTATTATTATTATTATTATTAACATTGAGGCTGGGAGGCCATCTGTCAGGGGTGCTTTGCTTGTGCTTTCGGCGCACAAAGGCAGAAGGGGATTGGACTCAATGGCCCAAAGGGTCTCTTCCAACCCTCTTTTTATTATTGTTGTTTTTGTTGTTGTTGTTGTTGTTATTGTTATTGCTTGGTGGCTAACTATAGTCCGGCCCTCCAACGGTCCAAAGGATTGTGAACTGGCCCCCTGTTTAAAAAGTTTGGGGACCCCTGATCTAGATCGAGGAAGTTCTGGTAAGTGTGTTGTTACCAGGCCCCCGGGGATGGGTTGCTCCAGTCTTGCTCTTTTTAACCACCATGCTCAATGACAAGCACCGAGGGGAGGAGAGTAGCTTTGCAGCTATCTCATTCAGTCCCATCCTTCCCTCCCACTCCAGGACAATGTTGCTTCATTGTAAAAAAAAAACTCTGATTCAGCTGAATCATTTACAAATTTTCAGAGGTTTGTGTTTCAATTCGTAAATGCTTCGTAGGGCCCCTTCCCTACAGCAGTTTGTATCTCTGAATTGCCAACATTTTCCAAAATACGAAATGAAATCCGGAATTTTGCACACTTCTACTGACCAATGGCTCACCCCAAAAGTAAATCAAGAAAGCTTCCACTTTGTACTGGTCAACACTAGCCTTTACTGGTCTGGCCTGTTCTGCATTTCTTACCCCTTAGTTCTGGGTCCAAGCTTAAATGCACACTTACTCTTGGCTGAAATTTTGCTCCCAGTTCCTACTTGATGGCTTTTTAAGGCTCAGCCACAAAAGGGCTCAGAGTCCTGTTGTTAAAGAGAGTTTTTCTGTTAAAGGACATCACATGGAGTGCCTGTCCATGTACACTAGAAGGAGACACAAACGGTGTCACCAAGTGAATGCGGAAGGTCATTCTAGTTTTTCCAAAATCAATACTAGAGTGACAGCACATGAAGGAGATGCCCAGGTGCACATGTCCTTGGATACACATTCAGAGGTATTGTGTCACTCTTTAGATAACAATGAGAACATTTGACCAAACAAGGTGAGGCCAAACTAATGTACTAATAGTACTGGCCCAACTTGTTTCAGTATTTAATTTGTTCAATTAAGTAAATGGTTTTCAAAAGAATACACATTGCTGTCAAAAGAATACACTATTCTTTTCTCTTCTTCTTGAAAACAAAACAAAATAAAACGTTCAGCATTAATCCAGGGCAGAGGTGAGAAAACAGGTCTGTGGGGTACATATTTGGAAAAAACAGGTAGGGAATTGAAAATGGACAACATGATAAGACCCCCATGGAGAGCCAATGCAGCCAATCAAACCTTGGTAGTTCCTAAATTGATTTCAAATCCAGTGTTACCTGCACAATGCACCTTAACTGTTACTGCATGTTTTTTACCCTCAGCCCAGTTTGCTCCACAGAAAATAGAGAAGTTTCAGGTGTGAATGATTTTTAGTGTCTCGCTCTCTGCAAGACTTTATTTAAAGTTTTGGGATACTCCTAAATTCTCAGGAAAGCTCCTGAGAAAGCACAGGTAGCAATGGATTCAAATTAGAAGAAAGGAAATGTTGTTACTAATTACATTAATTTGTTTTAATTTATTTCAATTTTATGGTGGTTTAATTTTTTTTTAACTTTTTTATGGTGTTAATGTTTTCTTTATTTTAACTGCTGAGAGCTAGCTTAAGTCCTAAGCTAGAGGAAAAGTGGGATGCAACTAAATAAATAAACAAATAAATAGGTTACATCATAATTACAATGGGAACATAGACACCTCTCCAGTCCTCAAGTGCCTGAACAGCATTTGAGGGCACCTTTCACTGTGGCAATTTAGACATTGTGGCAGGAGGATGAGAACAGCATATGCAAACAAGGTAGAATTGTGCTTCCACCTCAAGAATATCACTAACCATTGACCACTAAGAAAAGAAAAATAATGACCATAATGTAGGTAACTTTAGTAGATAATGAAAATATTTATTTATTTATTTATTTATTTATTTACAGTATTTCTATTCCGCCCTTTTCACCCCAAAGAGGACTAAGGGCAGATCACGATGTACATACATATACATGGCAAACATTCAATGCCATTAGACATACAGACAGAGACAGAGAGAAAGACACAGAGGCTATTTAACATTTTCCAGCTTCCGCCTTCATTAGCGTGTGCTCAGTTCCAGCCACAGGGGGAGCTGCTGCTTCATCATCCACTGTGACATCAAGTCCTTGTTGGATTACCTCCTCATTCCTTTCCACATGCTACTGGACGATTTTTATGGTGTTGTAAAATAGTTAAATTAGCCTCCCTGCATAAGCGGTACCTACATTTCCTACTTGATAGATGCAACCATCTTTCAGATTGCTTAGGTCAACAACGAGCTGGGCTATTTTAATGTTCGGGTGCTAAATCCAACCCAGGCTGGCTTCGAACTCATGACCTCTCAGTCAGTAGTGATTTATTGCAGCTGGCTACTAGCCAGCTGTGCCACAGCCCGGCCCTTTACAATAATTCAAGATTTTCTATAGCTTAGCTAGTAATCAGAATGGAGACTACAGTCATGAAATCAAAATAATACTAGGATTTGGAAGGGCAGCTATGAAGGAACTAGACAAGATCCTGACATGCAAGATACTTCGCCGAGGGCTGGCCCATGCCATTGTATTCTCCATTGCTGTGTATGATTGTGAAAGCTGGTCAGTGAGAAAAGCCGATAGGATGAGAATTTACTCATTTGTGATATGATGCCAGAGAAGGATTCCAAGGATACCCTGGATTTGTAAAAAGACAAACATATGAGTCCTAGAATAAATAATTCCTGAACCATCCCTAGAAGTCAAGATAACTAAACTGAGGCTGACATACTTTGGCCTTATCATGAAAAAAGACAAAATTGCTTGGTAAATTATAACATGGTAGGAAAACAATCTATTCCAGATGGACACGATTAAGGTAGCCACTGCTCTGAATCTGCAAGGCTGTTGAGAATAAGTTTCCTTGGAAGTCTTCATTCATGAGGTCAACATAAGTCAAAGTCAAGTTGACAGCAGTTTACAACTACGTCATCAACAGGATGCCAGACACTGTGTATTTCCCAGGGCAGAATGCGATAATAAGCAAGCACATTGCCAGAGATACAGTCAGTTGTATAGTTATGACATTTAGCCAAAGAGGTGCTGTAGCACAACCACCATACAATTACATGGGTGTAAATTTACATTGCATAAAGTACGGTGTAGAATCTTGGCCTCCTCCTCGTCTCTCTCCTTCTTTAAAAGCACAATGGTTGTTCAGTTTCTCTCAGGTACAGATTCATTAGCTCTTGACTGGTTCTCGCTTGTTTGCCAACTACTTGTGTGGGGGGAAGGAGTGGGGAGAGAAAAGTCATTTACCCTCGTGAATGTCAAGGTTAGTGCAAACTGTCCTTGTCATCAGTCTCTCTGGCAGAAGGTCAGGGATAAGCTTTCGTCAAATGGGCAGCGTCAAACAAAGCAGAGGCTGACTTAACTCACCGAAAGAAAGGAGACCTTCCTGCAAGTCGATAAACATTTCACTGGGCAAGGGGAGGAAAAGGAGCAGCAGTAAAAGGAAAGGGTAACCCTTTCCTTGCTGTTCTTGGCATTTTCTTGTTTCCTTAACGTTAGCACCAAGAAGAGGAAAAAAATGTAATGGTTATGGTAACAATGTATCATCAAAAGTATGGAATAATGATGGTACCCCCAAAAGAGGGTAATAACCTTCAGCACTCCTATCTTTACATGCACTCAAGCAATGTTAGAAGTTTTATTTCTGGGCTACAACTAGTGTTTGAACATATTGGCACATGCCAGAGGGGTGAGTTGAGGACATTGCTCCCATATTAGAGTTAAATCAGCCCAAATAAAATGTTTCTTCAGTCCCCCAATTTCTACCATTACAGTAACTGAAAATTACTGTTAAGTATTTAGAATACAGTATTCAGTGTAGTTTGGATTCACATGCCCCTTCCTCCCCATGAATACAAACCCATAGAGCTCGAATGCCATTATATACAATGGCATAGTAAAATGGGTGAAATCAGTTAAACTGTGGGAGGCTATAGGTGTGCCTGCCTACACATCAGCATAGTGTTTGGCTTATAACAAAATCAAAGTTTTGCTTTTTTTGGATTTTGCTTTTGAGCAATGATTTGTTGAATCTGTGGGTGCAAAACCTCAAGAATATGGGTTAGCTGTGCATCTAAAGAAAAGGGGCAAGGAAATTGACCAATGTAATGTCAACCTTGCAAATGCAAAAGTTGTTGGTACAAATGTTTTTCAGTGTCTCACTTTATGCAGTGTAGAAATTTGGGGACTGACTGAGAAAAATCATGGCAGTGCAGAATTCTTATGATGTGATAATGCCCTCATTTTCCTTTCCCTACATTTATTCTCTTGACAGGCTTTGCGTGGTACACACTTCAGTTTGTAGAAGGAAACCATTCATTGCTTTACCTCTGGTATGGGTATGTGGGGCACAAAAGAATGATATTTCCAGCCCCTCTTACAAATAATCCAGGGTGTAATGATCAGAAGCAGGACCTCTGTTGCAATTCCTTGTTCCATTACTGACAGATAGTGGAAGGGGCTGGAAATGCCATCCTGCTATATCACAATTTCCAGATGAACACACCTCCATTGCTCAATGTGGCTCCTGGTTGTTAAGGTAGCTTGAGGGGATTTATTTGTGATTTTGCAAATAGTCATCATCATAGGATATCACTAATGGCCGAGTACCATTGCCTTCCAAGTGTAGGGTCTTGGCGGTAGGTTCGTAGGTGTTTATAGAAACCTGTTCTTGATCGACATGTTCTTTCTCAGCGAGGACATCGGTTGCCAGATGGAAGGCGGTCCCAACAAGGGTTGGCTTGATGCGCCTTCCTCTTGACATGCTAACACATACAGACTACAAACCTGTATGTAAAGGAATTGTCTAGCACCTTAGAGTTTGTGAGAGAAAGAAGTTGGCAGCATTAGTTTTCATAGACTAAAGATGCATCTTCACTGTAGAATCAATGCAGTTTGACACCACTTTAACTGCCATAGCTCAATGCTATGCAATCATGGGAGCTGAACATTAGGGAAATGAGCCAGCCTAAGTATGAACAAGGATAAATTGAAGATAATTGTTATCTTAAGGTAAAGGTAAAGGTTTCCCCTGACATTAAGTCCAGTCATGTCTGACTCTGTGGGTTGGTGCTCATCTCAATTTCCAAGCCAAAGAGCCGGCGTTGTCCGTTGACACCTCTAAGGTCATGTGGCTGGCATGACTACATGGAGCGCCATTACCTTCCTGCTGGAGCGGTACCTATTGATCTACTCACATTGGCATGTTTTCAAACTGCTAGGTTGGCAGGAGTTGGAGCAACAGCAGGCGCTCACTCCACTCCCGGGATTTGAACCTGGGACCTTTTGGTCTGCAAGTTCAGCAGCTCAGTGCTTTACACACTTCGCCACCGGGGCTCCAATTGTTATCTTAAGATACTAAAAATCCCAATCCTATAAGGTTAGTGGTCTACTGTCAACAAACCACCTCCATCCCTATACACAAGAAAATGAGATAATAGTATGTTGGGGGAGAAAATAAACTTCAACAGGTGGAATATTCATGATACCAACCTTACCGTTGACTGGATGAGAGAGCAGTGGGAGTGGCTAAATGAAGGCTGAAGAGGGTATGAAATAGAAGCCCTTTGAGCATCCAAGCACCAGATTTTGCTCTTGACAATGCTGGCTGGTCCGCCTGTATTGCTCCTGTCGAGTAATAACCTGAACTCTTGCATTTGGTAGGATATTCCCTTCCTAATTAAATTTGTTATTTAATACTCAACCAAATGCCAGTGTATAGATAAGGTTAAATAGACACTCTAGAAGAGAAGGTGCAATGCTTTGTTACATAATTCTAATAGAGGTGTAAGATTGTGCCTAGACTGATTTAAGGTCTATGTAAAACAGCATATTTATCTGTGCTATTTGTGTTACTAGAATAAATCTAACTATAAAAGCTGCAGCCTCTTTCTCCCTTTAATTTCCTGATAGACCAAAGCTTCAGAATACTTAAGAGGAATACTGAGGTTGATCTGACTATTGGTTAGAACTGGGTTTTGCAACCTTAAGAGCTTAAGGCAACTCCTAAAATATCCAAACAGATTCATACCTACAGGTATAAGGCAAAGAACCTTGAATTTTCTGAAGATTATTGAGTGGGCGAACCACACCTTTGTTATCTACAAATCCTAGGATACCTTAGAATGGAACCATTACAGTTAAAGGAGCATCAAATCTCATATATTCCCAGACTGTACATGGATAACTGAAACCACTGATAGTAGTGACCCCTATGACCATAACAGATTAGTTGATAAAGGTAAAGGTTTTCCCCTGACATTAAGTCTAATCAAGTTGTGTCTGACTCTGCGGTTGGTGCTCATCTCCATTTCTAAGCTGAAGAGCCAGTGTTATCCATAGACACCTCTGAAGTAATGTGGCTGGCATGACTACATGGAACGCCGTTACTTTCCCGCCAGAGCGGTACCTATTGATCTACTCATAATTGCATGTTTTCGAACTGGTAGGTTGGCAGAAGCTGGGGCTAACAGCGGGAGCTCACCCCACTCCCTGGATTCAAACAGCCGACCTCTTGTTCAGTAAGTTCAGCAGCTTAGCAGTTTAATCCGCTGTGCTACCAGGGGGAAAACTAAAATGCATAGATATAGGATAAGTGATACCTGGCTTGAAACAGCACATGTGAAAGGGATCTAGGAATCCTAATAGACCACAAACTGAACAAGAGTCAACAGTGTGATGCAATAGCAAAAAAAAATGTATATAGATATATAGTGTTAAAAAAAGGGAAGAATAATACTGTTCTATTCTGATTTGGCTAGATCTCACCTGGAATATTGTGGCCCAGTTCTGAGCACCACAATTCAGGAAGAATATTGACAATCTAGAAAGAGGAGGTGTTCCGTCCCCCAGGACGATGGTTTGCCTTACCTATTGGTCGTTTGTTTGTTTTCCCTCCTTTACATTTTGTTTGAGCCTCTGGCTGCAAAAGCCTAGGAAAAGTGGCTTGGAATCTGCAAGAGCTGGCTGCAGTTTTCTTTGCAGTGATTGGTCAAAGAGTGCAACATCTTAGGACCGCCCTTTTTACCAGGGTCTAGTCTCCATTTTGGAGCTTCATTCTGGCTATAGTCTTCCAACGTGCTGGAGCTGTGCAAAGCTAACTGGGACAAATCATCCTCAAAACCAGGCCAATCTAAGCCTATCCAAATTAGATAAGTATTGAATTATATTGATCTGGAATAGGAAATCTAGTTAGAGGAGCAGGGTTATTCCATCGCTTCTAGAACTAATTTTTGCTGTAAAGATAGGGAAGGAAAGAGTTTCTCCTTCTAATATAGACAGCGTGATTAGGGTATAGTGGTTTTATAATCACCTTTGCCTTCTGGAACCAGGGATAATTCTGCAACTAAAACCTATGGAAATTTGTTTCATTTTCTGCAACTTTAAGATCTGTGCCAGGTTTACAACCTTGTATGAATAAACATCCTTTTTTGAAGTTCTCCAGACTCAGTCGTTCAATATTTTAGGACAGCTTATAGGGATTTGCAGTTCGCCCGGATAAAGGACGGCACGTTTCAGCTTTATAGTTTTTTTTTTATTGTCTGGCGGACGGCACAGTTTTGAGGACGATCAGCGGTTTTTCCGCTTCAGCTAGCCTGCATGGCCATAGAGACTTTGATTTTGTTGGTCTGTTGCAGTGAAGCTTGCTGCCATTCCTTCAGCCTCTGCAGTATCCTGCTCTTCAGCTGCGGCTGTTTCTGCAATTGCACGGCTGTGCAAAACCCAGCAATCTACCCCGAGCTCCTTCGGTGGCAGGTATCGAGCCGCGGAGCTCCAGCAGCAGTCTTTGGGCTCACACAGAGGTGGTGAGTCCAGAAGCACTCGGCCGGGACAGTCGCCTGGCGGTGGTGACCTGCCTCTTCGTCCTGCGGTGGTGACCTGCCTCATCGCCTGGCGGTGGTGACCTGCCTCATCGTCCTGCGGTGGTGACCTGCCTCATCGCCTGGCGGTGGTGACCTGCCTCATCGTCCTGCGGTGGTGACCTGCCTCATCGTCCTGCGGTGGTGACCTGCCTCATCGTCCTGCGGTGGTGACCTGCCTCATCGACCTGCGGTGGTGACCTCCCTTCACAGCGGGGAGGAGGCGTCTTTTCTCTCCTCCTTTCCAAAGCCAGCCTCGGTGCTCCTTCGGCGGCAGGCCTCGAGCCGCAGAGCACGAGGTGCTTGAAAATTTGGCGAAGTCGCCATTTTGGCAGTTTACGTCACTCGGGCAAGGGAGGTATCAAGTGGCAAGTTGCTGTCAGTTGGCATTTTGCAGCTTGCCTACCAAAGTTTGGCGCCAAAGGTCACAATCTTTGTAAAGTATAGTTACTTAGTGATATATATTGCTATGGTTAAGTGCTGTGAATTGTATTATATATTGAATTTGCCTTTATTGTAAATTTACTTGCAGGTATATTGCATTTGCCTTTGTTGTAAATTTACTTGCTATTAAGAATACATAATGTCTATGCAATTTCAAGATGATACAGATGGTATACCTCCTTCTGAGGCTGAAGGTAGGAATGAAAGGCCCCAAAGGATAAAGCACCCTTCAGCCAAAATGCTAGCCCATCTAATAGACGAAAAGGAGCTCCTCCATGTGAGGTTAGGTTCGGCATGGGAGCGCATCACAACATTAATGGACAGAATTGAGAGCTTGGGTATTACAAGGGTGCCATCCATATTACAGACAGACCTTGAAGAGACCTTCGGTATTTGGAGGGGTTTGGTGTCTAAGATAGTCCAGGTCCTCGAGCGCATTAACGCCAAGGATTCAGAGTTAGAAATAGTGAGTGTCTTAGCTGACACTAATGAGAAAGAAAATAAGGTGAGGGCAATTCTAGATGCCTTGGAATTTAGTTCTCCATCTGTTAATCTAAGGTCTGAGCCAAAAGGAAATCAGTCTTCCTTAAGCAGCCATGAGACCAATCTTTTAAAATCACCTGCTGTGGCACTTAGTCTTAAGTCCAACCGCTCTAGCCAGGTATCTAAACTAAGGGAGTGTGCATCATCTAAACATAGCCACTCTAGCAAGTCTTCTGCTGCTGGGAGTGCCATCTCTTCCCTAGCTGCCTTGCACATTAAGGAGGCTGCACGTCTAGAGCTAAAGAGCAAGGTAGCGGGGGCGGAGGCTGATGCTAAGGCAGCTGATCTCACCCTTCCCTTTAAAGAAGAAGAGCAACGACTGCAAATAGAACAGGCCCGTAGACAAAGCGAAATGCAAATGGAACAGGCCCAAAGGCAAGGTGAAATAGAAATGCTTAGAATAAGGATGGATGCTACTGCCAAAAAGGTAAGGGCTGAGACTTTGGCCAAGGCCCTAATTGAGCCACTCACAGAAGAAAATGTAAGTCAGTTGCCGAAGCAGGACCCTTCTTCCAAGGTGCTTGTGCATCTTAATAGCTTAAACAGCCAGTTTTCGGATGAGGAACAGGAAGACTTCTCTCCTTACCCAGAGCAGGGCCCCAAAGTCACTTTTGAGTTTCCTGCAGAGCAGAGCGTCATAGCGGGGAGCTCACCCTTGCCCGAGCTACCTGTGCTAAATCCCTAGGTCAGTCAATCAGGGCCTCAAGGCCAAGTGCTAGTTGGCCCTTACAGACAGCTGCACAGGGAGCCACCGATTCGTCAGTGGTCGATGTCATCCCTCCAAGAGGCCAAAGGTTGACGCAAGGTGCACGGTGGGAGTCCACTCCACAACAGCAAACTCCTCAATTGTTCCCTTCGACGCCAGAGTCCCAGCTTGTCTCCATCATCAGAAGCCCCAGAAGAGATCTTAAGGACAAGGGTGTCGAAAAGTTTTCGGACAAGCCTGAGGAATTTCTTCTCTGGAAGGCCACCTTCCAGAGAGCAATCAGAGACTTAAAGTTATTGCCTGAGGAAGAACTGACTCTTCTGGCTGCATGGTTGGGCCCAGCCTCATCCTCACAAGTTAAGAAGATCTACGCAGCCCACGTAGCCGATCCCGACAAAGCCCTGGAAAAGGCCTGGGCCAGGTTGCAGCAGAGGTATGGGGCCAGCACAGAGATTGAAGCATCTCTTATGGACAAGCTCCAAAGGTTCCCAGCTTTGAAACTCAAAGACTTCAAACTCTTGTGGGACCTCAGCGATCTCCTTACGGAATTAGAGTCGGCCAAGGAGAATCCAGAACTGCCCGGTTTGAAGTGCCTCGATCAGCACCTGTCCCAGAGGCAGATCTTGACCAAGCTGCCCTTCACTTTGCAAGAACGCTGGGGACAGGAGGTCTTCAACTACAAGGAGGCCCACTCCCAGGCATACCCTCCATTTTCTCATTTGGTCCAGTTCATCACCAGGGCGGCCAGAGAAAGGAATGATCCGCAGACGGGCCTCCCCACCTTATACCAAGGGACCCAGCCAGAGAAGGCACCTAAAGTGGAGAAAAAACCATCCAGAGAGGCCAAAAGACCGGTTAGTGTTAAGGCTGTTGAAACTCAGCACAGGGCCAACGAATCCAAGTCAGAGGTGAAGGAGGTGCTCTGCCCCATTCACCAAAAGCCTCACAGTTTGGCCAACTGCCGGGAATTTGGCAAGAAGCCTTATAAAGAAAGACAACAGATTGTTCAGAAGCTGGGCATATGTTTTAGGTGCTGTGGAGCTACTCCTCACTTTGCATCCAACTGCAAAGAGGACGTCAAATGCGCAAGGTGTAACAGCCTTAAGCATTGCACCGCGATGCACAACTCTGACGCTGTCTCCCGCGCCAAAGGGGACACGTCTTCCAAAGAAGGGTCATCTACTGAAGCCACCAACATGCAGACCGCGTCACGGATGCAGGAGAATGCTCCATCGGTCGCCTGTACTGAACTATGCTCTGACGTGCACCAGTTCAGAGTCTGCCATCCCATCTGCCTAGCGGATGTATATCCAGCCAAGAGCCCTTGGCTTAGAAAGAGACTCTATGTGGCCCTGGATTCACAGAGCGACGCCTCCCTAGCTACTCCAGAGTTCTTCCGCATGTTTGACCTTAAAACCAAGATGGTCAATTACACCATGACTACATGTGCAGGAAAAAAGAAGTTGCAGGGTCGCATAGCATCTGGCTTTGTTGTCTCCTCTTGCGACCAGAAGAGACAGTTCAAGTTGCCAGACCTGATTGAGTGTTCCTCCATCCCTCGGAACAAAAAACAAATTGTAACTAGAGAAGTTGTGGAGGCTCATCCACATTTGCGACGGTTAAAGAATGCCATACCAGCCTTTCAGCCAGATGTGGACATTGCCCTTTTGCTTGGCTCGGACTGCCCGAGCTTGTTCTGTGTGAACGACCAAGTTAAAGGACCTCCAGGTGCACCTATCGCACAACAATTGCCATTAGGCTGGACAGTCATAGGCCCAGTGTGCATAAACAAGATGCACCCACCATCGTTGTTGGACTCCAATCAAGCACAGGTGCTTAAAGGTGGATGTCCTGCACTTGTGCGCAGTTGCCTAAGTCACATCTCAGTCTACTGCCAAGGAATAACTCCAGAGTATTCCTCCACCTTCAAAGTCTCTGAGAGAGACGAAGCCATAGCGCTCTCGAAAGATGAGCAAAGGTTTTCGGACATTATGAATGCTCAAGTCTCACGAAGTGCAGAGGTGAAAGCCTGCAAATCAACCACAGAAATCAAGATGGGCCAAAGATCTTGCCTGGAACCACACCGTTTTGAATGTTTTTCGGAGTGGCACAGTCTTCTTAGAGCAGTTGCTAGGCTTATACATCGTTTAGCTTGCAAAGATAGTGAGCCTTTACAGGTCCAGGATATGATAAAGGCTAAGAGCGTCATATTCAAGTCAGTACAGAGATCTGCTTTCAAGCAGGAAATAGCTAGGCTAGAGCAAGGGCTCAACATCCCTAATCAAAGTCTTCTAAATGAATTAAACCCATTTCTAGACAAGGAGGGTATTTTGAGAGTTGGAGGAAGGTTAGCCAAAGCTAAACTCAAGGCGTGCATAAAAAACCCCATCATCATACCCCCTAATAGTCACACTGCATTGCTGCTCGTTCGGCATCACCATGAAAGGATCCATCATCAGGGTAGAACTCTAACTGAGGCAGCCCTTAGAAATGAAGGTCTGTGGGTAGTTAATGCCAAAAGGTTGGTCAACAGTTGTATTTTCAAATGTGTTAAATGCAGGTGCCTTAGGCGAAACTGTCAAAGTCAGTTGATGGCAGAACTACCTCAGGATAGGACTTTGACAGACCCACCCTTTTCCCATGTGGGAATTGATGTGTTTGGTCCTTGGGAGGTTGTCACTAGGAAAACCAGGGGTGGTGTTGTAAATAACAAGAGGTGGGCAGTTTTGTTTACTTGTTTAGTAATACGAGCTGTCCATATAGAAGTCATAGAAGGGATGGACACTTCATCATTTTTAAATGCATTGAAAAGGTTCATAGCCCTCAGAGGGCCAATTAAGTCAATTCGATCGGACTGTGGCACCAATTTTGCATGTGCAGACCTTAGCCAACCACTTCTGGAAGAGGTGGAAGGCCGAATACTTAAGCCAGCTTCCAACCAGAAGACTCTGGCAAACCCCAGAGGACAATTTCAAGGTGGGAAACCTTGTGTTGCTAAAGGACAAAGACTTGCCCCGCTATGCCTGGCCTATGGGCATTACACTAAAGACCTTTCCTTGCCCTGACGGTAAGGTTAGAAAAGTTCAGGTAAAGACTCATAGTAAGGACAAAATGTCTGTCCTGGACAGACCAACCAGCAATCTCGTGTTGCTTGTCCAAAGTGTGTAAGTTTTATACTGTTTTATTGTTGTGTATACAAAGGTGTTTGTATGTTTTTGATTGGTAAATTCCCACATCCTGGGAATTTAGCGGGGAGTGTTCCGTCCCCCAGGACGATGGTTTGCCTTACCTATTGGTCGTTTGTTTGTTTTCCCTCCTTTACATTTTGTTTGAGCCTCTGGCTGCAAAAGCCTAGGAAAAGTGGCTTGGAATCTGCAAGAGCTGGCTGCAGTTTTCTTTGCAGTGATTGGTCAAAGAGTGCAACATCTTAGGACCGCCCTTTTTACCAGGGTCTAGTCTCCATTTTGGAGCTTCATTCTGGCTATAGTCTTCCAACGTGCTGGAGCTGTGCAAAGCTAACTGGGACAAATCATCCTCAAAACCAGGCCAATCTAAGCCTATCCAAATTAGATAAGTATTGAATTATATTGATCTGGAATAGGAAATCTAGTTAGAGGAGCAGGGTTATTCCATCGCTTCTAGAACTAATTTTTGCTGTAAAGATAGGGAAGGAAAGAGTTTCTCCTTCTAATATAGACAGCGTGATTAGGGTATAGTGGTTTTATAATCACCTTTGCCTTCTGGAACCAGGGATAATTCTGCAACTAAAACCTATGGAAATTTGTTTCATTTTCTGCAACTTTAAGATCTGTGCCAGGTTTACAACCTTGTATGAATAAACATCCTTTTTTGAAGTTATCCAGACTCAGTCGTTCAATATCTATAGGACAGCTTATAGGGATTTGCAGTTCGCCCGGATAAAGGACAGCACGTTTCAGTTTTATAGTTTTTTATTGTCCGGCGGACGGCACAGGAGGACCAAAATGATCAAAGGTTTGGAAGTCAAGTCCTATGATGAATGGTTGGATTAGCTGAGTCTGTTTAACTTGGAGAAAAGAAGGTTGAGAGGGGACATGATAGCCATGTTTAAATATTTTAAAGAACATTAGCTGAACTTAAGCATTGAAAAAACCTGATGTTAAGAGCTCTTGGACAGTGAAGTATGATGCCTTGGAGTGTGCTGGAGGCTGGATCTACACTGCCATCTAATCCAGTTTCTGAATCCAAATTGTCTGCATTATGTGAGTCTACCATGTCATATAATCCAATTCAAAGCAGATAATCTGGATTCAGAAACTGGATTAGATGGCAGTGTAAATGGGACCAGAGTCTCCTTCTATGGATGTTTTTAAGCAGACATTGGATGGCTATCTGTTGGGAGTATTTTGATTGTGGATTCTTACATGACAGTGGGTTGGATTGAATCACCCTTATGGTCTTTTCCAACTCTATGACTGTATGATTCTATTGAAATTAAGGACTTTTGCCCAATGAACTCCATATATTCATGTTGGAAGATCTAGAAAATATTTGCATTTTGTCAAGTGTGGATAAATAAAATTGCAGATATGGGGATCAGACTTTAAATGTACAGTATGGACATACCCAGAGTGGTCTCAGAAAACAAAGTAGGCTTTAAAAGCATGTTATAGGTTGTTCAAAGTACTATTCGCGTCCCTTGATTAAATGGTGGACCCAAACAGCTAGAGGCAGGTAAACTCAAGACTGGTTTGGATAGTCTGTGGTGCCTTTTCCTTTCTTTCGTCTACACCACAACCCACTCCACTCCATCCACCCTCACCCCTCCAACCATAGCCTTGGTGGTGCAATGCAGGAAACCAGCAGGACTGCTCATATGGGAACCATTATAGTGCATAAGCAAACAATACCCCCTCCCAATTTTGTACTTGTTAGCTTTGGTTGCTGGAGTGCATGCTGTGATATCTCGAAGGTGGTGATGGCAGAGCTGCTTTTAATAGCCACACAGCATATGCAATGTTTAATGAAGGCATATTATGTGCATGCACACACTCCTTTTGTGTGTGTGTTGTGGGCAATGCCAAGCCAAAGTATAATTAATGCAAAAAGGAAATCATTTCCAAGGGAACGCCATAGTAAGAGCAGCAAGGATCAATTACAGAAAATGGTCTCTCGCACCTGGAAGGGACCTTTGGGGGATGTGAATGGGAAGTTAAAAGAATAAATTTGCCACCTTCTAGAGTTTGAGCTGCGAGTATAAAGGGGTTGCCTGATACTGAGTCAAATCAATGGCCTCTTGGGCCTAGTGGAAATGAGTTGGAAGTCAAAGATGTGTGTACAAGAGAAGTGTAAATCAATGGCAGTGTGCACAGCTCAGTTCCACAGGAGTACAACAAGGAGACAAAATTGGTCCTGGATGCAGAATGGAGCTTCTCAACAATCGAATTGTCTGTTCTTGTTTTTGTTAAACACACAACTTTCTACATCTCATTGCTGCAACTAGACACGTACAATTGTTGTAGCAATTAAATCTGAATGCTCAAAAAGAATGACACAACAATTTCATACAAATGTTGTTAGCGTCCAAGCCAAGAATTGGGACCCTTATAGCACTATACTTCTGTTTTAAATTATAGCAGATACAACTGCAGAATCCTAAGAATTATCATTTGGTAAGGCACTAGAAAAGTAAAGGTGTCACTATCTCAGTTGATCATTTTTGATTTTAGAGTATTTTGGATTTCAGAATTCTGGGTAAGAGATGCTCAGCCTGGATAAATACAATCGTACCAATATTTTTTTTTCTGTATGGTATATTGTGTGAACAACACATGGCAGAAAAAAATCTCACTGTGATATAATATCAGAGAAGAATCCGTCATGACTGATTTACTCACAAAAAGCAGCAATAGAAATGACTGCATCACCATTAGCATCAACACCTAAATCCTGGAAAGTACACAGTTTTCAACAACACCCCCATACATTGCGCTTAATCTTATTATGCATTTATGACCCATTCCTAGGTCTTTACTGCATGAAGGAGACAAAATGACATGGAAGACCTTTTGGTGATGGTCCCTATCATGTGATATCATGTGCATCCCATTGCTAGTTTGCTTCCTTCCTGGGATCAACAGGTTCCCTTCTCCACTGATTGGCAAAACCCATTGATATCTGCCAATTAAAGCTCCTTCCCATCATTTACCTGGTGAGATAAAGCAGTTCCCCTTCTATGCTGCCATGGTAGTACTGAAGTCCCCTCCTGCCCCCTACTATTCATGCAGGAGGGGTTTCTTATTACTTCTGAGGCTAGTATATAGCCATCATTGGTTATTGTGTGGCTGTCATGGAATATTAACAACCTTAGTTATGCCGATGATACCACTCTGATGGCCGAAAGTGAGGAAGAGCTGAGGAGCCTTATCACCAAGGTGAAAGAAGAAAGTGCAAAAACTGGGTTGCAGTTAAACGTCAAGAAAACCAAGATCATGGCAACTACATCTATTGATAACTGGCAAATAGAAGGAGAAAACGTGGAGGCAGTGACAGACTTCATATTTCTAGGTGCAAAGATCACTGCAGATGCAGATTGCAGCCAGGAAATCAGAAGACGTTTCCTTCTTGGGAGGAGAGCAATGGCCAACCTTGATAAAATAGTGAAGAGCAGAGATATCACACGGGCAACGAAGGTCTGCATAGTGAAAGCAATGGTATTCCCCATAGTAACCTATGGATGTGAGAGCTGGACCATGAGGAAGGCTGAGCGAAGGAAGATAGATGCTTTTCAACTTTGGTGCTGGAGGAAAATCCTGAGAGTGCTTTGGACCGCAAGAAGATCCAACCAGTCCATCCTCCAGGAAATAATGCCCAATGGCTGCTCACTGGAGGGAAGGATATTAGAGGCAAAGATGAAGTATTTTGGCCACATCATGAGAAGACAGGAAAGCTTGGAAAAGATCACGATGCTGGGGAAAATGGAAGGAAAAAGGAAGAGAGGCCGACCAAGGGCGAGATGGATGGACGGTATCCTTGAAGTGACTGGCTTGACCTTGAAGGAACTGGGGGCGGTGACGGCCGACAGGGAGCTCTGGCATGGACTGGTCCATGAGGTCACAAAGAGTCGGAAATGATTATGTGATTGAGAGAGAGAGAGAGTCATGGAATAACAGCTTTGTGCAATAAAGTCCTTATGCATCATCAGTCATCTTGGAGACTTGTCAACAGCCAGATTGGTGGTACAACAACACCAACGACAAAGAGCTATAAGGACATTCTTGAGAACATATTTGCTGTTATGTTACTGCTCTCAACAGGCACGTATCTCTTCCTGCACAATCTTAATTATTCTCATTCACACTGAGGAAAGAGCACACCTGGGAAGGAAGTGTGCTTTGGAGGAGATACTTGCATAAGCTTATTCACACTGTGCTTCCTTTTCCCTAAATACATGCAAACACAAAGCAATTTGGTAGGCAATTTTGACAAGCACATAATTTTGGAAATGAAAAAAAAATCCATATGAGCCTTCACAAATGCTGAAAACGTTTTGGTAACCCCTGTTCTCTATATGACTTTCTTGAAGACAATGCTGGAGAGTAATTGAGAGCCAGTATGGTGTACAGCAGGCATGGGCAAACTTTGGCCCTCCAGGTGGTTTGGACTTCAACTCCCACAATTCCTAACAGCCTACTGGCTGTTAGATATTGTGGAAGTTGAAGTTCAAAACACATGGAGGGCTGATGTTTGTCCATGCCTAGTGTAGAAGTTTTGAATGCTGGAGTAGGAGTCTGGGAATTCCTCAAGTCATGAAGGTGAACCTATCATGGAATTTTCTTGACATGATTGGTTCTGAAGGGGACTTGCCTTTGACTTCCTCTGAGGCTGAGAGAGTGGGACTTGTCCAAGGTGACATAGTGGATGCCATGGCCAAGCAGGGGTTCAAATCTGGTTTCTAGAGTCATACTCCATTGCTGAGACCATTAACCATGCTGGCTCTCTCTGAATCTGGGAGATAAGGGTTTAATTATCCAGTCAGACATGGAAACCTATGTAGTGACCTACAGTTGGTCAAACTCTGATTGAAAAATCTCCCCTGAATAAATCCTTCCAAGAAAGTAGATCACATAACTCATAAACACCATGAAGGCACAAGACAATAGAAAAAAATCATTGGACCTAATGTGCTGTCAGGATTGCTGACCGACAGGTTGGTGGTTCTCCATGCAGGGACATGAGAGAAGCCTCCCACAGGATGGTAAAATATCAAACGTTGGCATCTCCTGAGCAAGGTAGAATCATAGAATCATAGAATAGTAGAGTTGGAAGAGACCTCATGGGCCATCCAGTCCAACCCCCTGCCAAGAAGCAGGAAATCGCATTCAAAGCACCCCCGACAGATGGCCATCCAGCCTCTGCTTAAAAGCCTCCAAGGAAGGAGCCTCCACCACAGCCCGGGGGAGAGAGTTCCACTGTCGAACAGCCCTCACAGTGAGGAAGTTCTTCCTGATGTTCAGATGGAATCTCCTTTCCTGTAGTTTGAAGCCATTGTTCCGTGTCCTAGTCTGCAGGGCAGCAGAAAACAAGCTTGCTCCCTCATCCCTATGACTTCCCTTCACGTATTTGTACATAGCTACGGTCCTTGCAGATGGTCCTTGCAGATGGCCAATTCTCTCACACCAGAAGTGACTTGGAGTTTCTCAAGTTGCTCCTGAGACACACAAAAAAGCAATTTTTAATCTGAGACTTTGCTGTTATCAGGTTGATACAAGTTTTGTGTCTTCATCAGTGTGGTTTTATCAGTATGACTTTACGTTAAGGTGTTTGTTATGGATTTTATTCTGGGTGGTTCTGGACATCACTGATTTTGTAAATAAATGTGAGTTGATACCTAAAATTTTCCTACAAACTTATTCACACTTTCCTTCTTGGGTGAAACACATCAAGAAAGAGAGCAGCATTATGTTCAGCTGTCAACAGATTTTGCCTAAAACTGGTGGTTTTTTCCTGGAGCAATGAACTGCAATCACCAGTGTATACAGTGTATGCAATCTCTGCTTCTACAAGAGCATATCTACCATCAGCATCTCTCATGGCCCTTCCACGCTGCCCTTTATCCCAGGATCTGATCCCAGGTTATCTGCTTCAAACTGGAATATACGAGTCCCCACTGCCAGATAATCTGGGATAAACAGATAATATGGGATCAGATCCTGGGATGGAAGGGCCCTCAGAGAACCTTGAAGTAGAGAACCTTCCAAGATGCCTCACGGATAGATCTTGGAGACACTATTCTCCAGGGGTTCCAACCTTCTTGGAGGAATGAACTCTCTGAGGTGGTGCTGTTGAGAGAGTCGTCTGGAGTTTTAGAATTAAATGTTACCAGCATGATGATGATATCGAACTTGACCTTTCTTTTCATCTAACTCAAAGAAAGCTGTTTTGGGATGAGGACAAACAAATAATTTTAATCTGGAAGAGATAAATGTGCTTCTGGTCAGTCAAAAAGCAGATCAGGGAATGGGAATTAAGCTTGTAATGGATGGGATTACAACCCCCTTGATAGCTTTGGTTTGCAGCTTGGACTCAGATCTAAGCCTGGGTGTCCAGTTTCAGCAATGGCCAGGAATGCATTTGCAGCTAAATCTAGTATGCCAGACTTGCCCTTTCTTGAGATGCCAGATCTGGCCATAGTAACACATGCCTCAATTGCATCCTGGATTGATTACTGTAACTCATTCTATGTGGAGCTGCCATTGGAAATGTCCAAAGGTCTTTACCTACGGGCAGAAAAACAATAGGGAAGGGAGTTCATCATAAGTTGTAGCAGTCACTGAGAAGGCTCTCTCTCATGTCCTCACCAAACATGTCTGGGATGGTGGTGCAACCAAGGGGAAGCCTTCCTTTACAGGCCCAGTTACAGAAATGGAAGTATAGTAGAAGTACAATCCAGTTTTCACCTGTTTTTAACATTTCCTAGGGCACATCTTCACTGGGGCCAGTCTGGAGCATTATTTATTTACTTACTTTTATTCTAGCCCACCTTTCTCCCAATACACGGACTCAAAGCTTCAAGGCAATGGTGGAAATCTGTGGATGAAAAATGGATGGAACTTGATTCCTGCAGACTGCAGTATTCCCCCAACTTTGCCTAAAGGATAGCAAAGTTGGGTTAAGGGCAGAAAACCTGGGAGAACAGATAAGTCCAGTGTTTCTTTTGTCCATGTAGATAATAATAATAGTAATAGTAATAATAATAATAATAATAATAATAATAATAATAATAATAATAATAACAACAACAACAACAACAATAACTGCAAAAGGCCACCCTACTGGGATCTGTGCGCATCATCCGAAAATACATCACACAGTCCTAGACACTTGGGCAGTGTTCGACTTGTGATTTTGTGATACGAAATCCAGCATATCTATCTTGTTTGCTGTGTCAAAATAAATAATAATAATAATAATAATAATAATAATAATAATAATAATAATAATAATAATCTGCTTTATCTCCCCAGAAGGACTCAGGGAGAATTCCAAACATAAGAGGCAAACATTCAATACCCAAACACAACAACAATACACCCATAATAATAAAAATTGACAACCCAGCATATAAAAATAAATTATGACTTAACAACTAAAATTAAATTAAAAAACACAACCTGTTATATTGGACAAAAAGCAAAACATCAAACAGAAGCCTTCCCAGTTCTTTGGGGACAAATAGATTGATAATTACTCAAAATGTCTATTGAGATGTTGGGGCGAATAGGGCACAGATATAGATGGTAGCTATAATGATAGTATTACTATTCATCCTCTTCCTTGTAAGCTAGTGAGCAAAGATATATCTGCAGCTGTTTCTTGAAAGCGAGGAGGGAGGGGTCATCTGTAATTCCTTAGGAAGGGAGTTCCAGAGGTGGCGGGTGGCACGGAAAAGGCCCTTTCTTTCGTTCCCACCAGCCGTGCTTGAGACAAGTGGGACCGAGAACAGGGCCTCCTCCAATGACCAGTGTCTAGGGAAACTAGATAAGTCCCTAGTTTCTCTCTCACCCCTACTTTTAACTTTGTCTTCAGTTTACTGAAGTTGCAATACACTGAGTGCATTTCCCCTTATGTCCTTCAATAAGCCCTGGGTTAAGGCATCAGGCTTAAGGAACCACCCTTTCTGGGATCATTTCCCCTTATGTCCTTCAATAAGCCCTGGGTTAAGGCATCAGGCTTAAGGAACCACCCTTTCTGGGATTGTTTCTCCTTATATTTCCCTTATATCCTTCAATAAGATCATTCTCAGCAACAAATTACATTATTGCGAAGAGTGAGGTACAGTTTCTCATTTCTTTGCAGCACTATGTAATACTTTGGAATCTCCTAAAGTATTTGTACTATAAGTGGTGTCTTTGATGTGACTCCCACCGTGTTTTACCCTTTGGGAACTCTCATGAATTTCAGAATCAGTGTGAATATTCATTTCAGCTCTGTTGAGTGCCTGTCATGAGGCAGTTTCGGGAAGCAGGAACAATTACTCTCAAACCCCACTGGACTCTTCTCCCATTAGATAAAGAAGAGAGAAAGAACCAAAAGTCTGGATTTTCTTTTGTTACAGTTGAAAAGTTCCTCTATGAGCAAGCCAGTGTGCCAGAATATTTTCATTTCTATGTCTTAGAAAACATGCAAAATGCCATCTGCAGTTAGTGTAGCTAACTTCAAGCATGCAGCCATGTAATAGATCCACTCCCAGCTTCTTTGATTCTGCTGCTAAACATTTTTCAAGAAAGAAAGAAAATCCATTTTTACTGCTAATGCCACCTGCAGGTAGAAGAAAAACAGTTGCCTGCCCTGGTTCTGAAAATTGCTGAAATATATGCCTTTGTGCTTTTGAATAAAATCCATCTCCAAGACCTTTGTTCTGTTGGGGGGAAACTACACCTTGCCTTTTTCTAAACATAGTATCAGGAATGCTATTTTGTTTAGGTTGCTGGCATTTGGGGATTCTTCCGAAATTTTGATGAGATTCTATCATTTTGAATAGCGTGGTCATATGACAGAAATAGTGAAAGTGAATTAGGAAACTTCCAATGTTTCTTTTCATTTTAAAATAATATAGGGCATGGAGCATGCTCCATATTTTTAATGTGGTATAATAGTAATAATCATAGAATCATAGAATCATAGAATAGTAGAGTTGGAAGAGACCTCAAGGGCCATCTAGTCCAACCCCCCGCTAAGAAGCAGGAAATCGCATTCAAAGCACCCCCGACAGATGGCCATCCAGCCTCTGCTTAAAAGCCTCCAAAGAAGGAGCCTCCACCACAGGAGGCTCCACCTCCAATAATATCAACCATATTTTTCCTTGGTGTGTATTCCTTCTTGAAACAATTATAATGTTTTATCGAGATCACTTGTGGTAGGGCATTTTACCAACATACACAATATGTAACGATGAGGAGAGATATCAAAAAACAGAAGAAATTTAAAACTATGGTAGGTAACTGTGGAATAAATGTTAGAAACTCTTTAAAAAAAACCTCAGTATTCTCAAGAAATGACATGAGAAGAGAGGAAGCAGAAAACAATAAAATCATGGAAATCGGGTTTTTCTTTTATTCTGAAAGTGAGAGCAAAAGGCACAGACAATGGTGCAACTGGCTCTCTGTATCTGCAGATTTAACCATCCATGGCTTGAAAATATTTTTTTAATCCAAAATGAAAACCTAGATTTTGCCATTTTAGATAAAGGACACCAGTTTTTCTATGCCATTATATATACTGGGAGTTGAGCATTCATAATTTTTATTATCTACATAGATACCAAGGGCACACTGTATTTGCTCTGTACTTTTCATACAAAATGTAGCTGCATTAGCAATGGAAGCTCTCCTCAGACTGGGGTCTAGAGAATCAGGTCAACAACAACAACAACAATAATAATAATAATAATAATAATAATAATAATAATAAGAAGAAGAAGAAGAAGAAGAAGAAGAAGAAGAAGAAGAAGAAGAAGACTTCCCAAGTGTCTAGGACTATGTGATGTATTTTCGGATGATGCATGCAGATCCCAGTAGGGTGGCCTTTTGCAGTTGATAGATCGTAATTTTGTCAATGTCTATTCAGCCGGCATTTGGAAACAATAGACATTGACAAAATTACGATCTGTCAACTGCAAAAGGCCACCCTGCTGGGATCTGCGCGTATCATCCGAAAATACATCACACAGTCCTAGACACTTGGGAAGTGTTCGACTTGTGATTTTGTGAAACAAAATCCAGCATATCTATCTTGTTTGCTGTGTCATACAATAAAATAATAACAACAATACATCTTTATTTTCATAACTCGCCTCCATCTCCCTGAGGGGACTCAGGGCGGCTTACATAGTACAGAGCTGATTGGTTCTTCTTCTTTTTTCAGAAGAGCTCATCAAACATTGAACATTTTATTGCAAATATGATAGAACACACTCCAGATTTATTAAAATATATATGTAATGGGGGCCAAAGTGAAAATAACAATAATTTATTCCCTAATGATTCTATGCATATATTTTAGAAAGTCCCAATTAGTTTGCACTTAAGATACTTATATATTGCAGTTTTTTCAACAGTTGGAAATTGTTGGACTATAGCTCCCAGAATTCTTGACTATTGACCATGCTGCCTATGGCTTCTGAAAGTACAATAAAATTGAGAACCCACTTTTGGAAATGCAGCCAATAGCTAGACTACTAATCATCCCACTGATGAGATCCATTAAGTCAACTGCTGAAGGTGAGTCAACACTTATGAGAATCCTATTGATTCAATGTGTTTACTCTAGTTAGAACTTCCTATAAATTTCAGGGATTGGAGTATATTCCTATTCTTTTCACTCAGAGATAAATACCACAAAGTTCAATTGACTTTGTTGTTGATGTTGCGTACCTTCAAGTCAGTTATTCTAAGAAAAATCTATCATGTTGTTTTTCTTGGCAACATTTATTCAGAGAGCACATGACCCTGCCTTCATCTGAGGCCCAAGGTTATCCAGTAGGTATCTGAACCTGACTCTTCAGGGTTGTAGGCCAATTCCCAAACTACTGCACCACCCTAGTTCTCAATGGGCTTTGTTGCTGTTTGCTTTCAAGTCATTTCTAACTTATAGTAACCCTAAGTTGATCATGGGGTTTCCTGGGGTTGAAACTATGCGACTTGGCCAAAGTCACCCAGTGGGTGACCATGGCTGTGTGGGAAATCAAACCCAGGTCTCCAGAGTTATAGTCCAATGCTCAAACCTCTGCAACATGTTCCCAGATAACTGTAGATCAGATTTCAACTTGGGTAGTACTGCAAGTATATGAAATATTGTTCCCTCCACTTTTCCCTGCCTCCAACCTCTGGTTAGATTATCATCGAAATTTGCATCTAAATTGTTGAAAGGAAAAGCTATTTCAGCCAGCACATTTTGTCATTTCCTCTTTCTCTGCTCTGAAAAGGACATCTTGGACCCATCTTGGAGGAGGGAGAGAAATAGAAATAGAAACAGGCTTCAATACATGAGACTCTGCAACCTTTGACATGATGTAACCATTGACGTTGATGACATAATGTCACAAGAACAGATGGAAATAATATGGTGAAGCCCCACTCTCTGCCTCTAATAGGCAGCTGCTGACATGAGTGAAACACCTCCTGCACCACTTAATAAAATTATCTTCATTTAGAAAAAAAGGGATGAAGATATGGAGCCAATTACCTTAGTGGATCTGACAGCCAACCTTAAATGGATCTTCCGTTTGCTCCGCTTCGGTCCACTCAAGAAAAAGAAAGAAAGACACTATGAATAATGATAAAAAATGACTAAGAAGTGATGCCTGAGGAAATTCTTATCCTTAGTTTTGAGAAAATTAATAAGGGAGAATTCAAAGCAGAGTAGAAGTAGAAGGCCTGAGAAAATTGGGGCATTTTCCTAGTTGTCCCTTCCTGTCTTTGACTAAATGAGAGGAGTCCATATCTCTTGTCTATTAGCAGGCTGGGATGATGTGAACATATACTGTAATGCCTCTAACTCTGAAATTCTATATGAGCTGGAAAGCTAGGATCTTTGGTGTGTAGACTGGTGATATTTTCCCAGAAAATACCAGGGGATAAGATGCTGGGGGGGGGGGGGGTTTCACATAGGAGACCTATGTGTAATGGTTTAAGCACTTTATCTCCTGAGTTTCCATGTCAACTTGCAAACAGAAGAAAAGGGTCTCAAAAGCCCAAGGGCACCACTGGAAACGTTCATGAGTGGTACTATGAGTTCTACCTACCATGTTTCCCCGAACATAAGACAGTGTCTTATATTATTTTTTGCTCTCAAAGATGTACTAGGTCTTATTTTCAGGGGATGTCTTATTTTTCCATGAAGAAGAATTCACATTTATTGTTGAACAAAAAAATGAACATTTATTATATACTGTACAGTAGTTTTCATCACGAACCAACATAACCAAACCAGATAAACTGTGACTCCTGTCAAGAATTTCTTGTTATTACCATTCTTTCCATGTACAACTCGTATATACATTTACCAATCCTGCATGCTCTGGTGTTTTGTTTGGCGGGGTGCCGAACATGCTTCCAAGCAAAAACTTTGCTAGGTCTTACTTTCGAGGGAGGCCTTATATTTAACAATTCAGCAAAACCTCTGCTAGGTCTTATTTTTTGGGGATGTCTTATTTTCAGGGAGACAGGGTAAGTAGGGGCCATATAACATAAGGAGACTGCTGGATCTCAGTTAGTTGATCTAGTTTCAGTATTAGTTTGTGAGGAGGTCTGTCAATCTTGTTGCATTCTGCAGTGGTTTAATCTGAAACTAGGTTTGTACTGACAAGGCTTAATGACTTGAAAAGGTGACATATTCCTATGCACATTGGTTGGAATCCTCCCAAACCAGCTTCAAAGAGAAGCTATGACAAAACTAGATAAAACCTTGACGTATACAGACATTTAACTGGATACCAAAATCAGAATGGGCCCTGTCATTGTATTCCCTCTTTCTTGTCATGAAAAGTTGGACAGTGGGGGGGAAAGCTGATGGGAAAAGAATCAACTTGAGATGTGTCGTTGGAGAAGAGTTCTATGGATACCATGGACTGCCAGAAAGTAAAGGGCTCTAGAACAAATCAGGCCTGAATTCTCCCTAGAAGCCAAGATAACTAAACAGAGACTGCCATACTTAACCTTATCATGAGAAGAAAGGGCTCAGTAAAAACTACGATAATACTTGGTAAAGTGGCAGAAAGTCGGAACAGATGAATACCTCATTCCAGATGGATAGGCTCAACCAAGGAAGCTATGTCCCTGAGTCTGCAAGACCTGAGCAGGACTGTTGAGGATAAAGTGACTTAGTGATGGCCAAATAGAGCTTCATGAAGGGTAAAAATAGTAACCATGACCATAAACAAACATTGAAAGAAGCATCTCTGTTCCTAGTATCCCAGTGGAATGAACAGCCACAAACAATTGAAGACACACAACATCAAATGTAGGAGGGTGTCTCTTCTTCACAGACTCATAAGCTTTAGAACAAATTTCCTGAAAGTGTCACTTCATATCTCTTGTTTCAATGGAAACTAAATATTAATTTTATTTCATATTATATTTGGAGAATAAGAGGTCCATGTGAGACAGGGAGAAGCATTTTTTAACTTTTTCAGGGTTTAATTTTTAAATTTCCTTTTATTAGTTGCCTTATAAACCATTATGGCAGGCACATATGGACACACACACGAATGTACTCAGCCCTTTTCCAGTAGCTAAACCCTGACCTAAATGGAGAAACTCTTTTGTTCCAGTGTGGCAACTTCTATTATCGAGTGAAAGTACAGATTTCATGGTGCAAGCTTAGTTCTGTCAGATTAAATCAAAAACCCAGTAAAAGCAATAACCGTAGCCAACTACTTTCTAAAACAGACATCTCTCTCCCCCACCCCATTTACGTACACCCACAAAAAACCCTAGGCAAACCAATATTAATGATTATAATTAATAATTCCATATTTCTAAAGGAAAAAAATAATTCTTGAGAAATGGGACAAAGGTCTAAAAGTGAGACCTATATGGTGGTTCTAATACTGAAACACAACTCAGATAACCTGTTTGGTATTGTTTCAATGGGGGTTATTTATCTAAAACACATTTATGTGGAAACCTCTTAACCTACTGAACCTCCAAATCCAATGGAGAACCACAAGAGAAAAGAAAACCAAGGCTGGATCTCCATTTACCCAAATACATTGGGTTAAAGAGCTCCAGAACTCCTCTGATGCAGCCTGGGAACATCCCCAGTTACATCTGGCCATTCACATGACCAGTTGGGTCACCACATGGCCAATGGTCACCACATTGTCACTGCCAGCAAGCTGCAGACTTTCTGATGACATCACATATCTAATATAGCTGGGTGCCCTGGGGACAAAACACCAAAAATGTAATGTCAACAGGCAACCTCTGCCAGAAAAGCTACGTACTGGTGGAGATGCAGCAATGGACAGTGGATCAGACTGGATCTAGCCAATTCAGCTGCCCACACCTTCGAAACTCTGAGATCACTCTCAAAGCTCCAGAATAAATCCAGTTTCCTTTTTAATTGCATTAAGGGTTAGGGTTAGTGCAATAAGAAATTACGAATTAACACAATTATGAATGGAACATGGAGTATGACTTGGATTGCATGATTTTAACCGATGTTTTAATGTTGATATTTTAATTGTTTGGTTTTAATGTGTTGTTTATTTACAGATATGCATATGTGTGGCATCAAATTGTTGTCTTTGTAAAGCTTCTCTGAGTCTCCTTCGGGGTGAGAAGGGCAGGGTCCAAGCGTGGTTAACTAATTAATTAACAGCTTTATGTATTCTTCTGCTGCAAATCCAGTTATGTGTTGTGGGCTCCCTGCAGTAGCTAAGCAATGACCCCACTTTATTTTGTCTATGTGGGCATGAAGTTGCAGTTTGGTGAGGAAACAACACTCTTTGGCAGGGAAGGCTAAAGGCTTGGAAAACTACAGCTCCCGTTGTTCCATTGCATTGCATCATGGCAGTTAAAGTGGTGTCAAACTGCATTAATTCTACAGTCCTGGAAAATTTACATAATAGCACACTGCCTATTGCATAGGGTGAAAGGGTCATTCATGTCTCCCTATAAGAGAGCTGCCAAACTGTGTTCAGCACCTTTGGATGGCTAGGACTGACCACCTTCCACTCCTGCAACGTCCAGGTGTCATGGATAGAGTGAGGAGATCCTGGAGCCAGCATTGGAGCTAGGGTCCAATACTGCCCAGCAACTCCCTCAGTGAAGCCTAGATGAAGAGCCTATGGAGATAGCTACCACTTCTCAGCTGCAAAGCTACAGTATTCTGAGCAGGCAGAGGAAGGGTTACATGTCCCAGCTTTTATGGACCTGCAAAGAGAGAAGGCTCAACTTTGCAGGTCCTCTAGATTAGCTGAAAATTGAGCTAACAATAGGTAAAATGTATTTATTTATTTATTTATTTATTTAGTTAGTTAGTTAGTTAGTTACAGTATTTCTATTTCACCCTTCTCACCCCAAAGGGGACTCAGGGCGGATCACAATGTACATATACATGGCAAACATTCAATGCCATTAGACATACAGACAGAGACAGAGAGAAAGACATAGAGGCTATTTAACATTTTTCAGCTTCCGCCTTCATGAGGGTGTGCTCGATTCCAGCCACAGGGGGAGCTGCTGCTTCATCATCCACTGAGGCTGAGAGTGTGTCACTTGTCCAGGTTCACCCACTGAGTTTCCATGGCTGAAACCTGGTCTCCAGAATCCCAGCTTTCCAACACACATACCGTGTTTCCCCGAAAATAAGACAGTGTCTTATATTAATTTTTGCTCCCAAAGATGTGGTAGGTCTTATTTTCAGGAGATTATTTTCATGTACAGCAATCTATGGTACATACATTTACCGATCCTGCATGCTCTGATGTTCTGTTTGGCAGGCATGCTTCCAAACAAAAACTTTGCTAGGTCTTACTTTCAGGGGAGGCCTTATATTTAGGAATTCAGCAAAATCTCTACTAGGTCTTATTTTCTGGGGATGTCTTATTTTCAGGAAAACAGGGTACCACAATGCCATACAGGCATTCCAACCACACACAGAGGCGTCCCAGTTCCTATCTCAATTTTATGATCCCATTACAAAGTGTTCTTTATACATAAGGATTTCTCCACTCCTGTTTCCCTTGTCTCAAAAATTTTGTATTGCTGGAGAGCTGTGAAAGAGAGGTCCCTAGTGGTTTTGTATGGTTGCCATCTTCTGAGAACAGGAAAAAGACTTTTTTTTGGGGGGGGGGGTAAAAGGGTGTCCCTAATAAGGGACAGCTGGGAAGCAGCAACAGAAGACCTAAAAAAGAGGGAGAAAGGAATCAAAAAGGAGCCAGAGGAGGGAGGGCAACAAAGAGAATTCATATTAGAGAGAGTTGTCCCAGCCAGGAGATAAAAGCTACATTACATGAAATTAATGGAAGCTGTCTGAGACATACATGAATCAATGTTTCAACGCTGGGAAGCCAGCACAAAAGAATAAAGAAATCTGAGCACTAACTATATCTTCAATGGTCTCCTATTTACCCTGCTATCTTGGGTACAGAGCTATTGGGGGGGGGGGGGGAGAGAGAAGGAACGGGGGTGGGGGACTGCTGTGATTGAATGAATGAGACCATATGAGCGATATTGGTGCCGTATGCATTCTATTTAGCTGATATCAAACACAGTTTAATGAAAGTTAAATAGTTTCTGAGGAGTGCATGAGCTGGAACGGATTAGATTCCACAGAGGGGTCTGTCAGCATATTGTTGCTCACACATATTCCCTGCTCAGTGCTGCCACAATTCCAGCACTCCATTAGCAATACACAAAAGACTTATGCAGATAGCGGGCAGAAGCACATACCGCCATGTTGGGAAGAAATAATGAAATAAAAGGCCCGATGCCCGACGGAGGTTGTGTTCAATAGGCTCATCTGAAACGAGATCTTGGTAATTCAAAAGGTGATAAGAAAAGAGAGCACAACAGGATGAAAGGAGGAGAGCATTTGAGTGTATCATATTTATTATTGATTATTGATTCACTCTAAGAAAAAGGGCAGGGGTTGTTTTTTCTATGAACTACGTGGCCCTTCATTTTTGTTTCAGTGCATTGGAGTCATCAGTGTCTATGCTTAATTTCTCCATACTCAACCCTTTAATCCAAGGTATGACAGATTCCCTCTGAATGCATCTACACTGTAGAAATAATCATATAATTCAGTGCTGCCTTAACTGACATAGTTCCTTACAAGATCTTTAGCTTTCTCTGCCAAAGAGTTCTGGTCTCTCACCAAATGACTGCTCCCATGATTCCATAGCATTGAACCATTGTAGTGACAGTGGTGTCAAACTGTATTAATTTGCAGTGTAGATGGACCCTCCTCTAAATAAATCTTGTCAAGAAATTCCAATGACTGGTTTGCTTTAGGTTTGTCATAGCTTGGAAATAACTTGAAGACACATAACAACAAGGGACAAGGACCCAACTATTTGTTGCTTTAAAAATGTTTAGTGCATGGCTAATCAGTCATACATGCAAAGGCTACCTTCCTGTTGATGTTCTACATACGTGCGCCTTTCTTTACATATATGGTTAAACATTTCGGTCATTGTGTAATGGACATATTCCTTTTATGATTGTGTAGGGTTCTATAAAGATAACCACTTTTAAGACTAACTGAGAGAAAGACATTGGTAGCATAACCTTTTGTAGACTTACCCTATAAATCCCAACCTTTTTTGACCAAGGCCCACTTGACCAGGGCCCACTTGACCATGGCCCACTTGACCAAGGCCCACTTGACCAGGGCCCACTTGACCATGGCCCACTTGACCATGGCCCACTTGACCATGGCCCACTTGACCAGGGCCCACTTGACCATGGCCCACTTGACCAGGGCCCACTTGACCATGGCCCACTTGACCATGGCCCACTTGACCAGGGCCCACTTGACCAGGGCCCACTTGACCATGGCCCACTTGACCGGGAACCGCTTGACCGGGGACCACTTGACCAGGGACCACTTTGACCAGGGACCACTTTGACCAGGAACCACTCTCCAACATTAGTATCAAAAGGATCACAAAACAGTTTTTGGTCAACTTTAGATTTGGTTTGGTTATTTGGGGTGCTGATTCAGAAAATTGTATTGGATAAACCACATCAGCTCTAGTTTCTGATACAGAACATATGCCATCCAGTAGTCGCCATCTGCTTGCACACAGAAAACTATATTTAATAATCTAGAGCTGATGTGGTCTATCCAATACAAAGGTCAGCTCTGTGGAAAGGAGCGGAAATAAAATAAACAAAATAAAATGAATAAATAAAGAGGAAGGGAGGTTCGCAGACCGGATTTTCATTCCCATGGCCCACTGCTGGGCAGTGGCCCACAGATTAAAAACCACTGCTATAAAATAATGTATAAGTATAGAATATTTAGTCAAAAAATCAATCCAAAAAATCTGAGTCAACGTATTCATGAGTCATTGTGAGTATGGGCCATAACTCTCATTAAAAATGTAACCATCTCCTTCCTTGAGTAATGTAGAAAAAGGCAAGAGCTTAGTCCATCAATATGACACTTGTCAATTTCTTGTGGAAGCTGACAATAGAGTTGCACTGGAGGACCTACAGATTCCTAGAGGAAACACATCAATAAAATTTGTGAATAGCCAAATGTGCAAAAATGGAAATGGAAATGTGGAGTGCCAACATTACTTCACCAGTTTATGTATATTGAATGATCAGAAAGCAAAGGTTTCACTCATTAGGCCACCCATGTGAATGATTTTAGGTGCATGATCTTCCAGATTTCAACATTCTGGATAAAGGATGCTTAACCTATATCATTCTTCACTGTGATTGCATTTCCTGTTGCCCCATGGGACAATAATGGAACATGAGCATGAATCTGTTACACAATGCTGCTATTTAGCACCACCTTTGTCCAATTCTGTGAGGATAGATAGATGTCTCATAGAGCTAATACTGAATCTTCACTCCATATTCCGTCAACCACCCCAAGGCTCTACTTGGTGAATTTTCTTGTCTTCCTTCTCCACTGTCCTAAAACCAGGTCAGAATTTGCAAGCCGGGGGCTCTATCATCATGTTGCTAACCTATTCACACTACGCTAATTTGACTGTGAATGAAGCCCTGTGGGATCCCTTGCTCTGTGGCAAGGAGGAGGGCAGCAGATGCCGAAGGAAAGGCTGTTGTATAGTTTTCACTTTGAAATACCCATGAAAGGCACAGCCAAAAAAGGGAAAATCCACTCCACAGCCAATTCATGACCCAAAGGACCATCATTACGGCATTAGTTACATTCTCGCTTTTCCTAATGAAAATGGAATTTTGTGATAGAAAGAAAATATCAAGCAAATTCTTTTGTCCATCATCTTGGCTTCACCTGAATGCAAAAAAAAAAAAAATCAAGAGAAAAATTCAAAGTCTGCCTTTTTCTCAATTATGTTTATTGAAACTCTAGGAACAATCTAATTTGACTTTAGAGAAACGCCAGTGATAACAGAGAGAAGCCAATAACAGGAGGTTGAATTATTATTATTATTATTATTATTATTATCATTATTATTGTTGTTGTTATTATTATTGACACAACAACATAGTATGACACAGCAAACAAGATAGATATGCTGGATTTCGTATCACAAAATCAAAAGTCGAACATTTCCCAAGTGCTTAGGACTGTGTGATGTATTTTTGAATGATGCCTGCAGATCCCAGTAAGGTGGCCTTTTGCAGTTGACAGATCGTAATTTTGTCAATGTCTATTGTTTCCAAATGCCAGTTGAGATCTTTTGGCACAGCACCCAGTGTGCCAATTACCACCAGGACCACCTATACTGGCTTCTTCTTCTTCTTCTTCTTCTTCTCCTTCTCCTTCTCCTTCTCCTTCTCCTTCTCCTTCTTCTTCTTCTTCTTCTTCTTCTTCTCCATCCTGCGACTTAGAACAAATTGAAAAATGACTTGCAACAATTTAAAAAGCAACTTACAACAAATAAGAAACATATTGTTTAAATTTCACAAGAAACAAAAGTTAAGATAAAAGTTATAACGATACTTGCAATGTAAAAACATTGTTTCTGTTGTTTTTCTAGTTCGACTTCTTTTCTCTTTAGAAGAAATTTCATTCAGGGACAGTGGAACATAGATAGATGTGAACTGTGCATAGTGGTATACTATACATTGTACCTAGAGTAACATGTTCTTTGGGGGTGAGTCTACACTGGCTAGTAAATCTGGAGCCAATCTAGAGTATTTCTGTTCTGAACTGGTGCCAGAAGCAACCATTCACATTGTCTTGAACTGTGGTGACAGCAGGATGGAGTCCACATCATTCAGACAGGCTGAAACTGCATCTCTCCACCTTCTTACCGTTCAAGATCACATCTCCCTGCCTTCTTTCTGGTCGAGATCACTTCTTCCACCTGATGAGCACAGGGAAAAGAGATGCAGGCAGTGCCACATGTAGACAGCAGAACAGTACAAATTGATCCCAGTCTTGCTGCCCACAATGCCCTGAAGCATCTGGGTTGCTTTGGAATTTCAGGCAAAATCCAGAGCACCCTCCAATTTATTCTCACACAGGTCTTTACTGTATAATCCCAGATTTGAACCCTGGTCTCTTGGAGTCCAAGGTCAACACTCAACTACTACACTCAACATGTGCTCAGAAGCTGAAGTGAATGCAAAATGTAGCAGCCACACTGGTTTCAAGTGTGCATTTTAGAGGCCATATAGCACAGGTCTTGCAAGAACTGAATTGATTACCAATTTGCTGCTAAGCTCAGTTCAAGGTATTGGTGTCCTGAATGACTTGAGCAAAGATATCTGCTCCCATATAATTCACAAATTTGAGATTTTCAGTAAAGGCACTGTTGTATATCCTAAAATCTCATGAGGTTAGGTTGGTGGGTTTCTTTGTAGCAACCCCTCAACTGTAAAGCTCCCTACCCAAAGAAGGCATCCCATCTCTTTTTAAAGTTCTAGTGAGTAGACCAAACAGTACTCATCCATGTGGCATTCAATGTCTAAAATTTCCATTGGATTCTAGGGTTGTTCTTAGACTGCTTTTAGTGGATTTTTTTAGTAGATTGTGTGTGTGTGTGTGTGTGTGTGTGTGTGTGTGTGTGTGTGTGTGTGTATATATATATATATATATATATATATATATATATATATATATATATGTGAATGAAAATATCATTTTCATTGGTTGGTTATGGGCTGGAAAATGATGCAGGAAAACTTTAAACACCACAATGGAGTCCTTTCAATTGAAGCATTATGATTCCACTATCACTGCCATAGTTGCATCTTATAGAATCCTGTAGTTTGCAGTTTAGCGAGTCACTAGAGCTCTCTGACAATTAGAAATGTTAGGGTATGTACTTTCATTTCTGACTTAAGGCAACCTTAAAGTTGCCCTAAGTTGCAGGGTTTCCTGAGCTGTAAGCGTGTGATGCGCCTAATATCACCCATTGGGTTTCCATGTCTCAGTAGGACTACAGAGATGTAGCCCAATGCTCAAAGCATTTTTATTGCAAAATTGGACCCCAAATTATAATTATATGAATTATGAGACACGGCTCCATTGAGACATACAGTGAGCATGTGCACCTTTGTTCTACAGTAATCCTCCATGAATTGCTTTGGAATGTTATTTAATACACCCTGGACTCCCAAAAAATATTCCCTTAAATTATCACAGTCACCTCATAATGAACTAGGAAACATGCGGGAGACACACAATGAACTTGCTTCAGAACCCATGGTCATCTTTCCTATTTTCACCTAATATGATCTAGGAACATTTCCTCCTTCATGTCCCAAGTCAGATCCATTGTTTGTGGCACCCATTGAGAGGATCATCACCCAGAAGCACCCATTGTTTATTTTGAACTAACCCATTGTGTCCACCAGAGCCAGAACATTAAAGCCATTGTTGATTGCAAAACTGCATTCCTTTCCTATTATGCCCCTTTCAGAGGTGTATCAATAAATGGTCAAACTCTTCAAATAATCCAATGACAGTTTATTTGAGTTTCCTACCACATGAAAGACCAACCCGCAATGATGTTTGAGGGAATCCAGGCCAATTATGAAGTGAATCCTAGCCGGGCAATTTCTGAAACAACCAGAAACTAGTGCAGATATCTTTAACAGCTCCCAAATGAAATAAATATGCTCTGTGTTCGCAATTATGGTATGTCGGTTCTTTGGAGTATTTGCCTCAATGACATCCTCTCTGGCCTTTGAGAATAAACCTCTGATTTTGTCTTCTACCCATCTGTGTCTCATTCAGCTTTCTGGGACGCTAGACATCCCGGGCCCCTGACCTGAGTTTCTTATGGAGCTGAAACTACAATAATTTCACCATGCTGCCTTATAAATTATAAATATCCCTTCCTAAACCAATAATCTATGGCCTCTCTAGGATGGAAGCATAGCAGTGAAATTGGAATAGTAACACTATATTTGCTTCCCACCGGAGTGGAAATCATCTATCGGACAGATGGCAAGCTATTTAACCTCAGCAGACTGAGAGCCAAAACCAACGTCACCACAACATCTGTTATAGAACTCCAATATGCCGATGACAACGTAGTCTGTGCGCACTCAGAAGAAGACCTACAAGCCACTCTAAACACCTTCGCAGAAGCATACGAGAAGCTCGGCCTCTCACTGAACATCGAGAAAACCAAAGTGCTCTTCCAACAGACACCAGCTAATCCCTCTGCAGTACCAGGAATACAGCTTAATGGTGTAACATTAGAAAACGGTGACCATTTTCGCTACCTTGGCAGCCACCTCTCCACAAAAGTCAACATTGACACTGAAATACAACATCGCCTGAGCTCTGTGAGCGCAGCATTTTTCTGAACGAAGCAGAGAGTGTTTGACAATCGGGACATCCGTAGAGATACCAAGGTGCTTGTTTATAAAGCCATTGTCCTCCCAACCCTGCTCTATGCCTGCGAAACATGGACGGTCTACAGACATCACACCAAACTCCCTGGAGCATTTCCATCAGTGCTGCCTCAGAAAAATCCTGCAAATCTCTTGGGAAGACAGGCAGACAAATGTCAACGTGCCTGAGGAAGCAAAGACCACCAGCATTGAAGCCATGCCCCTACGCCATTAACTCCGCTGGACTGGCCACGTTGTCCGAATGCCCAATCACCGTCTCCCAAAGCAGCTACTCTACTCCAAACTCAAGAATGGGAAACGTAATGTTGGTGTGCAGGAAAAGAGATTTAAAGATGGGCTTAAAGCCAACCTTAAAAACTGTGGCATAGACACTGAGAACTGGGTAGCCCTGGCCCTTGAGCGCTCTAATTGGAGGTCAGCTGTGATCAGCAGTGCTGCGGAGTTTGAAGAGGCACAAATGGAGGGCTTAAGGGAGAAATGTGCCAAGAGGAAGGAGCGTCAAGCCAACCCTGACCAGGACCACCTTCCACCTGGAAACCGATGTCCTCACTGCGGGAGAACATGCAGATCAAGAATAGGCCTCTTCAGCCATCTATGGACACACACCCAAGACCCTATAACTGGAGGACCATCATCCTCGGCCTACGAGGGATCGCCTAAGTAAGTATAGTGTGAAAGAGCTCAGATTTTCTCCTTTCAAGATATTCCTCTTTTTTCAGTTGTCCATTCTCCCCCCAAATCCACTATTTGCCAGCTTTCTATGGTCACTGGCCACACTCAGTTCTCGCATGCTTGTTTTTGGTGTCCTCTACAGTCAAGCGTCCCTCTACTTCAAAGATCTTTGTGCACATTTGACCAAACCTTCTGATCCCTGCTGCTTGTCTATTAATGGTGCTCTATAAGCAATGTAACAGCCTTCATTGCTTGAACGTCAAAAATAGAGAAAATGAACACCACTTCAGCTGCAGGGGAATGTTTTCCCAGACCGCCCCCCCTCACCCAACAGTCCTTTTCTTTCATTCTGACCCAGCTCTCATTTTCCAACCCACACATTCAAACTGCTTGTGTGTTGCTACTTGAATGGGTATCATAAAAATTATTTAGATAAATGCATTGACTTTTTTTACTATACATTATTAATCGCATTAATAGCATTAACAAAGGCTAATTGAAAATGCTTCACCTATAATTACCCTAGTTTTCATTTCAGTACATTTTTGTGTGTGTCACAGTAAACCAGAAAGGAGTAATTAAGACTTGGCTGTTATTTGCCCCCTTTTTATTTTTATTATTAAATCTGCAGGGTTTGAAGCAGGGGGAGAGATGGTTGTAGGAAAAACGTTTTCGTTCAAAGCCACACAGTGTTATTCAGAGGTAGTGTGATAAATAGCTGTGCAAGCCTAATTTTTTAAAATTTTATTTCACCCTTTTCTTTACTTATGGCACTATAAAAGTAAACAAGGCTTGCTTCCCTTTCCACATATATTTCTATGATATGTCCGATACTATCTCTGCCTACTCAGAAGGAAGCCATCCTTAAACAATGCGCCATTCTCTTTACTGTGAATAAAACTACATACTATCATTGACTACCAACGTTTTCAGATAGGCCGTTCTATATACTTATACAAGGAATAGTAACTAATATAATTGTAAAAATCATACTCTGGCTGGTTTAGTCAGGCTCAATCCAGAAAAGCAATGCTCTGAACTGGCCCCAGAGATAGACACATATAGAATCACAGAATCATAAAGTTGAACTATCCAGTCCAAGCCCTTTCATGCAGGAAAACACAACCAAAGCACTCCCAACAAATGGCCATCTAGCCTTGGTATAAAAACCTCCAGAGAATAATACTCCACCAGACTTCAAGGGAAGCATATTTCATTGCTAAATAGATCTTACCATTAATAAGTTCTTCCTAATGTTTAGACAGAATTTATTTTCCTGCAATTTGAATCCATTGCTCTGTGTACGGCATAAAACAGCAGCATAAAACAAGCTTGACTCTTGGGAGGGATAGCCAGTACTCCAGAAGACAGGAGCAGAATTCAAAACGATCTTAACAGATCAGAGCAGTGGTTCTCAACCTGTGGGTCCCCAGTTGTTTTGGCCTACAACTCCTGGAAATCCTAGCCAGTTTACCAGCTGTTAGGATTTCTGGGAGTTGAAGGCCAAAACATCTGGGGACCCACAGGTTGAGAACCACTGGATTAGAGAGATGGGCCAAAACTAGCAACTGAGATAAATGCAAGATACTCCACTTAGGCAGAAAAAAATGAAAAGCAAAGTTACAGAATGGGAGATACCTGGCTCAACAGCAGAATGTGTGAAAAAGATATTGGAGTCCTTGTGGGAAACAAGTTAAACATGAGCCAACAATATGATGCAGATTTTGACCTGCATAAATAGGAGTATAATGTCTACATCCAAGGAAATCATGCTACTCTTCTATTCTACCTTGGTCAGGCCACACCTGGAATACTGTGTCCAATTCTGAGTACTGTAATTGAAGGGAGATGTTGACAAGCTAGACTGTGTCCAGAGGAGGGCAACCAAAATGATCAAGGGTCTGGAGAAAAAGTCCTATGAGGAGTGGCTTCAAGAACTGGGCATGTTTAGCCTGCAGAAGAGAAGGCTGGGAGGAGAGGAGACATGACAGAATGGGGTTTTACTGGATGGCCCACGAAGTCTATTCCAACTCTATGATTCTATGATTTCCTCAATGTGACATCCTTTCAAATATTTAAACATGGCTTTATTCTTCCCCTCTCGGCCTTCATTTCTTCAAGCAAAACATACCCAGCTGCCTAAGCTGGTGCTCGTAGAGCTTGTCTTCTGACTTCTTTGACTATTTTGTTCACCTTTCTCTGGACACTTTTCAGCATGTCAATATCCTTCTTGAATTGTAGTACCAAAAACTGGACAGAGTATTTCAGGTAAAGTCTGACCAGCACAGAATAGAGTGGTATAATTATACTCTTTCACTGCGCTGAAGGGACAAACCTTTTGGCCCTCAAATAGAAGGTATCCCTTATAATAAGAGACATTAGAGATGCATCTACACTGCAGAATTGATGCAGTTTAATGATCCTGTCAGTTTCATGTCTTAGTGCTATGAAATCATGGGAGTTGTAGTTTTATAAGATCTTTAGCCTACTCTTTCAAAGAGTGCTGGTACCTCACTGAACTACAGCTCTTATGATTCCATAGTATTGGGCCATAGTTATTAAAATGATGTAAAACTGGATTCATTCAATGGTGTAAATGCATCCTTGGCAACCAAATTTTTTAAAATACCTGGCTGCTAGTATGGTGTAACAGTTTGAGAACTATGGAGATCAAAGTTCAAAATCCTTGCCTGCCCATGGAAACCCACTGTATGATAGGCACATGATGCACTTTCCCTCTCAAAGAAAAGCAACAGTAAGCCCAAAAACACACAACAACCCTGTGTTATACTTGTCTACCCTGACAATATAATGCAATTTCAAACTGCATTGAATGGCAGTGTTGAAGGGGCCTGGCATTTCAGAAACAACTATCCCAGGTGAGATTTACCCAATGGAAAAGTGTCCCCATTCTCTCAGTTGTGTATCTTGATTCCTGATGGATTATATCTGATTGGATTTGTAATCTGTGTCTATTTTAATATAATTGTTTGGTTCTGTTTCGATGATGTTGTTTTATTGTTTACTATGTTTATGTTGTTGAATGCTGACAATCGACTGTTTCTGTATACTTGTTGGAAACCGTCCTCTCAAGGAGATGGAGCAATATACAAATAAAGTTTTATTCTTTTTATCATCATCATCATCATCATAGAAAATTCCATCTCTCTCAAGGTCAAGCAATAGGTTTCAAAAATACATTTCGGTCACGTTTTCCACAAAAGCAAAGGCTGAAGCAAGAAGAGAAACAGCATATTTAAAACAAGCAAACAAACAAAGCAAATGAGTGTTTCTATACATTGTCATCAGGTAGAATTAAAAGTCAAATTGCTATGCTTCATAATTACTCTTCACTGTTTCTCTCTTGGTATATAATAATAACGGGGGGAAATTCCTGGCATATTGGTGGCTCTGGCTGCCAAGTGATGTGGCCATGGCCTCTCTGCGGGCTCCGAGTACAAACATGCCGGATCAGGCCTCTGGAGGGGCAGCCCGTTCATCGCTGTTTCACCACTTAACATATGTAGGTGCACCTGAAATCTACAGGCTGCTGCTTCCGGAGGCCGTCACTCGGGTACCTTTGGCTCCTCCGTCACCAAGGGTTAATTTTCTAATGGCTGTTTGCTGCTGATGCTGGCCAAGTTTTCTGTCGCCTGCAGAGCACCACAAGCTGTGATTTGGAGCCAGAAAACACTATTAATTTTCTAAACACGAAGGATCACATATGTAAACTGTCTGCTTGTATAACCAATTGGGCAGGTGGAAAAAAAGAGAGAAGGGGAAGTCCTTCTCTCTGAGAAAAAAAAAGCAAAAGGAGATTATTTCACTTCATGTTTCACTTACCTTTCATCTTCCTCATCCTCCACAAATACTTTAGTAGATGTTCATGGGGAAAAATCTGCATTTCCTAATAACTATCCAAAATGGCATTTAATGTTTAAGAATGGCATTTAATGTTTAAGGCTTCCCCTGACATTACGTCCAGTCGTGTCCGACTCTGGGGGTTGGTGCTCATCTCCATTTCTAAGCCAAAGAGCTGGCATTGTCCATAGACACCTCCAAGGTCATGTGGCCGGCATGACTGCATGGAGTGCCGTTACCTTCCCGCCGGAGCGGTACCTATTGATCTACTCACATTGGCATGTTTTCGAACTGCTAGGTTGGCAGAAGCTGGAGCTAATAGCAGGTGCTCACTCCACTCCCTGGGTTTGAACCTGGGACCTTTCGGTCTGCAAGTTCAGCAGCTCAGTGCTTTAACACACTGAGCCACCAGAGGCTCCAAATCAAAATTTTAAACTGGCACACCCTAAATTGGCCCTTCAGTTTAGAGTTAGGGGTGCAAGACCTTTCCAAAAGTGGGGAAAATATGCCTTGCAAAGTCTATTTTTTCTTATCTCTTCATGCATCTTTGGGTCCTACAGTGAGACATGGGGTGAATCTACACTGCAGTATTTATAAAGTTTTACACTGTTGACTACTATGGAATCATGGAAGCTGTAGGTTTCACAATGTCTTTACACTTCTCTGGCAAGGAGGGCTGGTGACTCACCAAACTACAACTCCCAAACTTCCATAGCCTTGAGCCATGGCACTTAAAATGGTGCCAAGCTGCATTAATTCTTCAATGGAGATGCACTCTCTGTGGTCAACTTACAGTGGATGTTAATGTACAATACAACCCATATGGCTGCGGAACCGATCCCCATGGTTGCCTTTACCTGTACCTGATAAAATATGCTCCCTAGGTATTTTCTAGGTCCTACAATTGATTTCAGTAGGAACTGACTCTAGAGTTGCACTGGAGGACCTACAGATTGCTAGAAAAATCATCTCAATCAAGCTGTAAAAGGCAAGAGAGACACTTTCTACTTTCAAACTTTTCAGAGCTCATCCAAGGGCTTTCTGCTAGAACAGACATAGGCAAACTTGGGACCTCCAGGTGTTTTGGACTTCAACTCCCACCATTCCTAACAGCCTCAGGCCCCTTCCTTTTCCCCCTCAGCCGCTTAAGCGGCTGAGGGGGAAAAGGAAGGGGCCTGAGGCTGTTAGGAATGGTGGGAGTTGAAGTCCAAAACACCTGAATGGCCCAGGTTTGCCCATGCCTTCGCTAGAATACACTGTAGTAAAATTTGGCAAATCCTTTATAATAACTCTGTTCATCTTGGAAGACGAATGGGCAGAAAGAAAACCTGCCCCATGAAAAATCCACTACATGAGTGGAAGATGTCAGAAAGATTGCTTGTTGACATGACAAGTAGAATGAGTTAAACTTACAAATGTTTGATTAAACTGTATGATAAATGTTTTTAATGTATTGCTTTTGAAACTCGCCTTGAGTTGAACTTGCTGACTAAAAGGTCGGTGGTTTGAATCCGGGGAGCGGGGATGAGCTCCCACTGTTAGCCCCAGCTCCTGCCAACCTAGCAGTTTGAAAACATGTAAATGTGAGTAGATCAATAGGTACCGCTCCACGGAAAGGTAACGATGCTCCATGCAGTCATGCCGGCCACGTGACCTTGGAGATGTCTATGGACAACCCTGGCTCTTCGGCTTAGAAATGGAGATGAGCATCAACTCCCAGAGTCAGACTCAACTTGACTTAATGTCAAGGGGAAACCTTTACATTTTACTAATTAAAATAGGATGGTTTTTAGTATTCTTATCAATATCTCTCTATGAGTTCAGAATTAACAAATTGACACTGATCCTGTTGTAACTTTCCTTTTAAACAACCCATGTTTAGTGCAGAATGCTGGCCTGAGAAAGAAGAAGTTGCTGTTTCAGACTCCATCTCTCAACGTTGGCTCCTTATGGTGGGCTCTTTGGATGCCTTTAAGAGAATTTTGATGGACATCTTTCAGGAGTGCTTTAGTTGTGCATCTCTGAATAGCAGGGAGTCGGATTAGATAGCCCTTGAAGTCCCTTCCAGTTGTAAGATTCTATGATTCTATGATCTTCTTCCTGGAAAGTGCTTTAAAATTACATCGATATTCCTTGAGTAGAAAAAAGTTGTTTATATACTGGTAATTAGTTTTTTTGTTTTTAGTGTCACCCCTAAAATAAATCATATCATTGTGTTTTCTCCAATCCAAACTTCCTAGAAGCTTACTGTTAGAGGAAGATCCATGCCATAGGATAGACTAAAGGGGATGCTAAGGAAAAGTATTTCATTTTTTTTTCAACCACTCAAAAATGGTATAAAATCTATGACTCTTGTGTTCCCAGCTAAAAAGCTAATCACTGCATCCCACAACCTCATTTCAATCTTCCACACATGCTCATTTCTTACATAAACTACAGAGACGCCATAGATAAATGATTTGGCTCCTATAGTATATAGCTTTTATTTTTGCAAAATATTTGCTTCCAGCAGAGTGTATCTTAATTTACAAATGCCGAAATCTGTCATTAGGAGTTGACCCAGCCGCGTGGCATTGTCAAATGCAATAACGTATCTTTTAATAGTTTTATATCAAGGAAGGATATAACATATCATTAGTTTAAATGTATTTGCAAGCAATTACCCCCACCAGGATATTTGTGAACGCTCATGCAAAATTGATGAAACCCTGACACGCTTAAACATTGTTCATTTAGCCCAATTCCTTATGTATGGAAGAAATAGCATAAATAATTTGTCGGCAACTTGGAAAAAGGTTTGTTCAGTATTCTTGTTCACTTTGCAGTTTCATCTTGCTTTTTAAAACAATAGCCTTTGGTGATTGTGTTTATTCATTCATTCATTCATTCATTCATTTATTGGGTTCTTCTGAAAAAAACTAGGGGCCAGGAATACAGGTTTTCCTATATGATTCATGTTAAATGGCTGCACCTCATTATTCATTCTTCTTTTGTCTCATTTGGTGCTGTTGTTTTAACGTGGACAGGGTTTACTGTTATGTCGGCTGCTTTTCCCTTACAAAACGGGATGAATTATTAAATGGGAAGAGGTTGTCTGACAACAGGTTTTCCAGTACTTCACAAAAGAAAGACCTTTGACATTCAACTGTCTGTTGCAAAGAAGAAAGAGAAAATCAATTAAGCCACTGTGTTGCAGTTCACCAAAAAAAAAAGGCAAGCTGCTATAGTCTTGCTTACCTCTGGGCAGTTGGGCATGCGTTACGGTCTCAGTTGGATTTACACAAGAGTAAGTTACAGTTACCCCAAAGATAGTTGCCATCTGCTCTCTCCTTTTTTCTGCAGGCGGTCATCTTATCTATGCTTCGTCTCTATGGTCAGCCAAGTCATCTGTCCATCCGCATGTCGAGTCCAGATAGCCTGAATGCTAGAGAATCATTCTTCATTATTATTCATGTTTTAGGAATGATGAAAGAATGTTGTTGTTTTTGTTACTTTACTTGGGGATTATTTTTTTTAAGCTCCACTTCTTTTTAGGTATATATAGTTTTTGGAGTTCATTTTATTGGCCGTCAATTTCCCTTGAAGTGACCCTATGGGGCCGGGCTGTGGTGCAGCTGGTTAGTAGCCAGCTGCAATAAATCATTACTGACTGAGAGTTCATGAGTTCAAAGCCAGCCCATGTCGGAGTGAGCACCCAAGCATAAAAAAATAGCCCCAGCTCGTTGTTGACCTAAGCAACCCGAAAGATAGTTGCATCTATCAAGCAGGAAAATGTAGGTACTGCTCATGCGGGGAGGCTAATTTAACTAATTTACAACACCATAAAAATCATCCAGCAGCATGCAGAAAGGAATGAGGAAGCAATCCATCAAAAGGACTCAGTGTCACAGTGGATGTTGAAGCAGCTGCTCCCCCTGTGGCTGGAATCGAGCATACCCTCAAGAAGCCTGGAAGCTGGAGAAAGTTAAATAGCCTCTGTGTGTCTTCGTCTCTCTCTGTCTGTATGTCTAATGGCATTGAATGTTTGCCATGTATAAACAAGCCTGTTTAGGGCTTGCAACCTTAGAGGTTATGGCTTCCTCAATTTATTTCTATCCACTAGTAATGTTGAAAAAAATGAAATGCATAGGTACTGGATGCTTGATACTTGGCGTGGCAAGAGTATATGTGAAAAGGATCTAGGAGTCATCGTGGACCACAAGCTGAACACAAGCCAACACTGTGATGCAGGAGTTAACTAAACCAATGTGGTTCTAAATTGCATCAATAATATGGTGTCTAGATTAAGGGAAGTCATAGTCCCACTCTATTCTGCATTGGTCAAACCTCACTTGGAAAACTGAGTCAAGGTCTAGGAACCACAGTTCTGGAAAGATATGGACAAGATGGAAAATGTCCAGAGGTGGACAACCAAAAGATCAAAAATCTGGAAGCCAATCCCAACGAGGAGTGGCTTAGGGATCTTTGTATGTTTAGCTTGGAGAAAAGAATTAGACTGATGTGTAGAAGGATTATTTCCTGCACAGAAAATTCTGTTTTCTGCATGCGCAAAAAATACACCAGTTGTAAGCTCAACTATGAATAATTTTCATAAACTGCACAGTTTTAGAAAACTTCTATCCAATGGCAAGAAAATTGCCCAGATTACCTGTTGCTGCCTTTGACAAGAAAATTACCAGAGACTTACATCCCAATACAGCATCCAAAGTAAAGGTTAAATGAAGTTTAAGTGTTGGGCAATAAACTTCCACCATTCAAAAAGCTTTGTGACTAATATACATTCAGTTACTCTCTATAAAGATTTGGTGGCGCCTTTAAATGTCAGGCATCGGGGAGCTCAGGTTTGAATTTTGTGATAGGACGGGGACCACTATATTAAAACACACACAAGCATATACATAGGGCTTATCATTAGAGAAGCCCATTTTGAAATTCAACTTAATCTTGCATCAAAAACATTGGCCATGTGTTGTACAATCTGTGAAGTAGGACAATGAGTCTGAAGGGTTCCCTGCATTGTAACAAAGATGAGTCCAGTTGGTTGTGATGATCCATACTCTTACTTTTGGGACCTGAAGGCCTTCAAAAAAAAAAAAGGAGAGGGAAAGAGAAAAACCTTTAAAAAAGAACACTTATTGGACGGGGGAATTCCTGGAAAATAAATGAAGATATGTTACTTCTGGCATGAAAAAAATACCCTCAACAATACAACTGTATAATAGTGTTTTGAAACCTATTTTGTTATTTGCTGCCCTTTGGGGAAGAGCTACACAGTACAGAAGGCAACTCCGTGTAGACTTTTTGTTGTTAATTGACATCAAATTGACTTATGGTCACCTATAAATAGGAGACCTGTTAACAACAACATTGTTCAGGACTTGCAAACTCAGGGCCATGGCTTCCTTGATTGAATCTAACCACTTGCAATTCGTATTTCTTTTTTATATACTCCCTTCTACCTTAGAAAGCATTACTCTCTTTTCTAATGAGTCATGTCTTCTCACATTATTGTCGATATTACAACAGTCTCAGCTTATTAATCTTGGTTTCTGGGGTGATTCTGGTCTTGATTTGCCCTCAGATCCATTTATTTGTCTTTTTGGCAAACCATACAATTCTTCTCCAGTAGCAAATATCTCATGAGTTTATTCTTTTCCTATTAGCTTTCTTCACTGTCCAGTTTTCAAATCTATGCAAAGATATCAGAAACATGACTGCAAGCACAATCTAATGAAATATCTTGAGGAGCTTTCATTTCGTTGTAACTCCGTTCCAGGCCTTTAACTTGTTTATATATATATATATATATATATATATATATATATATATATATATATATCTTCATTAAAATAGAAATGCAGGAGGTAAACAAAACCACCCTAAACTTCTACTAACAATTAGTATTTCTTAACAAAACCACAAGCTAAAGACTATTATTATTATTATTATTTTACTGACACAAAAACACAGTATGACACAGCAAATGAGATGTATATGCTGTATTTTGTATCACAAAACCACTTCCCAAGCATTTAGGGCTGTATGATGTATTTTCGAATGATGTGTGCAGATCCCAATAAGGTGACCTTTTGCAGATGACAGATCATGATTTTGTCAATGTTTATTGTTTTCAAATGCAAGCTGAGATCTTTTGGCATGGCACCCAGTGTGCCGATTACCACCGAGACCCCCTTTACTGGTTTATGCCAGAGCCTTTGCAGTTCAACGTTGAGGTCATGATAATGGCTGAGTTTTCTGGTTGTTTTTCATCAATCCAACTGTCACCTAGTATGGTGACATCAATAATCCAAACTTTTTTCTTTTCCACAACCGTGGGGTCTGGCGTGTTGTGTTCCAAAACTTTGTCAGTCTGGATTTGAAAGTCCCACAGTATTTTTGCGTGCTCTTTTTCCACTATCGTTGCAGGCTTGTGATCCCACCAGTTCTTTACTACTGGCAGGTGGTACTTGTGACTTAAGTTCCAATGAATCAATTGGGCCACATAGTTGTGCCTCAGTTGCAGTCCATCTGTGAGATTTTCTTGCAGCAGCTGAAGATATGATCAATGGTTTCATCAGCTTCCTTGCACAGTCTGCATGCAGTCTGCATTATTATTATTATTATTATTATTATTATTATTATTATTATTATTATTATTATTATTATTATTATTATTGTATGACACAGCAAACAGAATATATATGCTGGATTTCGTATTACAAAATTACAAGTCGAACACTTCCCAAGTGTCTAGGACTGTGTGATGTATTTTCGGATGATGCGTGCAGATCCCAGCAGGGTGGCCTTTTGCAGTTGGCAGATCGTAATTTTGTCAATGTCTATTGTTTCCAAATGCCGGCTGAGATCTTTTGGCATGGCACCCAGTTTGCCCATCACCACCAGGACCACCTGCACTGGTTTCTGCCAGAGTCTTTGAAATTCAATCTTGAGGTCCTGATAGCGGCTGAGATTTTCCTGTTGTTTTTCGTCAATGCGACTGTCACCTGGGATGGCGACATCAATGATCCAAACCTTTTTCTTTTCCACAACTGTGATGTCTGGTGTGTTGTGTTCCAGAACTTTGTCAGTCTAGATTCAAAAGTCCTACAGTATTTTTGTGGGCTCATTTTCCACTACCTTTGCATATTTGTGATTCCACCAGTTCTTTACTACTGGCAGGTGGTACTTGTGACTTAACTTCCAATGAATCAATTTGGCCACATAGTTGTGCCTCAGTTTGCAGTCCGTCTGTGAGATTTTTTTGCAGCAGCTGAAGATATGATCAATGGTTTCATCAGCTTCCTTGCACAGTCTGCATGCAGTCTGAATTATTATTATTATTATTATTATTATTATTATTATTATTATTATTATTACCTTGATTTATCTCTCCTGGAGGAAACTCAAAGTGGTTTAACATAAAAACATTAGCATACAATTAAAAATCTATAAATATGCAAACATCAAAACAGAATTAAACATAAACAGTACTATGTACTAGACACTGCAACTACTGTATGCCCTCCCTATAAGCACAGAAAACAAAGTTTCTTCTGATTTCTTGACTAGAATTTCGATTCTGATATATGACTGAGCCTGGGTGCATTTCCCAGTGCACAAAAGGGACAATAAGCAGAGATACTGGATGCCAGTTGCACAACACTGACTTTCAGGAGAAAGGTGGTGTAGCACTACTACTCTCTGACCACACAGTATGCATTTATACTTCATAAACACAACTCATAATCTCAGCCACACTATTGACTCTAGCTATGCCCTTGTTTTGGATGGTACTGTGGTTGGTCAAATCCAATTCTATTCTCCATACGTTGAAATTCTGTGTTACAAATATTAAAAGGAATTGAAAGGACAAGGGAGAACACTTTCTCATGATCATTTATAAAATGAGATCCAACAGAGGAGCTATGACAGAGAGCCATTTTTCTTCCTTTCTCATAATAATATTAGAATTCGAGATTGCCCTATCAAGTTGATTGGCAGTAGGCTGAGGACCGTCAGAAGAAAGTGCTTCCTCAGGCAAGGCATAATTAACTTGTGGAATTAACTGCCACAAGATGTGATGACGGCCACCAGCTTAGATGTCTTTTTTTCAATCTTCAAAAAAGGATGACATATTTAGAGAAGACAGATTTGTTTCCCTTCTGCAGTCTCTCTCGTGATATTTCAGCCAAAGTAGAGCATAGTTGTTGCTTGAAACATCTGTGCGCACAGGAGAAAGAAGTTCAGAGAAGAGAGCCATATTGGCAGCATTGGACCAGAATTATGACAAAAGTTTATTTTGTCAGCTACAACTCCCAACTCTCTCAATTGCTCTCTAGGTTGATTGGGGCCATTCCCCTGTGTTTTTGACTCTCTTAGGTCAAGAGAGATTAAAGTGAACATAAAGCGAGTTCCCCTCATTTCCTGTTTGTATTAAAAATATCTATTTTTAAATTTACATTTTATGGGAATTGGTTATTATCATTATTTGTATTGCTTCTCTTGAACTTAAAATGTCACATGTAGATCTTAAAATATGTCCCCTAGAAAGCATTTGGGGTCAAAACATGGTTTTTCTTTTTGCAATGGAGAATGTAGCCCTTAAAGTTCTCTTGTGATGCTAATGCATCTCCTTAGATTTCCACAGTTTCCCACTCTGTTGTCAGTTCAGCAGGCCTCCAAGGTTTGAAACAGGATGGCTTTCCATTTTTGAAGAAATGTGACCAGGAAGATCAAAGTGGACTTCAAGGACTTCATTATCATCACCCTTTCCAAAAACGGAGAAAGAACCGATTGTGGAAACTATCAGCGTATCTCCTCTTTCACCTCTTCCTGGAAAATCCTCACAAGAATCCTGGTAAGCCGCTCTTCTACGTATTTCAAGAAACATGCTCCTTGAATCCCAGAATGGCTTCCACCCCTCCAGAGGAACAGTGGATATGATCTTCACAGCACAACATGTCCAAGAAAATGCAGGGAACAAAATCAATGTCTGTACATGGCATTAATCGACCTTGCCAAGGCCTTCAACACAGTGAATCACAGTGCTCTTTGGGCCATTCTCCTAAAAATTGGATGCCCTGATAAATTTGAGAACATCCTGTGACTCTCCCATGATGACATGATGGCAACAGCCTTGGACAGCAGTGGCTTCCAGAGTCAACCATTTAAGGTGGGATCAGGTGTCAAACAGGGATGTGTTATTTTCCCAACCTTGTTTTCCATCTTCACAGCAATGATTATGCACCTTGTTGACAGGAAGCTTCCACTAGTGTGAAAATCACCTATTGAACAGACCGCAAGCTTTTTAACTCAGCAGACTGAAAGCCAAAAGAAAAGTCACAAACTATGTTATAGAACTCTAGTATGCTAATGATAATGTAGTATGTACTCACTGTGAATCTACAAGCCACTTTAAACACCTTTGCAGAAGCGTACGAAAAGATTGCCCTCTCACTGAACATTGAGATAACCAAAGTGCTCTATCAGCAGGTGCCAAACAATTCCTCTGCAATGCCAGCAATAAAGCTAAATGGTGTAACACTAGAAAATTTTGACCATTTCAGCTACCTAGGCTGAAATGGTTACAAAAGTCGTCTTAGCTGCTGAAATATAACACCGTCTGAGCTCTGCGAGTTCAGCATATTTTGGAATGAAGCAGAGAGTATTTGAAGATTAGGCCATCCATAGGGAAACCAAGATGCTTGTTTGTAAAGTTATTGTTCTCCCAACTCTGTTGTATGCCTGCAAAATATCAACCATCTAGGAATGTTACTTTCAACTTCTGGAATGATTCCATCATCACTACCTTTGAAAAATCTTTCAAATCTCTTGGGAAGACAGATGAACAAACATCCGCATTAGGGAAGAAGCAAAGACCACCAGCACTGAAGGTCTTTGCTTCTCCGCCATAAACTTCACTGGAGTGACCACGTTGTCCAAATGCCTAATCACCCTTGTTGTGACGGCATTCCTTCTAGAAATGTATGCTCTCCCTGTGAAAGGCTATGCAGATCCAAAATAGGTCTCTCCAGTCATTTGCGGACCCATCACCAAGACTCTAAGGTAATCATACCTGGCCATGAGTGATATCCTATGATGGTGAAGAAATGCCTTGTAAAAGGAGCAAGTTGGTTTTCTGCTGCTCCAAAAATTCGAACATGATCCTAGAGTGCCTTAAACAGGATCAATGGTAATCTTTCAGGGGTGCTTTGGTTACAGAGATGGAGTAAACTTGGTCCTTTCAACAGGTTTTTGGAAATGATTAATCTGAAGCCCTAGATGCCACTTTAGCCATTAAATGGAAACTTGGGATCTGCATTAGCTTTTGGAAGTCATTATTTTGTAATCCCTAGACACCATCCTAGGGGTCCTGGTTGTACAGTGTGTTAAAGCGCTGAGCTGCTGAACTTGCGGACCGAAAGGTGCCAGGTTCAAATCCCGGGAGCGGAATGAGCACCTGCTGTTAACCCCAGCTCCTGCCAACCTAGCAGTTCGAAAACATGCAAATGCGAGTAGATCAATAGGTACCGCTCCGGCGGGAAGGTAACGGCGCTCCATGCAATCCTGGAGCCACATGACCTGGAGATATCTATGGACAACCCGGCTCTTCAGCTTAGAAGTGGAGATGAGCACCAACCCCCAGAGTCAATCACGACTGGACTTAACGTCAAGGGAAACCTTTACCTTTACCTTTTTAGACACCACCCTGGCCATTACCTGACTTCTGTTCCGCACTTTACCTGCTCCTTGTTATGGTGTTCACGTTTTACTTCTACCTGATAGCTATTCAGTAGGTCGAAGTGGTGTAATCCTGGCCTAGGTTCCTTGTTACTAGCCACACCCACCCCTGGCTTATACCTATTTTTACGACGCGAGTTCTACCCTGGCCCATTGCCACCTTGTTCGATTTATGTATTATACCCAATAGCTGTAGAATCACCCAAGGGAAGAATTGAAATTGCTTTTATTAATGGTATTATATTGTTTTATGATGTATATGTATTGAATGTTTTAATATGTGTAAACCGCTCTGAGTCCCCATGGGAGATAGACCGGTATATAAATAAAGTTTGTTGTTGTTGTAAATGGACTTTGTGATCCCTTCCAACTCTATGGTTCTCTAGTTCTGACATTATTGAAGATTGTTTTGACAACCAGGATAGTGAATTCACAAAGCACGTGATAAGTTTTTCTTCCCCACCCCATCTCTCTCCCCTTACAATTGTTTGCTTGTTTTCAGAGCCTTTGTAATGCTTTGACATCCTAACTATTCATGTTCTGTACAGTAGAATATAAATATTAATTCAGGGAGAAGGCATGGAATGTTTCAAACAACCATTTCCCGAAGAAGAAGAATAAAAAAAAAACTGTTGAAAACCACAGAATGCCAACAGGGTCTTCTCCCTAAATTCACAATCCCATTTTTTCTTTGTTTTACTCAGGAGCATAAAAGGAAAGCTCAGAAAGATTCTTCCCCCCACCTCTGTTCATTAATTCATAAAGCGCTCAAGGAAAAAAAAGAGTGCTTTGTTTACCAAAATACATTCACAGAAAGCCAAAGGAAGCTTTGTTGTCGTTGTTGGTTTTTCCTACACACAAAACACAAACTATAGTTCTAATTAAAGCAATCTACTTTAAAGGGTTCAGCACTGCTGTAAGGAAAAAAAAGAGATTTATCTCTCCCCCCACCATGTTTGCCTGTTCTTCCTCGTATAGATCTTGCTCAAAACAGAGAGTCAAATCCACCCCTGAAGGAAGAGTGCTGGGGGAGCTAAAGGCATAACTCCGGGGATGAAATTGAGCCAATAATGTTATCGATCTGTTTTGTCTTATTTCAAAGCTTTGACTGGGATCAAGCCCAAAAGAAGACAGAATAGGTTTTTTTTGTTTGTATCATCACTTGAAACTATGAGAATCAGGGATAACGGGTTAAAAGACACAATCATTTGACAGCATTTGTTGCATGTCAATGCCTGACATTAAGGTTCGGAGGCAGCAGAACAAACCTTTTTAGGATTTACAACAACATCAGCTGGTGCCAGACAATGCAAAGTCCAGCCTTTCGTAACAGTAGTGAATAGGAATGTATAGAATATTTCACAGCAGCAAGAAAGAGTGTCTCAGTACATTGGGACACTGAACTATATTGCACAAGGCAGGCAAGCTGGGATTGTAACTGATGTCATGCACATCCCACTGATGGTTTGCCTTCTTCCATAGCAATGAGTCATGGCAGTTAAAGTGGTGGCAAACTGCATTCATTCTAGAGTCTAGATCAGGGGTCCCCAAACTTTTTAAACAGGGGGCCGGTTCATGATCCTTCGGACTGTTGGAGGGCCGGACTATAGTTGGGCACCGAGTAATAATAATAATAATAATAATAATAATAATAACCAACAACAACAACAATAATAATAATAAAGAGTGTTGGAAGAGACCCTTTGGGCCATTGAATGCAATCCCCTTCTGCCTTTGTGCTCCAAAAGCACAAGCAAAGCACCCCTGACAGATGGCCACCCAGCCTCAATGTTAATAATAATAATAATAATAATAATAATAATAATAATAATAATAATAATGTGATTTTGTGATACGAAATCCAGCATATCTATCTTGTTTGCTGTGTCATACAATATAATAATAATAATAATAATAATAATAATAATAATAATAATAATAATAATAATAATAATAATGGTTGTAAGAGAAGAAGATACCCCTTGGGTCATTTAGTCCAACCCCCTTCTGCCCTTGTGCTGTGGGGGCCAGATAAATGGCTTTGATGGGCCGCATCCGTCCCCCGGGCCTTAGTTTGGGGACCCCTGGTCTAGATGCACACATAGATACTTTAGACACAGAACAGCAAGGGATCAAACTGAGCTGCATCTACTTGCTTTCCTGTAATTGCATCTGATCCTGCAGGAATCTACAGGGACTTCCAGGGGTCCTCAGAGGATGTCAATGTGGCATGTCTGGGTGCATCTCCACTGATCCACCCCCTTTCCAGCAATATGGAAATGGCCTTTGGGGAGAGAGAATGTTTAAAAGATGGGTTTGGGTGGAATTTTGGTCACTACAAGACTAGTAAAGAATCCTGTCCAAAATATTGGTGTATGATAGAATTACTTAGATTCATGTTACAATAACGGCACCCCCAATGGCACAGTGGGTTAAAGCCCCATGCGGGGACATGAGAGAAGCCTCCCACAAGGATGGTAAAAGGATGGGGCCGGGCTGTGGTGCAGGCTGGTTAGCAGCCAGCTGCAATAAATCACTCTGACCAAGAGGTCATGAGTTCGAGGCCAGCCCATGTCGGGGTGAGTACCTGACAATTAAAAATAAAATACAGCCCCTGCTCGTTGCTGACCTATGCAACCCGAAAGATAGTTGCCTCTGTCAAATAGGAAATTTAGGTACCACTTATATGTGGGGAGGCTAATTTACAACACTATAAAAATCATCCAGCCGCTGTTGAAATGAGGAAGTGCCGTCGCAGTGGATGATGAAGCAGCTGCTCCCCCTCTGGCCGGAATCAAGCATACTCTCGGGAAGCTGGCAGCTGGAGAAGGTTTAAATTGCCTCTGCATCTCTCTCTGTCTCTGTTCTATGTTTATATGGCATTGAATGTTGGCCTTATATGTGTACAAAGTGATCTGCCCTGAGTCCCCTTTGGGGTGAGAAGGGCGAAATATAAATACTGTAAATAAATAAATAAATAAATAATAAAAACATCAAAAAAATCTGGGCGTCCTCTGGGCAACATCCTTGCAGACAGCCAATTCTCTCACACCAGAAGCGACTTGCAGTTTCTCAAGTCACTCCTGACACGAAAAAAATGCTACAATAGAAAACTAACAAAAGTGCCTCAAGCCTCACAACCTCTGAGGATGCCTGCCATAGATGTGGGCAAAACGTCAGGAGAGAATGCTTCTGGAACATGGCCAGACAGCCTGGAAAACTTACAGCAACTCAGTGATTCCATCCATGAAAGCCTTCAACAATACATAAAATCGCCTCTGATTAGTACTTCCCTATGAAAATCTTATTAAATTCATAGGTGTCACCATAAGTCAACAGGTGTCTTGAAGGCACATGCCCTCAAGGTGGAGAATAGGACAAGCTGTATGATTCATATTGTCCAATTAAAACACAGTATAATCCCCATACTTGTGGGATCAGTACCTATGTCCTATCTAATATGGATTATCTAGGTCCTCTCCTGCCAGATCTAGGAAATTTCTAGAAAGGATACCTAGTCTCTGGGAATTTTCCATGTCCTTCAGAGCACTTCTTAAACCATGGGTCCTGATCACAAATGAGGTCCCCTTAGTTCAGTGTTAGGGTAGTGAAAATTTTGGTAAGAATACAATGTTTTGGAACATGATCTAGACATTTAAACGCATCTGTCAGCAACAACTTGCAGTGTTTACAGTTGACTGCAGAAAATGCTTCAGCTATACTTCATAAAAAAAGAAAAATCAGTCTGTTTAGCAGGGCTTGCAAATGCTGATTTATTATCAATAAATGTTAGATTTTTATACCTATTTTTATATATCTATATACCAGAGTCATATAAAAAAGTGGGAAAGGTTTGAGAAACCCTACTCTAAGGTTACTCTATGGTGCATTCTACATTGACCACCATTTCATGCAATGTGAAGCTACCTTCAAATTGCAGTGACTAGATAACAGACACCCACAAAAGCACATGAAACGCCTCAATACACATGACTGCTCCATGGTTTGTGTGATCACCATCCGGACCTCGAATTGGTTCCAGAATTTCCTTTGTAATCTGTACAACAAAGGCACTTTATTCCATATTGGTTTTAAACTGCATTAAATGGTCAGTGTAAATGGAGTCTTTGGTAACTTCTAGCAGAAGCCATTAATTTCAATAGGATTCACTACTATCATCCATGGTTTTCTGTTTCAACTTTAGGTTCATGGTGGATATGGGTATAATACTTATCTGATTGGGTTCCTACCTAAATATAATTATCATGGCTTCCAACATACAGTACTGCATGGAATAGGGTTTGCTTCCTAATAATAAAAGAGATATTCATCAATCCAGCCTGTCCCCAATACATTTTTGGAGGGTGCATTTTGGTCCAGTGCATCACATAGGTATAAAACTGTTATAAAAAGCTTCTAAATCAGGAACAAAGACTCTGCTTTGTGGAAGTATTCCCTCGCCTGTGAAAATCATCTGCTTTTCTACCCATCTCCCGCAGCAGATCTAATTCTACATAGTGCCGATGTAACAATTCATTTATATCCCTGTCAATGTTTCTACTGTAAAGGGAAAGGCATGACCAGGAGTTAACTACACAACTGCTATCTAATGATACTAATTTCCATGATTTTAATAATAATGAGCCCAACCAAACTGTTAAGTTGCACTTTCTACCTCAGCAAAACCGAGCGATAATTGTATAGAGAATAATTTTATGGGTGAATTGCGCCCTATAATGTAAAAGATTAAAATAAAGTGCTCTAATATACAATGTCCTAACAGGTGCAGATACTTACCTGGGCAATTAAAATCTTTTTAATATACAAATCACAGGGAATGAGGCTGTTGGCATGATAAACGGGATCTTTGAGGACACAAAAGGGGTTGTCAGAAAGAGAGGAAAATATGTTTTGATTGCAATAAGGCACCTTCCCATTTGTTTCAGGAATGGCAAATGAAAGCATGTGAGTTAACCTAAAGCAGATTTATAAAATGTCTGCATTCTCTACTTCCATTTTAATGGCCTTTGTTTTAGAATAGGAGTGGGCATAGAATAGTCTATAGGGTGCATGCAGACCATCACCCCCACTTTTAAGACCCCCAAAGCCACCAAACAGATTTTTAAATAAGCCAACAAATATATGGAAACATGCCAAAAACAACCAAACATGGTATTCCATTTCCACAAGTACTTCAGATCCCAAGCTCCTGTTTTCTTCTGCAGTCCATCTCAAAATGATGACACTAGGTGATATCCTTGACTTATCCCCAATTGCCCAGCCCTGCTTTAAAATTTTAACCATGTGGGTTACTGTGGTGTTGCTGCTAAATATACACAACACACACACACACACACACACACACAAAAGAAATGATGAGATATAATTGGTTAAAGGAGAATGGTTCTTTTAGTTCAAACCCCTCAATTATTTTAATATGCATAATGGAAAGAATGTGTGCCAAGCTTGGTCCAGATCCATCAAGCTATATAGAAGCCTTTATGGTACAAACAGACAAACCAACATACATACATACATACTTTGGCTCTTATATTAGGGATGTCCCCAAGTTACAAACAAGATAGGTTCTGCAGGTTTGTTCTGAAGTTGAATTTGTATGTAAGTTCAAACAGGTGTATTTTAAGTATAACTCCAGCAAAATGTGTGTGTGAGTGTGTGTGTGTGTGTGTAAAGTTTTGGATAACACAAGGAAGGGTCAACATCCCTGTGGAGTTTGTTTTGCTGTCTGTGCCCCTGTTCAGAAGATTTCGCCTCATTTTCAGTCTCTGGGATAATTGTATTTTGAAAAATTTGGCTTGTTGTGGAAACAAGGATTGGTGATAAAGCTACAGCTGAGACTCCTTTTCCTCATGATAAATTTTTCAGGAGTTGATTTCCCTTTCGAGGAGTAGATTTCTCTCACCTCCATTTTTAACTATGAGTCATTTGTAAGTCAGATGTTTGTAACTCAGGGAACTTCCTGTATATAGCTTATTTATATTATGAAATCATTTGTATAATTTGCAATGGTTTCTCAGCTACTTTAATTATGTGAAGAAAAATTCAATAGATGAAGAAGACTGGATAGATTGTTGATGAATAACAGGTTAACAAACATTGGATTTTTGGTCTATATTTCTGTATATGTCTGTAGAATGGAGGAAAATATGCAAAATATTTTAAAATGTTAAAAAGAACATACATCAGGAAATCCAGATGAGAAGAATCCGAGTAATGAGAGTCTTTGTAGTTCAGGATTTGTTCTCTCCATGAGAAGTTCTTTGGTTTACTTTTAGAAAACAAAATTTTCTTTTTAGAAAGAATTTTCTGCACTGAAAATAGTTTTGTGAAGAAAACAAATTTCCATCTAGAAAGTGCTGTCTTTTGCAGAAAATTTGAAATTTTCTGCAAAATATGTTCCTAACTATGAATATGGTAGTTTTTCAAACATTTGACTTGCAATGGAAAGAAAATAACTAAAAAATACCTGTAGTTTTCTCCAAAAATAAAATTAGTGAATTTACATCCTCTCTCTCTTTTTTGTATTTCAGTATATGAGAGAGAGAGAGAGAGAGAGAGAGAGAGAGAGAGTTAGTTCTTGATCACTCTTCTTGCAGTTTGGTGGTCCATTCTTACAACCATGATACAAATTTTTAAAGTATTTAATTAATGTCTTTCTTTTTCATATTGTAACCTCCCAGCCCATTTTGGCTTCCCTTACTCTGCTTGCAGATCTGGCTTTTTCCAATCTGTACTTTCCTGGTGTTACTTCATCTGGATGTAATTTTCACTTTTTAAAAAGATGCTATTTTGCTGTAATAGATTTCCAAACACTGATATTTGACCAGGTGGCTATTTCTACGAGACACTTTCTCCCTTTACACAAATTTTATCCTCATAATATTTAAGAATTGTTTCCATTGATATTGGCACCTTTTAAAATTATCTGACTTCCTATTAATTTTGCACTCCTTGAGTGAAATTGTTTCTATTGAAGTTTAAAGTTTCATTTTGGTTTGTTATCAGGGGGTCTTTTCAGCAAGAATTTGATTTCATTACAACTCCTGTTCTCTGGGTACTTCGCAATATTACTTTTTGGACCCGTTCCTGTATTCCATTTCAACCTAAAACATTCAAGTAGGTCTCATGTGGACTCCAGAACTACTGGTTCCAGAAAAACCTCATTCATGTAATAAGGATATGTGGTTTTCATTAATCTTTTTACCAGATCCTAAACCTAAGTCTGTGTTCATTTCTAACCATTGGTCCTATACACATTGGTTTAAAAGATCTAACTTTATCATGACAACTCATTTCCATTGCATTGTGACGCTTGTTATTTATTTAATTACATATTTAATAAAACATTGATATTACAAGATCTCAGTGTGACATGTCTATAAAACCAGGTTAAACTAATTAAAACATTTTAAAACTTTAAATAATAAAAATGGTTTAGACAGAGGAAAAGCATATTAATTTAAACATACCAAAGGCATGTTAAATTATATAACAGGATGAAACAGATGAAAGAGTTTAAAACAATTAAAAATTATATGAATGTATATTTTGGAAGAAATCAGCTAAGCTTTGAAGCCTGAAACAAAAAGTGCAAATGAATAGATTGATAGACATTTGTATTTATGCAAATATGCCAGGCTTGCAGTTGCACTGAATCATACCTTTGTAGTACTAGTAGTTGTTGTTCTTATTGAGTGCCTTCAAATCAATTCCAACTTATGGCAATCTAAGGCCAATGTATCATGGGTATTTTGAGGCTCAGTGTGACTCAGATGAATTCACCCAGTGGGTCTTCATGGCTGAGCAAAGGTTTAAACTCTGTTTCTCCAGAGTTGAAATCTAATAACCAACCCCATCCCTGGACAATAGAACACGGCCTTAATGTAAGCAATGGGGGGATATAGGTTCCTTTACATCTACACTCTTAGCAACCAACCCTGAGCAGAGCTGTTGATAACAGGGTGACTTGGCAATCTCTCATTTATTTTTGTTTGGTTGTTGTTTATACGTTGAGTCACTTCCAACTCTTCATGATCTCATGACCCAGCCCACGCCAAAGCTCCCTGTCAGCTGTGGCCACCCCCAGGTCCTTCAAGGTCAAGCCAGTCACTTCAAGGATACCATCCATCCACCTTGCCCTTGGTCGGCCTCTCTTCCTTTTTCCTTCCATTTTCCTCAGCATCATTTTCTTCTCCAAGCTTTCCTGTTTGCTCATTATGTGGCCAAAGTACTTCATCTTTGCCTCTAATATCCTTCCCTCCGGTGAGCAGCCGGGCTTTGTTCCCTGGAGGATGGACTGGTTGGATCTTTTTGGGGTCCAAGGTACTCTCAGAATTTTCCTCCAACACCATAGCTCATTTGTAAGGGGCCCATAAGTTGAAGCCAACATAAAGACAAAAATAACAAATTTACCACCTGCAAATCACAAATCCTATCCCCATGTGCATCACCTACCCCCCCCACACACACACACACAACCCCCTTCAAAAGAGGGAAATACCACCATAAACCTGCTCAGAAGAGAACAACCAAAATGCTCAAATGTCTGGAAGCCAAGCCCTATGAGGAGCAGCTTAGGGAGCTGTGGATGTTTAGCATGGAGAAAATCATGTTGAGAGGCAACATGATAGCCATGTTTAAAAATGTGAAAGGATGCCGTATTGAAGATGGAACAGGCTTGTTTTCTATTACTCTAGAGACTAAGGAATGGAGCAATGGATTCAAAGTGCAGGAAAAGAGATTCCAACTAAACATACTTCCTGATGGTGACAACTATTTGACAGTAGAAAATGGTGCTTCATGGGAGTTTGGTGTCTCCTTCACTGGAGATGTTTGAGCAGAGGCTGAATGGCCATCTGTCAGGAATGCTTGGATTGGATATTCCTACAAGGCACACAGTTGGATTGAAAGGCCCTTGAGGTCATTTCCTGTGTATGTGGGGATGTCACCGCCTCCCCAGGACATGTACACATAAAAACAACACTGTTTTTTGGATAATAAAAGACCACAACTGTATTTGGTTACAGTTCATCAGGAGCTGGATCTTAACCTTAGCCGACCCATTTGCTGGCCAATATAATTTCACAATCTGGTGCCAGTTGTCCATTATGGCTGCCAGGAGCTGCTGAAGTTCAGGAGCAGCTGAAGAAACCCACCTCATGGGGTTTTAATCTCCTTTTAATAGCTGTTGTTATGTGTGTTTTATTGATTTGTTTTCATGTTTACCGTGTTTCCCCGAAAATAAGACCTCCCCAAAGAATAAGACCTAGCAGGGGTTTGGGGGGATTGCCAAATATAAGGCCTCCCCTGAAAGTAAGACCTAGCAACTAAGGCTGCAGCAGAGTTCCATTGGGAAGCATGGCTGCAGGGCAGAAGCAGCACTCATACACACACCGGAGGGAGGGAGGGAGGGAGGGAAAGTGCTTGCTTTCTGTGCCTCCCTCCCTGCCTGCCTTGCCTTGCCTGTCCCCCAGCTTGAAAAACCTTCCGTGGCTGCTGCTGCGCTGCCGTTTCTTCCTTCGGAGACAAGGCCATGCTGGCCATGCTCCCTTGCTTCCCAGAGGCTTCTGATTGGCTCCTGGAGCCAGGGCAAGGGAGGGTGGGAGGGAAGGAAGAGGGCTTTCGTCCTGCTGCTTCTGCTCCTTAAAGGTACAGGACGCATTGGGATTCTCCTCTCATCCTTATTCCTATCCTATGCCATGAAACTGATTATTTTATACTATTATTCTATTGCCATATTATTATCATCATATTCTGTTACTATTATTATATCCCATTATTATATTATCCTAATAATATAGTTTAAATCATTATATTATATTTTTCTATTATTATTATTATATCATTATATTATTATTCTATTATTATTCTATTATATTTTCATATTATTATATTATTATTCTGTTATTATTAAATTCCATTTTATATTACCCTATTAATATATTTTATATCATTATATTCTATACTATTATTCTATTATATTATCATATTTGTTCCGTCCCCCAGGACGATGGTTTGCCTTACCTATTGGTCGTTTGTTTGTTTTCCCTCCTTTGCATTTTGTTTGAGCCTCTGGCTGCAAAAGCCTAGGAAAAGTGGCTTGGAATCTGCAATAGCTGGCTGCAGTTTTCTTTGCAGTGATTGGTCAAAGAGTGCAACATCTTAGGACCGCCCTTTTTACCAGGGTCTAGTCTCCATTTTGGAGCTTCATTCTGGCTATTGTCTTCCAACGTGCTGGAGCTGTGCAAGGCTAACTGGGACAAATCATCCTCAAAACCAGGCCAATCTAAGCCTATCCAAATTAGATAAGTATTGAATTATATTGATCTGGAATAGGAAATCTAGTTAGAGGAGCAAAGTTATTCCATCGCTTCTAGAACTAATCTTTGCTGTAAAGATAGGGAAGGAAAGAGTTTCTCCTTCTAATATAGGCAGCGTGATTAGGGTATAGTGGTTTTATAATCACTTTTGCCTTCTGGAACCAGGGATAATTCTGTGACTAAAACCTATAGAAATTTGTTTCATTTTCTGCAACTTTAAGATCTGTGCCAGGTTTACAACCTTGTATGAATAAACATTCTTTTTTGAAGTTATCCAGACTCAGTCGTTCAATATCTATAGGACAGCTTATAGGGATTTGCAGTTCGCCCGGATAAAGGACAGCACGTTTCAGTTTTATAGCTTTTTATTGTCCGGCGGACGGCACAGTTTTGAGGTCGATCAGCGGTTTTTCCGCTTCAGCTAGCTTGCATGGCTTTATAGTTTTTTATAGTTTAGGAAGTTTTAGTATAGGCTGCGGCTTTTCCGCCTGAGCTCAGTCTGCATACCTAAAGACTCTACCAGCGTCTGAGGCAGTGGAGCCCGCTCTCAGACCTGAAGGAGTCAAATAGTGGGGCTCTATTTCCTTGCTATTTGGCTCGCGTGTGCGCACGTAGCCCAGTGGCTTTCTGGGTTTGCACAGGCTGTGCAGTTCCCAGCAACGTCCAGGGCTCCCTCGGCGGTAGACCTCGAGCCGCGGAGCACCAGCGACAGTTCTTTGGCTGGCTCTGAGGCGTGAAGCCCACCAGAACCAGGCTAGAACCTGGACAGGCCTGGCAACGCTGCTGCGAGTTCGGCCGGAGCACTCGGCCGGCTTCGACCTGCCTCATCGTCCTGCGGTGGTGACCTGCCTCATCGTCCTGCGGTGGTGACCTGCCTCATCGTCCTGCGGTGGTGACCTGCCTCATCGTCCTGCGGTGGTGACCTGCTTCATCGTCCTGCGGTGGTGACCTGTTTCATCGTCCTGCGGTGGTGACCTCCCTTCACAGCGGGGAGGAGGCGTCTCTTCTCTCCTCCTTTCCAAAGCCAGCCTCGGTGCTCCTTCGGCGGCAGGCCTCGAGCCGCAGAGCACGAGGTGCTTGAAAATTTGGCGAAGTCGCCATTTTGGCAGTTTACGTCACTCGGGCAAGGGAGGTATCAAGTGGCAAGTTGCTGTCAGTTGACATTTTGCAGCTTGCCCACCAAAGTCTGGCGCCAAAGGTCACAATCTTTGTAAAGTATAGTTACTTAGTGATATATATTGCTATGGTTAAGTGCTGTGAATTGTATTATATATTGAATTTGCTTTTATTGTAAATTTACTTGCAGGTATATTGCATTTGCCTTTGTTGTAAATTTACTTGCTATTAAGAATACATAATGTCTATGCAATTTCAAGATGATACAGATGGTATACCTCCTTCTGAGGCTGAAGGTAGGAATGAAAGGCCCCAAAGGATAAAGCACCCTTCAGCCAAAATGCTAGCCCATCTAATAGACGAAAAGGAGCTCCTCCATGTGAGGTTAGGTTCGGCATGGGAGCGCATCACAACATTAATGGACAGAATTGAGAGCTTGGGTATTACAAGGGTGCCATCCATATTACAGACAGACCTTGAAGAGACCTTCGGTATTTGGAGGGGTTTGGTGTCTAAGATAGTCCAGGTCCTCGAGCGCATTAACGCCAAGGATTCAGAGTTAGAAATAGTGAGTGTCTTAGCTGACACTAATGAGAAAGAAAATAAGGTGAGGGCAATTCTAGATGCCTTGGAATTTAGTTCTCCACCTGTTAATCTAAGGTCTGAGCCAAAAGGAAATCAGTCTTCCTTATGCAGCCATGAGACCAATCTTTTAAAATCACCTGCTGTGGCACTTAGTCTTAAGTCCAACCGCTCTAGCCAGGTATCTAAACTAAGGGAGTGTGCATCATCTAAACATAGCCACTCTAGCAAGTCTTCTGCTGCTGGGAGTGCCATCTCTTCCCTAGCTGCCTTGCACATTAAGGAGGCTGCACGTCTGGAGCTAAAGAGCAAGGTAGCGGGGGCGGAGGCTGATGCTAAGGCAGCTGATCTCACCCTTCCCTTTAAAGAAGAAGAGCAACGACTGCAAATAGAACAGGCCCGTAGACAAAGCGAAATGCAAATGGAACAGGCCCGTAGACAAAGCGAAATGCAAATAGAACAGGCTCGTATAGAGATGCTTAGAATAAAGATGGATGCCGCAGCCAAAAGGGTAAGGGCTGAGACTTTGGCCAAGGCCCTAATTGAGCCACTCACAGAAGAAAATGTAAGCCAGTTACCAATACAGGATCCTTCTGCCAAAGTGTTTGCGCACCTTGGCAGCATGAACAGCCAGTTTTCGGATGAGGAACAGGAAGACTTCTCTCCTTACCCAGAGCAGGGCCCCAAAGTCACTTTTGAGTTTCCTGCAGAGCAGAGCGTCATAGCGGGGAGCTCACCCTTGCCCGAGCTACCTGTGCCTCCTGCTAAATCCCTAGGTCAGTCAATCAGGGCCTCAAGGCCAAGTGCTAGTTGGCCCTTACAGACAGCTGCACAGGGAGCCACCGATTCGTCAGTGGTCGATGTCATCCCTCCAAGAGGCCAAAGGTTGACGCAAGGTGCACGGTGGGAGTCCACTCCACAACAGCAAACTCCTCAATTGTTCCCTTCGACGCCAGAGTCCCAGCTTGTCTCCATCATCAGAAGCCCCAGAAGAGATCTTAAGGACAAGGGTGTCGAAAAGTTTTCGGACAAGCCTGAGGAATTTCTTCTCTGGAAGGCCACCTTCCAGAGAGCAATCAGAGACTTAAAGTTATTGCCTGAGGAAGAACTGACTCTTCTGGCTGCATGGTTGGGCCCAGCCTCATCCTCACAAGTTAAGAAGATCTACGCAGCCCACGTAGCCGATCCCGACAAAGCCCTGGAAAAGGCCTGGGCCAGGTTGCAGCAGAGGTATGGGGCCAGCACAGAGATTGAAGCATCTCTTATGGACAAGCTCCAAAGGTTCCCAGCTTTGAAACTCAAAGACTTCAAACTCTTGTGGGACCTCAGCGATCTCCTTACGGAATTAGAGTCGGCCAAGGAGAATCCAGAACTGCCCGGTTTGAAGTGCCTCGATCAGCACCTGTCCCAGAGGCAGATCTTGACCAAGCTGCCCTTCACTTTGCAAGAACACTGGGGACAGGAGGTCTTCAACTACAAGGAGGCCCACTCCCAGGCATACCCTCCATTTTCTCATTTGGTCCAGTTCATCACCAGGGCGGCCAGAGAAAGGAATGATCCGCAGACGGGCCTCCCCACCTTATACCAAGGGACCCATCCAGGGAAGGCATCTGAAGTGGACAAGAAACCACCTAGAGAGGCCAATAGACCTGTCAGCGTAAAGGCAGTCGAAACTCAACACAAGACTGATGAACCCAGGTCGGAGGTAAAAGAGTTGCTTTGCCCTATCCACCAAAAGCCTCACAGCTTGGCCAACTGCAGGGAGTTTAGTAGAAAGTCATACAAAGAAAGGCAACAGCTAGTTCAAAAGCAGGGAATCTGCTTTAGATGCTGTGGAGCAACTCCACACTTTGCGTCCAACTGCAAAGAAAACGTCAAGTGTGAGAAATGCAACAGCCTCAAGCATTGCACCGCAATGCACAACTCCAGTGTCATCTCCCACCCCAAAGGGAACGTTTCACCAAAAGAAAAGTCAGCAGTCGAAGACACCGACAAGCCAGTCGTACCAGAGATGCAGGTGGAGGTTTCAGCAGTCGCCTGTACAGAGCTGTGTTCTGACTCGCACCAGTACAGAGTTTGTCATCCTATCTGCCTAGCAGATGTATATCCAGCCAGAAGACCTTGGCTTAAAAAGAGACTTTACGTGGCTTTGGATTCACAAAGCGACGCCTCCCTGGCGACTCCAGAGTTTTTCCAACTGTTTGACATAAAAACCCAGACGGTCGACTACACCATGTCCACCTGTGTAGGGAAGAAGAAGTTGCAGGGTCGCATAGCATCCGGCTTTGTTGTTTCCTCTTGCGACCAGAAGAGACAGTTCAAGTTGCCAGACCTGATTGAGTGTTCCTCCATCCCTCGGAACAAAAAACAGATTGTAACTAGAGAAGTTGTGGAGGCTCATCCCCACTTGCGAAGGCTGAAGAACGCCTTACCTGCTTTCCGTCCAGATGTGGACATTGCCCTTCTGCTTGGTGCGGACTGTCCGAACTTGTTCTATGTGAACGACCAAGTTAAGGGACCTCCAGGGGCGCCCATTGCTCAGCTGCTACCACTAGGCTGGACAGTTACAGGCCCAGTGTGCATAAACAAGATGCACCCACCATCGTCGTTGGACTCCAATCAAGCACAGGTGCTTAAAGGTGGACGTCCTACACTTGTGCGCAGTTGCCTAAGTCACATCTCAGTCTACTGCCAAGCAATAACTCCAGAGTATTCCTCCATCTTCAAAGTCTCTGAGAGAGACGAAGCCACAGCGCTCTCGAAAGATGAGCAAAGGTTTTCGGACATTATGAATGCTCAAGTCTCACGAAGTGCAGAGGTGAAAGCCTGCAAATCAACCACAGAAATCAAGATGGGCCAAAGATCTTGCCTGGAACCACACCGTTTTGAATGTTTTTCGGAGTGGCACAGTCTTCTTAGAGCAGTTGCTAGGCTTATACATCGTTTAGCTTGCAAAGATAGTGAGCCTTTACAGGTCCAGGATATGATAAAGGCTAAGAGCGTCATATTCAAGTCAGTACAGAGATCTGCTTTCAAGCAGGAAATAGCTAGGCTAGAGCAAGGGCTCAACATCCCTAATCAAAGTCTTCTAAATGAGTTAAACCCATTTCTAGACAAGGAGGGTATTTTGAGAGTTGGAGGAAGGTTAGCCAAAGCTAAACTCAAGGCGTGCATAAAAAACCCCATCATCATACCCCCTAATAGTCACACTGCATTGCTGCTCGTTCGGCATCACCATGAAAGGATCCATCATCAGGGTAGAACTCTAACTGAGGCAGCCCTTAGAAATGAAGGTCTGTGGGTAGTTAATGCCAAAAGGTTGGTCAACAGTTGTATTTTCAAATGTGTTAAATGCAGGCGCCTTAGGCGAAACTGTCAAAGTCAGTTGATGGCAGAACTACCTCAGGATAGGACTTTGACAGACCCACCCTTTTCCCATGTGGGAATCGATGTGTTTGGTCCTTGGGAGGTTGTCACTAGGAAAACCAGGGGTGGTGTTGTAAATAACAAGAGGTGGGCAGTTTTGTTTACTTGTTTAGTAATACGAGCTGTCCATATAGAAGTCATAGAAGGGATGGACACTTCATCATTTTTAAACGCATTGAAAAGGTTCATAGCCCTCAGAGGGCCAATTAAGTCAATTCGGTCGGACTGTGGCACCAATTTTGTAGGTGCGACCAAAGAACTCAATTGTGTGTCTAGGTTTGGGAGAGACCCAAAGGTTCAGAACTTTACGAATACTGAACAAATTATGTGGACTTTCAATGTTCCTCACGCCTCCCATATGGGTGGTGTTTGGGAGAGGATGATTGGTATTAGTCGCAAAATCCTTAATGCCATGTTTTTGAGTCATAGGTCATTGACGCATGATGTTTTGGTGACACTTATGGCGGAAGTTACCGCAATTATCAACAACCGGCCGCTGGTTCCCCTTACCAGTGACCCTGAGAACTTACAACCACTGACTCCTGCACTTATTTTGACACAAAAGGTGCCAGGATGGAAGGACATCATGTTGCCAGTTCCGGACGGAACTCACCGTGCCCTGTGGAAACAGGTGCAGTCCTTGGCCAACCACTTTTGGAAAAGGTGGAAAGCTGAGTACTTAAGCCAGCTTCAAGCTAGAAGAATCTGGCAAAGCCCACAGGACAACATTGAGGTTAACAACGTTGTGTTGTTAAAGGACAAAGACTTGCCCCGCTATGCCTGGCCTATGGGCATTATACTAAAGACCTTTCCTTGCCCTGACGGTAAGGTTAGAAAAGTTCAAGTAAAGACTCATAGTAAGGACAAAATGTCTGTCCTGGACAGACCAATTAGTGACCTCGTGTTGCTTATTGGAGATGTTTAAAGTTTTATACTGTTGTATTGTTGTGTATACAAAGGTGTTTGTATGTTTTTGATTGGTAAATTCCCACATCCTGGGAATTTAGCGGGGAGTGTTCCGTCCCCCAGGACGATGGTTTGCCTTACCTATTGGTCGTTTGTTTGTTTTCCCTCCTTTGCATTTTGTTTGAGCCTCTGGCTGCAAAAGCCTAGGAAAAGTGGCTTGGAATCTGCAATAGCTGGCTGCAGTTTTCTTTGCAGTGATTGGTCAAAGAGTGCAACATCTTAGGACCGCCCTTTTTACCAGGGTCTAGTCTCCATTTTGGAGCTTCATTCTGGCTATTGTCTTCCAACGTGCTGGAGCTGTGCAAGGCTAACTGGGACAAATCATCCTCAAAACCAGGCCAATCTAAGCCTATCCAAATTAGATAAGTATTGAATTATATTGATCTGGAATAGGAAATCTAGTTAGAGGAGCAAAGTTATTCCATCGCTTCTAGAACTAATCTTTGCTGTAAAGATAGGGAAGGAAAGAGTTTCTCCTTCTAATATAGGCAGCGTGATTAGGGTATAGTGGTTTTATAATCACTTTTGCCTTCTGGAACCAGGGATAATTCTGTGACTAAAACCTATAGAAATTTGTTTCATTTTCTGCAACTTTAAGATCTGTGCCAGGTTTACAACCTTGTATGAATAAACATTCTTTTTTGAAGTTATCCAGACTCAGTCGTTCAATATCTATAGGACAGCTTATAGGGATTTGCAGTTCGCCCGGATAAAGGACAGCACGTTTCAGTTTTATAGCTTTTTATTGTCCGGCGGACGGCACAATATTATTATTTTATTATTATTAGCATATTCTGTTATTATTATTATATTCCATTTTATATTATCCTATTAATATATTTTATATCATTCTATTCCATTCTATTATTCTATTATATTATCCTATTATTATATTATTATGCTATTCTGTTATTATATCCCATTATTATATTATCCTATTAATACCATATTATTATCATATTCTGTTATTATATCCTATATTATATTGTCTCATTAATATATTGTATATCATTATATTATTATTATATTATCACATTATTATTATAGTATATTATATTATTCATCATTCATGACTACATTGAAACTAGAATAGAGAGAAATCAGCGTGGAAACCTTGTGAAACCTAAATTGCAAGAGGTACCATAGATTGTTGTACATGTAAATAATGGTAGTAACAAGAAATTCTTGATAGGATTCAAAGTTTGTCTGGTTATGCTGGTTTGTGATGACAACTACTTTACAGTATATAATAAATGTTCATTTTGTTGTTCAACAATAAATGTGAGCTCTTCTTCATGGAAAAACAAGACATCCCCTGAAAATAAGACCTAGTGCATCTTTGGGAGCAAAAATTAATATAAGACCCTGTCTTATTTTTGAGGAAACAGGGTAGTTAAGATAAGTTGTTGTTTTGATTATCTGTATTTTATTTATAACGTATTTGTATTTTCACTGTGTATTGTATGGCATTGAATGGCTGCCATTTATGTTGTAAGCTGCCCTGAGTCCCCAAGGGGAGATGAGAGGGGGTATAAATAAAGTTGACTTGACTTGACTCATGGCATGCCTATATATGCTCCTGCTGGGATGCTATTGGCTTATACCGATCATACTTCCAGCTATGGTCCAAATTCTAGTCCTTGCATCCTATTATTCTTTCCTACCCAGGATTATAGTGTTCCACTTATATTGCCTCCTATCCTTAATCTTTCCCTTTTGACATTGCACTTTATCCATCAGCCCTGCCCTCATAACTGATTCTCACTACTTTGCCTACCGAGCCCAGAAAGTGTTTACTATTTTCGATCACTGGTTGTTGTTGCTATTTTATACCATGTTATATTGTTGTTTGTTTTATATTGATTGATGATGCTGTTATGTGAATACTAATATTCTCATTTTAACTATGTCGTTGTGTTTCCCCATGTGAGCCCCATCGGGGAGATGGAGGCGGGATAAAAAATAAAGTTATTATTATTATTATTATTATTATTATTATTATTATTGACACAACGACATAGTATGACACAGCAAACAAGATAGATATGCTGGATTTTGTATCACAAAATCACAAGTTGAACACTTCCCAAGTGTTTAGGACTGTGTGATGTATTTTCAGATGATGTGTGCAGATCCCAGTAAGGTGGCCTTTTGCAGTTGACAGATCATAATTTTGTCAATGTTTATTGTTTCCAAATGCCGGCTGAGATCTTTTGGCACAGCACCCAATGTGCCCATCACCACCGGGACCACCTGCACTGGTTTATGCCAGAGTCTTTGCAGTTCGATCTTGAGATCCTGATAACATTATAGGTGCCACCTTGTCATGGTGGTGGGGCTTAACTCTTCCAAGGATACTGAGAGTTGCGCTGGCGGTAGCTGTGCTGGCGGCAAGTCCAAACAAGCCAGAGAGGCCTCAGTTTAGGAGTGGAACTAAGAGCACCTAACCCATTAGCATTATGAAGAAACAAACCAAAATGAAGTCTATACTGGCTCGGTAGTCGCCCAGGATAAAAAGGACCGCGGTGGATGCTGCTGATTCTGGACATCCATCGACAAGTGGGCTACAGAATCAAAATACAAATGAACAGTCACAGAAGCAGCAGAAATATACAATGCCAGAAAAACACACCTATTATTATTATTATTATTATTATTATTATTATTATTATTATTATTATTATTCTATGACATAGCAAACAAAATAGATATGCTGGATTTCATATCACAAAATCACAAGTCGAACACTTCCCAAGTGTCTAGGACTGTGTGGTGACTTTTTGGATAATGCACGCAGATCCCAGTAGGGTGGCCTTTTGCAGTTGGCAGATCGTAATTTTGTCAATGTCTATTGTTTCCAAATGCCGGCTGAGATCTTTTGGCACGGCACCCAATGTGCCAATCACATTATTATTATTATTATTATTATTATTATTATTATTATTATTATTATTATTATTATTATTAACCACAATACCTCTCTGGGACCCACCATGTGTTCTCAGGTCTCCCTTTCCCTGCCACAGGGACAAAAGCTGCCTGGTAATTCCAATGCCATATTTTCTTTTCCAATCTATGATTCTAAGAATGTAGACTTTTCTCTAATAGTGAGTTCTCCTGAGACTTTGATATTCGAGGTGTTTTGGAATTGAACTCTCATGATGCCAGCTATCATAGGGCCAAAGCCTCTAGACAAGAAAGTCCAAAACATCTGTAAGATCAAATTTTGTAAACCACTTTAGTTGAGCAAATTTCTTAACTGTGGGATTAGATCTCTCTGGGAAAGAATTCTAAGAACATATGCAGGAACTTCCAGGAATCCTTAGGATGAAGCCATGGAAGCTAATGTGGTTTCATAGTGTTATAACTGAGTAGCATTAATAGCCCTCAGTTATTATGCATGCCAAGAGGAATGTCTCTCTTCTACCCAATGATTAAAGGTGAAGGAGCCTTGTGCTGTATTGCGTATAGCGACCCCATTGCCCAGTTTCTCAGTTATTATCAACAAAATGACTGGGAATTCTGACATGTTCCCAAAGAGATATCTGCTTCTGATCTTGGACACCAAAGAGAGCAATGTGACACTTAACAGAGAGAGTGAAAGAAAGAGAAAGATGAGGATTTTGGCAAGTGACATTTTGCCTCTGAACATGTTTGAGACAGATGGACATATTTGGGTCATGGCTGTTGCTTGCAGGAGCGCAGGTTGCCATAGCAAGATATCAGAGGAAGACCCAAGGGAGCTGGGAAGAGGGGCCAGCCGAGGGAGACCTTGCAGTAAAGCACTGATAAAAAGTGCTAAAAAATTAATCTCGGCTCTTCAAGCACTTAAAAGGTTATTTGCAGGGAAGTCTGGACTTTGTGTGGCAAATCTGTCAGGAAAAGCGAGGAGGAAACAAAAGGAGAAAAGATGATGAATGAGATGAGGAGCACATGTATGTTTCAATCATTAATTCCCAATTTAATCTCTACCAAAATTTAAAATTTGATCTTGCTTTTTTATCTGTTTGAAAGAAAACTAAGGTTGAATTCAATCTGCATGAAGCTGAAAACACAGTCCCATAAAGGATGGGGAAAATATGAATACAGGTTTGAATGTGCAGTTTCTCTAGTCATTCCTAACATGAAAAAAGTTAATACCCCAGAAGACAGGATTAGACTGGAAAGCTGGGACAAAACTAACAAAATTAATGTAAACAGTAAGAAATGTAAGCTACTACACTTAGGGGGAAATGCACAGATAGATAATGGGTTACACCTGACTTGACAACACAACATGTTTAAAGAATCTAGGAATTTGACAATAGCATAAGCTGAAGATGACTCAACAGTGTGCTTCAGCAGCAAAAAAAAAAAAAACCCAATGTGATTTTAAACTGAAACAGTAGACAAATTGATGTTTCTTTGATTGGTTCTCCTTTATTTTTTGCTAGTAAGAAAGTCAGCCTGTCCATGTTACGTATGTTAAGCACCTTTATCAGCCAATCGTCTTCCTCTGGGATTTCTTCTCTCTTCCATAATTTGGCATAGCAAATCCTTGCCACTGTTGTTAGTAAGAATAATAATTCATTATTTCATAATAATTCATAATTCATCTTCATGATTTTCTATTTCTATTTCGTGTATCCCTAATAAAAATGTTTCTGCTTTAAATGGTATTCTAATCTCCAATATTTTTTCTTATTTTTCCTGTATCTTTTTCCAATATTTTTGGGCCTTTTCGCACGTCTGTTTTTCTACTGCTCCAGAAACAAGGACAAAACAGTGGATTTCAACTATAAGAAAAGAGATTTCACTTAAACACTTAAAGCTTCATAATGGTATCAGCTGTTCAACAGTGGAATATGCTGCCTCAGCATCACCATCAGCAATTCTATCAGCATTGCCTCCAAAAAAATCCTGCAAATCTCTTGGGAAGATAGGCAACAAATGTCAGTGTGCTGGAAGAAGCAAAAACCACTAACATCGAAGTGATGCTCCTACACCATCAACTCCGCTGAACTGGTCACGTTGTCCGAATGCCCGACCACTGTCTCCCAAAGCAGTTACTCTACTCCCAACTCAAGAATGGAAAATTGAATGTTGGACAGGAAAAGACATTTAAAGATGGGCTTAAAGTTAACCTTAAAAACTGTGGCATAGACACTGAGAACTGGGAAGCCCTGGCCCTTGAATGCTCTAACTAACAGAATCTCCACATTCAGGGGCACCCTTTCTCCTACTATGAATGTCTGAATGGGCATAAAGTCAGGGAAGGCACAATTTATGTGCCCCTTCCATGTAGAAGGAATGATGAGAAACCGTAGAACATCATAGCAATGGTTTATTGTGAATTGTTTGAACAATGCAGCATATCACAAAAACCTCAAAATGTTTCTCTTCTCCAAGCAGGTGGATGACGAGTTTATGTTACAACTCTCTGTTTATATAGTAACCGGATTGCCAGGTTATCCCTAACATGAGATTTTAGCACTAAACGCTGAGCTCTCAGGATGACGCCTCATGAAGGCACAGGGACAGACCCTGGTGATGTCACAAAATTTGTGTTACAAGACCAGTCACTGGAAATATTATTAAGCATGATGCATTAAACATAACAGCAACAACAACAACAAAAACAACAACAACAACAACAATAACTTTATTCTTGTAACCCTTCTCCATCTTCCCAAAGGGACTCGGGGTGGCTTACATGGGGATGAGTCCAACAACAACATAGGCTAAAATACAACCCATGAATTAAAACAATATAAAAATATAAATATAAAACAACATAAACACATCAGTTACTTTAAAACCTGGACATAAAATGCTATGTATACAGAGGGTGACTAGTGCAAAACTCTGAGAAGGTTCAATGGATAGAATAGAGGCAATCAGGGAAAGGGCGGAGGAATGGGCACGTTAAAACACCAAAAACCTATAAGGTAAGGAGCAGTGATAAAGTGCAGTAAGAATTTGTAAACAAGCTGCATATCTGGCTAGACTATTCACTCAAACATAAGCCGTAATAATTACCCAATGCGTGCAATTTGAATTAAAAACACATCTAACAAATTAGGAGCAAAGATATACTTACGCATACTTTTCAAACCAGCACTTTCCTCCTAAGATTCTTCCCTCTTGCTGTGAGGAACAGGGAAGACATATTAGGTCCTGAGATTTGGGAACTTTCTGTGTGACATCAGATCTGAATACACTGTGGTTGGTGGAGTTAAAAGATTCACACACACCCCTTTTTTGCATTCTGTTCTGGAGGCTCCAGAGTCATCCAAAAGTTCAGACGCTGAAGCCAAAGCAATGGGGCCCAACTGAGTTTAAGGTTCCTTTATATCTCCAGGTTGATGAAAAACCCATGCTACCAGGTGGTAACTAGCTCCAAATTCAGTTAGCAGGCACTGCTCATGTTAACACCAGGAGTGTACAAAGCCGAGAGCCTCCAAATTAACCACTCTGTGTTGAAAATTACTCCCTGGATTTTATTAACCTTTGGGAGAAGTTATTTCTTAAACCTTCTGCCAACTCTCAATTTCAAGCAAATGATAATATACTAGTTCTGGGACTTGGGATTGCTTTATGAGAAGTGGAAGGCAAATTATAAAAGAAGAGAAGGAAAAGGGGGGGGGGGATCAGAGATGGAGATTCCAGTCTGGGATATACAAAAGAATGATCTCATGTTCTTGGAGAAGACCTAACCATTTATGTGTATGTGTACATGTTTTTAAAGGAGTGAGCAAGAGACTAAGAAGAAAGTACTTGTCTCCACATCCAAGCAAGCTGCTTTATGTGCCAAATTAGAGTGTTGGCTGCTCATTTCGACTTCTTGAAATCCCACCCACCCACAACTTCCCAAGGAAAGAACATATGCGTCGCATATTTGGAGGCGTTATTAGGGATGCATAAAGTACAGTATTAGTCAATTTTATATGCTCGGTTGCATGAAATCTGTGTGTTTAAAAAATATAATAATTTGCATTTCATGGCTCTCCGATAACCTCAGGAGTGCACTTGAAATTCAGCACATGCCCACAGTACCTCCCGGCTCACCCCATTTTTAACTGAAGACCAATGGTTTCTATTAAGGGATCAGGCAGGGAGGCTGACAACCCAGTCAATAACTATGTGAGGTTACTTCATTAATGCTATAATGGCTGATAGAGTGAGAGGCAAAAAACAGGTTCCTGACAGCAGCAAATGAAAATGATAGAGATTCCTGAAGCTACGTGCCTTTCCTTTGTCATTGTCTTGTGCTTGGCTTATTCAAAATGTGGCATTTATGTATTCAGGCTTGATGAATGTTGCTGGCGTTAAGTACTTTTTCCATCTCTAATGCAGTGCCGATTGCACATTGTTCTTTCTTCCCTTCTCTCTCTCTCTCCCTCTCTCTCCTATAACCTCTGCTGTCAAGGAACTAGAGGCTGAAGGCTTGTAGGCAATGGCTCAACAGTTCTTTTTGCCACTGTACAGCGGAGACAATGAATCAGGATGATCAGAAGGCCTCACCGTTAACAATGCAATAGGATGGCTATGGCTGTTGAACACAGAGATATCATACTCCACAACTGGCCTGATTCAACAGGGACAATCCTGGCTAATGCTTTGCCATCCCACTTTTTCAGCTGCTTTTCCAATGTCCCAGTTTTTCTCATCTTTTCCTACCTCCCGCCTCCTCATCTTATTTCAATACACCGAGGCCCCTTCTACACTATCATATAACTATATGTTTTCATATACTAATGTATTTTATGGATTATTATTAATGGTTTTAGATGTGTTGCTGTTTTTATTGATCTGTTTGGCATTGAATTTTGCTGGTTGTTGTAAACCGCCCCGAGTCCCCTTGGGTGAGAAGGGTGGGGTAGAAATGTTGTAAATACATAAATAAATAAATAAATAAAATCAAGATTATTAAATCAGATAATCCATATTATCTGCTTTGAACTGGATTATATGAGGCTACACTGCCATATAATCCAGTTCAAAGCAGATAATCTGGATGTTATATGGCACTGTAGAATGGGCCTGAGTTCCAGGGAAAAAAATAGTTTGCATTTTGTTTTCTCAGCAAATTGGGAGAGGAGAGGGTTTTGCCCTTTCCAGTAAGCTCAGGCAAAAACAACCTGTTGCTGATTCTGCAAACCTTTGTGATCTTCCTCATTCATAATGTTTGCCCCCTTGACTGCACTCTAAGGTTACTTTCCCATATCTGCCCTGGTTTTAATCTGTAAAACTGTTTAAGGCCAGTTTACCAGCTGTTAGGAATTCTGGGAGTCTCACAAAGGCTGAGTCACAACAGCCCAGATCTAATGGGGTATCTAATTAATTAGGGACAAAGGAGCGTTTACCTGCTTTGTCCCAAATTAATTTGCTTTTACCTGAAGCATCAGTTGGATGCCTCAGGTAAAATCCTAACAGGTCCCACATTTTTGGGACTGTGTGGAAGCGCCCTCAGTTTATGTTATTTGCCCAAGGCTGGGATTCTGTTGTTTAGTCCTATACAGAGTTGATGGAATGTATGAACTTTGCATGAGGAATCAGAAGATAGAAAAATCTGATTCAGATTTAGTCTACAGTGGCAAATAAATCCGGAGCCAGTTTGGTGCAGGTTGCAGACAGCATTGTGTGATAGGGACTGTTAACAAAATGTGACAGTTGAGCTGCAATGCCAGTTTGCCTGCCTCATGCAATAAATTTTCTTGTTTCTGTAAAAGGGTCTGCCCCTTCATTTGATGGGCAAGGGAGTATCAGAGGGAACAAAAACACCCAAGGTACCAAGGCTTTGGCCATTGAGGTCTCTCAGGGTAATAAACAGTGGGTTGAATTAGGCCTGGAAGCAAATTGGCTTGCATTTTACTTGCCAGTATTTTATTCCTTTCAGCAATCATTAAGGATGACTGGAAAGTCAGGAGTTATAGGCTTGTGGCCATGAAGCCACTTGTTACCCTGTGCTCGTCGAGCAAAATGCTGTGGGCAATGGTGACATTTTGCAGATTTTATGAAACCAAAGACACACTTACCATTCCAACCACAGCAGGAAGGAAACACAAGGGAACTGAGGAGCATTCCCCCCCGCTTCCCTTTGGCTTAAAATCTGTGTAAAACCTGTTCAACATCAAATGTGCTTTTGTTCCATCAGGATGCTTGTTTCGACCTGTCCTCACAACAAAGGAAGTGGTCAACCGAGGTCCGAATTAAGGTTGCATGTCAGGAATATCACAAGCTCGGAGATTTCAAGAACAAACGCTTCACCCAGGTTTGCTTAGAAAAAATGCCTCCTCTTGAGGATATACAGATTATTTCTCCATGATGTCATTATGTATGATAGATTAAGCATGAACCACAGTTGTTCAAAGCATGTAACTCAACTAATAGACCAAAAGCTTTAATAATTCTGTTTTCCAGGTCCTGCATCAAACTTAAAGGACTTTTTCCAGCTTTGTTGTGAACACCTCTGCAAACAATACATTTAGAAATGTATGAGAGTTATAGTCCAAGCAAGGAGCCAAAGAAACAAAGAATGGAGTACAGTGACTGAGTACAAGAATAATGAAATTAATTCTAGGCTTCAGTCAAAATGGGTAGCTGTGCCTATATGTGGAAATAATACTCAAAGTAGAAAGATGTGTTCCTGGTATAAATGTTCCTAATTTTTATAATTGTAGAGGGGAATACGTTAGTATATTATGTATAATCATAATCCAGCAAGTTGAAAATGACATTCAATCTTTCTTTCTTTAATGTAGATATTGTAGATGCCCTATGTTTTTTGTAGTGTATGGTAGACATGTCCGATCGATGAAAAAAATGTTTCAATTCTCGTTTCTAAAGTAGGGGGCGCTGGCGCTTCGATATAGAAAGTATTTCCGATTTTTCACCCAAAATTTTTGGATATTTCCAAAAATTCATAATGATTCTAAATGTTTCTAAAATGGCAGACGCACATGCGCAATTGCCAAAAAAAAAAAAAGGAACCGGGGGGGGGGGACTTTTACAGGGCTCTCCCGCCCTCATTTCTTGAGCTATCCTCATCAAATTTGTAATACCCTTGCAAGTTGTGCAAAGATACTTTGAAAACTAGAAATTCCCTTGCTATATTTGTAAGCAAGAAAGACACTGGAAATCAATGGTGTCTCTGGCTATGTAATCCCACAAGCCTCAACCCAATGCCTTCAATTAGAAATGGACCAGTGACCACCATGCCAAGCAATGCCCTGGCAAGGAGTGCAAAGATACTTTGAAAACTAGAAATTCCCTTGCTAAGAGGAAAAAACCAGCAACAAAACCCTAATCCTTTCTCCAAACCCCTCTGTGGGAACAGCCAGACTGGGCCCCTTCACCCTCTCTCTCCCTCAAGAAGCTTGCTTGCTCTCCATTTGCAGACTATCACCCTCTCCGTGCAAAGCCCAGCCAAGAATGGCTCACCTGGGCTACACAATGGGCTTTTATGACCCTAACCCCCACCTTTTTATGACCCTAACCCCCACCTTTGCATCCATCGTGGAAGCTTCTGATTGCCTGGGGAGCGGCAGCCATGTTAGGCTGCGCTAAGCTCCCATTCAAGGTAGGTTGCAGAAACAAACATTTTAAAAAATATTTTTAAAAATATATTTTAAAAAATTTCGGGGAAAAAAATTAACGAACCATTAAGAGACAATTAGAGAATGGGCCAACAATGGTTCGAATTACATTGCTGGTTGCGCTGTGAGACAATGTCTCGGAATGCATATCAAAAAGCGAGAACAATCCGAAATAATTCCGATATACGAATCAAAACGATTTTTTGGACATGTCTAGTGTATGGTATTTATGTAGCAATGTCGAAAGCTTTCATGGCCGGGATCACAGGGTTGTTGTATGTTTTCCGGGCTGTATGGCCATGTTCCAGAAGTATTCTCTCCTGATGTTTTGCCCACATCTATGGCAGGCATCCTCAGAGGTTGTGAGGTATATGAGGATGCCTGCCATAGATGTGGATGAAATGCCAGGAGAGAATACTTCTGGAACATGGCCATACAGCCTGGAAAACATACAACAACCCTATTTATGTAGTGTTGGTAGCTGTGATATTTATAATGATTTCTTTTCTCTTTTCTCTTTATTTTTTCTATTTGTATAATCTTAATGTTATCCTATGTAGTACAACATATTCATATAAATAAAAATAATTATAATATTGATAATGCTACAATAGTGTAGGGCATAAAAGTGGCCTTATCCCCGAGTTAGGCTCTAAATACAGAGATGGACTACAGCTTCCATAATGACCAACCATTGGCTATGTTTAGCATAGCATCCCCATTCCTAGTATTTAAAAAAAAGGCTAGTGATAGAATTTTTAAAAAATCATGTTTCCAAGCTGTGGTAAAGACTATATAGTCTCTAAAGACTATACAAGTACAATATAAAGTTGCCAGGCAGAAAATGGGGGAGAACTCCTGAACTTTTAGGAGTTGTGTAGAAAAGGGACTTTCAACAAGTGTTGTTCATCACACAAACATTGAGTCGTGGTGGTGCAATGGGTTAAACCCTTGTTTCAGCTGGACTGCTGACTTGAAGGCTGGATTGCTGACCTGAAGCTTGCTGGTTTGATTCCGCTAGATGGAGTGAGCTCCTGTCTGTCAGCTCTAGCTTGCGTGGACATGAGAGAAGCCTCCCGGAAGGATGGTAACACAGCTGGGCGTTCCCTGGGCAACATCTCTATAGACAGCCAATTCTCTCACACCAGAAGCAACTTGCAGTATGTTTTCAAGTCGCTTCTGACACGATAAAACAAAATCACACAACCAGGTAAGAAGTAATACCAGCTGAAATGCTCTCTTCTGTTATTGTTGCATGCTTTCAAGTCATTTCCGAACTATGTCAACTCTAAACTTAACCTATCCCAGGCACGATTTCTGGGATAGGTTTGTCATTGTCTTTCCCCTAAGCTGAGCAGGTGGGATTTGCCCAAGGTCACTCAGTGGGTTTCCATGACTGAGCTAACTACTACACCATATTGGCTCTTACACAACAATTACAGGTTCAGGAGCCCTTCCTAGCTTTCACTCTGGCAATTCATGCACAAATATCATCTGGGGAGGCCCTGCTCCCGGTCCCACCTTCCTCACAGGCACGACTGGTGGGGACGAGAGACAGGGCCTTCTCGGTGGTGGCCCCTCTGCTTTGAAACTCCCTCCTGAGGGACATTAGATCAGCCCCCTCCCTTTTGATCTTCTGCAAGAGATTAAAAACGTGGCTTTGTGACCAAGCCTTTAGAGAACTTGTGCAATAAACAAACAGATATGGATCAATATGTTATGACTATAGCAATGGCCTGGTTTATGCTTAGGGATCATGTGATTAATTATGACTATGATTTTAAATCTTTTAATTGCTTTACTTGAATTTTAATATTTGCCAAATGTCTTTTAGGGGCCCTTGTGGCACAGTGTGTTAAAGCGCTGAGCTGCTGAACTTGCGGACCAAAAGGTCTCAGGTTCAAATCCCAGGAGCGGAATGAATGCCCGCTGTAGCCCCAGCTTCTGCCAACCTAGCAGTTCGAAAACATGCAAATGTGAGTAGATCAATAGGTACTGCTCCGGTGGGAAGGTAACAGCGCTCCATGCAGTCATGCTGGCCACATGACCTGGAGATGTCTATGGACAACGCCGGCTCTTCGGCTTAGAAATGGAGATGAGCACCAACCCCCAGATTTGGTCATGACTGGACTTAACGTCAGGGGAAACCTTTACCTTTAAATGTACTTTAACGTTGTATTGTTGTCAAGGCATTGAATAGCTGCCTTTTTAGGTAAAGCCACCTTGAGTCCCCTCCGGTGTAGAGAAAGTCGGGATAGAAATACTGTAAATAAATAAGTAAATAATAAATAAATGCATCCCATATGTATTCGCATCCTCTGTATCAGGTGGCATTCACACCGTGTCTCCCTTCTCATCCATTTGGAGTCTAAAACTATTAGAAGATTCCCTCCACCCTGCCTTTGTAGCTCTAGGGAGGCCTTTACCATCCCAGCCTATATTTGGTATGCTGAAGTGGTCTTTCCAAGAGACCCTTTGATGATGATTATTCAACCCAATGTCTGGGCACATTGTGTAAGGGCACCTCATTTGCATATATGCAGCCCAGCAGGGGTGACACAGTTCCAGTTTTACAAGGAGTCAAAGAGCACCCACATAGTGAATGACTCAATGGAACTGCTCCCCACACATCCCAGCTACAGTCTGGACCAGGATGGGAGAAGAAACACCCTTGCTCCTACCCACCCCCCAACCTTTACACTCAACAAGATTTATTGCCATTGTGTACTGTGTGCCAGGTTAAAACACCAAGCCTGTGAGAGGTCCCAGAGGGTCAGGCAACAGTACGCTTGGCTCTGAGCAACTATCCCCCATAACAGCCTGTTTCAACCATTTCTGATCATTTTCTTTAATCCGCCAAATCGTTAAATCATGTTATCATGCAGACATACATTGGGGTAGGGGGGGTAGGGAGGGAGGTGGCAGAGGATACATTCCAGCAAACGAATCTGCTTTATATTACCCTCAAAATATTACCATAAACTAGTGAAGGTAGGCCAGTCTGGCTCACCAGGGTCTAGTTTATCAAAAGGTTCATGCCGGGTGTGTGAATGTTGGGGGGAGCAAAGTCGGGTCAGGTTTGATTTAGGATAGATGGCTTGTTTGGGTGGGTGAAGAGCTCCCTCCCAATTTTCATAGAGATTCCCTTTTTTTTTCTTGCTTTCTCTTTTAAGAAAGGGGGAAGACACACAATGTATATCAACCAGTGAAGTTGTCAGAGAGGCCTGGAAATCTATCACATTTAAAGCCACTGTCATAACAAACAATTCCACAGATTCTTCAACTTTTATTTAAAATATAAAAAAGATAAGATCAAGATCCTAGTTTCTAGAATGCATTTTTGCTTGTATGTGCATTATGGCTGTTGCTGTGTGCCTTTCTGAGGCTAGATTTACATTGCTTTGAACTGGATTCCATGAGTCTATACTGCCAGATAATCTAGTGGACATTGATCAAACAGTAAAGTTGTAAAATCTACAGAGATGTCCTGTCAGGTAAATAAAAAGATTTTTTTATCCAAATTTTTCCAGTTTTGGGGGTCCTGTATCCCAAAATCCAAGAAACTGGAGGGGGGACTACTGTATATCTTTATTAGTGACAGAAAGTCGTGTGCTCTCCTTCATGTACTTCAGTGGTTCTCAGTCTGTGGGTCCTCGGGTGTTTTGGCCTACAACTCCCAGAAATCCCAGCCAATTTACCAGCTGTTAGGATTTCTGGGAGTTGAAGGCCAAAGCATCTGGGGACCCACAGGTTGAGAACTACTGGTCTAGTTAAACACATGTAATATAGAGAAGAGGAAAAATAGGAATGTTCGAGTATCTTCAAGGGTTTTTTTTGTTGTTTTTTGTACTTCTGGTGATCATAAGGGGAACATCTCACAAGGTTCTCTTAGCAAGATTTGTTGAGAAAAGGTTTGCCTTTGCCTTCCTCTGAGATGGAGAGAATGTGGCTTTCCAAGATCATCTTATAAGTTTCTATGGGCAAGTGGAGATTCATACCATGGTCTCCAGGATGGTAGTCTAACACTCATACTACTACACCATGCTGGCTCTCGTGCACTGATGGCTGCATATAAATAAATAAGAAAGATTATGAGAAAGATGAGATACTTCTCAAAGGAGACATTTTTGCCCAACTTGGAGGGGGAGGATTTCTTCTATTATAATGGTGATTACTGGAGACCACACATCAGAGTAGACTCTACTATCCAACTTGCAATGCAGCTGTCCGTCTGTGTGCCATTGACCATCAGGCAAAACAGCCGAAGACCAAATCCTTGCCTTCTGCAGTACAAAAGTCTACTACACATGACACTATGAGAAGTGTTGTTGTTGCTGCTTGTGTGCCTCCAAGCCAATTCTGACTTATGGCATGCCTATCATAGCTTTTTCTTATACAATTTGTTCAGAGGTAAGGGTGATAGTGGACACATACTGGGTTGAGCGCCTTCAATATTGCACCACTTTTCCATTACACATTTGCACTGATTCACTAATTCGTGGTTCCACAATCATATTTACACATACCTTGTAATCCTGCCTTCCCACGCTATTACTGTTCCATTTTAAAAATTTTAACGCAATTTCACAATTCCAGTTTTGAAAAAAAAAAGGCAACTATAACTATGAAATTGCCCTCATCTATCTATGGCCTCAGTTCTATTGTTAGATCTGACCAAAGCAGGATCATTGGCTTAATTGGATGTAATACCAGGTTGACCAAACATACAATGGTTAATTCAGTGGGTTCCACTATGTCTGGAACTACTCAACAGGAATGCAGCATACCTACCTACCTTTCTATCTGCCTCCTTCTCCATCTATTCTCTTTGCCTGTTCTTTTTCTTATTTGTTTATTTCTACTTGTTTTCAAACCCAGTTTTTCACCTCTTTCTCCTCAAACAACCACTTTTAGGGCTGCTGTCTCGGTTTGATCCATCCAGGCGGCTCCGCATAAGAGCAGCCACTTGATATTGAATTAGGGAACTCCTCGCGTAATGCGTCTCGCCAATTACAAGGCCGGATTGCTGTTCCCTGATTTATAATACATTACTGTGTTAAGTAATATAACATTATAGATACAATTTGTACCTCTCTCACTCTCTGCAGATTAGAGAGGTGGCACATGAGGAGTGGATCATTAAACAGCCGCGCAAGGCTAGGGGCCAAGCTCTTCTGTTTAACAAGCTGCTCCAAACTCCACCTCCCTCATCCTCAAGAGACAGACAAGAATAAATTGCTGCTGTAACTTATTATAAATCATTGTGTGTGTGTGAAGTTTGTAGTTTTCAATATGACCATAAACATGTTAGTTGGCTATTTGCAATTCAGGGCTGGACCCAAGGTGTATTGGGTCCAGATGGAAGAAATAGCACTATTGAAATGATGTCTTGCCAGCCTCCATAAACCTATCTTTCTCAATCCGGCAGCACCTCAGCCAAAGGTTTTCCAAGATGCTTATAAGAACAAGAGAATCATAGAGTTGGAAGAGACTCCAAGAGCCATCCAGTCCAACCCAATTCTGCCATACAATAACACACAAAACACTCCTGATAGATGGCCATTGAGTCTCTGCTTAAAACGCCCAAGAGAAGGGGGTTTCTGCCAGAGCCTTTGAAGTTCAATCTTGAGGTCCTGAGTTTTTCCTGTTGTTTTTCATCAATTTGACTGTCACCTGGTATGGCAACATCAATAATCCAGACCTTTTTCTTTTCCACAACTGTGATGTCTGGTGTGTTGTGTTCCAGGACATTGTCAGTCTGGATTCAGAAGTCCCACAGTATCTTTGCGTATTCATTTTCCACTACCTTTGCAGGTTTGTGATCCCACCAGTTCTTATTGCCGGGAGGTGGTACTTGAGGCATAAGTCCCAATGAATCATTTGGGCCACATAGTTGTGCCTCTGTTTGTAGTCAGTCTGTGTGATTTTCTTACAGCAGCGGAGGATATGATCAATGGTTTCATCGACTTCCTTGAACATGTTGTTGTTGTTGTTGTTGTTGTTGTTGCAACACAGACTCCTTAAAGCGCCAGACCAGACGTTAGTAAAAAATACAGTTTATTAGTTCACAACCAAAAGGAGAGCCCAAAAAGAAATTCAAAAGGCTCAGAACCCTTAATCTTCAGTGTGAAACACAGAATTCCCAGCAAACAACACAAAACCCAGACCCTTGAAAATAACCCGGATTAAACTGAAGTATAATCCGTTTTAAAAACAAACTTTGTAAAACAACAAAGAAGGCACTCCAATTCCCAGCAGGACGTCAGCAGGCAGGAATTGACAACCAGCAGGGGCCCGAAGACGTCTGTTGAAGTCACCCAAACACAGCGTCAACGTCGTTGAGTCCAATCCGGGTCAGCAATACGAAATCTAGTCCAGGTCAGCGAAGGAAAAGCCAGCAATACGAAATCCAGTCCAGGTCAGAGAAGGAGAAGACCGCAATACGAAATCCAGTCCAGGTCATACACAGAGCCAAAGCATAGAATGCAGCACGGCAACTAATGCATAAGATCAACACAAAGCAGTCCAGAGAAAACCCTCACAGTTCCAACAGCCATGGATAATCCAGATTAAATTTATGTTCACAGAAGTCTTCCCAAAGTAAGTATTCCCAAACAGCTCACACGGACACACGAACACCCAACAACACTTTGCCGACTGCCAAGGTGATCCACTTCCGAAACCCACTTTTATTCACAAATCATCCTCAGAACTAGAATCAGCCAACACCCTGCTAGCAGCTGAAGCCTGTTGCCTCAATTCCTCCTCAGAACTAGAATCAGACAACGCCCCACCAGACCTTCTTTCAGCTGAAGCCCCTTGCTGATCCCTCCACCCAGTCTATCTTTTATCCAAACCCATAATTCCCTAAGACCCAGCTGTATCCCCACTGTGCCAACCCTCAAATGTGTCACTACTTGTGGGTTCTCTAAAGATGTCCTGGATCTCTCACACCTTAGTCCAGTCCATTACCTCATCCTCTGAACTTCTCATCCCATCCTCCTGATTCTCAACCCCATCATCCCCCTCAAAGCCCTCAAATGAGTCATCATCAGTAGGCTCCATAAGTATTTCCCGGATCCACTTCCTTTGTTGCTCCTCATCGGAGTCTTGCTCACGAGTAGTCTTTCTTCCTCTTCTAGTGCACCTAGTAGTATCATTACTCAAAGACTCCATCACAACAATTATGATGATGAATTAGGTGACCTTGGGCTAGTCAGAAATTCTCAATCCTATGACAGGTTAGCCTTAGAACTGCCATAAGTCAAAAATGATTTAGAGAGACACAACAATAATAATATTTCTGAGATGTGAATGAGTTAGTGAGTGCATCAGAACAGGCAGCGAGGGATACTATTTGTTGTTCTATTAAAATTGCTTGTTTTGACCACTAGAGTGTGGCAAACAGATCATTCCATAGTCTCGGGGTGGCTGATGAAAGGATCCTCTCCTTTTGACTAAAACAAGAGAATCCTTCCATTACCCACCCCAAGACTATGGAATGACCTTCCAGAAGAACTCCAATTACTAAATCTGTCAGAATTCGAGTCAGAACTGAAGATCTATCTCTTTTAGCAGGCCTACCCAGTCAATTGTAAACTGTAAATTTTAATCTGCATTTTATTGGTGTTGTTGTGTGTCTTTGTTGTGTGTATTTTGGTATATGCATTTTAATAGTGTTGTTGTCACGACCCAGGCAGCAGAGCACCAATAACCATACACAGAAGCCAGAATCTATCTAATATCTTTATTAAGGAAATATATAAAGTTAATAAAAGCAAGCGTATGAATTAGTCCAGGAGTAGACCTTTCAGGAAAGGTCAAAATTAGTCCAAGGAAACAATGTCCAATATGAAATATTAAGGTCCAAAGTTGTAATCCAATAACCGAAACACTCACTTGCCAAGCAAGTGAGGGGAGATGACAAGGTCCTTTAGTCCATGAACTTGAGCAAGGCTAGGAAATAACTTGATTCTTGGAACACAAGGCTTGATTCAAGGCAACAAGGAAACGAGGAGCAAGAATAGGATCCGTGGAATTACTTGGCGAGGTCCGGAAAACAAGGCAAGATCCGGAGAGTAAAACAAGGCTGGAAACGAAGGCTTGAAATCGGGAACAAGGCTTGAAGCAGGAACGAGGCTTGGAAACGGAGTAGCTGTCCACACACGCTACTCCGGTAGCTGACGAATTGACTCCGCAAGATCCCTTTGTGGGTAAAACACCTAAATAGGGTCCCGTTTTCCCGCCAAAGAGCAGTTCTCTGGAGAACCAGAAACGAAAGCTATTCTCTGAGTCCAGATGTGTGACTCCTTAAAGTTTCCCATGGAAAGCAGACTTAATCAGCTGAATGCTTAGCAGCTATCCTCGCACTCCTGCGAGAGGCCGCTTGAACTCCCCTCTGTTGTTTACAAAACTCATGGCGAGAAAACGTAGGAGATTTAGGTTCAGGGCTTGTTTGACAGACTTCTGGAAGACAAATCTCTTGCAGGTGCAAGGTTTCCAAATCTGGCTGGGAAAGTTCCAATTCTGACTGAAACGGTGAAAAACCCAAGTTTTCCTCTTCATCTAGCACCACAGTGCCAGGAACGGGACTACATGGCCCATGACTCATCACAGTTGTGTTCTATTTGTCTGCTTTAACCATGTTGTACTCTGCCACAAACTATGAGAAGAGACAGGTTGCTATTAATTATTATTATTATTATTATTATTATTATTATTATTATTATTACCATCATTATCATCATCATCATTACCCAGGGTGTCAAGAGTCAGATGCCAATTAACGAACAAAAATAGAGTTTATTCAGCAGATAAGCCAAAAAGTAATGTTAACACAGAAAAAACCTTGAAACACTTCACTATCAGTGCTTCAAGAGCAGTTCAAACAAAAATATAATTCAGCAACACCAGCAGGTAAAAACAAAGCTAAACAAACTTAGTGCAAACTGCACTTTCTGAGTCCAAGCCCTGCCAGCTGGCTCTGTAGTTTTCAAAGGAACAGTTCCCAAAAGAAAACACCAAATTGGTCAGGAAACAAACAAACAAACTAAGAATGCAGTAGACTGCTTCCACAACGTGGATAAAGCCGAAGGCTCCAAAAGGATGGTGAAAAGACGTCGTCCGGGATTCCAAGGTCAGGTCAGGAGATAACAGCGGTGTCCAAAGAGCAAGCCAGGAGTCAAAAGCCGATAGTAGTCATCAATCACAGGGCGAAGGCAGTAGCAAGGTCAAATTCCGATCCAAGGTCTGAAGAGGGTGCAGTCATCCAAAACAGGTCCACGATAAGACACAACGAGAGCCAAGCTAGGTGATAACAGCAGATTCAAATCATAGTCCAAGTCCAGTCTTCATGGAAACACAGAGATCCCAATGGCGCCTCAGCAACACCTTGCCACACGCAAAGTGCAGTGACCAAACATTCCCATTTTATTCCCCTTCCTCCTGGGTGACCAAACACTCACACCCAAACACCAGGTGTCCCAAATCTACTCAGAGACTGAGCTCCACACAGCTAGAGCTCGTGGATCTGGAGTACCTAGCAATTCGTCGGAGTCCCAATCATCCTGCCCACATTTAGCCCCATGAACACTTAAAGAACCATCCTCCCTTCTCCAAGCATCCCAATTGGGATCAGCTCCTGCAGAAACCCCAGGTTCAGAAGTATCCATAGACCCCAAATCCCCAGACATCTCCGGTGGCTGTGCCCACTCAGTGCCCGCTTCCCCAGCCACCACCTGTTCCTCAGCATCCATCTCCCCATCTGAATCTTCCTCAGAAGATCCCCCATATAGCTCTCTAAGTCGCTTCCTGCGCAACTCCTCCAGTGAACCCTCATCACGAGGGTTTTTTCTTCCTCTTCGAATTCCATCCCCATCAACCATAATCCCCGAAGGCGCAGTCACAACACTGGGTCCTTATTTGCCACACTTTGCAAACATTCCAGTTGAGCACCACTAAATATGATTTTCCTGCAGTTATGAGATTATGAGCCCAGTTTACAATCTCCTAACAACCAAACAACTTTGTTCACCCCTGTTAACAAGCCATTAAATCATTTTTTAGCTTATTGGTCAGTATAGTGTGACAAGGAAAAAGACATACACCCCGTTGGGGCTCAGCAACAAAATTGTGAAGCTCAAAGTAACTCCTTCCGATATGCGCATGCACCATCAATGCAGTCTCCTTGGATAATTCCATGAACTCAGCTGCCCTCCAATGGGGTTTTATGAATGGTCTTGGCTATCAACAACCATCACTTCATCTGCTGGCCTTGTCATATTTGCAGCGCACAATGCCTGTGAATTCTGTGGCATTATAAAAAGGTGTTGCCGTACTTAAGGGGATTATAATGGAGTTTAATAAAGCTGGAAACCCAGGTAGAACCATCCGAATATCATACTGAAGGAAGGTTACAAAGCTGCAGAATGTTTCCTGGAGCTAATATTCATCTTTACATTGTTTGACTTCAGAGATGAAATGAAGGCGAAAAGTAATAGGGGTCAAAGAGTCCATCTTCTTAGTAGTTACCACTCTCTATCTAGTAATAAAATGTCTTGTGCTGCATGTTACCATCATACTAATTAAACCTCTAGCCCTGTCTGGCTTTATCAGGTGAATACAATCCCAAATCATGAGTTTTTGGGCTGAAATATGAGACCAGCATGCTGGGGGGGGGGGCACAAATGAGTCTACTAGGATAAACTAGATTCTCCTAGTGCTGAGTTTATTAAGCAGGCTTTGATTTCGGTTTACAGCAACTAAAATAAGCTGATGATGAAGGAAGAAAGTGGGAAGGAGAAATAAGCCAGGAGATTTTAAACACAGGTAAGACAATGAGGGGAGCCTCCGATGGTGCAGCGGATTAAACCCCTGAGCTGGTGAACTTGCTGACCATAGGGTTGGCAGTTTGAATCCAGGGAGTGGGATGAGCTCCCACTGTTAGCCCCAGCTTCTGCCAACCTACCAGTTCGAAAACATGCAAATGTGAGTAGATCAATAGGTACCGCTCCGGCAGGAAGATAACCGCACTCCATGCAGTCATGCCAGCCAGATGACCTTGGAGGTATCTACAGACAACACTGGCTCTTTGGCTTAGAAATGGAGATAAGTACCAATCCCCAGAGTCAGACACAACTAGGCTTAACTTCAGGAGAAAACCTTTACATTTACCTTAAGACAATGAGGTGGGAGAGGATTCAATGGAATGGTGCCTGGTTAACTGGATCAGCTGGAAGATGTGTCAGTTTCAACCATAGTTGCTCAAAATATATTAGTCAGATATGATGATGATGCTGCTGCTACTGTTACTGCTGCTGCTGCTGCTGCTGCTGCTGATGATGATGATGATGATGATGATTGTTGCCTCCAAGTCATTTCCAATTTATAGTTTGCACTCAACTCAGTGGGGAGGAAAGGAAGACATGGAATACTGTCCTTCCCAGTAGGTTCAGACAAAAGCAAACTCACTTGTTTGTGTTTTTGTCATTCATAACTTTTTCTGTCTTGACCATATTTGGAGTGTCTAATGTGGTTTAACACTACTTGAACTGACATGGCTCAACACTATGAAATCCTAGGAGTTGTAGTTTTACAGGGTCTTTAGCCTTCTCTGCCAAAGAGTGTCAATCTACAAAACGCATTTCATGGCATGGGGCCATGGCTCTTCAAGTGGTATCATGCGGCATTGATGCTAGAATACAATGCATCCATGTACACATGTATCTTGGTTTTCCTCTGCAAAATGTTGGATGGTATGTTTACAGTAAAAAAAAAAATCCATGCTAATAGTTACAGTAAACCAAATCCAGCCAAAATTAAAGGCCACAATCCTATGCGGCTTCAATTGATGCAGGAACAGATGTAGCGATGGTAAACAATTTAGCTTAGCTTTGCATTGTTATTTATATTTATGTATCGTTAAAATTCGGCACTGTCCTTCATCATAGCCTCTGGGATGATTTACACATATGCATGCACCCTAGTGTGCTTTTTATGTATACTCTGCTCTTTTTTTTAGCAAAGCCATCAAAATGGCTTCAAAAAGACATGGAAAAAAGACAAGGAAGACAGTGCATCCAATATAACAAGAAAATACAAAGAATGAAAAGAGCAAAAAATTGTTCAAAGCAAGGGTTAAGACACTACTGAGGACAGAAAAAAACACAGTATGAAAACTGAAAGCAATAAATGTTTTAATGGTTTATCAATTGTTATTGTTATTATTACAGTAGAGTCTCACTTATCCAACACTCACTTATCCAATGTTCTGGATTATCCAACGCATTTTTGTAGTCAATGTTTTCAATACATTGTGATATTTTGGTGCTTAATTCGTAAATACAGTAATTACTACATGGCATTACTGCGTATTGAAATACTTTTTCTGTCAAATTTGTTGTTAAACATTGTATTTTAGTGCTTAATTTGTAAAATCATTTGATGTGTAATAGGCTTTTCCTTAATCCCTCCTTATTATCCAACATATTTGCTTATCCAACGTTTTGTTGGCCCGTTTATGTTGGATAAGTGAGACTCTACTGTATTTATCTATAGCCTACCTTTTCCTCTGATAAGGCAATTTACAAATTACTAAAACCAGTACAGATTTCAAACATCAATCTTGCATGTGCATTATTAAAAACAATTAAATAATGTATAGAGTTAAAACCATTTAAAATTCAAGCAAAGCCAGAATTTTTTTACTTAAAAAAAATATCAACAAACTGACATATCTGTATCACACTCAGTTCCTCAAAGCCTGGCAGAATAAGAAAGCCTTTGTGGCAGAAGGAGAGCAAGGAAGGGACTCTCTTGGGAAAGTGTTCCAAATCTTGGAGCCATCACCAAGAAGACCCTCTCCTTTGCTTCCACCAAACATGCATGGGAAGATATTGGGATAAGGAGAAAGACCTATGCATATAAGAAAGGATGATGATGATAATAATAATGATTTATTTGTATCCCACCTTATATCCCCATGGGGACTCACAAGAATTTCAGATAAATGAGAGTCCTACATTCTGATTGTCACCTCCATGGAAGTCAAGCTCCTCCTGACCATGTATGTAATTTAATTAGTTATACTGTAACCAACCTTATAGAAATAGATCAGCTTGGAAGAACTGTACAACCCCTGTAGCTATAGAGCAGGGGTTCTCAACCATAGGGTCCCCAGATTTTTTGGCTTTCCACTCCCATAAATCCTAACAGATTGTAAACTTGCTGGGATTTCTGAGAGTTGTTGGCCCAAACAATTGGGGTCCCAACAGGTTGAGAACAACTGCTATAGAGGATACACTCCTGAAATAATAATAATAATAATAATAATAATAATAATAATAATAATAATAATAATATGAAATCCAGCATATCTATCTTGTTTGCTGTGTCATAATAACAACAACAACAACAACAACAACAACAACAATAATAATAATAATAATAATTTATTTTTATACCCCGCCTACATGGGGCCAAGCCTTTTCTTACTTTACCACGAAAGTAAGAAAGCATTCACAAAAACAAGCCCTATTGAACAAGTGACTTCAGATGAAAGTTACTGTACTATCACCCTGCAGGACATAGAAAACTGCTGGGTCTTCCAATGTGACTCTATGGTTATGTCCAGAAGAAACATATCATAGAATCACTCAGAGAACCTAGTAAATATTTAGAGAGAAAATATTTTGTCAGATGTGGATAGGTGAAAATTTGGTTACCAATCCCATGGGGGTGATGATGATAATGCTGTAGTCTATTCTGAACCCTTTTTCATTCAGATGATTACTATCCCATGAGGATGCTGATCTATATATGGTGACAAAAGTGGATAGGGAAGTTCTCCTTCCTTTTCCTACTGCTAGAACGCATGATATTTTGAAAGGAGATGTAGGAGAGATGGAAGTGCAGAGTTATTCTGCAGAACCCACTGCCACAAGCTGTAGTGATGGCTGCTAGACTTGTGCATTTTAGCTAAACCTCGATCTGTTTCTGCTGGGTAGCCACAAAAACGTGTGAGTAGCCAGATAGCTGTCTTTGGTCCATAGCTAAAAAAAACTCCTGGGAAGAATTTCAGCCCAATTTTACATATTGCACCATATACTGGATTGCAAAAGAAAAAAAGAGAAATGCCAAGTAAATCCCACCATCCAGGATTAAGTGGCTATAAAAATGCTCTCAGCACCTTCGTGGTACCATGCGCTCCTCCCTGGGATAAATGGTGGTCAATAGTTCAGCAAACTGCCATGCAGTCTGGTGCTGTGTTCAAACTGTGCTATTTCCAGCGGGTCTCCTGACACCGTATCTAATTTACAAAATGAATATGCTTTAATTTTCTTTCTTCATGCATTGTGCTTTTTCCTCATTTAAAATAGCAACAGCCTCTGGCAGAAAAGGACATCACATTTCTGGGGAAGATAAAGTCCCCCTCTTGCCTCCTCCGTCCGCCTGCCTTCCTCCAGGAGAATGGCATGGGTCAAGGGAGAAAAAAGATGTATGCAAAACAAATCACACCTCACTGACCTTCATATATGTGACATTACAATTTTGCCATTTCCAATCAGGGCTCATCTTCCAATGGACCATGGCAGTAACCATATTTCATGGATTTACATGCTCACGTACAAAATAGGAGGTGAGGGGAATGGAAGGGGGGGGGGGGGGTGAAAATAGCTTTGCATGTGATAACTCTCCAAATGCTTGTATCTCTGTTGTTTGTGTATCCTGGTGCATTGTGTTATAAGGGGCAACATGACAAATTGATGTCTAGAAGCTTGTAGCACACACATTTCTGCTGTCAAGAAAAACAAAATTCAATGGTAAGAGCATCCATTTCCTCCAGATTCTAGTCCTAAATAAAGTTAGATTCTAGATTCATCAGGTCTGGTCTTTTAATTTCTCTGAAAGTTATTTTTGTTAGCTGCTGTCAAGTTGACTTCGATTTATGGAGATCCATGAATAGGAGACCTCCAAGTCACCCTATTTCTTGACCAGGTCTATCCATCAGTAATATAGTCTTCTTTCCATACTGCCTTCTATCTTAGAAGCACCATTGTTTTTATTAGTAAGTCATTAGTAATCTTCTCAAGATTTGTCCAAAGTACAATATCAGTTTAGTCATCTTGACTTCTTGGGTGAATCCAGGCTTTATTCTTTTTAGGACCCATTTATTTGTGTTTTTAGCACATCCATTGAACTTTTCTCCAGCAACACATTTCAATTTCTTTTTCATGTCAGGAGCGACTTGAGAAACTGCAAGTCGCTTCTGGTGTGAGAGAATTGGCCATCTGCAAGGACATTGCCCAGGGGATGCTCTGATTTTTTAATGTTTTTTTACCATCCTTATGGGAAGCTTCTCTCATATCCCTGCATGGAGCTGAAGCTGATAGAGGGAGCTCATCCACGTTCTCCCTGGATTAGATTTGAACCAGCAACCTTCAGGTCAACAATCTAATCTTCAAGTCATCAGTCCTGCTGGCACAATATTTAACCCACTGTGCCATTGGGGCTCCACATTTCAAATGAATTAATTGTCTTCCTTTCCTAGATAAAAAGGCTGCAACTATGCAAGTTTATGTCTTTCAAAAATGACTAATAAATTAGACCTGGTGATACTGAAGGGATGTGCTGAAGGTGATAAGGTTGAGGCGTTTTATATCAAGCTCAGGGGCATCCTTCCCTAGATAACCACAAAGTCACCATGTCCATGTGTATCACATTGGCCAAAAGCCTACCACCATCACAACAGCTCAGAATTTGGTCATGTAGACTCCCTCAGGGCTGATTTGGAGAACTCCTCTCTGGATCAGACTCAGGGTAAATGTCCTGCGTAAATGTACCCTCAATCTCAAAAGTGTTAGAAGACTACTTTCTATATCCTTCTCTCATGTTCATGCAATGAATACAGAAAAGTGCCTTCTTTGGATGACAATTTCCACATTTTTCAGTCTTCTTGGCTTTCAGCTAAAAAGGTCTCCCCAAAGGAATTTTGCCAAGCTCTGCACAGGAACATCTATAAATAAAAATCTAATTAGGATGCGAAATATATTCCAAAATTGGTTGAATTGCTTTAATGTTTCAGGAAATCCTGGTGACACGGATTCTAGATTCATGAGTATTGTTACAGCTCAGGATATATTCCTGAACATGTGCCACATTTGAGAAGGAAATAGCATTTTCTGCACCAAAAATAATATTCTCCTTAGGCATGACCTAATTCCTGACCCTATCTGGAAACCTGACCTGAAATTTTGAGATCTGGTAACCCTAGTTGTATTGGGAGGGGGGGGGGGGAGAGAGAGAGAGAGAGAGAGAGAGAGAGAGAGAGAGAGAGATGCAAAAATTATTGTGCATGTGGGTGCAGCTTCCAAGAGTCAAATATGGTCACATAATCCCAAACAGTCACCCTCTCTTGTTATAATTCATTGCAAATGATCAAGATTTCTGTAGCATTAGCCCCTTGTAGTTCACAAGGCCACAGTTGGGAATACTGTTGGAGTATGGTTGTATTTTGTATGAAATGTAAATCAAGTGTTTACTGCTGATGAGCAGGAGTGTGTATTTTTCAGTGATGAAATAGTTAACAGCAGGCTAGTTTTGACTGACAGCCTGTTGTGATTGCTATGACCTATCAGGCATGACTTCCGGCCTTTGGGGGAACTTCCTCTGGACAGAGGAATGTGTTGTTTATCTTATCTGTTGAGTTCGGCTTGAGCTCTCTCTGGAGATGGACTATGAATGCTATGCTCTGAAGCCGAGAAATGCAAACTGTAAATAGATTATGTAAATAAAGTTAATCAACAGTTGGACTTCATCTGCTGGAGTGTTTGTTTGACCAGTGCTGATTCTCAGCATGGGAATACAGTCTGGAGAAGGAGGTGAGACCGGGATAATGAATTTTTGGAATCCACTCTGCACCCCATCATCCCCTGACAAATACTTGATACAGACATTGCAAAACTATTGTATTTCCTGTAGTTATCGGACCACTTACGGCTTGTCTACACTGAATAAAACAAGCTGTACTCACCTCGTAGGAACTCTGATCCTGGCACATAATATTCATAAAGATATTTTGATGTGCATTTCTTTGGGCTTTAACCTATTTCAAGAAACTTTGCCTTTTACCTCTAGGTTTTAAAAATGAAATCCAGACATTAAGTGCATGATCATCCCTACACAGAGAATTGCTTCATTGTGATGTAAGGGAGGGAAATTAATGGTGGAGGGAAGTGTTTGGCGGGAGGTGGGCATTCTCTCCAGGAGTATTTCTAAAATACTGTGGGAATGTGTAGATACTTGTATATCAGTATAGGTGTACTGGTGCTTAACAGAATATATGTTTCTTTTATTATCAAAGGCTTTTATGGCTGGAATCACTGGGTTGCTGTGAGTCTTTCAAGTTGTATGGCCATGTTTCAGAAGCTTTCTCTCCTGATGTTTCACGTACATCTGTGGCAGGCATCCTCAAACATCAGGAGAGAAAGCTTCTGGAACATGGCCATACAACCTGAAAGACTCACAGCAACCCAATATGTTTATTTGCATGTATGATCAGGAAATGGGGTACAGAACAACAAACTGAGGTGGGTTTGGCAAAGAAAAAATGTTGCCAGTTATGGGAATCTCATTATTATTGTTTGCAATGTATATGGCATCACAGGGTCACTGCAGGGCAAATGCAGACTGGGAAAATGAAATGTCAAGCAGGTGGAGGGGGTTGGGAATTTGTTTGTTTTTTTGGTCATTGTAAACAAGTCTTATGTAAGTCCCCTGAATTCTAGCCAGAATGTTATGAAAAAGAATCAGCTAGAGCTCTTGCCCCATGGCATGCTGTTTTTCCATGTGTTGAGAACATTATAAGTGCCCACAACAGAGAATGTATTATCATATTCGAATATAAAATTTCCTTCTTGCACTCAGTAGTGGTGATGCTACATCACACGATTCTCCTGACTCTGTGTTTCTGCTCTTATGAGGGCTCTTTCCTTTTGCTACCAAGTGTTGAAATGTACCATTTTGTCATGCTATTAACACCTTAAAATGTCATCTCAGAACCTCACGGGGAGTTATGGAGCTCTGGCTCCACAGGTTTTTCTTGCTGACTAGACCGCCGGCATTTGCCCGAATTGGTTTTTAATAAAAGCCTGGAAGAAAAGAAATTGTCTGCCTGCGATGGCATGTTTGGAAGCCTGGAAAGGACTCATGAGGACCGTTGAGCTGTTTAGTGACAGTATTTTCTATGCCCAATAAATTCTGTTGCTTCATAATTGCAACTTGGAGTATGTTGAATTCCCACTTCTGTGCTCTGCTGTGATGCAGCTTTTGCTTATGCAGGCATTGGATTGGTGTCTGGTGGTAAAGTTTGAATCATAGAAGGTTGAATGCTGTGCAAAAATATTGCAAATGCATTATGTGGGCAAATTCATGATAAAGAAGAGTTTGCATCTTTTTATGGCAATAATATAGCATTATTACATCATAAGAAAAAGCATCATGCTGAATCAAATCAAATGTTGATTAAATTTCACAAACACTGCTTAACTATTCTATCTGCTGATTGTGGCACAACAGATAACAAATTGAATTATATAAGTGTTGATCTGAAGCCTGTGTTTTTTCCCCAGTATCTAGTACGTAGTCAAAAAGTATATCTTACATGTTTAATGCAACAACAGAAACAACCGATGGAATTGTTTGCTACTGTCAACAGACCAAAATGTCCAGATTAAGGGAAATAAGAGTCTGATCAGTCTTGGTGGTATCTCAATTGAAGTGTTATGTCTACTTTTGGGCATAGCAAACAGATAAGAATATCAGTGAGATCGAACATGTCCAGAGGTAGGTGACAAATGTGGTAAAAGTCCTGGAAACCACATTTATTAAGAGATGATTGAGGGTCTACCTAGCAAATACTGAAATGTGATGTGATTGCTGTTGTTATATGCCTTAAATTCATTTAAAAGTTTTGGTGACCCTAAGGGGAACCTATCATTGGGTATTCTGAGGCCAAAAGTGTATGATTCACACAGGGTCACCCATGGGTTACCATGGCTGTGTGGGCAATTGAACCCTGGTCTCCAGAATGGTAGAGCAATACTCAAACTACTACACCACACTGTATTTAAATATAAACATTTAAATAGTCAAATTTGATTACCTAAAGGGTGGCTGAACAGGTGTTTTTTGCTGCACTAGAGGATAAGACCACAAACTATGGGTTTAACCATCTTTGATTAAAAAAATGTATACTTTCAAATTGTGAAGTTTTCATAACCTGAAGATAGACAGAAAGTTGTGCTGCACAACCTTGAGATGAAGTTGATTATAGAGTTTCACTGGAGGGCTAGAAATTTATAGCGTTTATCTCTACATGGGCTGCATATACCCTGAATTGGGCTTGACGTTACTTCTGGGCATTCAGATGACACTCAGAGACTTCTAGCTCCTAACACTAGTTAAACTGGGTTTACTCCATGCTATCAGAAGTTGGGAAGTGTTTCAAAGTTTCCCTGAAACTCCAGAACCACACTATACTTCAGGGTAGGGCTGAACAGCTGGACCTGTTCTAATTAGAACTAGCCCAGCTGTTCACTCTGGGGTGCAGAGAAATGGGATCGGCACTTATCATAACCATTGTTTGTTACTTCAGCGGTGGCTACACAGCTCTGGAGAGGGGAATCATACCTCTTCTCTCCCCCCCCCCCCAACTTTTCCTTAGATCACGTGGTTGCCTTTGCAGACATCAGGAAAGATGCCCAGCGACATCCAGGAGTTCTCTACTGCTCCATGGCTGACCTGTGGCAACAAACAATGGGAAATGTGTCTCCATCCAGTGGGGCCAAGCCAGATTTGGCCTGACAGGATCTTTAGAATTCTCTTTCCACTATTGCCATGGTTTGGGAATGGAGAGGTGGAAACCCTGGATGTTCTGCCACCACGCTATCTTAACTACTTAGATGATGAACTGGCTGTGCAGGGAACTGATCAGAGTCTATTTAATTGAATCAAACAAGAATTTATTAACTGACAAGAATTTTAGACTTTCTCTCCTCCTGAGTCTCATTACAAAGTTTTTATGAGGAAAGATAACATCTTTGAAAGATAGGCACGGTTCTGGCCGATCTGAGGCTCTTGAATCTTTATTTCTTCTTATTATCTCTTTCTTGTATGGTGTTCAACAGTCTCTATGATGGTTTCAGTATTTAACTTTGACTGGACTTGAATAAAGATCCGAATGAACTTGAATACAGCTCTGACTGGACTGGATGAGCTATTTTGTAGACCTTCCAACCTTCCTCTCTCCAGTCATGAAAAGGACTGACCTTCCAAGAACCAGAAGTGCCTTCTTTCAAGAACTGATTTAGGCTCCTAGAAAGACCATATTGATCAAATACTTGTTTTTTTATTGACGAAACTTCATATGTAATCTTCTCCTAACCTGAAAAAACCATAAAAATAGGACAGAGCTTGCATATACCATGAGATCTATATGTATGCATTCTCCCCATTCCTTTAATTGACACATTGGACTGCTGAATACCTCCTTAATATGGCCCCATTACCATCTTAATAACACCTTCTAACATTCCTAAAATGCCCAGTGAGATTCAGACATTTTTGTGAGAGAAGGGAGGGAAAAAATCCAGCTAAATTGAGAAGATTACAGCATCACGACATAAATCAGTGACAGACTGTGTGCTATTAGCCTTGATTTTTGTTGACAGTTGGCGGTAGCTTGTTGTGTTTTCTAAGGCCTCCCCCATGCTTTTTTCTTTCCTTTTTAGTTTGATGGTGCTGGGAAATGAGACAAAATTTCACGCAGAAATGCAGCTCTCCGATTTTTTAAAAAAGCAAATCCCCAAATTAGCATTTCCTGCTTTAAAAGGTAGCCATGCACAGTTTCCCACTGAAAGATCTGTGGAGTTGTCACAGACGGGTGCTTTGCTTGTGACACTAATGCTATGACACTTTCTGAAAAAGCCACCTCTCTCTAATATTATATCCATTCTCCTCATCATCTGCATATACACCAGGGCTCATTCCTATGGGAGAAATGCAGAGGGGAGATCACTCACTTATTTACCATATGTGAGTCTTTTGTGATCAACCATGGTAAACCGATAGGTTTGGACTGGAGAAGCAATGGATGGGCTCTACGATGATAAGAAGAAAGGGACGATGGGTAATGAAAGGTTAATCCTTTATGCATACAGTTGAGTTCCTCTTTTTTTAACCATATGCCAGGACTACAAAGAGAATAGTATATTTATAAGGCAGAAACAGACGAGGGCAGAAATAATCTTCCCAGTGTCAGGTGGAGGTGTAGCGACGAGAGGGCAAAATGAAGGTATTAGCTCACCCCAAATAATCATTTTATACACCCCAGTGAAATGCTCTTGTCCCTAAATTCCTTTCAGTAACTTAAAATTTAAGTAAATGTTTAGAAGTAAAGTTTAGGAATCCAAAGAAAAGAGTTAGATAAAGTGACCAAGGGAAAGAGAACACTGCAAATAGAAGAGTTCTAGTTTTGAAAACTTTCCAATGTGTCACTCTTTGCACTACAAGAAATTCGGGAACCGAACCAAAAATTCATCTTATGAGTTGTTGGTTTTGTTATTGTTGCATGCCTTCAAATCATTTCTGATTTGTTGCAAGCCTAAGGACAACCTATCAGAGTGCTGTTTTGGCAAGATTTGTTTAGAGGGGATTTGCCATTGCCTTCCTCTGGGACTAAGAGTGTGTAGCTTACCCAAAGTCATCCAGTGCATTTTGATAGCCAAATGAGAATTCAGTGCCATAGTTCAACCACTATGCCATTAAAATTTCATATGACCGAAGTGTAGAATTCTTACTTGGGGAGAAATGCCCTAATTTTGTCCTCCCCTCCAGAGCTCCATGACTGGTGCCATATAACACCATATATACTGCATTCATCTTGCCTAGTTAATAAAAATATTGTGCTATTTTTAAAAGCCCTTTGGATATGGATTAATGTAAACAAATTTTTGCTCCAGTTTTCATCTGATTTTCATTGGAGATAGATTCATTTATTAATTGTGTTTCGCTTCAATTCTTGTGCTGGCCTCAGAAAGCCATTAGACTATAAAAAGGCTTTATTTACCCCTTCCTTAGGATTGCAAGCAACATTAGACATAATGGCTGTGGGTGTTTTGTTGATATTTGCACACAAAGGGTCACCCAACATTTGTCATATTCCAGAGATGGAGCTGTGTTTATCTATTCTCAAGAAATCAGTTGTGAGTTTATTACAGCCTCATGCTTCTAGAATAAAGCTGGGAACTGTTCCTCCTTAAACATTGAGTTTTAAACATGAGTCCACTGAATGTTTGAACAGCCACCCAAATTCTGCTGAAGGTATGAATTTATGGATTCCAAATCAAAGCAAAGAATCTAAAGAAATTTGAAAGAAATGGGGTTCTACACATGTCCAGTGTGCATGACTGTAGCAAGTTTGGCTTTCTTTCTAATTGAAGTTAGGTGGCAAGTAAGAGCTGCCTTCTTTCAAAAAATATATAAATGATAGGTTTGTATCTGGAATATTTGCGAACAAAGTCCATTTCCTGCTCTCAGTTTCATCATGATCTATTGGATGAGGTTCAAAAGGTCAGACACACAGTTCTAACACCCCTTATGTTCTTGACTTACCCTCATAAAATGTTATTAGTGTCAGTCGTAAAATGGTTGTTGGTCTTATGGCCTTCTTTAATTACTTGCAACAGCTAGTCTGTCTAATGGACAGTCAAGGAACTCTTTTCTCCACCTTTCTAACAGCCAGCATGAATGTTTGAAGAACAAGTAAGGAAGTAACTTGTCACTAAGGACTTTATCACATCAGTCAAAATCTCATTCTTTAAGCAAACATAAACATACTTTTATGGAATAATCACTTTCACACCTGGTTGCAGTTGTGGAAACCTGACACTGTTGATGAGAAGTCTTGGGATCAAGTCTTCCACACAGCCTCATTTTCTATCCATGTTTGCCCAAAAGCATACATGTGTTCGATATGGGGTTTTTTCCCATTCTTTTCTTATTTCTGCTACTGCAATTTTGGCACTCATATGAGACCTTCTTCTGCTTTACAATAGCAGGACTGCAGTAATAGGAAATTATTACACAAGGCAGAAAAATAGCAATATTATATTCATTTGTGGCGTTTCCCCATCAATGAAGAGGGCCACAATGGCTCAATGGATAAAACCCTTGTACTGACTGACCTGAAGGTTGGCAGTTCAAATCCGCGAGATGGGATGAGCTCCCATCTGTCAGCCCTAGCTTCCCATGCGGGGACATGAGAGAAGCCTCCCAGCAGGATGGTAACACATCCGGGCATCCCCTCGGCAATGTCTTTGTAGGCAGCTGATTCTCTCACACCAGAAGCGACTTGCTTAATTCACTTTTGACATAATAAAATAATCAATGAAGAGATGAAACCATTACAATGCAACTATAGACACATCTTGTGATAAGGTCTTTTCAAAGGCATTTTTATCATGTTATAATAAAATAATCATCCTGTGTGACAAATGTCATCTTGTACTGTTGGCTGCTTACTCCCCCAGAACAGAAATCACAAACAATTCTCTTACTAGAGACTCCCTGACATACTTCTGCTGCCCTGAATATTTAATCTTTTTCTACTCTTGCTGAAGTCTGATAAACAAAAGGCATGTTGTGATGTTATTATATCACTTGTTTCTCGCATCTCTGCTCCACATTAAGTATAGTTCCTAGATCTTGGGACTGGATCCTGAGTTTTTGGCCTTAAGGGCAATGAGGAGGAATCTCACATGAGGGTGCTGTGTTGAAAAAATGTATGCATAAATATCCTTCTTATTTGTTAAGCTTGTTTGTTTTTGTAATACAATGGTGCACTCTGCACAATTATGTTTGAAGTTTTATGAATCCTGCTTAATCATGTCGCCAGGGGTTGCCCTTTAGAAGATCAGCCTTAACTTCAGTGGAATTCCAAGAAAGCTCTCCTGAAGAGGTTTGAGGCCTGAAATTTTACTGTCTGCAATAGTTCTAAACTAAAAACCTATCACTGAAACATGGAACATTTCCTTTGTGCAGAGAAAGTTCTCTTTGCAATTTGGAGCACTGTCACCCCAAAAAGTAACTTTTCCAAGCTCCAGGGAGGAATCTGAAATCTACATTATGGATTTTTACAGCAAAACTGAGACTCCACAAGAGTTCTTCTCCGGATGTCTAGATTTGTTTGTGTACCCAAGTAGCGAGTAACCGTGCTCATGCATGTGTGCGTTTCTGCATATGTCCCATCATTATAAATAGTTCTTTTGATTTTTCTTTGCCCCTCCCCACCTTTGCTCCTTTTTTCTGGGGAAAACATCATGTTTATGCAAGTGGACAGGAGACTCTCTTATCTGGGTCACATGTTTGCTGGAGGTCATTGAAAGGGTACAAACTAGAGCATGCCTAATTCTGTGAGTTCAGAAGTTTCTCCCCCTCCTTGCTCACACATTCAACGATGACCATTAAATGAACTCATTAGATTATACAAATCCTGACAAACCAGAAAGTTTCTCTCCCACTGACCCCATCTCAATGCCCTCGTACAACACCCCAAAAACAAAGTCATCAATGAGAAATCAAAGTCTTCCTGGAAGGCACAACTGCACCAGATGAAGCCAGTTTCATGGTTATAAAAAATTATGGCTGACATTACATACTGCAGTAAACAAAAGTTACTGATCTAAAACATCTCTGTATAGTATGACCATCATACCTATAGAGGATGCATCCCTGAATTCACTATGGAAACAGGAAACCATGGATAATAGTCAACCATTTTAAAATTAACAACTTATACCAAATGTTACTATAGAGTCACTCTATGAATTTTCTAGGTCCCCCAGGTCACCTCTATAGCAATTTCAAGCAGATGGATACTATAGAATTACCCATAGGAGTGTGAAGGTTATGTCAGATGTGGGTAAGAGGAATTGTGAGTACTGGTCCCGCTGGTATAAGGGTTTTACTATATTCAGTAATACTGCAAAGTCTTACTACAAGACTATGTAAATGACTCTTCCATCCACTTTGAGAGCCAGCAGCTACACGGGGCAAAAGAGGTCTGTTTGGCCTCCAGTTGGGACACATGAAGGAAGACATTTCCAACTCCTTACCTCCATTAAGGCTACGGCAATCAGGAGCAAAACCCCTATCACAATTCCTGGTGAAAGCCTCACTTGCTGATGAGAGGTACAGTAGAGTCTCACTTATCCAACATAAACGGGCCAGCAGAACGTTGGATAAGCGAATATGTTGGATAATAAAGAGAGATTAAGAAAAAACCTATTAAACATCAAAATAGATTATGATTTTACAAATTAAGTACCAAAACATCATGTTATACAACAAATTTGACAGAAAAAGTAGTTCAATACGCAGTAATGTTATGTTGTAATTATTGTATTTATGAATTTAGCACCAAAATATTATGATAAATTGAAAACATTGACTTAAAAAATGCGCTGGATAATCCAGAACGTTGGATAAGTGAGTGTTGGATACTGTACTGGAAAAAAGTGTATGTATGAATTTTGTGTAGAATATGTCTCTATAGCATTTTCTACTCAGAACATTGTATTTCTCTGCTGCACCAAACACAGCGTCCCAACAAGAGTCAAAGAACATGAAAGGCACTGCAGACTAATTCAACCAGAGAAATCAGCCATAGCAGAGCACTTGATGAGCCAGCCTGGACACAATATATTATTTGAGAACACAGAAATGCTGGACCACTCCAACAACTATCATGTCAGACTACACAGTGAAGCCATTGAAATCCACAAGCATGTGGACAACTTAAACAGAAAGGAAGAAACCATGAAAATGAACAAAATCTGGCTACCAGTATTAAAAAAACTCTAAAATCAAAATAGTAGATGGGAACCAACACTCTGAGGGCAGAGGACAGCTAATGACTGAACAAAGGATGCCCCCCAGGCAAGAGACAAAACCTTTCCAATGCTAATTAGTAGGCTTGCTCAAATAATTCGATTTCCCCGTTACCCGTTATTAATTCGTTATTTTTGTTTGTTTTGAAGCAATATATGACCTTGATTGTCCACACGTCTGGATATTGCGGTTTCGAATCGCGAGAGGCCGTTTTTCGTTATGTCGTCGTTTTTTTCGTTAGGAAAAAACAGCTTTTGCAAATCACCCAAACTCCCACCATTCAGGCCCTTTCCACATATTCTCCACATTGTGTGTATGTGTATGTATATTATATATACATGAGCCCCGATGGCGAAGTGTGTTAAAGCACTGAGCTGCTGAACTTGCAGACCGAAAGGTCCCAGGTTCAAATCCCGGGAGCAGAGTGAGTGCCCGCTGTTAGCTCCAGCTTCTGCCAACCTAGCAGCTTGAAAACATGCCAATGTGAGTAGATCAATAGGTACCGCTCTGGCGGGAAGGTAATGGCACTCCATGTAGTCATGCCGGCCACATGACCTTGGAGGTGTCTATGGACAACACTGGCTCTTGGGCTTAGAAATGGAGATGAGCACCAACCCCCAGAGTCAGACATGACTGAACTTAACGTCAAGGGATACCTTTACCTTTACCTATACACACACACACAGACACACACACACATTATGCAGGGACTATATATATATTATATATATACACAGTATATATCACACACACACCAATTTAACAAAGTTTCAGCCACAAAAACAAAGTTTCTGAAGTAGAACAATGACTTTCACAGTAAAGACAACCCAATTTAACAGGAAATAAGACTTTCAAACCAGGAACAGATTTCTGCAATTATTAAAAAATGGTTTATTATAAAAGCTATGAAAATTCGCCAAAAATCAGAGGATAAGGAAAACGTTCCAAATTTTGGTGAGCTATCAGTGTTAAATGTGTTCTACCACTGTACCAAGTTTGAAGAAGATCACTCAAAAAATGAGGGTGGGAGAGTCCTGTAAAGTCCTCTCCCTCTGTGCTGTTTTTGGGAATTGCGCATGCGCGTCTGCCATTAACGAATTAATTTAGAAAATAACGAATTTTCGTTAATTTCGAAATTTTTGGGGGGCAAAATTTGGAAATACCTTCAAAAACGAAACGCTGCCCCCCTCTACTTTTGCAACGAGTTTAGAATCAAATTTTTCGTGGATCGATCAAGCCTACTAATTAGGGTGATTAACTGAAACATTAATGCTGGCTTCCCAGTGACAAAGGACTCTTGCCACACCCTGGACTCTCCGCAGATATATATATTTCCCTTTCCTAGTTTATCCATGCCTCACAACCCCTGAGGATGCCTGCCATAGACGTGGGTGAAACGTCAGGAGAGAATACTTCTGGAACATGGTCACACAGCCCGAAAGACATACAACAACCCTGTTGTTAAACTGTATTAATTCTACAGTGTACATGTGTCCGCAATTTCACGAGTGTTGGGACACTCCACAGGACCTCCTTTGAAGACTACAAATTTCTGGCAAGTTCATATGGGAAGAGGTGTTCTTCAGGTAACCAGACCTCAACTGTTTTGGGATTCATAGGTCAAAATCAGCACCAATGACTCAATTATGGCTCTATAAGATATCAATGTATGTCACGATCCCCTTAATCTCTGTGCAAGTTTGGTGTCAGAAGATGTTAATAGGAAATAACCACATGATTTCTGTGAGTTTTCCAGGCAGTATGGCCATGTTCCAGAAGCATTATCTCCTGATGTTTCATCCACAACTATGGAAGGCAACCACAGAGGTTGAGGGATTCAAATGATTTTCCCAAAGCTTAGCTTTGATAGTAAGAGCTTTACGCAAGCATGTGCTGGTATGTGGGATTTGCCTTTGATTTGACTGACCACTGGAATGAACCACATGAGCACTTCTCTGAATTTCAGTTCTGTTTCCAAGGCTTATTCTGTCCTCAACTTTGGAAGAATGTCTAGTAGAATGATAGATGTGGTTGGCTACTTAATGATGCCACACAGTGAACGGCATAAAAGGGTTTATTGTCAGCCTTCTTGTCTGAAACTTTAGATCTGATTTCCTGAATACCCAAGCATGAACCCATTCTCACAGTGAGCTTTTTTTTTCATGGTCACGGGAGGCTAACTTCTCACAAGTTTCTACAAAAGCAAAATGCATGACTTGTCAATGACATCTTTATTGATGGCATAACAGAACAAACTCCCCTGCTTACCTGCCTAGCTGAGTAAGGGCAGCTAATACCCCAGAGGACAGGATCAGGGTTCAAAATGCCCTGAATAGAAAAAAGAGCTGGACCTAAACTAACCAGTATTACACATAAGTAGAACAAATAGTGAAGTGCACAGATCTAGGATGGGTGACACCTGGCTTGACAACATGACACGTGAAAGGTGTCTAGGATTATTACTATATCATAAGTTGAACATGAGTCAACAGTGTGATGCAGCAAAAGAACCAGTGCAATTCTTGGCTGCAACGATGGGAGTATAGAATCTAGATTGAGAGAAGTCATAGTCCCACTCTATTCTACTTTCATCGGACGTCACCTGAAATACTGTGAACAGTTTTAATTACAGTAGAGTCTCACTTATCCAACATAAACGGGCCGGCAGACCATTGGATAAGCAAATATGTTGGATAATAAGGAGGGATTAAGGAAAAGTCTATTAAGCATCAAATTAAGTTATGATTTCACAAATTAAGCACCCAAACATCATGTTATACAACAAATTTGGCAGAAAAAGTAGTTCAATACGAAATAATGCTATGTAGTAATTACTGTATTTACGAATTTAGCACCAAAATATCACGATTTATTGAAAACATTGACTACAAAAATGCATTGGATAATCCAGAATGTTGGATAAGCGAGTGTTGGATAAATGAGACTCTACTGTACCACAATTCATGAAGATTATTGAACAGCTAGAATGCAGCCAGAGAAGTGTGACCAAAATGGTAAATGGTCAGGAAGCCAAGCCCTATGAAGAACACCTTAGGGACCTGAGTATGTTTCGCCTAGAGAAGACAAGATTAATAGATAACATGATAGTCATGTTTAAATATTTGAAAATATGTCATATTGAGGAGGAAGCCAGCTTGGATTCAAACTCCAGGAAAAGAAATTCCTCCTGAATATTAAGAAGAACCTCCTGACAGAAAGAGCTGTTTGACAATGCAATATGCTGCCTTGAAGTTTGGTGGAGTCTCCTTCTCTGGAGATTTTTAAACAGAGATTGGATGGCAATCCACTTTTCATGGTGTATTCCTGCATGGCAGAATTGGGTTGAAATTGATGGCCCTTGTGGTCTGTTATAGCTAAAGTTCTAGGATTCTATGAGTATGGCTGAAGCAAATAAGGTGGGTGAAATATGGTGGAATCCCACACTTTCTTGAATCAATTCTGAAACTGTATCTCCTCTTTTCCATGGGTATAAAACAGAGCCTGGGGGATTAAACCGTCCTATTTCCTTTCAGTCTGCATACACTGGGACATTTTCATCATTATGCAAGCTGACTTCTATTCATGAAAGACAGTTTTATAGCGTGGGGAAGAACCTCAGTCAGAAAGTTATTCCTCAAGTTTAGTTGGAATCTCTTTTCTTACATTCTGAATCGATCAGTTCCGGTCCTATCCTCTTGAGCAGCAGAAAATAAATGCACTCCATCTTGCACATGACAGCCTTTCAGATAAATATGCAAATAGTAATAAAGCAGGTTATAGCATCCCTTCCCTGGCTTATCTTATCCAGATTAAACATACCTATGTCCCTCAACCATTCATCACAGGGCTTGTCTTCCTGAGCTTTACCATCCTGGTCACCCTTCTCTGAACATGTTACAGCTTGTCCATATCTCTCTTGAATTGTGGTCCCAGAACCAGACACAGTGATTTGTCAGGTGAGGTCTGACCAAAGCAAAATAGAGTGGGACGAGGACTTCCATTAGCCATTTCCTGAACCTGAGAGTCATCAACTTACAGAGCTTCTATCTTATTAAGATTTAATTTTAGCTCTCACTGAGTCCTTCATAGCATCCAGACCATTGTCAAGGACCTTCACAGCCTCATCCAACACTGACAAGCAGAAATAGAATTGGGTGTCATAAATCACTGATGTCACCCAACCTCCAAGTTTTTGGCTGTTTCACACATATGTTCATTAGCATGGGAAAGAACACAGAGTCCTATGCCCAACATAATGGGCAATGCTATGCTCTAGAACTTACCAAACTAATAATAATCACTGTGTTTTTCATTGGACGTTCTATCTACTTAAACTACCTTTAACTGATAGCCTGGTTTTCCAAATCGTGACTATCTCTACACCTGAAATTTAGCATTTTCCTTTCCCCTATTCAACACCTTCATGCGAGTCTATAAATAGTGACTCAGTGTTGTTCGTTGTATAAAACAATCTGCGCTTTTACAACTCATCATGAACTTCTATGTAATTTATTTTTTATTGAAGAATTCCAATTAATGGCTTCCTGGTGATTTTAAAGCCTCAAATTATCAGTCTCTGAAAACAAAGCAGAGAACATAATTATCATAAACTGAGAATTTTTCATTTTGAAGCTTATCTGTTTGTGCTAAGTATCTTGTCTATAAGTAATTAGTACCTTTATTTTTCAGTGAAAAAATAATAATGCCCATTCTGCACTGCACTTTCAAAACACATTTTTAACTGCAAGATATTTTGCATTATTATTTTTATATATAATGTACCACCTTGGACTCGTGAAGTGTTTCATCTAATGATGATGGGAAGAAAATACATCTGTTTTTCAGAATAAATTAAGGCATGCATTTCCTTCCCCACTACCACCTTTCTAAATTTACCATTTTTGTCTGTTTTCCCTTTAGAATACAAACCTTTCAGATGCATCAACTGATTAGTTACTTATGTTACCATCTAAACCCCAAAGTCTGTTACACTGCCTTTTAAAGAAATGTTGCTGCCACAGACAAAACCAAAGTCAATAAAATGTAAGCAAATTAAAATAATATAGTAGAAAGGTATTGCATCTGGCAGAAATACTTTCCTTTTGTTTTTGTTTTTTTAAGTAATTTGCAGAGAGTCCATTTCTGTGGGGCTGTGTAGCTTGGATTCATCTTGATTTGATGGGACGATCAGTAGTCAGTGGCATCAGTAGGGATGGTGTCACTCAGTGTCACCCTCAGGTAGGCAGCCACTCCATGGCTCCAGTAAAAGGGAGCTGCTGGCAGAGGAAGGGACCCAGTTTTATTGTTGTCCCCTCCTGTCCCTTGAGCAAAAGCAGGGACAAGAGGAGGCCTGGACCAAGGCTTTCGGGTCCCACCCTCGGTCTTGCAAAAGTGGGAAGAGAGGGGCACAAAAGAGGAGGAAGGGGATGGTGCCACTGCCCTTGCAGGAGTTCAATCTGAGCTGATGCCCTGACACCCCCCCCCCCCCCACACACACACACACAAGTGCTGAATTCCCCCTTCCACACATATCAAAGTCTTGGCCCCCAAATACCAGGAGAGCATACATTAATAGGAAAACACAAGAGAATTGAAATATCCATTCCAGGGTTGTGAGCTGGTAGCCAGAAATGTCCAGAGTACTAGGTTGAACCAAAGTTCAAAGCCAATGTCCAAGTTAAGTCCTGAACTGATGTTGCAGCCTGCAACCAGGGCCGGGCTGTGGTGCTGCTGGCTAGTAACCAGCTGCAATAAATTACTACTGACCGAGAGGTTATAAGTTCGAAGCCCGGGTCGGGTTAAGCCCCTGACCATTAAATAGCCCAGCTTGCTGTTGACCTATGCAGCCCCGAAAGACAGTTGCATCTGTCAAGTAGGGAAATTTAGGTACACTTTATGCGGGAGGCTAATTTAACTAATTTAAAGGTAAAGGTTTTCCCCTAACGTTAAGTCCAGTCATGTCTGACTCTGGGGGTTGGTGCTCATCTCCATGTCTAAGCCAAAGAGCTGGCGTTGTCCGTAGACATCCCCAAGGTCATGTGGCTGGCATGACTGCATGGAGCGCCGTTACCTTCTCGCCGGAGCGGTACCTATTGATCTACTCACACTGGCATGTTTTCGAACTGCTAGGTTGGCAGGAGCTGGAGCTAACAGCGGCTGCTCCCGCCGCTCCCGGGGTTTGAACCTGGGACCTTTCGGTCTACAGCTCAGTGCTTTAACACACTTCGCCACCAGGGCTCCATAATTTACAACACCATAATTTACAACATAATTTACAACACCATAAAACTGCCAGCAACTCGGAAGGAATGAGGAAGTACAGCCACTAGTGGACGGTGAAGCAACAGCTCTCCCTGTGGCCAGAATCGTGAAGCTGGAAAAATGTTAAATGCCTCTGTGTCTGTCTATACTATATGTTGTTTGTCCGATGGCATTGAATGTTTGCCATATATATGTTCATTGTAATCTGCCCAGAGTCTCCTTCAGGGTGAGAAGGGCAGAATATAAATACTGTAAATAAAGAAATAAATAAACATTCTTCAATCCCTTAAATCCTATGTTCACAGGTCTCTTCTCAGCTAACCTCAATGACCTGCACAGCTGAGGCTTTTCTTATAAGTTCATGAAAGCTGGAACAGTTAACTCTTCCTCAGCCTACTCAGAAGAAGTCTCTTGATTTTGGTAAGCAGGCTCAATAGCAGCTCCTTCCATGGATGATGCTTCAGAGCCTATCTCAGTGGTTCCCAACTTGTAGGCCCCCAGATGGTTTGGCCTTCAACTCTCAGAAATCCTAACAGCTAGTAAACTGGCCGGGATTCATAGGAGTTGAGGCCAAAACACCTGGGGACCCACAGGTTGGGAACCATTGGCTTAACTGAAGGAGCTGCTGTGCACTGCTGGGCTCCAGCTCTACTGCTGAGCCTTCCACCAGCATTCCCTCATCCATACCTTCCAAGCTGTTCACAACACCACCGGCCACAGTTGGAATGCATAACCCTAGGGTGGGAGGGGGCAGCAGAAGGGAAAGTCACAGTAGGCAGGGAGGGGAACTCACTATGTGTCCTCCACTCCTGCCCACCTTGCCATCCTTCATCCTGGTGCAACAATCAGGTACACTACCATATACCTTGTTCTCCCTTACCTCTGCCTGCCTTGCTCCACACTTCATTCTGGGTAAGGGAAGGAATCCATGGCTGCCACTGTCACCTTCTTTTTCTGGCCTGATCAGCAGCCCTGCCAGATGAGAAGGGACCGCTTGGTAGCAACAGCATCTCACCCTCACCAGCAGTGGCAGTGGACAAACAGACAGTGTGGTGAAGATGCCGGGGGTTCTTGAGATGGATGGTGAGTGCCAGTCCTCTCTGATGGTATCACCCAATACAGTCTTCCCCACCTATCTCTGACAGTGATAGATGTCAATCAGAGCTTGGAAAAGTTACATGTTAGACTTTCTTTCCCAAAATTCCCCAGTGCTGACTGAATAATTCTGGAAACTGTGGTCTCAGAAGTATGTCACATTGACAAGTTGACAAGCTTGTTTTCTGCTCTGTCGGGGCCTCTGGTGGCACAGTGTGTTAAAGTGCTGAGCTGCTGAACTTGCGGACCGAAAGATCCCAGGTTCAAATACCGGGAGTGGAATGAGCGCCCGATATTAGCTCCAGCTCCTGCCAACCTAGCAGTTCGAAAACATGCAAATGGGAGTAGATCAATAGTTACCACTCCAGTGGGAAGGCAACGGTGCTCAATGCAGTCATGCCAGCCACATGACCTTGGAGATGTCTATGGACAACACCGGCTCTTCGGCTTAGAAATGGAGATCAGCACCAACCCCCAGAGTCAGACATGACTGGACTTAACGTCAGGGGAAAACCTTTACTTAGAGACAAGGACACAATGGAGAAACAGATTCAAATTTCAGGAAAAGAGATTCCACCTAAACAATAGGGGGAGGGAAACATCCTGATAGTAAGAATTATTTGGCAGAGGAATTTGCTGCCTCGGAGTATGGTGGAGTTTCCTTCTCTGAAGATTTTTTTAAACAGAGGCTGGATAGCCATCTGTCTGGAGTGCTTTGAGTGTGTGTTACTGCATGACAGGGATTTGAACTGGATGCCCCTTAAGGTCTCTTCCAACTCTATGATTCTAATTTATCCCCTGGCTCAGACCAGTGACTGAGTAATTCCATAGTAACAGAATAGGAACTTTCATCAAACATGACTGGTGAGATGTATTTGGCTTAATCATAAGTTGTGCCAGTTTGTCTTATGAGCCATATAATTCATCCAAGTTTCAGTGCACGATGAGCTCTTTTGGATAGTTGGTACTTTTCCTTCCTCTTTTGCCTTCCTCCAGACTATACAAATGCCTAACATTTCAAAGCAGGCAACCTGTTTATTGCACTCACTTCCTTCCCTCTGCTTTTAAATTATATTGCTGTCTCAGTTTTGAGTTGGAAATTCTTCCACCTAGATGTCTGGCTTTTCTTTCTTTTTTTCATCACAGCACAGGGATGCTTTTAACTTTTCCTTGCTCTAAATTTCTTCATGAATTTAGCAATCTAAAATTATTTTGTCAAGATGGATTAGAGAATAATACTGAAGCTTCTATGACCAAAATTATCCAGAATCCACACATTCTTCCACTGTTGATATCTAGAATACCAGCATTCTTCTACCACGGATGTCACCAGTTTTCTAGTATTGGTGTCAAGAATCCCAGCATTCTTCCAATGTTGATGTCCACCATCTGAGCATTTCTCCCCGCTGGGGAGATGGTGGCGGGGTATAAATAAAGTTTTATTATTATTATTATTATTATTATTATTATTATTATTATTATTATTATTCTCCAAGAACCCCACCATTCTTGTGCCATTGATATCCAGAATCCGAATTTTCTATTATTGATCTCAAGGATTTTAGCATTCTTCTATTATTAGTGTCCAAGATCCCATCTTTCTTTTACCACTGATGTCCAGAATCCCAGTTTTCTATGATTGATATCAAGGATTACAGCATTCTATGCCCATATTTTGATTTTGTGATGTTGATTGATGTATTTTATGATGCTTTTACTTCTTCTTTTAATTGTTTTTTGTTATATGTTTTAATTTTGTACTTTGAATTCTCTGTTTTATTTCAGGCTAGGTCCTCATGTAAGCTGCCCTGAGTCCCTTTGGGAAGATGGAGGTATGTTATAAGGTTGTTGTTGTTGTTGTTGTTGTTGTTGTTATTGTCATGTCCAATATCCCATCTTTCTTCTACCACTGATGTTCAGAATCCTGACAGTTATCTATATTGATTTTCAGGCATCCAGTATTGTTCAGCCATTGACATCAGAAGATGTCTACTTTTGATATCCAGGATCCCAGCATTCTTCTACCATTGAAGTCCAGAATCCCAACAATTTTCTAATATTGATAGCCAGGATTGCAGGATTCTCCCACTGCTGATATGTAGAATTTGAGCCTTCATTTACTATTACTGTTCAGAACTCCAGCATTCTTTCACCACTGATGTCCAGAATCCTGGCAGTTTCCCATTATTGATTTCCAGAATGCCAGCATTCTTCCAACAGTAATGTCTAGAATTCCTACATCTTCCTCAATTGATTACTACAATCTCAACATTCATCCTCCAGTAAAGTGCAGAATTACTGTTATATCCAAAACCCTGCCACTCTTCCACCACTGATATCCAGAATTTGCAATTATCACTAAACATGAGTACTCTGTTCTGGGTGTATCTTTCATTCATTTGCTTTTGTGCCTTTTTTCAATTAGCTAAACCATGTGCAGAACCAACTGAGTAGAATAATGCAGTGGGCAACTTGCCATTGGCATTTTGTTTTCTTTTGTTTATGACATGTGGTTGGTATATGGAAGCACATCCATATTTTAGCTAATGAGGAAGAAAAGAAAGGGACATGCTGTGGATTAGATTTTGCAATATTGGGTTTTAAAAGGTGCACTTAACCACTACACTGCAGTTCAAACCTGGTCATTCATTTATTCACCCTTGTCAGCTTCCTCCAACTCTCTAGTTTCATGATGTAATAATGGGGTGTTATTTGTTTATTGATGTATTAACACTACTTTTTTAAAAAAAAAAACTGGAGTTTTACAGATATACCACAAATCAGTATTATAAGAAATGAATTCAATAACAATGACTATTCCAGAAGAACAAGACAGTTTATACCAAAGTTTCATGTGCTACAGGTTCCAGTCCCAGACACTCATCTGCACTACAGTTGTATCAGTTTGATACAGTGGCCATTTGGACTGGGAATTTAAACTAGTCACATTCTTTCCCAGTCAAAATTATGGTGGCTGGGAGGTATTGGATACCACCTTGTGCAATACTGGGAAATGTAATTCTGCTAGTTCAATCTCTGCATGCCCTAGTGTAAAACTATAATGAGGACTTTGGCCTGTGGGCTTCTAAGGCCATCTCTATACTCAAGACTTAATCTAGGACTAGTCTGGATCAACCATGATGGCGACCACAGACACTGGGCCAAAATCTCTAATGTTGCTTTCTAGACAGTTCAGACAGGTCAGGACCACATCAGCCCACTGGACCAACCCTTTTGTTGCATTTGGACCTCAGCAGATATGACTGCAAAGGCCATGTACTTGGAGGGAGCTCCATGACTGATTAGCACAGACGAAGAGTGATGGTGGCAGTCTCCATGTTGACAATGGATTTGGACAAAATTCACCCAATATGACTATTCAGATAGCCATGAAACCCTAGGATTTTCTAGAGTTTCCTGCATTCTGGAATATCACCCAACTTTGCTTAGTGTGGAGCAAAGTTGAGTTGTGAGCAAAAAAAACTTCCAAATATTTACCAGAGGTCTCCATGCATTGTGAAAACTGCCAGCACTGGATTTGGGGGGCATATGTTTATTTTACTACTCTAGACAAACTCTAAGAGTTAGAGTCCAGCAAAATAACTTTTAAAAGGTCTGTTCTGAGGATAGTTTAAGGAAAGCTTTAATGCACACAATGGCTTGGGTTCCTAGTTTATTTAAAGGGCATGCAAAATAAAGGGGAATAGAAATATATCAAGAGTAATGGTCTAGAAGTCAGACAGGAAATCTGCAAATATAAGCAGAGAGCAGGTGGAACATGGGGAAGAACCGTTCCCCACATAGAAGAATAAGAATTACAAATCAGAACAAGACAAAAATCATTTCCACCTTAAGCTGGAGCATTTTGTGCCAAAACATCTGAGCTGCAGCAGCCAAACGAACCCCTGTTTTCAAGAACCTATAAAATAAATGAAATGTTAATGAAAAGAACACACAAAACAGTCTTCATTTACAGTCCAGCTTTATGGTTGCTCTGGGAAAATAAAAATTGTTAAGAAATCTCTACTACAAGACAGAATTGTTCTTTCAGGACTGCTCCATGAAGACATTGAGAGATTTCCAGCTGGTTTATAAATGCTGGCCATGATCCCAAAGACTTGAATCTAGGGGCAAACCAAGACGTTTACTCAGAACGTGAAAAAGCAACCTTGGGGGGTCATTACTTCCCAAAATTCTATGACAAGCACTGTCATTTGGGGTCTTCTGAGAATCATAGTCCCTAAGTAAATTTTCCAAGTTGTAGATTTACCAAGCAAATTTGGGAGAGGGATTCCCTGGCAGGAATGCCCAGAATTTGCCATGCTGTATGCCTGGAAAATATCACAAAATGTTTCATTTGCAAGAGATGTTAAGTATGACCCCCATCCAGTGCATGAGTGCAGAGATTGGTGGGGGGGGGGGGCATGAACCAATTATCTCTCCCCCCCATTAACTCCTCAGGACTGCGCCCCTCCCCCAAATAAGCACATATATATACAATAGAGTCTCACTTATCCAACATAAACGGGCCGGCAGAACGTTGGATAAGCGAATATGTTGGATAATAAGGAGGGATTAAGGAAAGGCCTATTAAACATCAAATTAGGTTATGATTTTACAAATTAAGCACCAAAACATCATGTTATACAACAAATTTGACAGAAAAAGTAGTTCAATACGCAGTAATGCTATGTAGTAATTACTGTATTTACGAATTTAGCACCAAAGTATCACGATGTATTGAAAACATTGACTAAAAAAATGCATTGGATAATCCAGAACGTTGGATAAGTGAGTCTTGGATAAGTGAGACTCTACAGTACCTCCAAAATATTATGGGACTTGGATGTCGGTATCCACAGGGAGTTCTTGAACCAAACCTCTGGGCCCACTGTATTTAATTGTCCTATGCAGAACTTTACTGTACAACATCCCTGACAAGTGGCCACTTGTGTGTTTTTTTTTTTTTTGGTTAACATTTAATTGCAATCTCCTTCCTTGCAATTTCCATATGCTAACTGTAGTCCTGCTCTCTTTCATAGCCCTGCACGTACTGGAGGACAGCTATTATGTCTCTCCTAATCTTTTCTTCTCCAAGTTATGCACAGCTTCTTTCCGTTTCTTTCCAAAGAAGGCTGAGATCCCATGCAGTGATGCATGGGATGAGTTCTACATGCATTTGTGAGGCTCACCATGGCTGAATCTAAGCTGACCAATACTCCAGGCCTGATCAAATGTGTTATATACTGGATTGACCCCGGGTATGGGCTGCAAAGGAAGCCCATAGTTGGGGGATGGTCCAAATTCTGGGCCAGAATTCAGATTCTTCCCCAACGTGGAGCAAGATTGCATAAAGGTGACCTTGCCCTATGTTGCTCCGGATCAGCCCCGTGCAGCATTAAACCACTATGGAGCTGATCTGCCTTTATATGACCCAAGTGACCCATGTAGATGTGGTCTGCCTTTGTTCCCATGGTCAGATACAAACTAAAACAAATTCAATCTAAATAGGGCCCTCCAGATGTCTCAGCCAATTATGTCATCAATCTGCATCTGGCTATGTGAAATGTGGGTAGATGGAAGTGAAGGTACCAGTGGATATGGAGGTCATGAATTATTTCATAGATGCTGGACTTTCAATCTTTGGAAGTATTTGAACAGAGGCTCAACAGACATCTTTCAGAAATTCTTAGGTTGTATATTCCTGCAGAGGAGCCCCTGGTGGCACAGTGTGTTAAAGCACTGAGCTGCTGAACTTGTGGACTGAAAAGGCCCCAGGTTCAAATCCCGGGAGCGGAATGAGTGCCCAGCTCCTGCCAACCTAGCAGTTCGAAAACATGCAAAGGTGAGTAGATCAATAGGTACCGCTCCGGCGGGAAGGTAACGGCGCTCCATGCAGTCATGCCGGCCACATGACCTTGGAGGTGTCTATGGACAACGCCGGCTCTTCGGATTAGAAATGGAGATGAGCACCAACCCCCAGAGTCAGACACGACTGGACTTAATGTCAGGGGAAGACCTTTACCTTTTTATATTCCTGCAGGGCCATGGGTTGAACAAGAGAGCCCATGCGGTCTCTTCCAACTCTATATTTTGATGATTCTTTAGTACATCTTTCAGCAAATTGGCATTTGTAGGAATAAAAAAGAAGCTAGTGAAGAATGATGATACATTAATTGGAGAAGATCCTTCAGGAATGTGTAACACAACAGAGGGAAAACAATGGGATTTGCAAAGTGCTATGAAGGCTGAGTGTGTCACGCATGTTGGAATGTTTGACCTGGAAAACATTTGTACACAACCTTGGTGCTAAATGCTTTGGAAGGACTTCTTTGTAAATTCTTCAACTGACTTATAAGACATGAACAAAACTTCGTCAAGTATTGCAGGATGTTGGTATTGTAGAATGTTATGTAAAGGATTGTTGTCGTTACATCCTGTTTCCCAGAATTAGCAGCATTTTTAGAAACCCCCCCCCCTCCCCCAATAATGCATGTGCAGAAGACTAAACATGAGATATTTTCCAGATTTCCAACTTATGCCCTAGAGCTGTCAAACATGCCCTTCAGGTCAAAAAGTATGTGTAGCCACCCAGAGTACTTTACTATGTCTAACAATCAGAGTTCTACTTCATGTATTTTTCTTTGCACTTGAATTGCTCTGCCTTTCTTGTGTGACATGACTGAGTTCTTCTGTGCCAGGAGGCAAAGGTCCCAGGCTCGCCAGGATACCCGTAAAGCATTCTGTGCAGCTGGCATTTGCTTAATGCTCTGGCCCACCTGGAGATTTGCTTGTGCTGTTAGGAAATCAATTTCTGAGCACATTACAACTCTGTGGTTGATGGGTACATTACAGAATGGATCCTAAGAGGGGGGCAGTGCATCTTCCCTAAAGTTCTGTAAGCTGAATAAGTGTGTGCATATACATTCAAGTGTGCATCTACGTATGGAATGGGGATTTGTATAGCATGGCTTTATTTATTTATTTATTTATTTATTTATTTATTTATTACTAGCTGTGCCCGGCCACGCGTTGCTGTTGCGAAGTATGGTGGTATGGGAAATAAAGTATTGAGGAATTGGTGGTAGTTAAGGTAAAGGGTAAAGGTTTTCCCCTGACATTAAGTCCATTATAAATGGGTTATATAGCTGTGTGGAAGGGCCTTGAGTCTACACTGCCATATAATCTAGTTAAAATCTGATAATCTGTATTTTATAGGCAGTGTGGAAGTGGCCTAAGTGAGGCCTAAGTCTGCCTGTCCCCTGGGCTGAGTGGGTTGCTAGGAGGCCAAGTAGGCGGAGCTTAGCCTTCTAACTGGCAGCAATTGGATAAAAACAATTATTCCTCTCCCTCTAATTAGGACTTTATTTTTCTTTTCTTTTTGTTGTATCAACCTAGAGGCGTGGATGATTGGTTGTGTTATCAAATTTCGAGGTTGCGGGGCCTGTAGTTTTGTGGTTTTGTCGGTCGCCAGGATTCCATCACTCTTTTATATATATAGATTCAGACTTATATGCCGCCACTCCCCTGGGGCTCGGGGCGGCTTACAAAATCATGTGCTTGCTTTATACATTATGACATTATCTGCATAACTAATGTTCAATGTCATTTATCCATGGTTTCACGTATTCATTTAGGACAGTGGTTCTCAACCTGTGGGTCCCCTGATGTTTTGACCTTCAACTTCCAGAAATCCTAACAGCAGGTAAACTGGCTGGGATTTCTGGGAATTGTAGGCTGAAACATCTGGGGACCCACAGGTTAAGAACCATTGACTTAGGGCCTCCTGTATGAGGTACAGCCAATTCTTGGTATCTTTGTTGTTCATCCTAATGAAAATAATAGAGTTTGTTGTTATCCTTCATTTCATGTATCCATATGATGTCTGGGAACAATTTCCCTATTAATATAGTGGGTTGTATTTTAGTTTGTGTGTATAAATATAATACCTCACATATGCACATTATGGTCAGAGTCTCTATATAACAAACACATACTACATGTTTTCTTTTGGATGAGATATAAGTGCCTACCCTTTTTTCCCCTTCCCGAGGCAGCCATCAAGACAAGACGTGAGAAATATTGCTGCTGTCACTTACTGATAGAGGGGGAAGCAAATCAGGTGATGAAATTTATTTATTTATTTATTTATTTATTTACAGTATTTATATTCCACCCTTCTCACCCCAAAAGGGACTCAGGGTGGATCACAATGCACATATACATGGCAAACATTCAATGGCGGTTTTTTTTAGACATACAACACAGACAGACAGACAGAAGTAATTCAACATTTTCCAACTTCGGTTTTTGGAGGTTATGCTCAATTCTGGCCACAGGAGGAGTTGTCACTTCATTCACTCTGACGCCAAGTCCTTTTGGGTCATAGTATTTCCTCCTCGCTCTTTGATTGCTGTCAGTTTTTTATGGTGTCGTAAATTAAATAAACCTCCCCGAATAAGCGGTCCCTAATTTATCTACTCACAGCTGCAGCTTTTTTCAAACTGCTTAGGTGGACAGTAAGCTAGGCTACTGGCAGTTGGGTGCTCAGTCCGACTCGGGCTTCAAACTTGCCACCTTCCAGTCGAGAGTGATTTATTACAGCTGGTGATTAACCAGCTCGTCTCAGATGCAAAGGGAAGAAAAACAAAGACATGCTCCATCTGGGAGAAGACCTTGCAAAAATTAGAGTTACTCCAGAACTGCAAGCTCTATCTCAACCAATTTGTTTCCGATAATTTATTCACACTGTCTTTTACGTTACCTTTCCGCCAATTTTACACTGCAATAGCAGCAATAGCCAACATAGTGGATGTGACAAATTTTTGATGTCATGGGTTTTTGATCAACATTTTCAATGTGAAGACAAAGTAATTCACCAAAAGTGACATCAAAAGCATGTGCTTGCTTTTAAAGTTTACACTTTAATTTCTCCTAAACTATCAAATTTCTTTTGAATAACCAAGTACCAGACAAATGGTATTCTTGTGTAGTTTCACTGCTTTCTTGCTTTTCCCCCTTTCAGAGTTCTCCCTTGCATCCGCCTTCTTGCTCCTCCCATGTATTAAAGGAAGAATGACATGATCCATCTCTTTATTTATGCATTTATTTATTTATTTATTTATTTATTTATTTATTTATTTATTTGCAGTATTTATATTCCGCCCTTCTCACCCCGAAGGGGACTCAGGGCGGATCACATTATATACATATAGGGCAAACATTCAATGCCCATAAACACATAGAACCGAGACAGAGACAGACAGACGCAGAGGCAATTTAACCTTCTCCTGAGGGGATGTTCGATTCTGGCCACAGGGGGGAGCAGCTGCTTCATCATCCACTCTGACGGCACTTCCTCATTCCAACATCGTAAATTAGTTGAATTTGCCTCCCCACTTTTTATAAGTGGTACCTTATTTCCTACTTGATAGATGCAACTGTCTTTCGAGTTGCTAGGTCAGCAACGAGCAGGGGCTATTTTTTTAATTTTAATTGATGGGTGCTCACACCATCATGGGCTGGCCTCAAACTCATGACCTCATGGTCAGAGTGATTTATTGCAGCAGGCTGCTCACCAGCCTGCGCCACAGTCCGGCCCTGTGCTGATCTGTGTAGGGGAAGAATGATGATGGCATGATCCATCTAAATGGAGATTGAGCCAAATCAGATCCAATCTCAATGTCCAGACTGTCACAAAGCCCCAGGATACTCGAGTTTCTAACAAACTCCAGAACATCTCTCACCTTTGCCCAGAGTGAGTCAATTCATAGTGAATAAGGACTTTGGAGCCATTGAAGACTAATCTTAGATTTTGGCCAAGAAATATCAGAGCCTGTTCTGATCCTAAGCCAATTGCAGTATGATTTTAAGATTCCATTATTGCAAATGAGCATGAACATATTAAGTTGCAGCCATAATGTAACTTAACTGTTCTGGCTCAGCTTACCTGTCCGAACGTATCTCCCCCTATGAGCCATCTCGGAGCTTAAGATTGTCTGGGGAGACCCTATTCCCGGTCCTGCCTGCTTCGCAAGTGCGACTGTGCAGGGACGAGAGACAGGGCCTTCTCAGTGGTGGTCCCTTGGCTGTGGTACTCCCTCCCTAGTGACATTAGATCAGCCCCCTCCCTCCTAACCTTCAGAAAGAAAGTACAAAACTGGTTCTGGGATCAGACTTTCAGAGACTAGCGCAGTGCAATAATAGATTTGGAATATGTGCAATGACTACGGAACGGCCTTAGACTACGGTTCCTGGATGGCATGATTTTAATATTGAACGTAATCTTTTGCAGTGTTTAATATGTATTAATTTTAATTCAATTTATTTTAAGCTTATGTTTTGTATGTGTTTATGGCATTGAATAATTGCCAGATGTAAGCCGCCTTGAGTCCCTTTTGGGGTAGAGAAAGGCAGGATATAAATAGGGTGAATAAATAAATAATGTAATTCTGTCATGGTTTTGGTATTGAAAGAAAGAAAGAAAGAAAGAAAGAAAGAAAGAAAGAAAGAAAGAAGGAACAAGCAATTATGCCCTGTATATCTTTATTGGAGTGTTGGATAAATGCATAACATAATAAAAACAGGAGCTATTGTAGGAGCATCTGGGAGGGTATGCATATAACATGGAATATCTATATATATAAAAGAGTGATGGCATCAGGGCAGCGGACAAAACAACAAAACTACAGCCCCCCAAACCTCGAAATTTGACAACACAACCCATCATCCACGGCTCTAGGTTGATACAAAAAAAAAAAGAAAAGAAAAATAAAGTCCTAATTAGAGGGAAAGGGATAATTGTTTTTATCCAATTGCTGCCAGTTAGAGGGCTAAGCTCCACCCACTTGGTCTCCTAGCAACCTACTCAGTCCAGGGGACAGGCACAGTTAGGCTTCAGGCCTCTTCCACACTGCCTATAAGATACAGATAATAATAATAATTAATAATAATACTTTATTTATACCCCGCCACCATCTCCCCGTGCGGACTCGGGGCAGCTTACATGAGGCAGAGGCCCAAACAACATAGAACAAAACATAGGCAACATAATACAAATCACACTATAAAAAGATAAATCAATAATACAATATATCAATTAAAACAAAAATACAGGATAAAAATTGTATTTAAAACACATAAATGGTAAAATCGTAATAAAAATGGGATAGATTATCTGATTATCTAATTTTAACTGGATTATATGGCAGTGTAGACTCAAGGCCCTTCCACACAGCTATATTACCCATTTAGAATCTTATATTATCCGCTTTGAACTGGATTATCTTGAGTCCACACTGCCAGATAATTCACTTCAGTGTGCATTTTATACAGCTGTGGAGAAGGGGCAGTTCTAGGCAGATAATATAAGATTACAAATATACAGTAGAGTCTCACTAATCCAACATAAACAATGTCCTCTACCCTCACCACTTTCACAGTACACAAACAACCAAATGCATACTAAACATAAGGGCAACCATAAAACAGACATTCAATACCACCACTACCTCAACAAGTTCTCACCAACACCACCAGACAACGCCACAGCAACGCGTGGCTGGGCACAGCTAGTGTGTGTGTGTGTATGTGTGTATGTATGTGTGTATATATATATATATATATATATATATATATATATATATATATATATAAAAATATTAGCAACCCCAAAGGACTATTGAATGCTTACTTGTTAATGCCATTAAACATAGTTTGTGGCCACTTTTAACACACTACAGCAGAGTTTATATACCTTGTCTTGTGTCTCAAATATTGCAAGGGATAATCAAAAATAAGTAGAACAGCTGGCAAGAGCATTTCCCCCTCCTCCTCCTCCTCCTCCTCCTCATCTTCTTCTTGTTCTTCTTTCCCTCCGCTTCCTCATCCTGTAGAAATTCAGAAAAGATCTTCAAGGAAGCGAGTGGACCTTTGGGGGAGAAAAGGTGCCCTTGTGAACTTCATTGTCACCGAAGATTTTCCAAAATGCTTGTCAACAAGGACTTAAATTTGTTCTCCAAGATTGGTCTCATACCCCTCCTTCATTTCCTATTTCCTCCTACATGTAAGAAAAAAGGGCTCCAGCATGCCAGCTGGCTATTACTAATATTTATTAAAATCCCTTAGGCGGATGAACACTACGAGCCCGAAAGCAGCTTTAATAATAGCCAACATAGAGCACATTTTTCTTATATTGCCCTTGTAATCAAATCTAAAGCTTCTGTTCGGGCTCTTTGTTTTACCTAGAGGACCTGGCTTCCAATTTAGTTGTGGCCTGCCCTAAACTGATTTTTCATTGTAATTAATGCTTGTGTTTGGCCTCCATCGCTTACACAACTTCCCATTAGAGAGCTACAGCCACCTAGAGAAATTGTGACCAAGTTAAGTTACTTCAAGAAAAAGGGGAGGAAGGGGTTTGGGTGAATTGAGACCATTGCTAAATCTGCAGTTTTTTGCTCGACCTTTCCTCTGTTGTGGTTTCAAAGAAAGCTTATTTTCCAGGTGTGTAGGTTCTAGTTTTTGACAAACAGAACCTGTTATTAAAAAACTCAAGAATCAGAACAGTAAATAAAAAGCAATACTCTAAAAACAGAGGATTTCCAGACATGAATCAACCTAGGGCAGTTAACGACTCTAAACAAAGGATGCCCCAGAGGCAGGAAGAAGACAGCAGATAAGCTTTTCAATGCTAATTAAAGTGATTAACTACACACATTCACACTGACCTCTCTCACCCTAGACTTCCCACAGATATATATTTACCTCTTTGCTTAGTTTTCTCCATACCTCACAACCTCTGAGGATGCCTGCCATAGATGTGGGCGAAACGTCAGGAGAGAATGCTTCTGGAACATGGCCACACAGCCCGAAAGACACACAACAACCCCAGAATCTTGTTTGTTTGTTCAAGCTAGAAAAAAAGCATTGAATTGATTGCTGAATGGCAAATCAACATGCCACTAAATCCAATTGATTCAACAGCCATATGCATGACTATTTATTATTATTATTATTATTGTTGTTGTTGTTGTTGTTGTTGTTGTTGTTGTTGTTGTTGTATGACACAGCAAACAGGATAGACATGCTGGATTTCATATCACAAAATCACAAGTCGAACACTTCCCAAGCGTTTAGGACTGTGTGATGTATTTTTGGATGATGTGGGCAGATCCCAGTAGGGTGGCCTTTTGCAATTGACAGATCATAATTTTGCGTGCTCATTCTCCAATACTTTTGCAGGTTTGTGATCCCACCAGTTCTTTACTGCTGGGAGGTGGTACTTGAGGCATAAGTTCCAATGGATCATTTGGGCCACTATTTTGGAATCAATCTTGTCAAGATAAGCCTTAGAGATAGATCTGCCTTAGAGTTGACATACATTGGAAATGACTTGAATGCACACAACAACAACATATGAGGAAGAATCAGCATGTGCTGTAAGTCAAACAACCAGGATTGTATTGACCCTACAAAAGATACCCTCCAAGTTATGACAGAGGAAACCAGAAGCCATGTAGCCAGTCAACATTGGAGTGTGATCAAAAATGGCAGCAGGGATTAATAAGAAAGAATAGACAAGCTGAGGCTGCACCTATATATACTATATATATGTAGTTTGACACCACTTGAACTACTCTGGCTTAGTGTTTTGTAATCATGGGAGTTGTAGTTTCACAAGGTCTTTAGACTTCCTGCCAAAGAGTGCTGGTGCCCTACCACACCACAAATCCTAGGAATCCATAGCATTGAGCCATGGCAGTTAAAGTAGTGTCTAACTGCATTTCTTCTACAGTGTAGACACATTCTAAGAGAGACTGGACCTCTTTGGTAGAATTGGGTTTACTTTTGTCGAATTCTACAAGAAAGAAAAAGATTTCTCTCTTCTTCTCCCCTCGCTGAGTTAACTAAGTACAAACTGGTTTTACATTCTGAACTCAATCGGCAGTGACTGAAGTGAGCTGGAGGACAAAAAGGAAGGAGAGAGGGAGAACCTGGAACATTTTAAAAACAGCTGGAAAGATGGGATGGCAGAGGTACTGTCCTGTTCAAATTGATCATATATATCCCAGGATACCATCTCTATGGGAGAACATGGTAGCATGGAAGATCCCATGGTTTTGGCCTATGCATGGAGAAGAATTCCACTGTAATTCTTCCCAGTATAGTCTGATTTTGGGGAGGCACATTCATGCCATGGATTTAAAATGTGTTGTTTTATATTTTGTTATATTGTATTGTTCTGGGCATGGCCCCATGTAAGCCGCCCCGAGTCCCCGTTGGGGAGATGGTGGCGGGGTATAAATAAAGTTGTTATTATTATTATTATTATTATTATTATTATTATTATTATTATTATTATTGTCACGTGCTCATAAGAACTAGGTCTGAGAAAGATCCATGCACACAGAATGAATGCAGGAAGGATTCTTTGACAAAGTGTCCACTTATCTTTTTCTCCACTTGCTTTGCTTTCTTCTCTTTTCCTTTCCTTTATTTTGTTCTCTCACTCCTCCTCCCCCATTTCTCCCCAACTTTCCCTTTCTTTGTTGGCCTTCTACTTACCTATTAAGAAGTTCAGGCAAGTGTCCAAGTAAAGTGCACTTGATTCCAAAAAATAACTCTTGTAACAAATTTGGGCCCAGGGTCTGCTGTGGTTAATTTTCAGTCTGTGCTCCCCATTTCCTCTGAAATACTACCTGGGGTTTAAGGTTGCTCAGCACAGGATGTTACAGAAACCTCAGAAAACATTCTGAAAACTGCTTTTCCAACAGCTACTCTCCAGAAAGACTGAAGGGTCTGTCCCAAGGTTGCAAAAATGAAACAGACAAAAGGGGAGAGCCAAGTGTTTAACTGCTCCTTTGACCTTCCTCTCTTGGTTTGCTTGCCATTTTCAGTACACTTTCTCAATACCCAGACAAAATAATAAGTTGTTTCCTTGTTTTCCTACTCTTCTCCCAGACAGTGACCTAACTTACCAGGTCAACTCCCAATACAGACCACACAAGAGAACAACATAATGTACATCTGCATTTTGTAACTCTGCTAGTGGCAAGGATCCATTTTTGTGACCATGTTCTCCCTGTGAGCTACAATTTCCATATCAGAAGTGATGTTGATAGTTGTGTCACACGAGAATTTGAGTCACCCCTTATGATAAGTCATGGTATTATCCAAGCTGACCTCCTTCCAGGCAGACCACAATATTGTATGGCACAATCCCTGTTTCCATAGAATCATAAAGTTTGAAGAGATCACCCAATCAAAGCACTTCCTACAGATGCCATTCAGCATCTACTTAAAAAGCTCCAGAGAAGGAGACTTCCCTCCTCAATGTGATTTCATTTCAAATATTTTAATATGGCTATCATGTCCCCTCTCATTCTTCATTTCTCCACACTAAACATACCCAATTCCCTAAGCCACTCCTCATAGGACTTGGCATTCAAATCTTTGGTCTCCCTTCTATGAACATGTTCCAGCTTGTCCATATTCTTTCATGAATTGTGGTGTCCAGGTGAGGTCTGACTAAAGCAGAATAGACTTTTCCCTTGATTAAGATGCTATACTCCTATTGATAAGGCCTAGAATCACATTGGCTTTTTTAGCTGCCACATCACACAGCTCACTCATGTTCAGTTTCAAAGATCCCAATCACATATGCTGTTTTCAAGCCAGATGTAGTTCATCCTATAGCTGTGCATTTTATTTTTATTCCCTATGTGTAATGCCATACTTTTCTCTCTGATGAAATTCATTTTGTTAGTTTTAGCCAAGCTCTCTCAGTTTGGATTCTAATCCTGTTCACAGGGGATTCATTCTTGGATTTTTATGAATGGGCAAAACTGTGCCTAATAGCAAACCCTATTGAAATGAAGGACTTCTGTCCCAAAAAATAACATAGTGTCATCCTGGAAGACCAAGAAAATACCTAAAGAAGACACACATTAACACATTAAAGAAGACATTTTTTATCAGATGTGGATAAATGAAACTGCAGAGATATGAAGGCTTGGGTTTTTGCATGTTTTCCGGGCTGTATGGCCATGTTCCAGAAGTATGGAACATGACGTTTCACCCACATCTATGACAGGCATCCTCAGAGGTTGTGAGGTATGAAGGCTGTTCGAAGGTTATTAAAATAAAAAAAAATTGACAAAATCAACTACTGTAAAACAAAAATATCAGTAATGAAAATACGAGTGCATATTTTTAGCCCATGCAGTTAGCATCATTGTAATTGGGTGATAATGAGATCTCTGACCAGAGTGCATGCAATATTAGAAGGAACAAAAATTAGCAGAGTTTTAGCCTTGTAGGTACATTGGTGCAGTACATGTAAACTTGGTGGCAAAATGCGTTAAAGCGCTGAGCTGTTGAACTTGCAGACCAAAAGGTGCCAGGTTCAAATACTGGGAGCGGAATGAGCGCCCGCTGTTAGCCCCAGCTCCTGCCAACCTAGCACACACACACACACACACACGAAATCCCATTACTGACAGTACTGCTCACAGGTATAGCTTAAAGCAAGCAGCTATAAAGCGATGGGGCAGTTCCTGGTTCCTAATATAATAATACATTGAACTTTCCAGAACTTTCCAGAACAACCTTTCCAGAACTTCCAATCACAGATTACTTATATAAGATGGAGACAGGACAGCTCTGTAGGCCAAGAACAAATTGGGAAAGTGGGAGCATGAGAATGAAAATGGGGAAAATTTCAAAGCACAGATGAAAATAGGATGGTTTATTATTAATCTGGATTATATGGCACAGGGGCCCTGGTGGCACAGTGTATTAAAACGCTGAGCTGCTAAATTTGCGGACCAAAAGGTGCCAGGTTCAAATCCTGGGAGCGGAATGAGCACCTGCTGTTAGCCCCAGCTCCCGCCAACCTAGCAGTTTGAAAACATGCAAATGTGAGTAGATCAATAGGTACCGATCCGGCAGGAAGGTAACGGTGGTCCATGCAGTCATGCCGGCTCTTCGGCTTAGAAATGGAGATGAGCACCGACTCCCAGTCAGTCATGACTGGACTTAACGTCAGGGGAAACCTTTACCTTTACCTTATACCTGCCAAATTAGGACAGTTGGAGAGTATGATGTAGACCAGTGGTTCGCAACCTGTGGGTCAGTTTACCAGCTGTTAAGATTTCTGGGAGTTGAAGTCCAAAACATCTGGGGACCCACAGGTTGAGAACTACTGATGTAGACTATTGGTTAAAATTTCTGCACATCAGTAGTAAATGATGAAATGCCACTATGTAGGCTTTCTGTCTCAGGATGTTTGTTGGACTCTCAGAAAACAGCCATATTTCTCAAGTTTCCAGGTACAAAAAAATTTCATCTGACTTTACTCTCCAGGCTCAGCCTCACCTTCCCACTCCTCACAAGCACCAGCATTCGCTGTGTCTATGCAAAAATTGTCTGTATATGTGCTGTGTTTGTACAATATTCACACACAAAAAAGCTGGAGCAAGGAATGGAAACTATGCAGTGGTACAGATAAAGGGAGGATGCAAAAGGAGGACATTGTCCTTAATTAGAATTTTCCCTCCCCATATATTCCCCCAAATTTCTAGCATTGTAGCGAATGAGACATTGCAAAACTTTTCACACCTAAAACTCTCATATTTTCTGTGTTTGCATTTACTTGGTTACTTTGCCTGCCCTCTTTCTTCAGATACCTAAACTGCATCTATAATGCTCAAATTAAGTGATTTAAACTTGGAGGCTGAAGATACACTTTATTAGTTATTCTTATTTGAAGGGCTATTTCCATCTTTTACACTGACCCCTGTGGTTACTGCCTGTATTTGGAAGACACTTGAGCACATTATGCTATTTGGTATAAAGCAGGAAGAATTATAATGACAATTGTCAGATCAGGACTTTCCTGGATCTGCGATTTCAGAACCCTGCAGATGATATAGGAAGACCCTAAAAAGGGCAACCCTTAGTGATATCATTAAACACTGGTGCTTTTAGAATCAATCACAGACAAACAGTCCTATATTGGACATTCAAATGAAAAATGCAAGGGTAGATGAAATACACACACATGTTGATATGTTCTTAACCTGAGATTTCTCCTCCTCACCCTGAGGACTGGAGAAGAAAGTCAAGGCCTTGAAATAATAATAATAACAATTATTATTATTATTATTATTATTATTATTATTATTATTATTATTATCATTATTAATATATTACCCACCATTCCCTATGGCTCAAGACACAATATTGTGCATTTAAAAATGCAATTAAAATACATGAAACAAAAGTAAAAACACAATAAACATAAAATGTGATTTTAAAATTCATAGCTCGAATTAACTGGGCAGACCTACTAGAAGAGATAGATTTTCATTTGTGTCTTAGATTCCAACAGCTCATTTAACTGTCAGAGTTCTTCCGGCAGGTCGTTCTACAGTCTTGGGGTGGCCAATGAAAAAGTGACAGTTGCCAGTAGAGTTCTCACTGGTTGGAGCAAGCACCCCCCAGAGAACTGAAGTTTTCAGAGTGGATTATACAGGAGAAACCAAATCTTTAGTTAACCTGGATCAAACCATGTAAGGCTTTAAAGATCAAAACCAACACTGTATAATTTGCCTAGAAACTAGTTGGCAACCAGTGGAGTAACTTTAATGTGGGTGTAATGTGCTCACTCCTAGATGCGCTCTGGATGTCATGTTTTGAATTAATTGGAGTTTCTGGACTTTGTACAGAGGTAATGAATGTAAAGAGCATTCTTGAGGTTACCAGTGTGTGCACTACCATCTTTAGGTCCTCCATATCTAGGAAGGGGTACAGCTGGTGTATCAGCCAAAGACGGTAGTAAGTACTCCAGACTGTCACAACTACCTGGGCTGACATTTGGAGAAATGGATCCAAGAGCACTCCCAAGCTGCGAACACAGCATTTCAGGATGAATGTAACCCCATCCAGAACTGGTTGACGCACCTCCATCTCCAGATTAGAACTCTTAATGGCAAGCACCTCTGTTTTATCAGGATTCAATTTTAATTTGTTTGTTTGTTTTATCCAGTCCGTTACCTCCTCCAGGCATTCATCCAGAGGAGACACACTATCCTTAGCTAAAACTGACTCTAAAAGCATGGAGAGATGAGTGTCATCAGCATATTGATAGCACTCCTCCTCATGCCTCCAGATGATCTCTCCCAGTGGTTTGATGTTAATGTTAAAAACTATTGGGCATAGAATGGTCCCTTGTGGGATGCCACACACCTCCTTACATATTTGTGGGTTTAAGTTTTCTGGATTTTATTATTCATGGATTTGATTAATATGTTATCTCTAGGAATCTCTTGATCCTTCAGCACAGTTCCAAGTTCACCATCAAGTTGCACAGGAGGACCTAGAGATTCCCAGAGAGATGCTTTTTATTTAGAGTTTTCCCACTTTTGTGGACATCCTGACGGGGATGTGTGGTTTGGTGATATAATTACCCTTCTCTGTCAGAGAGCTCTGGTACCTCAACAAACTAGAAATCCCAGAATTTCGTAGGATGGAGTTATGCTAGTTAACGTGATGTCAAACTGCTATAATTCTGCAGTGTGGATGGTCTCAACTCTCACATGATCTCAATGCGATATGAGCTTGGAACTAAGAATATTTCAGAGTTTTGTATAAACTGCACCGAACCTTTCCAAAGAACATGTGAATATATGCAGAATAATAATTAATGATGCTTCATTCTGCCACAAATGCTTTCCCATAGCCAATTCATATTTCCACATATTTTAGCACTGCTGTTCTCCTTTTCAACAGTTGACAGGAGGCCCAAGTTTGGAATGACAGGTACATGTAGCCCGGGGGGGGGGGGGGGGGGGGGGCTTGAGAGGCTTCAGCCCCCCCCCCCCCGAAATTCTCAGGATGGTTCGCGAAAAGGTCTTACTGGTATTATTTAAACTGTTATGTTTATTCCTATCATGATCTGATCACCATGCTCAATATATCCCATATGCATGGGGGTATTGGGATAATGATACAAAAAGTTTGCTAGGGTAGATCCTCTTTCACTCAGACTCAGCCACCCACCCCCCGAATCAAAATCCTGGCTACGGACCTGACAGGGAGGGTTAATAATCTTAACGAATTAAATACAGAGCAATAGCAGCAGCTACGTCAATGTGAAGCACTCTGTGTGCTTAGAGCAGCTCTGTAGGATTTGTGTGCCAAGCTGCGTATATTAAGATGGATACCTTGTCCCATGTATTGGGTCTTTAATGTCACCACTCTTGTGACATTTCGATGTAATGTTGAATCGTTAAAAAAAAATAATGCGACCACCTTTCACTGCCGCACTGGTTACAGCAACATAATCCAGTGGGAAGATAGTTAACGACTTTCTTAATGTCAGCATAAACAACAGCAGTAATCACTGTTGGCGGTTTACTATTTAGACTTATTTTACAAGACTGCTGGCTGCAAAGGTCCTTTTTGTTGTTGTTGTTGTTCTTGTTATTTTGCTGCCCCTTTCTGCTGTTAATGTTTCTCCTATTTTGACATTTACTTCCAAGACCATGATAGGAGATTGTCGGTATCCTGTTTCCTCGTGACCTGAACATGGGGGGTTCTCCATCATTGTTCCACCCAGATAATAACTTGTATCCTATTGTTGAGCTCAGGGACAACTGGTAAATCTGGTGCTACAGGAATTGTGAATTGCCTCTTGGTTGTACAGTTATATCGACTGCTGCAGTTGCTTCTCGTTGTATGAAGCTGCCACAGTGATGAGTAAAGTCATGCACTTGAAGGTCTTGCCTAAAATCCTTTAGCAACTGTGCACAAGCAATGCAGGAAGACTTTTTCTACCACTGGCATCCAATGAGAAGATGTTTACTTTCCTGCCATTATGGTTCCCAAATGTGAAAACATTGTAGAACACCTCACCCTTTACATTAGAGAAGATTGTTAGTGGGGTTGCTGAAGGAGAGTTTTATCATCCTTCTTGATGGAACTTTATGATAAGCCTTCTTGATCCAAGGATCTGTTACATTTTTGTTTGTTTATTCAGGCAAAAGGCTCCCAGGGCAGCTTACAAACCATTAATTTAACATTCCTGCCCTTGAGTTTTACAATTTAATCAAGACACAACACACATGGAAAAGGGCATGGCACTGAATAAGGTAATTAAGTCCAGCAAATACTGGTGGCTCTTCTCTCCTTCAGAGACCAGAGCAATGGAGAGAAGGACCTCTTAAGAGCTTCTGGAGCAAAGCATGATGGAGCTGCTCCTAGCTGCTTTTTTCGCTCTCAGAGATCAGGACAATGAAGGTGGAATGGAGAGGGCCAAAGCATGATGTTCCTTGACTGCTCTTCTTTGCCTCAGAGACTATTTATTTATTATTTATTTACAGTATTTATATTCCGCCCTTCTCACCCTGAAGGGAACTCAGGGCGGATCACATTATGTACATATAGGGCAAACATTCAATGCCCATAAACACATCGAACCAAGACAGAGACAGACAGACAGACAGACAGACAGACGCAGAGGCAATTTAACCTTCTCCTGAGGGGATGTTCGATTCTGGCCACAGGGGGGAGCAGCTGCTTCATCATCCACTCAGACGACACTTCCTCACTTCCTCATTCCAACATTGTAAATTAGTTAAACTTGCCTCCCCACTTTTACAAGTGGTACCTTATTTCCTACTTGATAGATGCAACTATCTTTCGGGTTGCCAGGTCAGCAACGAGCAGGGGCTATATTTTATTTTTAATTGACGAGTGCTCACCCCGCCACGGGCTGGCCTCGAACTCATGACCTCATGGTCAGAGTGATTTACTGCAGCAGCTGTTTACCAGCCTGCTCCACAGCCCGGCCCCAGAGACTAAGGACTCTGTCCTGCAAGGCGGGGGGGGGGGCATGGTGTTATGTCCCATAGTGTTATAAAGACATCCTTCCATTTCTCATTCCTCTTCACACATTTTCTTTTCTTCTCAGTTTTGCTGAAACTATCAGTTTTCAGATTTATCCAATGAATCAGTGTAGTCCCTACCTACTCTTTAAAAAAAACTTGTAAAAAAGCTTATGGGATACTTTGTTTCCCCCTCAAATCTTGCTACTCTAAAATAGACCCAAGCAGCTGACTTTAAATATGACACCATTTGAGGGGAAACCTGACTTTCCCTTCAAATCCTGCTACTCTAGAGTAGACTCAAGCAGCTGATCTTACACCAGACCCCACTTGGAGGGAAACCTGACTTTCCCTCCGATCCCAATACTCTAGAGTACACCCAGGCAGCTGATATTACACCAGACACCCCTTCGAGAAGAAAAACCTGACTTATTGTGACTCAGCCTTTATGTGACTCTGATGAGGATTCTGGGATGCAGTTTCAAAATGATGGGATTCAGGTTCAGGATGAGTTTCAAGATGACTCTGATGGGAATTATGGGATTCAGGTGCAGAATGTCCCTGCTGTGGGAGATGAGGGAAGAAATGTTGTTGTTACTGATGATGGTTTTCAGGTGCAAGAAGCAGAAAGGGAGAGTAGCTCCCAGCCTCAGCCTGATAACACTAACGAGCCCTGTGGCCTTGAAAGCGATGAGGCAGCTTCTCTAGAATGGGCTAGTCGTTTGAAATTTCGGGGGTTGCGCTGAAATCTCAGAATAGCAAATAAGAGGGAGGTCAAAGGGCAAAGAAATTCCTTCATGGTATGCTATTAAAACAGTCTGCTGAGAGGGAAATCTTCATCAAAGTAATTTCCTCGCTTGAATCAAGAACTAAGTCTGCTTTCCTATATTATCTTATAGCCTGGATGTATCCTCGTTTCTGGGACTTTGGCTTTGTTTTAAGGACCTTGCTTTATGCCTAATGTTTCCATGGATTTGTTCTTACAGCCTTGTTTTTGTAACTATCTTTTGGAACTGAACTTTTACCTTTTATGAACTATCTTTTCCTTATTTCCTAATAAACTACAAAAGACTACGATCTGTGTGCAGCCTGGTGTCTTTAGCAAGGTGAAGCTAACCTGAGGTGCAACATGACTTTCCTTTTAAGTGATGTCTCACAGGTTCATGTAGCAAGAATTTGGGAGAGGAATTTCAATGTTTGGTTTACAGATGCCAGCATCGTCCCACCAGGATTGCCAGTCATGTGGCTTCTGGAAGCAGTAGTCCAAAAAAAAGGAACTCTTCCAGCCTCTGTAGCAAAGGTGTACATATAATCACTAAGAATTCCATGGGAGCAACTCTAGAGGGAGAGAAATAAACTGTTGCTTTTGGAGACGTCATTTTAACTATTGCTTGCTTTTATTGACAATTTAAACATATATTGCAGCCACCTTGGGAATGTTTTACAGAAAAGCAAGACATAAATGTTTTAAATAACTAAATAAACCATAGCAGAGGTAGAGAACTGCAAGCATTGCTTACATATTAACTGATGTGTATGTACAGCATGAATATTTTCCTACTTTTATCATCTATCCATCGCTACATAATTAAAGAATATGTTCAGAAAATCTTCTAAATTATGACCTACATAATTGGGAGGAAACCATGGGCTTAGTCTCTTTCACCCTGCTCATATCTATAGCTTAATATACTACTTCTAGGTCTAACAGGGATTTGTTTTAAATGTTGATTATTTAACTTAGTGTGGTCCAACCCGCAGCCCGTGGGCCGCATGTGGCCCACCAATTCATTTTTGTTGGCCCTTGCCCTTCTTACTGGAAAAATATTTTAAATATGTAATTAAATATTAATATTTTAATTATGTAATTAAATATTAATTATGTAATTTGTTTTCTTTCTGGAATGTCTCTGGCCCTCACATTCCTATACTAAAGTCTGATTGCTCTCAGGTTGGACCACACTGATTTAATTGATAATTATTTAAATTACTTGTTTTAACTTGTCCAATGTATTGTATTGTTTGTTGTTTATATTTTTACTTTGTTTTACACAGGCATGTTGGAAGCTACCCTAAAGCTACAAATAAAGATGATGATGATGATGATGATGATGATGATGATGATGATGATGATTAAGAGTGAACCAAATTTACAAGTCAGGATCAAGTTATGGTTTGTATTGAGAATTAAGAATGTTCAGCTGAGACATCACTGGCCAAAGTTTGGAACTGAGGGAAAACAATACATGTGAGAAAAGAAGGAAGAGGAAAGAGTTTAGGAATGCCTCTCCCCCCCTTTTGTTGTTGTTGTTGTTGTTGTTGTTGTTGTTGTTGTTGTTGTAATGTTTAGTATCTTTCTCCGAGGATGACCACTGAATCAAAAAGTAACTTTTCCAAGTGCTGTAAGGAAGGATGTCACTATGGAAGGAGAAAGTAGTATAAAGAAAGATATCTACAACCTGGAATATGTCCAAAGAAGGACAGCTAAAGCAGTCCCAAGTCTGGAAACCAAGCCCAATGAGGTCAGGCTTAGAGAGCTGGGTGTATTTAGCTTAAAGAAGGTGAGATTGAAACGGGACATGACAGCCATTTTAAAATATTTGAAAGAATGTTACATCACTTTCTCCCACACAAGAGACTGGGGAACTCGTGACATTAGAAAATTTCAGCATCCTAGGAAGCTGGGAGGACGGAGCCTACCCAAGCCTATCAGATGACATAGGGCTACTTCTGGCATGGCTCCATGCTTCCAGCATCCTGGCAGTGTCAAATGACATTGCCCAGAAAACATGACAGGGTTACTGTGTTCTCATTGACAAGAACAGGGTGACCGTGAGGGGAAGCTGGGCAGTGACGCTTCCCCCATGGGATGGATAAGTGGCCGATGTGGGCAATGTGGGACGTGGGTGATGCTTTCCTCTGCTGCATGCCAGATTCACCACGCTTTCTGGTGAATCCCTCCGCTATCACTCACTCTTTGGATCTCACAATGGAGCAATTGGAGGAAATGATTCCACCTGAACATTACGAAGAACTTCCTGGCGGTAAGATCTTGCTTTGAGTGTGCTTTGGAATTAGCATAAAAATGGTGGTGATGCTAAATCAGGTACCTATTACATAGCTACTTTAGTAAGTAGCCAAGTAGCATCTTCTGTCTCAACCCTCCTCCTCAATCCATACTTACTGAGAAAGTGGGTAGCAGCTGCTGCAAGCGATGGGTTTCATTCTTCTGGGCCAAAATGATTTACATCAAAATGCTAATGCATCTGGTTTTTAAGCTGTTTTAATCTTTTAAACCTGTCTTAATGTGTCAATCATATTGAATATATTTTAGTCCATTTGCATTATTTTATTGTTTTGCATTGTTTTAACTTCTTTCTATTGATTGTTTAACTTCTTCTTTCTATTGATTGTTTAACTTCTTTCTAGACTTGCACACCGACTTGGGATCTTTTTTAATATTGATTTTATATTATAACATCATCCCTGATCCCCACTGCCTGACAGCAGCACACAAAATTACTTTTCAATTAAGTTCCACAGTCATAATACCAAAATAAATGACAATATATGCTGCTTAGGGATGTGTTGGAATCTCCTTCTCTTGAGGTTTTTAAATAATACTCAAACTGCTATGACATACTTCCTCCTTTTCTTGATTTCAGTTTTCTTTTTTTTTTTTAATGGCTCTTTGTCCTCCCCTCTTCTCTCAAAATTTTGCATAGATGGCAGTGTCTCCTAGATAAAATATATTGTTGATACTGGATAGAAAAATATAAGTTAGCGCATATGAATTATTACCCCAAAAAAGTCTTAGAATGAGGGTTGTTGTATGTTTTCCAGGCTGTATGACCATGTTCCAGAAGTATTCTCTCCTGACATTTCGCCCACATCTACGGCAGGCATCCTCAGAGGTTGTGAGGTATGGAGAAAACTAAGCAAGGAAGGGATATATATATATATATATATATATATATATATATATATATATATATATATATATAAAAGCTTTGCCCGGCCACGCGTTGCTGTGGCTTATGGGAATCCTTTGTTGGCCAGGTGGAATAGCAGTGAATAGCCTTGCAGACTCAAAGCCTGGCCATTTTCTGGAGTAGCTGGAACTTTTTGTTGTATGAACGTAGAGGCATGGATGAGGGGTTGTGATGCCAAGTTTAGTGTTTCTGGAATGTGTAGTATTGTTGTTTTGTCCTAGGCCGAAATTTCATTACCCTTTTATATATATATAGATATAGGCGAAACGTCAAGAGAGAATACTTCTGGAACATGGCCATACAGCCTGGAAAACATACAACAACCCTGTGATACTGGCCATGAAAGCCTTCGACAACACAGTCTTAGAATGTTTTTTTTACAAAATAGTTGATTGCCGTCTTCTAAAGGATGAGAAAATGTGCAAGTACCCTTTATGTCCCTAACAGTCCAAAAAGTTACTTAACAATACTGACTGTAAGTATGTGGCAAACCTCAAATCACATGGGGGGTATCACCAGAGGAAGACAAACGAGGACATTGTCCTACCCAACCCCTTAATTCAGTATTCTGCTCTCCAATGAAATTTCCCTTCAGTCCCCAAATTTCTTCTAGTGTTGCAACAACTTAAAACTTTGAGCATTTAGAAATGCAGTTGAGGCTGCTAGAAAGAAAAGACGGGCTGGAAATGCATCAACACCGTAGGATTAATGCAGTCTGACACCACTTTCAATGTGACAGGATAATGGGAAATGTAGTTTATAAGATCTATAGCCTTTCATGCCAAGGAGTGCTGATGCCTCATCAAACTACAAAGCCCGGGATTCAAATGATGTCAAACGGCCTTAATTCTGCAGTGCAGATGTATCCATTTTTACAAGGGAGAATGCAAACATAGCAAATCTGAGAAAATAGGTATGAAAGATTTTGACTGTTGCCTTCCCTAGAATGTTAGAAATTTAGACACTGAAGGACAATTTCATTGGAAGGGAAAATTATTTTATTTTATTTTAATGCTGGTTTTCTCCCAAAGTGAGACCCAAAGTATCTTATTTGGAGGGAGAAATGCCTTCATTTTGTCCACCTATATCTATGCTCCAGGAATAACTTCTGTCCAATTCTTTACTGGGGGCATTTCTCAAGGTCCTTCAGAGATGCATATTTTATTAGTTTTCTCAAAAGCATTTTGGCCTGTCTGTTCTCTCAAAAACCTCCTCAGGGACTATTTGAAATTTCTGGTGCTGAATCCTTCATAGCAAAATGCACACCTTCAAATAATATTAAGAAGAAGAAGAAGAAGAGGAGGAGGAGGAGGAGGAGGAGGAGGAGGAGGAGGAGGAGGAGGAGGAAGAAGAAGAAGAAGAAGAAGAAGAAGAAGAAGAAGAAGAAGAAGAAGAAGAAGAAGAAGAAGTCCACTTCTCTTCACGGCCCGCGGTGGGGCACAACGTAGGTAAAACACATAATCATAAAAAACATTCAAAAATCCATATATTAAGCATATTTCTACAATACACATATTGTACACATATGAAAATGCATAGAACAAAGATTACAATAGTCACAGAATGTAAATTAAATCTTGAATTCTGACAGCAGATTAAGATATTGAAGATCTTCTTGCAGGTCATTCCACAGTATTGGGGTGGCCAATAAAAAGGTGCTCAGGGTGAAGGCCATCATGGAGGTCAATCAGCCCAAAATATGTTTGGTTTTTTTTTTCCAATTAACAAAGTATCCTTCAAATGATATCTTGAGGTGTCCCTCCAGCTCTTTCTACCATTACCACATCAAGCTATGTCCATGTTCTGGGAATAAAAAGGAATTGTCTTCTAGCCCAAACTGGCAAGCGACTCACAGACAATGTCTACATAGTCTAAATAAGGTGAACTCACCAATCAGTTACTGCTTTGAGTCCCTATGATACATGGGGTGGATTCATAGCATACCCTATGTGTCATTACCCCCACATTAGTGAAATTTGGGATTAATTTGGGAGCTACCCGAAAGCTCCAGCCTAATCTTGCAATGTTGGAAGTATGGCTAGCTGGATCAAACTGGATCAGGCCCAATCTGCTGTCCACGCTGTCATCAGTCCCATGGCTGCTAGTGATGTCACATTTTAATGATGCCAAGACATCTGACCAGAAATGTCCTCTGGGAGAGATATGTAAATGCTCTGTGGCTTTCTGAGGCTACATCAGAGTAACTCCAAAAGTCTTTTAAACCAGTAAGTACAGACAAGATCTAAGGGGAGTTCTACACAGACACTATAATGCAGTTTGAAGTCAGCACAAGAGCAGAGTGTCCGCAAAACATACTCTCCCAATGTGTGCCACAGTATGCATCAAGCCAGAAACATCATGTTAAAAGAAACTCACTAGGAAGTCTGAAACAAACCAGATATCAGAGTATACCCCATAAGAAGCTCAAAACTGGGATATTCACTGTTCAGATGCATCAGCATATCTCAGTGGACTGGTTAAGAAAAAAAAATCTGGATTTTCCAGAAGCTGTCTAGCCCTGAATATTGTAGTTCCTGGGTCTGGTTCCAATCCGCAATCAGCTAATATTGCGGATTGAACTGGGGTGTTGGCCTAGGTGCTACACAGCGAAACCAGTTCATCTTGATCAATTTTCAAACTGGATTATAATGGGCCCGGGCTGTTGGGGGGGGGCTGTGGCGCAGGCTGGTTAGCAGCCAGCTGCAATACATCACTCTGACCAAGAGGTCATGGGTTTGAGGCCAGCTCATGCAGGGTGAGCACCCGACAATTAAAAATAAAAATATAGCCCCTGCTCGTTGCTGACCTAAGCAACCCGAAAGATACTTGCATCTATCAAGTAGGAAATTTAGGTACCACTTATATGTGGGGAGGCTAATTTACGACACCATAAAAATCATACAGCCGCCATTGGAATGAGGAAATTGCCATCACAGTGGATTATGAAGCAGCGGCTCCCCTTGTGGCCGGAATCAAGCATACCCGCAGGAAGCTGGAAGCTGGAGAAGGTTTAAATTGCCTCTGTGTCTGTCTCTGCCTCTGTTCTATGTTTATATGGCATTGAATGTTTGCCTTATATGTGTACAATGTGATCCGCCCTGAGTCCCCTTCGGGGTGAGAAGGACAGAATATAAATACTGTAAATAAAGAAATAAATAAATTATAATGTCTGTGTACGCCTTCCATTAGTGCCCTATCTCTTCTTTTATAGGTGTTTTCTTGGAGAAAAGGTTTTGCCTCCTATGCCCCAGAAACCCACAATGCTTCCTTCTGCCTGCACCTGTGCTTTGGTGTATTTTAGTGTGAGAAATGACTTACAAGCATCCTCATGTTCTTATTTCCATTTGCTTTCCATTTGAATTCCATTTGAATTTGTGCAGATGGTCAGAATCCTATATTCTCCGGGCCCTTTTGAAACACACAAGATTTTTCTTTAAAGAAATTCAACATCCCTGTAAGGTGAAGAATAATGGTAAAAACACTGACAACTCCAACAACAAAAAAACCCCAACCCACAACATTTGGTCAATGGTTTCAAAAGTGCGGTCTCTTTGCGAGGGATTCGCCTGCATTAAACCGGTCACGACCTTCCAGGTGTCTGTAAGGTTGAAGTGTTTCCTGGACCATTTAAAGCTACTCTGGTAAGCTCTTGTGCCCCGGCTGACATCCAGAGATGGGGCTTTTAAGAACGGAGCCACCTTGTCAATGGAACAGAGGTCACTAATAGCCTGCCTTGGGCCTTCCAAAGGGTCGCATTCAGATTGCCAGACCTGTACAAAGGAAGTGGGGGGAGAGGGAGAAAAAGGAGAGGAAGCCGGGCTGAAAAGAGGTGAAGAGGAGACGGGGGTAATTATCATTCTTCCTGGACCCCCCCCCCCATCCCCTTTCCATCTTCTCTCCGAGTTATGCTCCATGTCACTTTGTTAATGTGCTTGCATCCAGGGAGACACATAATGCGCCTCTCAGCCCTGTTTATTAGCCAGATCCATTTGCGCCAGGCCCTTCTCTTTCATGCCACAATGTGAATGCGCTTTGATAGCAAATAATTACTCTGGTCCTTTTGACACCGAGGATCCACAGGCTGCCCTAGTTAAGCCAGTAATTAGCTTGTCCTCCTTTTTTTATTATTATTGAGAAACTACAAATTATCCTTCTCTGAGTACTAGCCATTCCTCCCCTCGCCGCCTCCGCCTCCTCCTCCTTCCCCTCTTCTGCTCTCTTTCTTTCTCTCTTTCTTTCTCTTTTTCTTTCTTCCTCTCTCCCTCCTGTATCTCTCAGCACTTTGGATAACCGGAATGCAGCTGCACAAGATAAAGCTCTTCCATCAAGATGATGAACAATTTGGATGAAGAGCTTTCGAGATGAAGACAAAAGCTGAAGAAGTGAAGCTGATACAGCCCCGGACAGCTAAAGAATGCCGCAGCCTGTAGATGAATAGCCCTCATTTGTGAATATACAGATTTTCCATGATGAATAAAAACGGAGTGTAGGTCACAATAAATAAACTTTTCCCCCTCTCCTTCCCTCTCCCCCCAGCACCCCACCCCTCTTTAAATAATAATTCAGGTTGCTGGCACCAAACAGCTGTAAATTGAAGGTTGTGCTTAGTTTTCGTAAGTCTCACAGGGAATAATTAAGCTAAGCTCATATTGTTTGATATATTAGGGTAATGATGAGCCGGTATAATCTAGCCTGTTCGTTATTTTTGGGGTGTATATGCGTGCATGTGTGTTTTCCCATTAGCTTTGTGATTCTTGTAAGATTACATGTTAGCCGTAGAAAAACAACATTTTGGAAAAGGGATCGGTCTAAGTGTTGATCTGTCGGAAATTATTTTTTTTAGATGACTTAATTAAAGCAGGAGCTTCTCTCTCAATCTCTCTCTCTCTCTCTATTTATCTCTTTTTTTGGTGGGAAGGGAGTGTACAAAGGTAAAAATATCCATATTATCTGATGTGGCCTGACACGATCGCTTCAAACCTGCTGATCCTTTTTCCTCATTGGTGGAAGATAATTAGACTGGGATATCTTCATTATCAATTGAGTCTATCATTAACCTTCTGAAACTTCGGTGTCAGTATTTCTCAGCAGTGTTTTTACAAAGAAGCAAAGTATAATCCTCCCCCCCCCCCCCTTTAAAAAACCTTACTAAAGATCAACATGGAAGGAAGCACAGTTTCCTTTATTCAGTAAAATATATACAGTGGGCCTGTGGTATCTGTTAGTGTTTGGTCTTCCCAAAAATATCAAGATCTGCAGATCCACAAGTTTCATTATATACTAAAGGTAAAGGTTTCCCCTGATGTTAAGTCCAGTCATGACCGACTCTGGGGGTTGGTGCTCATCTCCATTTCTAAGCCGAAGAGCCGGCGTTGTCCATAGACACCTCCATGGTCATGTGGCCGGCATGACTGCATGGAGCGCTGTTACCTTCCCACCCGAGCGGTACCTATTGATCTACTCACATTTGCATGTTTTCGAACTGCTAGGTTGGCAGGAGCTGGGGCTAACAGCGGGGGATCATTCTGCTCCTGGGATTTGAACCTGGGACGATTTGGTCTGCAAGTTCAGCAGCTCAGCGTTTTAACACACTGTGCCACCAGGGGCCCCCTCATTATATACTATGCCATAGTAAAATGATGTCTCCTATATAAAATGCAAATCAAGGTTGCTCTTTGAAATTTTTTTTGGAGAGAGTATATTTTCAAGCTGTGGATTATGAAATACAGACGCAGAATCCATGGGAATACAGAACCAACTGTATTTTAAAACTGCATTTTAAAACTGTGGCATAGACACTGAGCACTGGGAAACCCTGGCCCTTGAGCGCTCTAACTGGAGGTCAGCTGTGACCAGTAGTGCTGTGGAATTTGAAGAGGCATGAATAGAGGGTGAAAGGAAGAAACGTGCCAAGAAGAAGGCGCATCAAGCTAACCCTGATCATGACTGCCTTCCTCACTGTGGAAGAACATGCGGGTCAAGAATAGGGCTACATAGTCACTTTCATATCCACTGCCAAGACATTACACTTGGAAGATCATCTTACTCAGACAATGAGGGACCACCTAAGTAAGTAAATAATTTTATAATAGTGATTTTTTTATATTCTTCTTCTTTAAAATAGCATAGTGCTGATAGTTATTATCTGGAACTGACTGTTATTTCAACTTTAATGGTTGGTTTGATGGTTGATTTATTTTTGTTCTAATGTTTCTGTTTTTCTGTTATTGTTTATGCACTTACTATGTACGTAGTTAGTATGTTCATATTTTATTTTATATTTTAACTATGCTGATTGGGCTCGTCCCCATGTAAGCCGCCTTGAGTCCCTTCAGGGAGATGGAGGCAGGGTACAAAAATAAAGTTGTTGTTATCATCATCATCATCATCTTTGGTGGACTATTCTTTTCTGCAATCTACAGGGGTATCTACACAGTAAAATGAATGAAGTTTGACACCACTTGAACTGTCATGGCTCAATACTATGGAGTACGGGGAATTGTAGCTTGGTGAGGCACCCACACTTTTTGGAACAGAGGGCTAGAGACCTTGTAAAACAGCTTCAAACACACACTATAACCCTTGTGCAAAAATGTTGAGAGAGGAAAACTAGCTAGTTAGCTAGCTAGCCTAATGTAAAACTATGTGCATCCTTTTTCTTTCCAGCTATTGATCATTCCTTTTGATGTGATCCCAATGAACACCTTGTTATAGATGAGGCCATTGAGTGAGAAGAGACTTAATAAATCCTCAACCTCTTACCACAATCAACAAATGGAAATCCATTCACAGATGAAGTGGCAGCAATGGAGACACAAAACATGGAGCAAAGAGAAAAATACAGGGAAAAGGCACCTTTTGCAGTCTGGCGCTTCACTGTGAACACACGGCAAAGCCTCAAGCAGTCCTGTTCTGCAGAGATCATGTAGCTATAGCTATTCCTGGAGAACACATCTGTGATCAAAGGTACACAACACATGCTTTATTCATTCCCCACTTAGGCTACATGTGTGGGTTTACCTTTTATCAATTTGATTATAGATTTGTTTAATCTAGGAACCCCTAGGTCAGTGTTTCTCAACCTGGGGAACCCCTGGGGGGTTGTGAGAGAGGTTTCAAAGGGGTCTCCAAAGAACATGAGAAAACACATATTTCTGATGGTCTCAGAAACCCAAATCCCTCCAGTATTTTCTGTTGGTCATGGGAATTCTGTGTGGAAAGTTTGGCCCAATTCTATCGTTAATGGGCTTCAAGGGGCTCTTTGATTGTAGGTGAACTATAAATTCCCGTAACTACAACTCCCAATTGTCAATGTCTATTTTCCCCCAACTCCACCAGTATTCACATTTGGGCATACTGAGTATTCCTGCCAAGTCTGGTCCAGATCCATCGTTGTTTGAGATTTCTGAATGTAGGTGAACTACAACTCCAAAACTCAAAACCCACCAAACCCTTCCAGTATTTTCTGTGGTCATGAGAGTTCTGTGTGCCAAATCTGCTTCAATTCCATCATTGGTGGAGTTCAGAATGCTCTTTGATTGTAGGTTAACTATAAATCCCAGCAACTACAATTCCCAAATGACAAAATCAACCCAGCCCCACCAATATTCAAATTTGGGAGTATCGAGTATTTGTGCCAAATTTGGTCCAGTGAATGAAAATACATCCGGCATATCAGATATATACTATAATTCATAATGGTAGCAAAATTACAGTTATGAAGTAGCAACAGAAATAATTCTATGGTTGTAGGTCACCACAATATGAGTATTAAGGGGTTACGGCATTAGGAAGGTTGAGAAGAGAACCACTGCCCTAGGTCCTCCTCCAGTGCAATTCTGTGGTCAACTTTCATCAGATTCTTACAGAGAACAAATTCATCAAATTCCAAAATTTCTAGATTCCAAGAAAGAATATTTCCCTTAAGTCCTCCAGTAGAATTATATGGTCAACTTTTAGTGGACATTGACAATAGAGTGACACCCAGGAACCAAGAGATTCCTAAAGAGATGTTCTTTCATGAGATATCTCTTCCTCTAGCCCCATTGTATGTAGAGGGCTGACTGTATTGTGATACACTCTGGATGGGGCAGTCCTCGATAAGTGCTCGGAGACTGAATGGTCATCTGTTGCAAGAAAAACAACTTGCAAATAACATTTTGCAGCTATGTTATTTATCATAAGATTCTATGGATTCTGGTCTGCTTCATAAGACACGTCACTTACATCTAATGAAGTGGATGGGAACCTGGAAAAGCTGTTGCCAAATCTATCTATATATATAAAAGAGTGATGGCATCAGGGCAGTGGACAAAACAACAAAACTACAGGCCCCCCAACCTCGAAATTTGACAACACAACCCATCATCCACGCCTCTAGGTTGATACAACAAAAAGAAAAGAAAAATAAAGTCCTAATTAGAGGGAGAGCAATAATTGTTTTTATCCAATTGCTACCAGTTTAGAGGGCTAATCTCTGCCCACTTCGTTGCCTAGCAACCAAGGGACAGCCAGGTTTCAGTTAGGGGACAGGCAGATTTAGGCCTCACTTAGACTTCTTCCACAGATTATCTAATTTGCACTGGATTATATGGCAGTGTAGACTCAAGGCCCTTCCACACAACTATATAACCCATTTATAATCTTATATTATCTGCTTTGCACTGGATTATCTTGACTCCACACTGCCATATAATCCACTTCAGTGTGCATTTTATACAACTGTGAAGAAAGGGCCTCATATAATCCAGTTCTGAGCAGATAATATAAGATTAGAAATATACAGTAGACTCTCACTTATCCAACATAAACAGGCCGGCAGGATAAGTAAATATATTGGATAATAAGAAGGGATTCAGGAAAAGCTGATTAAACATCAAATTAGGTAATCGTTATACAAATTAAGCACCAAAACATCATATTATACAACAAATTTGACAGAAAAGGTAGTTCCATGCGCAGTAATGCTATGTAGTAATTACAGTAGAGTCTCACTTATCCAACACTCGCTTATTCAACGTTCTGGATTATCCAATGCATTTTTGTAGTCAATGTTTTCAATATATCGTGATATTTTGGTGCTAAATTCATAAATACAGTAATTACTACATAGCATTACTGCGTATTGAACTACTTTTTCTGCCAAATTTGTTGTCTAACATGATGTTTTGGTGTTTCATTTGTAAAATCATAACCTAATTTGATATTTAATAGGCTTTTCCTTAACGCCTTCTTATTATCCAACATATTCGGTTATCCAACATTTTGCCAGCCCACTTATGTTGGATAAGTGAGACTCTACTGTACTGTATTTACAAATTTACCAGTAAAATATCACAATGAATTTGAAACACTGACTACAAAAACATTGATTATGAAAAGGCAGACTGTGTTGGATAATCCAGAACATTGTATAAGCGAATGTTGGATAAGTGAGATTCTACTTTGATATGAAATAATTTCTAGGATAGAATAATGCAGAACAATATAATCTCTAAAACCAGGACAGTAATAAAGAAATAAAGAAAGTAAATAAAGCAAGGAAATTGGAAATTCCACAAAGGAAACAATCAGGGCCAGCTAACACCTCCCAAGAAAGGATTCTTCCAGAAAGGAAGCTGAGAAGGCAGTGAAGCACTATGTATTACCAAAGTCATTATTATTACTATCATTACTATCCTTACTATTATTATTATTATTATTATTATTATTATTATTATTATTATTGTGTTGCGGTCAACCGTGAAAATGAATACAATCTGGCTCCAAGTATTCAAAAACAATAAAATCAGAATATATAAAAATTAATGTGGTATTATAAAACAGAACAATACAATCTCTAAAATCAGAGCACTAAATAAAGAACAACACTCTGAAAATAGGGGAATTCCACACAGAAAACAATCAGGGCCAGCTAACACCTCCCAACAAAGGATTCCCATCATCAAAGTCTGGCCAATCCTCTGTTTTCTCAGGGCCACAGACAGTAGAAGCATATAAAATATCGCAAACAACACCACTCTGAAAACAAGGTAATTCCAGACAGGAAACAATCAGGGCCAGCTAACACCTCCCAACAAACAAATCATTCAGGGAGGAAACAGGTAGGCTTTAAATCTGCAAGGCCATTACATCCTAATCATTTTTCCTAATTGCAGCATTCATACTTGCCTCCAACAGACAAAAAAAAAAAATCAGAAATATTGCATATTCACAACCTTTAGGAAATAATGTCCCCTGATGGCACAGCATTTTAAAGCGCTGAGCTGCTGAACTTCTGGACCGAAAGGCCGCAGGTTTGAATTGGGGGAACTGACAGAGCCCCCACTGTTAGCCCCAGCTTCTGCCAACCCAGAAGTTCAAAAACATGTAAATGTGAGTGCATCAATAGGTACTGCTCCGGTGGGAAGGTAACGCCGCTCCATGCAGTCATCCCACATGACCTTGGAGGAGTCTACGGACAACGACGGCTCTTCGGCTTAGAAATGGAGATGAGCACCAACCCCCAGAATCATACATGACTGGGCTTAATGTCAGAGGAAAACTAACTACCACCAATTCCTCAATACTTTATTTCCCATACCACCATACTTCGCCACAGCAACGCGTGGCCAGGCACAGCTAGTATATATATAAAAGGATAAAAAAATTTCGGCCTCGGACAAAACAACAAAACTACACATCCCAGAAACACTAAACTTGGCAACACAACCCCTCATCTATGCCTCTACATTCATACAACAAAAAGAAAAGAAAAATAAAGTCCTAATTAGAGGGAGAGGAATAATTGTTTTTATCCAATTGCTGCCAGTTAGAAGGCCAAGCTCCACCCACTTGGTCTCCTAGCAACCCACTCAGCCCAGGGGACAGGCAGAGTTAGGCCTCACTTAGGCCTTTTCCACACTGCCTATAAAATACAGATTATCTGATTTTAACTGGATTATATGGCAGTGTAGATTCAAGTCCCTTCCACACAGCTATATAACCCATTTATAATGGGCTTAATGTCAGGAGAAAATCTTTACCCTTTAACTTAACTACCACCAATTCCTCAATACTTTATTTCCCATACCACCATACTTCGCCACAGCAACACGTGGCCGGGCACAGCTAGTCTATATATATTAAAAGGGTAATGAAATTTCGGCCTAGGACAAAACAACAAAACTGCACATCCCAGAAACATTAAACTTGGCAGCACAACCCCTCATCCATGCCTCTACGTTCATACAACAAAAAGCTCCAGCTACTCCAGAAAACAGCCAAGCTTTGAAACTGCAAAGCTATTCACTGCTATTCCACCTGGCCAACAAAGGATTCCCATAAGCCACAGCAACGTGTGGCCGGGCAAAGCTAGTCAGGTATAAATCTTCAACATGCCCAGAGTCTTTGTTGTTGAACAGCTGCAGCAGATGAAAACTACTGGAGCAAGATTGCTTTCTGGTATGTAGTTTGTGTTGCACTCATTTTACTAAGCTGTGCTGACTTCGGATTTGTTAGCTATCCCACACTAGCCATAATGATAATAAGATGTTTAGAGATCTGGGGACAAGTAACCAAATGGTAAGTGAGAGTATCTGCACTGCATAATAATACCAGTTTGACACCAACTATCATGGCTCAATCCTAAAGAATCTTAAGATTTGTTGCAGTCCTTAGAATCCTCTACTCTTTGCCTTTGAACTTGTGCTATGAAAGCTCTATGACAGAGAATTCAAAATACAAAACCACATAAATGGAAAGATGATTTCAAAGGCACAGGCATACACAAAACTAAGGATAAATTTCTGCAAAGCAACCAGGGGACTGAGGAAGAAAGAGAAATCTCATAAGCATGACATGTTGGTTCTGTCTAGGTAGGCCATGGGTGGGGAAAATGTGACTCTCCAGATGTTGTTGACTATAATTGCCAGTACTCCTCACTAACTATGCTGTCTTGGACTATCAGGAGCTGTAGTTCAAGAACATCTGAAAGGGTAGATGTAGGACCAATGCTTCACCTTCCCAACTGTCCACTTATGGCCTGATGGCTTAGCCTAGAATGACCAAACAACGTTTTGCTTACTTTGCATTCTCACATGACCTCTTGATACTGTGTTCCATTGATCCTCAACCCAACCAGTACTAGGCAGAACTGGTTACTCATCCTTCCTCTATGGCCCCAAATCTCTTTGATCTTAGGAACTGGCTGCTCATTGTATCAACTGTTTACTCCAAGCCTCTCTCCAAAGCATTCAGACAAAGGTTGGGGTATCAAGACCTGCAGAAAGAGATTGATGGGACTTGTAACTATCATGACAATGACACAAAGTTTGGTGGGAGAGCTGGCATAAATACATACGAACGAGGTGGGATGAATGATAGAAACCTATCATTCATGAGTTCTCTCCCTGTATGGGCGAAGTTATCAGCAAAGCACAAATACCCATTGAAACACCCAATACTACTTGAAACATTTCCATTTCCAATACCGAAATGATTAACCTGATACACTGCTCTGAATAATAGGCCTTTTAAATAAAAATATTAGAAGAATATATCAGCAACATGATATAAAACCCAAGACTACTACCACGCAATGGATATTTTTTAAATTTTCACTATAAAATGACTAGATGATAAGACAGTACAATATATATGTTGGATTCAAAGAAATGGAAAGGGGTTTTTTTAATATAAGTGTTTTATGATGTACTCATACATCATTTCCAACCCAAATGCTAAACAAAACAATCTCTTTTTTTTTCTTCCCTGAGAGATGCATAATGATAAATTTTCATTATTCATTGTGAGTTTTGTGAGCTAATTTTTCAACTCAAACTTTTGTGTCATTCATTGGTTTCAGTGTATCTGATTTCTTATTGTAAATATCTTCCATAAACTGGCAGGCGTAAATCACATCTCTGCAAGAAGTCAAACACTGGGGCACCTAACAACATTGTACTGGGGCAATTTAAACACTGATATTCTAGATTGTCTAGATCTTCCCCTGATCCTCAGCATGGATTTTTGTCAGTGGGAGGTTTATACTTATGTAACTGGCTCAAGAGGTTGTACCCTTTAGTGCTTGTGATGGAAGGACTCGAAAGTCATCTTATGCAAATGCTCTCCTAGAAAATATGAAATGGGCTAGGGGGTGGTAAATTATAAAGCTTTTTTTTAACTTATTTTGTCATGAAAAGTTGTTACACAATTTGTGTCGCATACCTGGAAAAAATTGGATATACATGAAGAGGAAGAGGAGAAGGAGTAATTGTGGTAGCATAATGATGATGGTCATCATCATAATCTTTTATCCTGGCCTAGGATGTAACTCAGTTTACATGGCTGAGCACCAGAATCAACTTCATCACCAAGGCTCTGTCAGAGAGCTACTTGTGGTTGGTGACACAGTGGTGGGTCTATTAGGGCTGTAGACAGTGTATTGGGTTAGATCCGGTCTGATCCAGCTGTCCACATTCTGACATCACCAAAGGTTCTGAGGATGTTCATGTACTGTGTCTAGGCAATTCCAGAATAATTATCCTGGCTCAAACAGGCAAGCATAGACACATGGCAGTTCTACACTGAAAAAAATGTGGGCCATAACTGTCATGCTGCATTGCAGTCCAGCAGAAGCACACTGTGCCGCCTTGGTTGTGGGAAGGCATCCCTATTGCCCAGCTATTCTGAAACCTGTTTGTCACCACTGGGCAGGGGGGCAAATGCTGCCCTCTCTTCATCCCTGTCACTGTCAGATATAGCAGCAACAAGGTTACATGTCTGCTGTTGGGCAGTCTCTCTTCCCGCCATGTGATTGGCAAGGGGCATTGGGAGCAGCAAGAGAGAAAGCCCCACTCCCTTCCCCTAGGCTCCTTTCTCAGGAACATGGCACATTAAGGAGGAAGAGGGACTGCTAACCATGGGGTAAGTGGCCCTATTGCTGCTGTAGCTGGCAGCAACGAGGACAGAGAGGGTGGAAGAGATCAACCATCCTGTGGCTCTCCTCAGGTTAATCTGGATTATCGTGCATGTGTTTTGCACCACCAGTGGACTGATCGAATGATACACTGGGAACCCAGGGATGACCTAAATGGTCAGGGCAGATCCCCCTATCTGAAACTTTGCAGACAAAAACCCTTAAGATATGTTGTGGAAGGCTTTCATGGCTGGAATCACTAGGTTGTTGTGAGTTTTCCAGGCTGTATGGCCATGTTCCAGAAGCATTGTCTCCTGATGTTTCATCCACATCTATGGCAGGCATCCTCAGAGGATGAGGGGTCTGTAGTTTCCAACAGATTCTCAACCACTGAGGATGCCTGCAATAGATTTGGTTGAAACGTCAGGAGAGAAGAGATGCTGTCCTTCCTCCTAGTACTCTTTCACCACCATTATTTTCGGTCTTCCTTAGGTGCTGGGCTGTGGCGCAGGCTGGTGAGCAGCCAGCTGCAACAAATCACTCTGACCAAGAGGTCATGGGTTCGAGGCCAGCTCGGAGCCTAAGTTTGTCTCTGTCTCTGTTCTATGTTAAGACATTGAATGTTTGCCTTATATGTGTGCAATGTGATCCGCCCTGAGTCCCCTTCAGAGTGAGAAGGGTGAATATAAATACTGTAAATAAATAAATATAATTCCCAAATCCCCTGATCCATCCAGGATACAATGACAATAGTGGCGACCCACAAACTTTCAGGAAAACAAGTTTCTGGTTTTCTGCTGTACTTGCTTTACTGTACACAAAAGAGTTTCCAAGACACCCCGAGTAGGATCTGACTAAATTTGAGTGGTGCCAACATCTTGCTTTGCTTTGTGTTCTAACTCCCTCTTAAGTTGCTAGCCTCGGGAACAGCACATTGAAAAGAAGAAAACACTGAGCGACATTTCACTTTAGCTCGAGCAAAAACAAATCTTTTGTAAAGCACAGCCCTTTCTTTCCTGCTTTGTCTTCAGTGGCAGAATCTTTGTTATTGTTGCGTGCCTTCAAGTCATTTCTGACTTACGGTGACCCTAAGGCAAACTTATCATGGGGCTTTATTGGCAAGATTTGTTCAGAGATTATTTGTCTTAGGCACTCATGAGGCTGAGAGAGTATGGCTTGTCTAAGGTCTTCCGGTGAATCTCTATGAATGAGTGGGAATTCAAACTCTGATCTTGACTAAATAATGTGTCCTTGTCTCATTCACAGTCCTGTTGAAACACACAACATTCCTCTCATCCTGATGTGAAAACACTTCTTTTTGATGTCTAAGGGCTTTAAGGCAATTAAAAAAATTCTCTGGTTTACTTCACTGTTTTGGGGAAGAATTATTTTATAAAAATGTGTGATTTGACCACTGAATTGGAATTGTGTTGGAATTGAGAGTGGGGACAGATTGGTGGGTGGTCACTGAGGTTGGATGGACACCTAGGTCACCTGATCATTCCTGCCACTGAAGATGATCTCCTTTGTTTGTATTGGCATCTGGAAAAGGCAATGCTGTATTTCCTTTTAATTTTGTTTATGAACTGATATTTGTACATAAATCTTTACATGCATACTATTGGTTGGCATTTGATCTCCTCTGTTCTACTGACTTTGGTCTATAGAAGCACAGGTGGCCAATCTGGATGACAGGAAAACAGAAAAAGCTATATGACTAAGCATTGGCAAGTATATGCATATGCACATGCATGGATGCTGAAGCCATGTGAATCGATATGAAGAAGAACATGCACACAGTCATAGTATATTTTTGCAAACTGATTTCACACCATTTTAAAAGGTGCCTATAGCAGTGTAGGCATCAAATGGTGCAGAGATACTCTGCAATTGAACTGGGATAGATCCCTTGTGTAGATTCAGCCTTATCCTCTGTCCTTAATCCAGAACTTTCCTGGATGGCCATGCTAGCTGGAAATGACAAAACTCTACTACTCTAGTCTTTACAGAGGGTTCCTCTACTCCATTATAACAATGCAACTCACACTTCAAGAACTGGTTACTTCACCTCTCTTGGACCAGCAACAGCCTTATCCTCATGAACCAATGACCCTTCATATCTTTGATCAATTTGGTAGCTTAACATTTCCAACTTCATTGTCATCAGCAAGTTTTGCCTCCCTCTAGGCAAAGCCCAGCTCAAAAGTCATTAAGGAACACATTGAAAAACAATACTTCCAACTTTGACCTCAACTTAGCCTAATAGTGATTTCCCCCTGAAACTAGTGGTGAATCTATATGAACTTTACTGTTTTTTCCAGTAAATCATTTCTGTGCATGTGTGTGAAGGGCTAATGGCATCTTTATGACTAGTACTCTACCGCAAGCCTCATTATGTCTTCCGACAAAAATGCCTGGGTTACTTTTTTGTCAATCTTAGGATGGGGTGAGTAAAGTGCTGAATATCTTCCTTGTCCCCAAACTACCATTTTCTAGTCCAGAAAATTGTGAAGTACTTCTCTAGAAAATCTTCAGGGGTGTAAATGTTGAATGAGTCCCCAAGTGGGTTGACCCTTGTGCTGGCAGGATTGATGACTTGAAGGTTGGGTTGCTGACCTGAAGGTTGCCGGTTCAAATCCAACCTGGGGAGAGCACAGATGAGCTCCCTCTATCAGCTCCAGCCTCCCACAAGGATGGTAAAAACATCGAAAACGTCCGGGTGTCCCCTGGGCAACGTACTTGCAGACGGCCAATTCTCTCACACCAGAAGTGACTTGCAGTTTCTCAAGTCGTTCCTGACATGAAAAAAAGTGCCTCCATGCATGTTTAATGCAGAAAGATCTCTTATCACACATGCTTCATGGAGGACAGGCCTGGATGAGACCCTAGAGAACAAAATAAAGGCTACATGATGCAGGAAAAGAGTGAGTGTGAAGAAACACATAAACAAGCAAGATGTTACTATAGACACAATATACTGAAAGTCCCAGGCCCTTCCTACACTGTCATATAAATAAAATGCACATTATCTGCTTTGAATTGTATTACATGGCAGTGTAGACTCATATAATCCAGTTCAAAGCAGATAATTTGGATTATAGTGCAGTGTAGAAGGGGTCCAAGAGACTGGCATGCAATCTAAATCCCGTTCATACAGATATGCAAAGGTTGCAAAACTCCGACAGAAGGGACACAACTTTCTCACTTCTTGCAGAAAGGTGTGATCTCTCGTTTCTGGAATCAAAACTGAAACTTTTTTTTTCGTGTCAGGAGCAACTGGAGTTGCTTCTGGAGTGAGAGAATTGACCGTCTGCAAGGACGTTGCCCAGGGGACGCCCAGATGTTTTGATGTTTTACCATCCTTGTGGGAGGCTTTTCTCATGTCCCCGCATGGAGCTAGAGCTGAAAGAGGGAGCTCATCCGCACTCTCGCCAGGTGGGATTCGAACCTGGCAGCTTTCAGGTCAGCAACCCAACCTTCAAGTCACAAGGCTTTTATCCCCTAGGCCACCAGAGGCTCCGGAAAAAAAACCAACCTGAAACTAGTCACTGCCCTGTGCCCCCAACCACCAAATGGCTCTCACAGCATGCTCACCAATCATAGATACTTCAATACCAGAAGTCAACCTGGCAGAATTATAGTTGAGGAGCACAACAAATACAATCCTCTACCTTGCATGATCTCAGCCATTGACTATTCTAGCTAGCTAGCATGACTTCCATTTTTATTAGTACAGTACATAGTTATGAAGCAGAGGAAAAGATGGGATACCAGAGGACTAACTGAGACCTTGCCTGCCAAATCAGGTCATGGGATCCCATAACTGGGTTGCCAAAATTGAGAAGACCCTTCCCTGTGTTCTTGACTGAATTTTTCCCTGGCAGATGGCACACAGAGAATGGGCCCTCCAGCACCCCTAATGCCCCAGGCAGGATTATTTACACCTTTGTAGTCGCACCTACATTCTACCACAAATCTTTTTTTTTCTCAAGAACGATCCACATTTCGTCTCCTCCTGACAATTCAATAGTCTGAATTTCTGTTTCTGGGCTCGATGTTCCCAGTTATTGTCTGAGTGCAGAAAACAAACAAAGGTGGAAGCTTGCAATGGAAATACTGTGAGACTTGTAATGCTTGTGGCCACAGAGAACAGGCACCACCCTAATAGCCACTTAAGCACCTTGTCCCCCTGAAACTCCGGCTTGAACCAATAAGAGCTGAATAAACAGGGCTGGTATCTTAATGCCCTTTGAGCATTAGCAGATGGCCTTTTCATGAGCACAGATTAGCAGCACACAGCCTCTTTTTAATGGCCACTAACAGGTGGCAAGGACACTTTTCATTTCCATGCCATCTGAAGTCTGGAAGGGGGGTGGTAGTGAGAAAAGTAAACTCCATCCAGACCCTACATTGCTTTTAAATTGCCACCACCCTATTGAAGAGTGGTGGTTTAAAAGAATGGTTTTAAAACAGAACTCACAGGGTGACCTTGTTATAAGTAATTAGGCCAGAATTTTGCTATGCAAGTTCCCTATGCAAGTGATTGGACATCTTCTATCTGATGTGGAAGGGCTGCATTTGGTTCCAGGTCGTGGAAGAAAAGCTGTACACATGGTGTCATGGGCATGTAGGTTGTTGTTGTGTGTTTTCTGATATATGGTAACCCTTAGGTGAAACGATCCTGGGTTTTCTGGGGCTAGGAGTGTGTGACTTGCCTAATGTCACCCAGTGGATTCCTTGGCCAAGCCTGGTCTTCAGAGTTATAGGTCAATGCTGTGGCGCAGGCTGTTGAGCAGCTGCAATAAATCACTCTGACCATGAGGTCATGAGTTGGAGGCCAGCCCAGGGCGGGGTGAGCACCCATCAATTAAAAATTAAAAAATAGCCCCTGCTCATTGCTGACCTACCAACCTGAAAGATAGTTGCACCTATCAAGTAGGAAATAAGGTACCACTTATAAAGTGGGGAGGCAAGTTTAACTAATTTATGACCTGGAATGAGGAAGTGCCGTCAGAGTGGATGATGAAGCAGCTGCTCCCCCCTGTGCCCAGAATCGAACATCCCCTCAGGAGAAGGTTAAATTGCCTCTGCGTCTGTCTGTCTGGGTCTCTGTTTGATGTGTTTATGGGCATTGAATGTTTGCCCTATGTGTGTATAATGTGATCCGCCCTGAGTCCCCTTTGGGGTGAGAAGGGCAGAATATAAATACTGTAAATAAATAAATAAATGCTCAAATCAATGTACACCTGACTCCTCAGGGCTCCATGTCTCTGCGCTGCCAGCACACTGCCAGTACACTGCTGATATGGAGACCAAAGGAGCTCAACCATAAATAGCTATGCATTATTTGATGGGTTTGACTCTGTGCCGGCAGAGTCACAGAGAAATTCATCTATGTTATGAGGTCGTAGGATCTGGAACAATAAGATCAAATTACAGGAGAGGAGATTCCACCTGAACATTAGGAAGACTGTAAGAGCTGTTCAACAGTGGAATTCTCTGCCTCAGAGTCTGGTGCAAGCTCCTTCTTTGGAGGCTTTTAAACAGAGGCTGGATGGCCATCTGTCAGGATTACTTTGTTTGTGCTTTTTCTGCATGGCAGGGGGTTGGACTGGATGGCCCATGTGGTCACCGCCAACTCCATGATTCTATAATTCTATGTGGATGCACATGCCCATTTCATTGTACATTTGGTATACAACATTGCCATTCAACACAAGTATTGCATGGCACTATCCATGTATAACTCTACATACATACATAACTCCTTATATATAGATGTCTGCCATAGAAGTGGGTGAAATGTCAGGGGGAAATGCTTCTGGAACATGGCTATACAGCTCAGAAAATTCATAGCAACCCAACTCCTTACATAGCTTACATTCAGGTATTCTTTGGCAGCCCCCAGTATCCCCCGAGGGGACAGCAGATTAAACCGCTGAGCTGCTGAACTTGCTGACCGAAGGATCAGCGGTTTGAATCCAGGGAGCGGAGTGAGCTCCCACTGTTAGTCTCAGCTTCTGCCAACCTAGCTGTTTGAAAACATACAAATGTGAGCAGCGCAGTCATGCCAGCCACATGACCTTGGAGGTGTCTATGGACAATGAGATGAGCATGGACATGGAGATGAGCACCAACCTCCAGAGTCGGACAAGACTAGATTTAATTTCAAGGGAAAACCTTTACCCTTTCGGTAGCAAATTGTATTTCCCCCTATCAATTTATCTAAGCCTTCAGATCAGCAGTAAAAGCTCTTATTTCAAGCCCACCACTTCACAGATATGGTTGGTGGAATCAAAAGACAGAGCCTTCTTCCTGGCTGCCCCTCGACTTTGGAACTCACTCCCTGGGAAGTCTTTCATTAAATCTTTGCAAAACAAAAACAGCCCTGAGATCTGAGAATCATAGATTACTTTTTCTCTTTTCCCCTCTTTCTTTCTTTCTTTCTTTCTTTCTTTCTTTCTTTCTTTCTTTCTTTCTTTCTTTCTTTCTTTCTTTCTTTCTTTCTTTCTTTCGGTGTCTTCACCACTGCATACCCATGTGTTATATACACACACACACACACACATACACACACACACACACACACATATACATACATACATACATACACACAAAGTCATCACTCCACATTTGCAAATTTAACTTTTGCAGATTATCAATTTGATTAACATTATCTCTCTACAATTCTCTAAATCTCCCAGTGTGATGATATGGTCAACCTCTGCCAAAAAGTAATGATAGAGCTGCACTTGAGGACTCAGAGATTCCTTGAGAGGGATTCTCTCAGGTAAAAAATAGTGTTTTTCCCACATTCATGGGGGTCCTGCATCCCTAAACTGAGCAAATGCAGAGGGACTCCTGTATATTCCAATGTCCTTTGCATCCCTACTGAGACCTAACTGTAGAGCCGGTCCTTTGTTCCTCTCTGAAATCTGCCCTTCCATCTTTATTTCAAAGGCTCCTATGAGAAGCCCATCATCATTAATCAGGGCTGTTAAATTAAACTGCTCTCAACTTATTTTCAAGTTCATGGCCAGGCAGAGGTACCCATGGCTGGGGCATAGCTGACCTTCCCCTTGGAGTCTTGCCCCATCTTGATTGCATCTTTTTTAAACAATTGCCTGGGCACCATGGCATCTCTGACAGCTATTCCCTCTCTCCTGCCTCCAGACCGTGAGGATTTCTTTTGATGAATCCCTCGCCCACATAATGACTTTTAAAAATTCCTGAGGTCCATGCCTCCAAATGTAGCTGGGAATTCAAGGTAATGCCAATTAACAAGCTGGGGCTCAAAAGCACAGAAGGAATTTGCTGTCCGTCCTCTATGGGATACTGTCAGGAGTGGATATCAGAATCTTGACATCTCTGGAGCTTGGTGTCGTCGCTCTCACATTGTATGCATTGCATATAAGCCATCAGTGCTAGTATATGTTTATTTATGGTGGCTGAGATTCTATATTGTTGTCCTCATTGTGTGACATTACACACACACACACACACACACATATATATAATCAGAAGCATTAAGGAACTTTCTTAGTGAATTTCAAAGATGTGGATCAAGACACTTGCAAGAATGCCTTAATACACACTGACACCACACAGTGTCATTAGAGGTAATAGATCCATTCTATTTTACTTTGGTCAGACCTCACTTGGAATCTGGGCATTACAATTCAAGAAGGATATTGGGAAGCTGTATAAGTCCACCAATCAAATTATATATATATAAGGATCCAGAAAACCAAAAGTGACAAGCAGAGCAACAACTCAGAAATTCTCCTGATACCTTTCTATGCTTCCCATGAGAAATGAGTGGCCATGGGTACAGCTTTACCCTTCAAATTTAAAGCAAACTGCCTTGGCAGCTCTTGCATATACAGAGCAAAAGCATACCGTGTTTCCCCAAAAATAAGATAGTGTCTTATATTATTTTTTGCTCCCAAAGATGCACTAGGTCTTATTTTCAGGGGATGTCTTATTTTTCCATGAAGAAGAATTCACATTTATTGTTGAACAAAAAAAAATGAACATTTATTATATACTGTACAGTAGTTTTCATCACAAACCAACATAACCAAACCAGACAAACTGTGACTCCTGTCAAGAATTTCTTGTTATTACCATTATTTCCATTTGCAACTCCTATGTACATTTACCAATCCTGCATGCTCTGGTGTTTTGTTTGGCGGGCGCCGAGCATGCTTCCAAACAAAAACTTTGCTAGGTCTTACTTTCGGGGGAGGCCTTATATTTAGCAATTCAGCAAAACCTCTGCTAGGTCTTATTTTTTGGGGATGTCTTATTTTCGGGGAAACAGGGTAGCACAAGGAGGTACAATATCCCTCCTCTCTCAGGGTAGAAAGAAGTGTGCAGGCATAAGTCACCCATTCTGGCTGAAATGGCTAATGCAGTTAGTGCTCCTTCAGGGTGAGAATCCACCAGAAATGAATTCTGCTTTTGCCAGCTGGCCCGCTAAGCAGGATGCATGCAAACCATCCCAATCTCCACATACAAGCTAATGAGATGATAACTACTGTATGTGGATGTAAATGAAAGGTTCAAACATGTTTAAATAAGCATCCAAATATATCCCAAAAGGTAAACCCTGGGCCATGCTGCCTCCAGCATCCTTCTTTCTCTGTGCATTTCAGGGTGTGTGTGTTTTTTTTAAAAAAAGATGACTGGAGATGGATTATTTGGAAGCTGGAAGCTGCACATTGAGTTTCTGGCAACCCTGTTTCTTGTTCTTGCTGTAGTTCCTAATTGACTGAATGAAGCCTTTTCAACAAAGGTGTGAATGTCACTCCCTTTGTGGCTTGGCAGTGGCCTACAAACAACCCATTGCTAAGCAACACTTGGCAGCATCCATCCTGGGGGCCGCAGAGCTCTCTTTCCGAGGTTGCATGGATGCCTTGCCTTGACGATATCCATCGCTGGCACTGGTGAGGTTGAAAACCATCACAGCAACGAGGTTGATTGAACTGTCAGGTGGTAAATGATTGACACAAAGCACAAGCACTTCTTCTGTTAGTGCGTTGGCATGCTGTCATTGGATTACTTCCTGGGAAATGCCATCCAATTATGCCAGATGTAGCACTGAGAAATATGCCAATTCATTTTTTTTAAAAAGTCAGAAACAATCACAACTACTAGTGGAGCAATTTAGTGCCTATTGATATTGGTATAGATATGGATCTATAGATATAGATTTATACACTTGCACACACAAAAAATGCCTAATAGTTTTTGATTGCAGAATAATGCACAGCGCTGATCATATTAAGAAGCTGAGCACCCCTTAACTTGAATTCCAAAATTCAATATATTCCAAAATCCAAAACATTGACACCTTTGCTTTCTAGTGGTTGAGGCACAAAATTCACACTCTCTCAGCCTCAGAAGAAAGCAATGGCAAGCTTCTTCTGAACAAACTTCTGACAGAGTTGCCTTAGAGTTGTCATTGGACATAAATGATCAATCAGTTTTACACAGAATTATTGCTAGCACTGATCTTAGGTTCCTGATGTTTATTGGTGGTCTCCCATTCAAGTACTAACCAGGCATGATCTCCTAGATAACTTCCAAAACCAGAGAAGGTCAAGTGTAGTGATAAAAATAAAGATTTTGAAGGCTACTGTGCAGGACACAGGAAATAATGTCCAACTCCTCACTGGAGAGAAGGATATTAGAGGCAAAGATAAAGTATTTTGGCCACATAATGTCCTGTTTTGTCTTTCAAGAACAGCCTTAAGACACTATGGTAAGTAAATGAGAACTGTTTTACTTCAGCAAAACATAAAGTACAGTACACTCAGTGAAGTAATGCAAAAGAAAGCCAGGAAGTCTTACTTCAGACAAAGAAACAGGCATAAATCCAGATGCAGACTTGGAGCAGGCACACGGCGAGTGAAGGCATTAGTCAGTTTGTTACGAGCAAGAGCTGGCTGCACCTGCTTCTGCTTTTATAGCCCTGAGTCCCCTCACAGCTGCTAGGGCAGCTGCATTTCTGGCATCTAATCTAGCTGAACAACATCTCTGCTCTGTTTCCCTTTGCCTCTCCTGGAATGAGGGTACTAGCAAAGTCTCCTCCTCAGACTCCAACTCACACTCAGATTCATGAACATTTTCCTGCTCCCCTTCCCCTTCTCCTTCTGAAGAAGAGGAATCCCTGAAACATAATGAGAAAACAGGAAAGTTTGGAGAAGAAAAATGCTGGGGAAAATGGAAGGAAAAAGGAAGAGGGGCCGACTAAGGGCAAAATGGATGGATGGTATGTTTGACATGACTGGTTTGACCTTGAAGGAGCTGGGGGTGGCAATGGCTGACTGGGAGCTCTGGTGTGGGCTGGTCCATAAGCTCACGAAGAGTTGTAAGTGACTAAACGAATAAACAACAAGTGCAGGACACGGGGCAGACATAGGAACCATGTTAACTGGAAATAAGAAGACCAAGCCCCAGGCTTTGGACTAAATAGAAACATTTTTATTAACTATGCCATGCTAAACATTTAAAATAGCAACTGCAATGGCGATGTGATGAGAGCTACTCAATGTGAGATTCTACTGAGACAAAAGGGTCCCTTCCCAACCTTGAGTCCCCTTGGGGAGAGAGGGCAGGTTAAAAATAAAGTGTTGTTGTTGTTGTTGTTGTTGTTGTTGTTATCCACACTTGGGAAGGACAGCTAATACAGGGAGCACATGAAGATGACTTGGTTTCTCCCATCCTGACGTCTTACTGGAAGACCCTCCTTAAAGAAATCCGTAAGTCTGACAAGACTTTGTCTTTATCATAGTCATGTGCCTTCAAGTCATTTCCAAGTTCTAATGCCCCTAAGGCTCATGAACTTTCCTCTGAGGCTAAAAGATTATGACTTGCTCAAGATCAACCAATGGTTTGCAATGGCCAAGTTGGTATTTTATCCCTGATCTCTAGAACTATCAGTCAATTCTCAAGCCACTACACCATGCTGGTACGCTCCTTCACAAAATGCATGCCTATTGGGTGCCTACCATGCTTGTACTTTCTCCTCCCACTATCAGCCTAATGACTGCCTAGTTAAAGATCTTGCCTAATGCCAATTCCTTATAGTCTAGTAGGAGAAAAACCCTTCAGAAATGGCGAGAGAGATTCCAAATTGCCCAAGTAACCAACCAGAGTTTACATTGAACTGGAGGAAGGTTGGTAAGCCAAACACTATTGGCAGAAAAGAAGAGGAGATTAAAACATAAGCTTATAAACCTTCTCATTATTCTTCCTTCACACATCAGCATGCCGGACATTTACTTGTTGGTTTCCTTTCCTTTCAAGGGCCCTCTGCTGCAGCAACTGCACACTTGCTGACCTGACTGCAAAGTTCATATGCAATTTATTGAATTCAACCATTTCTCCATCTAGCTCAGTGATGTCCATTCTGGCTAGCAGTCGCTCTTCAGGTTTTCCAGGATGAGGCATGTTCAGGAGGTTGGGAAAAACTTACATTCAGATATTGCCAAGCATCTCCCTCTCTCCTCTTTCCCTCTCTTTGTCTTCCCATCTGCCATGCAGTAATACCATAATTGTCCCAGCCTATCTTACAGAGTTGTTGGAAACAGTGCAACAAGATAATGATTCTGAACAACTATCAGACATTCTGTCCTTGAGAGGTATTCTCTATCATTCCAATTCAACAAATATTTTGGCCCAGAAACACATTGGTGACACACTTTGGATAATTTCTGGTTGCAGCTGTGTATATAATTTTGGACATTGCAGAAAGAAGCACCATGATGTAGACCTCAACCAAGGTGCGATAGCTTCATGTAGACATAATGCAGGAGAAAGTTTCTGTATCCAAATACCAGTTTCGAGCTAAAATGCCACTTTCTCTTTCTTTTTTTTCCCTTCTCTCCACTCTCAGTTTCATCAGCAAGAACCAGAGTGCTTTTTTAATTGACCTAGCATTGATAGGGAGAAGAGATCTGTTGCTTTATCTCTTGCCATGCATGCAAAAAGAGAAAAAAAATATTTAAACTCCTTCGACTCAATCTCATCAGCGTGAGTGAATAATGCTTCATAATCAGTCACCTTTACCCACTATCTCCGACATCTGAGTCCAGCAAGCCATATGAACTGTCTGAAACTAGCTCTTCATTTCCATATTCTGCGCAGAACAAATTTGGTTCTTTGTTCTACTTGGAAGACAAAAGAGTTGTCGTCATTGTCCTACCAGTCTTCCCTCCACCCCTCCGCCCTCAACCTGCCCCACACTGTCTCTCTGTGGGATTCATTTGCGTTCTTGCTTGCTATAACAAAAGTAGTTCCAGTAAAGATGTTCAGGATCAGCTGGGAGAGAAGCAAAGCATTACAGGTGTATAGTGCCACCTGCCAAATAGGGTTGCCAGTACAGGATTATCCCAGGCTTGTGGCCCAAAACCTGAGACCCCAGTGATGTCATTAAGCATTAATGTAAATTGTTCAGAGGTTCTCGTTCACACACACACACACACACACACAGAACACTTTTTTCTCTTTGAAAATAAGGCAGAAATCTGAACCAAAGAGGCTGTTCTGAAGAAAAGAGAAGATCATTCCTTCTCACATATTTGGGGAACAGGCATAACATTTGACATAAACAGTTTAAGATATGCAGATGACACCATACTATTAGTAGAAAATAGCAGAAACTTGGAACAATTACTACAGAAATTCAAGGGCAAAGTGCAAAAGCAGGTTGAAAACAAATGACCACAGATGAATCACTTAACTTTAAAGTAGATGATGAAAACATTGAAATAGCTCAAGATGCTCCATACCTTGGTTCAATAATTAATCAGAGTAGAAACTGATTAAGAAAACAGAAGAAAAGAACTTGGCAGTGAACTAGAGCAATTTAAACAGCCAGAGATAATGAGATCCAGGGCCGTGGATAGCAAAACCCAAAACACGGATACTGAGTCCTGTTAAGCAGATACTGGAGCACCTGACAGCCAATCAGAGAACCTTCCGATGTAAATTTCTGCTCTCCAGTGGTTGTCAGTGGCAGGATGGTCCAGGAGATAAAGAAATGTAAAGTGTTCTGAGTGTTGCCATTGTCCCAGCAGAGAGAGACAATGGTCTCATAGGAGAGGGCCATTAGGTCTCATATGTTCTATTGATTGTTCTGTTGTATTCATGAATGATCCATCAGGCCTATTGACGCCCACAGTGCCCATGTCCATAGGTGTCCATACAGCAGATTGTTTACATTGATGGGATTAGCAAGTCCACTGCTGGGAAAGGGGAAATGTCATTGTGGAAAACAGGGTAGGTAATCCCGGGATCAGGGGAAAAAATGTCAGGCGATAGATGTCTTTTGTCATGTCCAGGTAGCTGCACAAAGGACAGGTGGTCTGGCCTCAGGATCCTATTGTCCTCTGTACATCTGGGTTTATGGTGCCAGCAGAGATGGATTTACCCCAGAGGTGATGGATGCATGAGTCCTTTGTGATGAAGACCAGGAAGCGCTGGAAGGGACTTCGATGTGAAAAGGTGCTGACGAAAAATCACCAAGGTCAAGTTGGGTGGCTTCGTTCTCCAAAGTTTTATATTAAACATAAAATAAGACATTACATACACAAGAGGGGTCCGCACATACCAAGACAGACCTGATGACTCCAGAGGCCTGGTATTTGCGGAACATGGGTGCACATACACAAGGGACACATGGATACTGAGGGGGACCCAATGACTCTGGAGACCTGGGTATCTATGGGGTAGTTTGGGGCAAAAGAAGTGTAAAGAGTCACATTTGGGGTGAAGGAAGCCCCGCTGCGAGGTCCATGAGTGCCATGGGGCCATGTAGTTGCGGAGGCCAGCTGCCAGAGATGAAAGGAGAAGAGAAAGTAATGAGAGTCAAAAAATACATAGAAGCAGATATATAGGGTAACACAACAATGTGTATGTTTATTGAACAGATACTTTGTAATAAACTAATGAAAAAAGGAAAGATAGTTACTAGATGTATCACTGGTAGCTGCTGCCAGGTTCTTCCAGTCCTGCAAATGTTCGCATAACCAATAATCTGAACTTCAGGCTACCTCCACCTGCAAAATTCTTAGCCTCCATGCCGTCCATATAACTTTAATATTTTGCCCGGGGGTGGGGGTACTGGGGATGATTTGTGTTCGACATCAGCAGGACAGCTCAGAAGGAACTAAACAAGATCCTGAAGACTCAAGACCATTGAATGCTAATGGTAGGATTGTCCCTGCCATGGTATTTCTCATTTCTATGTACAGTAGTGAAAGCAGAAGTAAAAAAAAACTGATAGGAATAAAATCAATTTATTTAAAATACCTCACAACCTCCGAGGATGCCTGCCATAGATGTGGGCGAAACGTCAGGAGAGAATACTTCTGGAACATGGCCATACAGTCCGGAAAACATACAACAACCCTATTTAAAATGTGATTCATTTGAAAGGGTTCCTCTGATACAATGGAATTTAAAACATAGAAATATATAGATCCGAAAGCAAATCAAGCTTGAATTCTCCCTCGAAGCCAAAATAATTGAACTGAGACTGTTGTATTTTGCCCTTATCATATTATGGTCAACTGATTCACCCTCCACCCATCCAAAAAAGAGATGAAGAGCCCCAGGGACCACAGGCAGCTTGGGGGTCCACTCTTTCATTGATAGTGGGGAAACAGCCAGGTTAAATCTACATAGCCAGCAGTAACATGACAATTGGGATCTTTGCGCCATCTCTTCCAAGTGTCACACAGTGGATAATTGCAGGAAAACAAAATATGTAAATAGGGGGTGGAAACAACATTGTTTTGTTTGTTTATTGATCAGGAAAATGATTTTTCTGATGCTCAGGAGACTTGTGACTGGCATCTTGTTGGTAACTTACACATGTGTAAATTCTCTAATGCAGGTGAAGGTACTTTGGGGACAATGCATGCTGTCTGCCTTTATTAGAAGTTTGACAAAGCACTGTTGAATATGCAGTGCCATTGTGGATGGCGTGTCATGCATCGAGCATTGCAATTATGCATTTCACATCTCTTTACATAGTCAGATGCACACCATTGCAATCTCCTAATGTAAAATAGTCACATAACACCATGAGTGTAAAGTTGCTCTACATCTCCTTGACCTAAGAGCTCAACCTTCATTAGTAAAAAAAAAAAATAGAACATTGGCAACAAAAAAGGAGTATTTTTTTTCATAGAATTTGCACTTTGCAAAGTGTTCCAGGGAATTGTTCTGAACAGAAAAACATATTAAGTGAATCAATTTGGGGTGTTACATATACATAAGCTTTTCTGGGGAGATCCTCCAATTTTTTTATCTGAGACAGAACATCTATATTCAGTTAAAGGTTGTTGAATCTGAATAGACAGTTGAAATGTGCATGTTCAAGCTGTTTCTGTTGCACATTTGGTTGCACATGTATTCAGCTGCACAACATTGCCATTCAAGGAAGGGTTTCCTCCCAATCGTAAGTGAGGTTGTGAAAATCAGAAGCAGGACCCTTGTCACAGCCTTATATACTGGTAGGAGTCCCAATCAGAAGTAAACAGTTCTCCTTCAGTTAGCCTGGATGCTGGCTCTTAAGGTGGATGTGGTGGTCAGGCCAGTCAACATTACAACATTACATAAAAGCATGTAGCACACAGGTTCAATTATATGCAAAGACCTTCTCAGTGGGTGCCAGTGAAGTCAATAGGGACCATATTGTTCAAAATGAACTCTCAAAATGAGTTCCTTCCCAAGGTGCCAAATCATTTGGGAAACCCAGCTACATGGAGCCACATGTCTCTCCCAAAAAGGAAGGAGATTAAATGATTTCTCAGAAGAGAAGAAGCAATGGAAGGAAATAAACCATGTGTCTGTCTCAACAGAGGAAAGATGGAGACTTTCTCAGCCAAGAGAGGTTTATGGTTCTGAGCAGTTGTGTTTCCTACTGGACTTGACAACCAGTGAGGGCCCTGCTTCTGGGAGTTTTAAACTGGTGGTCTGCATCATATCATGTGAGTCTTTCTTTTGAATACTCTTCTCTTTGTGGGGTACCAGATTAACAATGAGGTGGGACATATTTTTGGCTATACAATATTTTCAGCTTTCAGAGGCATGCTGTCTAGAGGGAGACCTGAACAGAGAAATCTCTCCCTGGAAAGGGGTTTCCAGATTTTATGCAAAAAAAAGTATTTCGTGAAGATCCCCAAAACTGAACTTTTGCATAAAATATGGGCCTACTGTACTTAATTGTGTACAGTAGCAACACATATACATAACTGAAGTCAATGTAGAATACTAGCACATGTGTTTTCCCATACAGAGTATTTCCCCCTGAACATATTGTAACATGTCAATACTGGGATTCTACTGAAAAAAAAATGTCACTTTCTCCTGCAGTAGGAAGGAAATCACTTGTCTAGCCTTGAAAGCATGAAATAGGCAAAGGTATACATCACTTGTGCAGTCCTATCTATTCCTCTATCTAACAACTCATTGTCACTGCTTTACAATCTTCCCCAGACACTTTTCTTCTCACTGAACTTTCCCAGAGGCATGTGCACATTTGCATACATTTGCTTATTTTGTCTAATATCTTCAGTTTTTGCTCTCCATTTGATGAAACAAAAAAATGGACTGGGTATCAGACTCCTACCCCTTCCAGCTTCCTTCTGTCTTGTACTGAACTTTAACAAGAACCTATCTAATTGCTCTTCAATTCATTTTAGACTGTTGAATTATTTTAAATGATTTAAGCTAGCTGCCAAATTCTCCCTCTAATCACAAATCATTTTAGGGCAGTGGTTCTCAATCTGGAGTCCCCAGATGTTCTTGGCCTACAACTCCCAGAAATCCCGGCCAGTTTACCAGCTGTTAGGATATCTGGGAGTTGAAGGCCAAAAACATCTGGGGACCTCAGGTTGAGAACTGCTGTTTTAGGGTATGCTGTGATTGTGGAGACACACAGAAAGGAATCCAGGCTTTAATGCACAAAGGTGGAAAATCTGCACAGAAACAGGACTACCACCCATGTTAACTGTTCCTATCACACAATGCCATGCAAAATCTGTTGCTGGTTTATTGCCTTCAGGTGACAAACACTGTTTTCTGCTATTGATGGGAAACCTTGTCAATTGGGTCTGGAGAACAAGCCCTATGAGGAGCGGCTTAAAGAGCTGGGCATGTTTAGCCTGCAGAAGAGAAGGCTGAGAGGAGACATGATAGCCATGTATAAATATGTGAGGAAGGAGGGAGCAAGCTTGTTTTCTGCTGCCCTGCAGACTAGGATGCAGAACAATGGCTTTAAACTATAGGAAATGAGATTCTACCTGGACATTAGGAAAAACTTCCTCACTGTGAGATCTGTTCAGCAGTGGAACTCTCTGCCCCGGGGTGTGGTGGAGGCTCCTTCTTTGGAGGCTTTTAAGTAGAGGCTGGATGGCCATCTGTCGGGAGTGCTTTGAATGTGATTTTCCTGCTTCTTGGCAGAATGGGGTTGGACTGAATGGCCCATGAGGTCTCTTCCAGCTCTATGATTCTAGGATTCTATAGTTCATGACCATGCCACTAAACAATTTATCTGTGTGATGATCTTATAATCAGCATACAAGAACATCCCTCTGGAGAAATTGATATAATTAATTTTTTAGAACATAAACTTTGCAGAAATTATAAAGTTGCTCCTACTAGAATAAAAAACTAGAAGAGGGTGGGATACTGTTGCTACCAGACAATACAGATTTATTTATTTATTTATTTATTTGCAGTGTTTATATTCCACCCTTCTCACCCTGAAGGGGACTGAGGGTGGATTACATTGTACACATATAAGGCAAACATTCAATGCCATATAACATAGAACAGAGACAGAGACAGAAACAGAGGCAATTTAAACCTTCTCCAGCTTCCAGCTTCCTGAGGGCATGCTTGATTCCGGCCACAGGGGGAGCAGCTGCTTCATCATCCACTGTGACGGCAACTTCCTCAATCCAACAGCGGCTGGATGATTTTTATGGTGTCGTAAATTAGCCTCCCCACATATAAGTGGTACCTAAATTTCTTACTTGATAGATGCAAGTATCTTTCGGGTTGCTTAGGTCAGCAACGAGCAGGGGCTATATTTTTATTTTTAATTGTCTGGTGCTCACCCCGACACGGGCTGGCTTCGAAATCATGACTCAGAGTGATTCATTGCAGCTGGCTGCTAGCCAGCCTGCACCACAGTCCGGCCCCAGATACGGCTCTGCAATGTAGCACAACACTCAGAACCATGCAATGGTGAGGGTCATTATATTGGTAGGCTACCATTATCCCTGGTCACAGTGATAATGCCTTCACACGATAAAGTTCTCCATCTTATTTTATGCAGAGACAAAGGTCTGCAAATCACATTCCAACAGTCTTGAAAACTTTCGGATTTTCTTTAAAGCCTAACTTTAATGCCGTCCTTTTCTGACATCTTTTTTTTTTCATCCCATTATGTCAAGAAATGTATTATCCCTCCATTTGTCTGTCAGAACTATTCCCGCCGGGCCCATAGACTACAGGCTCCCGTACTTGAAACTTCCCGAGAACATCTCGCTATCAAGAGTTGCAGTTTCTAGCGAACGTCTCTGGTGACTTTTGACAATGTTTTACAGAGAACCAGAGCAGGAAGCTGCAGAGTTAAAGGAAGTCTTCCGTCCTAGCAATGAATATGTAATAGGCTTTTTCCACTGTTCAGCATTCCAAAATATGTAAGGTTCATTAAGTCTTTCAGAGACGGGAGCCTGCATGTCACTTCTGAATGAACCTGTCTTCAGGACGGCATTAGCAAATGACACGTTGAGGTAGGAAATATTAATATCCTACATTAAGGAATAAATTTTTTTAAATGCCCCTTGCAGAAACAGATGATGTGGGGCGTGGGGATTTCAGGGAGGAGGGGGGAGGCTGACTTTTCTCCAAACTTTATATGTAAATTGCCTTTTGCTTATACACATAAGAATGCTCCTTTGCTATTCAATTCCTTCATATTAGCAAGCCAGAGTGTAACTAATATATAAAATAAAGTCATTCTCTTTAATGAGAATGCTAAATATTTTAAAGAAATGCACGGCTGTGAAATATTGTCAAGGGCATTTTTATACTTAAGTTTAAGAACACTTATGACTTAAGCGCTGAATTATTTAACATGCTCAGCCTTGAAGTTCTATTTATGTATGGGGGTTTAATGTTCGCACGCTTTTTGTTGGCTTTTCCCGTGCTAAGGATTTAGGACCTTTGATTTTCTGTTTATAAAATTTACATTTTTAATCTCTTATTTTTGCGTATTTCCCTTGTTTGGCTCCAGAGGGAAGAAAGTGTATTGGGAAGGGGTATAGATTTGTTTTGAGAAATTAAAAAAACTGAACAGAAAAAAAGGAGGAAAGGAAGGAAAAGGGCCCACTATCTAGGAATGGAAAGGACACTTTAATAATAACTGGAAGGAAATTCTATACAGAGGGAAGTTTTACCAGCACAACGTCACTATATAATGGCATACCTCTGCTAACAGAACGCTGAGAAAGAAGTTTCTTTTTTATAAAGACTTTTTGTATGTGTCATTGAAGGCTTTCATGGCTGGAATCACTGGTTCGCTGTGAATTTTCCGGCCTGTATGGCCATGTTCCAGAAGCATTCTCTCCTAATGTTTCACCCACATCTATGGCAGGCATCCTCAGAAGTTGTGAAATCTGTTGGAAACTAGGAAAGTGGGGTTTGTATATCTGTGGAATAATGTCCAGGGTGGGAGAAAGAACTCTTATCTGCTTGAGGCAAGTGTCAATGTTGCAACTGGCCACCTTGATTAGCATTGAATGGCCTTGCAGCTTCAAAGCCTGGCTCCTTCCTGCCTGGGGGAATCCTTTGTTGGGAGGTGTTAACTGACCCTGATTGTTTCCCCGTCTAGATTTCCCGGGGAAATCCAGCCGAGGGCTGTGGCGCAGACGGGAGAGCAAGCCAGTGCAATTAACTGCAATGAATCACTGACCAGGAGGTCATAAGTTCGAGGCCCGCTCGGAGCTATGTTGTTGTTTGTCTTTGTCCTATGTTAAAAGGCATTGAATGTTTGCCTAATATGTGTAATGTGATCCGCCCTGAGTCCCCTTCGGGGTGAGAAGGGCGGAATATAAATGCTGTAAATAAATAATAAATAAATAAATTTCCCCTGTTTTTGAGTGTTGTTCTTTATTTACAATTTCAATAGAAAGGAGGAAATAATAAAAATGAACAAAATCTGGCTGCCAGTATTTAAAAACTCTAAAATCAGGACAATAAATAAAGAACAACTCTCAAAAATGGGGGAATTCCAGACAAGAAACTATCAAGGCCAGCTAATCACTTCCTAACAAAGGATTCCCCAGGCAGGAAGCAGCCAGGCTTTGAAGCTGCAAGGCAATTCAATGATAATCAAGGTAGTCGATAGCAACATTCACACTTGCCTCAAGCAGACAAGAGTTCTTTCTTCCACCCTGGACATTCCATAGACATATGAACCCCACTTGTCTAGTTCCTAACATACCCCACAATCTCTGAGGATGCCTGACGTAGATGTGGGAGAAACATCAGGAGAGAATGCTTCTGGAACATGACCATAGAGCCTGGAAAATTCACAGCAACCCACTTCTTTTTTGCTTGTCCAGTTCCCCTTTTCTTCTTATTGTCTGTCTAGCTAAGACTTTAGAAGCATTGGCATTGGGATGAAGAGCTGGAGAAACACAAATATTCAGTGTGGAGATGCAGAAACCTGCCTGTGGAAAGCTTGGGGAGATAAACGACAGGATTTTACCCTCTCCAATCCATTGTAGCATGAGTGCCTCTTTCCAATAGGCAAGGTAAACAGCAGTTGCCTTTTGAATCGCTTGCTGAGCATGTGTGAAGAGCAAAGCTAAGAAAAAGGAGAAAACAGATAAGGAAGGCTGGGAAGCCCTCTTTCCAATCACTTCAGCACAAAGCACACCAAAAGGAGATAATTTTTTAATACTGGGGGAATACAGAACCACTTTTTCAGCAGCTCAAATGTAGTAATATACATCTTTGAAAATGTTCTCACGGCAAGAATGAATCATTTAACTTTTTTTCTCCTTGCTGCAAGAACATTGTCAAAAATTGCACAGTTTACAGAAAGTTTTTACTGTTTTGGAACCAATCTGCACAAAATAATAGGTGGGGTGGGTTTGCACAGAAAGTGGAACATTCTGCACAGAAAACAGGTTTCCTAAATAGGAAAATCTTTTTTCTGTACAAAGAAACCGTATGCATTGTGTGTGGGGGGCAGAATAACTTTGGATATACAGAGATTCTCACTTGTTTAGAATTTTGCTTGTAGATTCCAATATTCTAGAAACACATTTTTAAAATATATTTTTGGAATTCTTTCAATTCTTTCTCACAGGACACCAAACGGTCATAAACACTTTTGTCATTGACCTTATATATCTTGATTTAGTCAGAACTGTGCCCAAAGCACAAAAAGTGAGAGGGAGACCATTTGAATGAAGATAACCGAATGTTTCTAGATTCATAGAGTTAAAAGTCCAACCCCCTACTATGCAGAAAGATACAACTAAAGAACTCCCAAAAGATGACCATCTAACCTGTTTTTAAAGATCTTCAAAGGAGAGGTGACAATTCTGTGAGGTGGTTTCTATGCATTACCACTTTACAAGGCAATCTACATGTGTTCCATATCTGTGAGCTACAAATGATCAAGGCAATTCTAAAAATATGCCAAGTGAGATGGATCAGGTTTAAGTATAATCCTTTTGTGCCTACAGAAGCCTCGTTTGTCTCAAGCACCTTCCAACATAATAACAGAAGAACTAAATGAACTAAATAAAAAAGTCTGTTAGAACGGACTTGTTGTATTTCCTATGCCAAATCCAAATCTCTTTTGGTTGACATGGACAGCAAAATGCCACTTTTAATCTCATTTAAAAGAGGAAACAGGGTATAAACATCACCATTATCATCATCATCATCATCATCATCATCATCACCATCATGCCAGGACTGTCGAAATTAATTTGATTGTATATTCCATCATAACAGGAGGTTGTACTGGATAGATCTTGTGGCCCCTTCCAAATTTGGGATTCCATAATTCTATGAAATTTAGATGAGGAAAAAAGTAGTCTAAAACAATTTCTGGGACATCTAAACTGAGAAGGATTTGGATTCAACATATTTCAAGCAGCCCCAGTATCAGGTCACATGAACTCTTGACCATCATGGGTACTTAGTGCATGTCTACATGGGCAATAAGTCCTGGATTAATACTGAGTTGGCTCCTGGCTGTCTTTACAGTATTTCTGACTTCTGGTGAGTATTGCAGATTAAACTGAGTTAATCCAGGTTTGCCTCACTTTAGAAAAGGTCAGAGAATGCTCCAGTGTTTGCTTGAAACTCCAGAGCATCCTCCAGCTTTGGGGAAGTATGAACAGCTAGATTTGGATAAGATACTCCACTTAGGCAGAAAAAATGAAATGCAGAGATACAGAATGGGGGACGATGCCTAGCTCGACAGCAGTACATGTGAAAAAGATCTTGGAGTCCTCGTGGGGAACAAGCTGAAATGAGCCAACAATGTGATGTGACAGCTAAAAAAGTCAATGGGATTTTGGCCTGCATAAATAAGAAGTCATGTTATCCCTCTATTCTGGCTTGGTGAGACCACACCTGGAATACTGTGTCCAATTCTGGGCACTGCAATTGAAGGGAGATTTTGACAATCTGGAATGTGTCCAGAGGAGGGCAACTAAAATGATCAAGGGTATGGAGTTCAAGCCCTATGAGGAGTGGCTTAAAGAGCTGGGGGGCATGTTTAGCCTGCAGAAAAGAAGGCTGAAAGGAGACATGATAGCCATGTACAAATACATGAAGGGAAGTCAGGGAGGAGGGAGCAAGCTTGTTTTCTGCTGCCCTGCAGACTAGGACACGGAACAATGGCTTCAAACTACAGGAAAGGAGATTCCACCTGAACATTAGGAAGAATTTCCTTTCATTTGTTTAGAATGGATAAGGGAAACATCAAATAATTTAAAGATTTCCAATATCTGATCTCAGTCACAAATAAAAATTGAGTCTGGAGTCAAGAAATCATAAGAAAGAGAGGCAATAATGAAGGAACAAGATAACATTGTCTGACAAAAAATTATATAATGACATAAATCTGAAAAAAAAAATCCACATTAATTTACAGATGCCAACCGGAGTTCACAAAGTTGTTTGGGTTGGTTGTGTGGCCTATGGTGGTAAATTGGGCTAACTGTGATGCCTCATGGGCCTTGTAGTCCTGTTCCTAGTACTATTGTGGCAGATGAAGATGAAAACATGGGGTTTTCGCCGGTTCAACAGAGCTAGAGTCTCTTCACCTGCCGGATGTTGACGTTTGCCCTCAAGAATTCAGTAAACCAGGCCTTGGGCAGTACTCCCCTCCGTTTCCCAGGAAGGAATCCTATTCTAAAGACAGAGGAGTCAGAGAAGCTAATCGGAGAAGTCTAAGAATCGCTGCCAAACAAACAGGCTGATTAGGCCTGCTTCCCTTGGGAAAATCTAAGGAGTCTTGCATCTGGACAGAGTTGGGTTTCGCTTCTTGTTCTCTAGGGAAAGAGATTGTTGGCGGGAAAACGAGACTCAATATAGGGGTTTGGCGTGAGAGATTCTTTGCGGAGTCAATTGATCAGCTTCAGGAGAGAGATCGTGTGTGGACTTCGTAACCCCAGTTCCTTGCTTCAAGCCCTTCAAGCCCTTGCCTTGCCTTGCCGTTTAACCACGGACCCTGCTCCACACTTCATGTTTTGCCTTGTCTCCAGTCACGGACCTAGCCAAGAATCAAGTTTATTTCCAGCCTTGTTGTCAAGCTTCATTGGACTTTAAGACTCTGACATTTCCCCACACTATTGCTTGGCAAAAGTGTGTGTTTCGGTCAAGTGGATTAAAACTTTGAACTCTAATATCATTTATTGGACAATACATTTTTGGACTATATTTGACCTCTTTTGAAAGGTCTGTTTCTGAACTATATTCTTCACTTGTTTTTATTGATTTTATATATTTCTTTAATAAAGATATTAGATAGAGACTGGCCTCTGTGTAGGTTATTGGTGCCCAGCAGCTAGGGTTCTGACACTAACATAAACTGGCAGAGCCCAGATACAAAATAGTTCTCAACCAGGGTCCAGAAGTGATCATTCATTGTCTAATGAAGAAAGCTGATAAGAAAATAATTAATTAATTTAAAACATACCATATATACTTGAGTATAAGCTGAGTTTTTCAGCCCTTTTTAGGGCTGAAAAAGCCACCTTCACTCAAGTGAGGGTCCTGGCCAGCTTATATTCGAGTTGGCTTATACTTGAGTATATAGGTAACCAAAGATAGACAGTTTTATCTTACTTAAGTCTTATTATTATCTTAAATTAGAGTTTTATGTAAATATTCAAAAACATTAAATCTGCTGATGCCTCAATTAATGTAATTTTATTGCTATCTATTTTTATATTTACCAGTAGTAGCTGCTGCATTTCCTACTCTCATCTTATACTCGAGTCAATATGTTTTCAGTTATTTGTGGTAAAATTAGGTGCCTCGGCTTATATTCGGGTTAGCTTATATTCGAGTATATACGGGTAGTTCTGGAGAATGGTTCTGCAGATACCATAAACTGCTTAAAAGAGAAATCGGTAGTTCCTACAACAAATCAGATCCCAAACCATCCAAAAATCCAAGATTGCAAGACTACAGTCCTCATTCTTTGATGAGGAAAATTACTCATTGGGAAAGATGATAAGACTAAGAAGAGTGGAAGGCAGTAGGAAGAGTGGAAGACAACATTACAGATGGATTGATTTGATCAAGAATGCCATAGTCGTCAATTTACAATACTCGAACAGGGATGCTGGTGGCTGGTGGTTTTATATATACAGTAGAGTCTCACTTATCCAACATTCGCTTATCCAATGTTCTGGATTATCCAACGCATTTTTGTAGTCAATGTTTTCAATACATCATGATATTTTGGTGCTAAATTCGTAAATACAGTAATTACTACATAGCATTACTGCGTATTGAACTACTTTTTCTGTCAAATATGTTGTATAACATGATGTTTGGGTGCTTAATTTGTAAAATCATAACTTAATTTGATGTTTAATAGGCTTTTCCTTAACCCTTCCTTATTATACAACATATTCGCTTATCCAACACTCTGCCGGCCCATTTATGTTGGATAAGTGAGACTCTACTGTACTTTAGAATGAATGCTGTTTGACACCAGTTTAACTTCCAGAGAAGACTAAAGACTTTGTAGTTTTACAAGGTTTTAGTCTTCTCTGCCAAAAAGTGCTTGTGCCTCACCAAACTGCAATTCCCCTAATCTCATAGCCTTGAACCATGGCAGTTAAACTATTGTCAAACTGCATTCATTTTACAGTATAGACGCACCCTGGGATTCAGTGGTCTGTCATTCATAGGACTGTTATAAGTCAAAGTTAGCTTGATAGCAAATAACAACAGCAAATTCCAAATAAATGGAATGACCCTCCAGGGACTGCTTTGAAAATCCCAGGCAAACACACTCATTGGTGTCTGGAGGAATGGATTCTAATTCAAAACACCCTTTGGGATAAACAGCCCAAGGAAGGGGGACTCAGTAGCATACAGCTAACCTTGTCATCTTTTATTTCATTGCTCTGCATTGCAGTGATACTTCATGACACAAAGCAGAGGTAACCTGACATGTCACATACCGAGAACTGATGTGACTTTTACAAACCCGAGTCTATATGTCTTTCAAAAGCTCTAGTGTGTATTCCACAGCTGTGCAGGTCAAAAAACGAAAAAGAGATGGCATCAGCGCAAGAACCTTATTCATATCTAATTGCAGCTGCTGTTAATATAATAAATCCAGGCTAGAATGGGGAAGGGGGGAAGCGGAAACGTCACCAAAAACCAAAAGGAAAGTCATTCTTTTTATCCCTTTTTAACAGAAGAGAGAAAATCCCATCTAAAGAGCTGTTCCATGCTACCATTGAAATATAGAAAGGCTCACCAAAAAAACCACCCCTAAAGACATTATTGAATAGAGGTTTCAAATTAGCATAGAAACAGGACCATGACTTTGGTGACAGTTCCTATTGTAAGATATCATGCGCTACTACTTGCCAGTCAACCATCCCTCTGTGATAAACCCACCCACTGCTATTGATGGGAAAAATATATCAATAGATCCAGATCGGGTCACAGTCTCTGGACTTATCTGAAATGCTTGGGACCAGAAGTATTTGGATTTTGGATTCCCACTCCCTTCCCTGGATTTTGGTAAACTTGTATTTGAATGTAGGTACGTAATGATATATCTTGGAGTTAGGACCCCACGTCTAATTACAAAATCCGTGCATGTTTCCTATACACCTTATACACTTAGCCTGAAGGTGGAGCCTCTGGTGGCACAATGGGTTAAACCCTTTTGCCAGCAGGACTGCTGACCAACAAGTCGGTGGTTTGAATCCAGACACAGCGAATGAGCTCCCTCTGTCAGCTCCAGCTTCCCATGCGGGGACATGAGAAAAGCCTCCCACAAGGATGGGAAAACATCAAAACATCCAGGAGTCCCCTGGGCAATCCTTGCAGACAGCCAATTCTCTCACACCAGAAGCAACTTGCAGTTTCTTAAGTTGCTTCTGACATGAAAAAAAGCCTGAAGGTATATTTATATGATATTTTAGTAAATATTGTGCATAGAACAAAGTTTGTTTACACCGAACCATCAGAAAACTAATGTGTCACTATCTCAGCCATCCATGTGGACCATTTTGGATTTTGGAGTACAGTAGAGTCTCACTTATCCAACATAAACGGGCCGGCAGAACGTTGGATAAGCAAATATGTTAGATAATAAGGAGAGATTAAGGAAAAGCCAATTAAACATCAAATTAGGTTATGATTTTACAAATTAAGCACCAAAACATCATGTTATACAACAAATTTGACAGAAAAAGTTGTTCAATACACAGTAATGCTATGTAATAATTACTGCATTTACGAATTTAGGACCAAAATATCACGATGTATTAAAAACATTGACTACAAAAATGCGTTGGATAATCCAGAATGTTGGATAAGCGAGTGTTGGATAAGTAAGACTCTACTGTATTTGGAATTCTGGAGGATAACAGATACTCACCTTACAATTGTCAGCATGCACATGTCCCTAATATATGCAAGTCACAGAATCCTACTTTTTTAAACCACAAAATTTGCCCTTCCTAGATTTTCTATTTGTATGTAGCAAAATATAGAGCTTTGTAGCCATAGGAAACATTGCAACATTGTGTCCGGATTCTCACATTAATTAAAAAGAGTTATTTTTGAATGAGTAGACTCACTGACTTCAGTTAGAACAAAATTGGCTTAATGTTGACTTACATCAGTGGATCTGGGTTAAAGAAGTTGGCCTGTTAAATGGGAAAAGTTACATGAGATGCTCAGTCCTCCAGAGAATTAGGGTTAAATGCAGCAACCGGCAGCATGCATTGGGTTTCTTCCTGGAGTTTGCCAGGCTGGAGAATCTGCAGTTGAGGTCACCCCAAGGTTAAGCAAAGGCGTAATTCAGTGGAATTGTTTTATGCTCAGGAGAGAAGGGATTCCCAAGAAGTAATCATGGGGGACCGCTCTGGTAGAGTCTTTCTCGCCACCGACCTTGACAGAAACAGAAGGTGCATAAAATCAACCATGTCGAATGAGAGCGAGAACTTTCCCCAAGGGAGATGCCGAGCTCTAATCTTGCAAAAGCACATCTCAAAGGATCAAACCCTTGTTGACTACATATGGCTCAGCTGGGATTAGCCCACCGTTATGTACCTAGGAAGAAAGTTTGTCTTCCTGTCAACAAGGGCATTGTCGTGTTGTGGGAAGTCACAGAATAATACAGATGTCACGAACAATAGGGTTCAGAAAATGATACTCCGTGAGCAAGTGTTCAAAGAGGTGCTTTTAAAGAGCTTTATTTACAAAAGAGCATGAACTAGGCACAAGGTTGGATGAACTATGGAGCTGCTTATGGATCCTTTTTAAATTCCATTTTCCAATGCTGTTCAGAACTAGCTAGCTAGTCTTGAAACCACCAGTTTAACCCCCTACAATGCCTCAGCTGGAATGTTAGTCTGGTAAAGAAGATGCTGGAGGCATTGCAGGAAATCAACATGGCTTATCCTGTAAGGAAGGCTATTGCTTCTTGACTTTGTAAGCAATTGAGGTCATCCCCATGAATGAGTGGTACCGTAGAGCTTGGAAATGTCGTTTTTGGACCCTAATGGAACAGAATTCTCAGAATTTACATATTATAGGTTTCCCCTGATGTTAATTAAGTCCAGTCATGCCTGACTCTGGGGCTTGGTGCTCACCTCCATTTCTAAGCCAAAGAGCCGGCGTTGTCCGTAGATACCTCCAAGGTCATGTGGCCAGCATGACTTGTGACCAGATCCTTGTTTTACTCTTCTGCTTTTAATATCTTATGTTATATGTTGATTACTATGATGGTTTTATTGATATTGATGTTTTATTGTTGGTATAATTATTTTATCATTTTATTGTTGTATGTTTTCGGGCTTGGTCCCCATGTAAGCCGCTCCGAGTCCCCATTGGGGAGATGGGGCGGGGTATAAAAATAAAGTTATTATTATTATTATTATTATGACTGCATGGAGCGCCATTACCTGCATGGAGCGCCGTTATTGATCTACTCACATTTGCATGTTTTCGAACTGCTAAGTTGGCAGGAGTTGGGGCTAACAGTGGGCACTCAAGCCGCTCCCGGGATTTGAACCTGGGACCTTTCTGTCTGCAAGTTCAGCAGCCCAGCACTTTAACGCACTTCGCCAACGGGGCTCCTTTACATATTATAATGGACTGTAACTCCCAGAACTCCACATACTATGTATGTGTATGTATTTGTGTGTGTGTGTGTGTGTGTGTGTGTGTGTGTGTGTGTGTGTGTGTGTATATATATATATATATCTCACACACATATATAGATATAGATATAAATTTTATTTCTACCCAGCCAGTATCTCCCCGAAGGGACTCGGGACAGCCAACAAAATACAACCAAGTGCCGCATATAGATAATAAATAAATCTGAAATGATAAAAACCACAGAATTACAACTACGCACATACATTATTACAATGTTAAACATTAAAATTCATAAAATGCAGTCATAACTGTGGGTAAAAACAAGTTTTTTCAACTGACGTAGCCCAGTGCAAATGTGATGCCCATAGTAAGTCATCGGACTAGTCTTTTAAAACCTATGTAAGATCAAAGACTTACTTTAAAAGCCATGTTTTTAAGATGGAATGGAAAGCTTGAAGTGAAGGGATTAGCCTGATCTCTCTAGGGAGGGCATTCCAGAGCTGGGGTGCCACCACCGAGAAGGCCCTCGTATTTGATGTTGCAGGTTGTCATAAACTAATTTAGTCCACTCTCAAGTCCAAATACTTATTTATTTATCTATGGTCATGCACATATGCACAGGATATGGTCATGCACACACACCCTATGCTTGTTCTGCACTCACTTAATTAGCTTGCTGGTTTCCACAAGAGCAGTGAAAGACATAATTCCTTCACTGGGATTAAAACATCATTCAGACACTAATCTTGACCAAGACACTGGATCAAGTATGCAAAATGTAAACTCCACTCTTCATGTTCTGTGCCTGCCTGCCCCATCCAGACAGCAAGAAGTACCACAGGGCACTATTCATTGGCTCAGCTAAAGAAGAAACAGGGAGGTGACTCAGAAAATACATTTCAAAACACATACATAGGTTATTTCTTCAGGGTTCCCCGGCCTCTGATTCTTGCCTCCTGGAAAACATCGATTCCTCTTGGTTTCCTGCCTCTCTTTATTTTCCCCTCCAAAATAAGAGGGTGGAATGTTTTCAGATACAAAGTGGCCTCTTTATGTCCAGAAAACAGCCCAGGCAATCTGTCAGTCTTCCCCTCCTAAAACCGCTCACGAGACAAAGGGTTACCATTGCAAGCACCGCAATAATGTCGACACAGAAATATTACAAAGTAAAGGCTTATAAAATAATAAAAATTCTACTTAGTTCAGATACCTCCCAGTGCCTTTGGCAAAACACCTTAAGCATTCCACATAAGGCGGGCATTGTCTTCATAAGATGGCACCTCATAAAATGGTATTAAATATCACCGACGGGGCTTCATATTTCATCCAGCAGGGTTTAGGCTAGACATGTTCTATATCACACATTATTAGAATGACATCTGCTTTGCAAGTTCTGCACCCAGGAGCATACCTTGATAACTCATTTCAGCGCGCTTTCTCCGAGGGCTTCTGTGCCTTCATAATACCTAATATGTTTAACTCATTTTGAACAGAAGTCTCAGGTTTGTCCTGGCCCTCTGGCCACAACTGTAGCTGTCAGGCAAAGGAGTCAGCTATCAAACATTACTCAATTTATCATTAGCAGGGATGCAGCTGTACAAAAGAATCCAGCCACTGCTATGAAGAGCTGTCAACTCTTCCCTGTTATAATGCTCGCCACTCTCTGTGGGACATTTTGCAGTCTACAAGCATGGGTTGTTTTCCCCCATGAGAGGATATCTAGCGAGCATGGACACACATGCTCTTTTCACCCCTTGTTTTGGTTGCTTTGCCATGGAGCAAGTGTGTTTGTGTGTGTGTATGTGTGTTCGGGCTCATGACCCACAAGCTGAGTGAAGAACGATGGATGAGCCCACCCCTGTGCGCATGAATGAATGCCCGCTTATCCCCTTGGGGATATTGAGAAATATGTAACACCTTTCCTCCCTAGAACATCTGCCTCTTTATGCTCTATGGCCAGAATTCATATATCTCACAGGATAGGCATGTTAATTATCACACTGAATGGAACCATCTTGTGATAGATACATTCATTTCCACAGTAGAGTTCAAGCGATAATGTCCTAAGTTCCTGATCAAGAACATGGGCTAATGCTTACAAATTCTGGGAATGTTCCTCTTCCATGGTATGTAAAGGGGGGATATATGGTGTTTCCCAATCTGACTAAATCCCACCCCATAGATAGACAGAATCAGGATTGTGTTCTCAAAGGCTTTCATGGCCAGTTGTGAGGTATACCTCACAACCTCTGAGGATACCTGCCATAGATGTGGGAGAAACATCAGGAGAGAATATTCCTGGAACATGGCCATAGAGCCCAGAAAACTCACAGCAACCCAGAATTAGGATTTATTTATTAGCGACATTTATATCCCGCCCTTCTCACCCCGAAGGAGACTCAGGGTGGCTTACAAGTTATATGTACATATAATATATTATAATATTCGTATAGCACAATATAAGCATTATATATTATTATATTGTATTATACGACTATATTGTAATATTATTAGTAATATCACATGCAATATAAATACAGTAGAGTCTCACTTATCCAACATTCTGGATTATCCAATGCATTTTTGTAGTCAATGTTTTCAATACATCATTATATTTTGATGCTAAATTTGTAAATACAGTAATTTCTGCATAGCATTACTGCATAATGAACTACTTTTTCTGTCAAATTTGCTGTATAACATGATGTTTTGGTGCTTAATTTGTAAAATCATAACCTAATTTGATGTTTAATAGGCTTTTCCTTAATCCCTCCTTATTATATAAGATATTTGCTTATCCAAGGTTCTGCCGGCCCATTTAGCTTGGATAAGGGAGACTCTACTGTATTATTAGTAATATCACATGCAATATAAATATACAATTATAATAGTGTATTATAATATTACAGTATTATTATCACATGTAGGATTCATTGGCTTTTATCCAAAAATAGAGATTCTCTAGTCTGACTTATTTATTGTGTCAGAAGCAAATTGAGAATACAGTTATAATGTATAAAAAACACAAACAAAGTTTAAAACTTGGCATTATACTAAATGTCCTTTGACCAGAAGCTGGCCACTTGGAGTGCCTCTGGTGTTGCTGTAAGAAGGTCCTACATTGTGCATGTGGCAGGGCTCAGACTGCATTGCAGTAAATGGTTTGTGATTTGCTCTTCTTCACACTCGCATGTCATGGACTCCACTTTGTAGCCCTATTTCCTAAGATTGGCTCTGCATCTCAGGCAGGCACATGCACCATGCACACATTCTGTCCAAGGCATTTAAAGGAGGCAAAGCTGTTTCCTACTCTAGAGGAGAAAAGGAGGATTGCTGCAGGCAGCTAGGTGCACATGCTTTCTCTCCAGGTCTGCACGCCACTCATGCACTCTTTCCAAGGCATTTAAAGGAGGCTTCCCATTTCCAGGTAAAGAAGAACAGTGAGCTTCTAGAGCTATTCTCCCTGGGCTACCTTCAAAACCCCCTCTTTTTCCTTGGCATGCTTCAATCTCCTTTCTGCTTTTGTTTTAAGACCTGTCCTTAGACCTGTTTTTACATTCTAGTAGAGGAGAGGTAACTAGGTGGTAGTAGTTTTTGGGGAATGAGAGATTTTTTTGTTTGCTGGGATTAATAAAAAGTTTAGACTGTGATGCCAAATAGGGAAGGAGGAGCCAAGATGAGTTTCCGCTTGCTTTCTGGGAGGGCCCATCCCATTACGTGCTCTCAAAGGTACGGAAGGCACCGAAGGAAACGGAAGAAAACAGATCAGTGCACAAGCCTATGATTTATTTATTTATTTACAACATTTAAACCCGGCCATTCTCACCCTACTGGCTGCTACTTCCCGACGGATCTCAGGTGGTGCAATACTGGCTAAACAGTATCATTTATCCAGCAGTGTAGGCCGTAGACATCCTATGATAATGCGGCATGCCACATTATCTAGTCTAGTAAAGGCAAACCAATTTTCAGTTTTCAAAAAAAATAGAACTCTGTCATTGGAAGAAAAGAGAAAGAGGGAAGTAGAAAAATATGCTTAAAGACATGGTCTGGGGTGGGGTGAAATTGTCTACAATACATCCAATAATTTATCTACATAAAATTTCTAAATAAAATTAATGTCACCTACTCCACCATTTCCATAATGAAAGATATGAGTTCACGCACTTGTTATAATAATAATAATTATTATTATATTTCTATCCCATCACCATCTCCCCGAAAGGACTCAGGGTGGCTAACATGGGGCCAAGCCCAAAACAGAAACAAAATATAACAAATTAAAACCAATATCTATAACTGAGGAACAATGATACAACAATCAAATAAAATAAGCAGTTAAAACACAACATACACTAAAACACATAATGGCCATACAAAATGAGGTAATGATACAAGCATCAACCACTATGGATAAAAAGGGGTCGGGCATATAAAAAGTAGACAATTTCAAGGCCATTTAATAAAGTGCATGGACAAGTGTCACAGAGTTGCCTGGGATAATTTGTGATAAGATAAGTAGGAAGGGAAATAAAGTGCTAGGAAGCAGTATGTCAATGATAGGGGTCTATCATGTTAGTGATTGTTCAAACACACACTGAAAGAGCCATGTTTTAAGCTGTTTGATAAAGGTAGACAAGGTTGGGGCCAGTCTAATCTCCCTAAGGAGGGAGTTCCAAAGCCGAGGGGCCACTACAGAGAAGGCCCTCTCCCTCGTTCCAACAAGCCAAGCCTGTGATAGTGGTGGGAATGAGAGGAGGGCCTCCCCTGAGGATCGAAGAGATCATGCAGGCTCATAGGGGGAAAGGCGGTCGTGAAGGTAGATGTGTCCCAAACCATTCAGGGATTTGTAGGTGATTACCTGCACCTTGAATTGGGACCGGAAAGTGAATGGTAGCCAATGGAGCTCCTTAAACAGGGGGGTTGACCGCTCCCTGTAAGATGCTCTGGTTAGCAATCTGATCGTTGGACTAATTGTAGTTTGCGGGCCATCTTCAAGGGCAGCCCCACATAGAGTGCATTGCAATAATCTATCCTGGAGGTAACTAAGACATGGACCACTAAGACATGGCCAAGTCAGACTTCATAAAGTACAGTCGTAGCTGGTGCACAAGTTTTAGTTGTGCAAAGGCTCTCCCGGCCACCGCTGACACCTGAGCATCAAGCGTCAACGATGAATCCAGGAAGACCCCCAAACTGCAAACCTGTGTCTTCAGGGGAAGTGTGACCCCCGTTGAGCACAGGTTGTCACCCTATGCCCCGATCGGCCGAACGACTGACCTGGAGGACCTCTATCTTGTCAGGATTAAGCTTCAGTTTGTTTGTCCTCATCCAGCACAGCACAGCAGCCAGGCACTGGTCCAGAATCCAAGGGGCTTCCTTGGATTTCAGTGAAAGGAATAGTAGAGTTGAGTGTCATCTGCGTAGAGATGGCACCAAACTCCAAAACTCTGGATGACCTCTCCCAGCAGTTTCATGTAGATATTGAAGAGCATGGGGCACAGAATAGAACCTTGTAGGACCCCACAGGTCAATGGCCAGGGGTCAGAACAGGTGTCCCCCAGCTTCACCAACTGGGAATGGCCCTCCAGGAAGGAATGGAGCCACTGCAACACAGTGCCCCCAAGACCCATCCCCAAGAGCCGACCCAGAAGGATACCATGGTCAATGGTATCGAAAGCTGCTGAGATGTCCAAGAGAACCAGTAGGGTCACACTCCCTCTGTCCAGTTCCCTGCGGAACTGGAGGTCATCCACCAAAGTGACCAAAGCTGTCTCAGTACTGTGCCCCGGCCTAAAACCAGACTGTGACTGATCTAGGAAGTTGGTGTCTTCCAGGAATCCCTGGAGCTGGGAAGCGACCACCCGCTCTAGCACCTTGATCAAAAATGGGAGGTTAGAGATTGGTCTGTAGTTACCCAAGACCGAAGAGTCAAGGGAGGTCTTTTTCAAGATCGGTCTCACTATAGCCTATTGGGAATTTCCCTTGGACCAATGAGGTGTTTATAATAATCACAAACCAAACAACCAACTCACCACTGGCCAGTTTAACTAGCCAGGAAGGGCACTTGTTATGTGATTGTCTCATCTACATACGCCTTCATGTCTGAATGAACTACATGTTTTAAAGTTAGTAATAGTGAGGGATAAGAGGACCTTTTCATCAGCTGCCCCTAGACTGTGGAATGACTTGCTGGAAGAGATTTGACAGCTAAATCAGCTGTCAGAATTTAAGAGAGAACTGAAAGCCTATGGTATCCATTTTTTTTCGTGTCAGAAGCAACCTGAGTTGCTTCTGGAGTGAGAGAATTGGCCATCTGCAAGGACGTTGCCCAGGGGATGCCCGGATGTTTTTTATGTTTTACCATCCTTCTGGGAGGCTTCTCTCATGTCCCCACATGGAGCTGGAGCTGATAGAGGGAGCTCATCCGCGCTCTCCCCGGGTGGGATTCGAACCTGGCAGCCTTCAGGTCAGCAACCCAACCTTCAAGTCACAAGGCTTTTATCCCCTAGGCCAGGGGTCCTCAAACTTTTAAAGCAGAGGGCCGGTCCACAATCCTTCAGACTGTTGAGGGGCCGAATTATCATTTGGGGGGGAAAACCAAACAAATTCCTATGCACACTGCACATATCTTATTTGTAGTGCAAAACAACAATAACAATGAAAGAACAATACAATATTTAAAAATGAAAATAATTTTAACCAACATAAACCTATCAGGATTTCAATAGGAAGTGTGGGCCTGCTTCTGGCCAATGAGATAGTCAGGTTAATTAGGATTGTTGTTGTTGTTGTGTGTCTTCAAGTCATTTCAGACTTTGGGCGAGCCTAAGTCCAAAATTATTTATTTATTCATTTACTACATTTATTTACTACATTTATATCCCACCCTTCTCACCCCGAAGGGAACTCAAAGCAGCTGTATGTACATACAATATATTATATTATTAGCATAGCACAATATTAGCATTATACTATATTGAACTATACCACTATACTGTAATATTATATGCAATATATAACATATAATTAATATTATTATATAGTATTATTGTTAGTATTATATTGTATAAAATGATAATATTCTTATCAATATTATATGTAAATACAATATATTATATTATTAAAAATGATATAAAAATATTATAAATGAGGACGGGGGCCAGGTAAATTACCTTGGAGGGCCGCATGCGGCCCCCGGGCCTTAGTTTGGGGACCCCTGCCCTAGGCCATCGGAGGCTCCATGGTATCCATAAGGCCTGTATTGTCAATTTTTAACTATGAATTTTAAATTGTTCCATGTATTTTAATATATGTATTTTTTCAGAAACATGTTTTAATATATGCATTTTAGTAAAGGTTTTTATGATGATGTGTTTTAACTATGTTGTGCCTTGCTTTGAGCCAGGAGAGGCAGGCAAGAAATACAATTTAGTAATAGTAGTAATAGCATGTAGAATTGTTAGGGTAGATTACAGATAGAATTGTCAGAGAAATGAGGTTCGGTCTATATTTGTTGGACTAAAAGCCAGTAAAAGCTTTAAATATAGAAAAAGTCTCATTGGTACAAAGCACAGAAGCATGTGAGTAACTACATCTAAAGCATCTCACCATTCTTGAAGGAAACATGACTGATAACCAGCCAAGCAAAGAATTATCAAATATAGAATGAGAAACCTCAAGTCCAGTCAAGACCACTCATGCGTGAGTCTAACCTATAGTGCAACAAATTTCAAAACAATACACCAACTGGCTTTGATGTCCCTATTTTGACCACTTTCTCTGTTGATTCTGTTTCTTCCTTCTAACCACGGTGCTTCCTCTTCCTGCTCGGCCCTGAAGCCTCTGCTGGGCCCATCTGTTTCCTTGGGCAGATGTTTCCCTTCATTACCCAAACCCTCTTCAGTATCGTTGAGCCACAGAGCTTCCAGTTTTCTTCAGCATGTCCTCCCAAACCCCCTTGTGAAAGAGAGACCATCATGAGAAACTGCCCTCTCACCCACAAATGCCTATTGCCCTGTCACTGGTCAAAATATAGTTCAAAAATTCAATTTATAGCTGTTTCCGTCTCTCTTCCCCACTAGAAAGGCCACCTGTTCTTGCTACATTCATGTCCCCTTGACCCAGAATGGCCACAAATTACAGCCTGTCATCTTATGTAGTTATTGTTGTCCCGGCAAAAAGAACACAGTAGGGACCTTTCCTCACCAGCCATATAACCCAGAATATCAAGGCAAATAATCCACAATATCTGCTTTGAACTGCATATCTGAGTCCACACTGTCATATAATCCAGTTCAATGTGGATTTTATACAGCTTGGAAGTGGCCTTAGATGCCTCCAATATCTGTATCAAAGGTGAGAAGCTTCTCTTAGAATCTGGCTGAAGTTGATTATTGGAGGACCCAGAGATTACTAGACAATACATATAAATAAAATCCTCAAATTCTAAACTTGTAAATGACCCCCCCCCCCCACACACACACACACACACGCACTGTATACTGTTGTTTTTGTTCCATCTGTTTGTTTCTGGTGCATTTAACCCCCTACTTCTTTATTTTTTTAAAAAACCCTTTTTTAAAAATTGAGTTTGGCTATTGCACTTAAATTCCCCAACTCTGATCAATATAGTTCTCCCAGGCAATTTCAAAATAACGATTATAGCTATTTTATTCTATTATTTTATTTATTTATATTTATCTTTACCCAATAATGAACCTCAAGGTTGCTGGCATGGGGCACTATCCCCATGTCAAGATATACCGTATATACTCAAGTATAAGCCGACCTGAATATAAGGCGAGGCACCTAATTTTACCACAAAAAACTGGGAAAACATTGACTCCATTATAAGCCAAGGGTTGTAAATTTCAGAAATAAAAATAGATATCAATAAAATTACATTAATTGAGGCACCATGGGAGTTTTAACTCTTTTCTGTGATATCCAAAGCTAAAAATATAAATATATTTAGCTGGAGTTACCCTGTAAAAATGTACCTGTTCTCACCCTATCTTGTTCATAGCTTGGGGACTGCTTGTACAGTAGAGTCTCACTTATCCAAGATAAACGGGCCGGCAGAACATTGGATAAGCGAAAATCTTGGATAATAAGGAGGGATTAAGAAAAAAAGCCTATTAAACATAAAATTACATTAAGATTTTACAAATTAAGCACCAAAATATCATGTTTTACACGAAATTGACAGAAAAGCAGTTCAATACACAGTAATGTTATGTAGTAATTACTGTATTTACAAATTTAGCACCAAAACATTGCAACATTTACTACAAAAACAATGACTACTAAAAGGCAGACTGCCTTGGATAATAAAGAACATTGGATAAGTGATACTCTGCTGTATTCCAGAATGAGAATAAATCTAAAATCCAAAGCACTTCTGGTCCCAAGCATTTTGGATACAGGATATTCGCCCTGTATGTGCTTGCTATTGTGATGCAGGGATGCCCCCATATCATCATTTCATCTAACCCTTCTCTTTCCTTAACATTTCATAAAAACTAGTTTCTTAAGAAAATGTCCATTGTTTGTGGCAGTGCAGGCCTGCAAAAACAATGACTCCACCTGTCCATTCTGTTCAACCTGTGTTAAGCATATGAGGTATTATAATACCTTTCTTCTCCTCCCACTTACATTGAAAGTCTGAAGGTACACTGGCACAATTAAATATAGATGAGCTGGCTCTCTTGATTGACTCTGAGTCAGTCGAAAGGAGCTGGAAACCTAAACCCCCTCTGAGGGCCACACCCCTTGGTAAGCCCAGGGCTATGCTTTTCAAGGCAGGACAATTATAATTAATTGAGCGATCTGACAGAAAGCATAACTCCAGAGGTAGCAGCCGCAAGTGACACATGGCATATATCAAGAGCCGGACGGGCCAGATGAAGGGTTAATCTGGGTTGGCTGGAACAAGGACACACAATCATGCCTGTGGCTACTACCATCTTGCTATTCTAGAAAGCTCACAAAACAACCTTTTTTATTTCACTCCCCAGCCTCCTTTTATTGTTATTATTTTATTCCTGTCTTTATAAAAGCTGAATGGCAGGGGAGGAGAATATCTTGCTTTGCGTCATCACCTTCCGGTGTGTGCCTTCTAATTAGTGAAACATTTTCCAAGGGAGAACAGTAAAAATGTGTCACATAACTCTGAACACATTACAAGCATCGCTCACAGAGGCACTGTACAGCTTTCACAATCAGGACTGGAACATTGCAACACCCCAAAATGACACTTCTGAGATTTGGCTTGATCATGCATTTTTATATTTGTCTATAGCCACTTAATCCAAGGCCAATCTGTAGCATTATGTTCCAGACTTGTCCCAGATTGACTATGGGCCCATCCAAACAGTACCTTTATCCCAGAAGCTCATAGTTCAAAATGGAGGGTGGCCAAACAACATCCCCTGGAAACATGGGAGGAATCCCTACAAAGTGCTAAAAACGCGAGATTTTTAGTTGCGGTAATATTCCAGTTCCGGCTGGAAAATGTGGATATTCGAATCTCTGTATGTCCCTACACTCAGAAAATATGGGATTTTTTAATGTTGGTTTGTTCCCTGGTTATATATGTTGATTCCTGATTAGTTGTATCCTAAAAACATGGCAACAGTTGACTAGAAGGTGAAAACTTTATCCTAGCAAAAGAAACTTTGTCCTCTACATGTTTAATGACGTTTGTGACACACAAACAAAGGTTTTGCCATGTAATCAACTTTCCTCATGTTTTTATGATAAAAGCAATGAGAAACAGACATGTATAACACAGGAATATCACCCTGTTGTTCCCAGGCACAAGTATACAGCCAAATTATCACTGGTGTTACGTTCCAGGACCACCCGCAATAAGTGAAAATCAGCAAAGTAGGGGCACTATATTTATTTTAATATCCATACATTATTTTAGTAGTTCTACACTATTTTAAGTCTTTATCAACCAATCGTGTGTTGATAAATCACCTCCTTCTCCTCCCGTTGCCACTTGGGTTCCTTTTCTCTCCCTTTGGCTTCTCCTTCCTCCCTTCCTTAGGCTGTAAATTGTAATTTGTTATGATTTATAATAGTCTTTTAGTGTTTATTGAAAAAACGCAAAACAGCGAATCCGCGAAAAGTGAACTGTGAAGTAGGGAGGGAACACTGTACACAACCAAATTTGTCTGCACAGATAGCCATGGAGCCTCTCAATATTAATAATAATGACGAAGTTCTGTTCCTGGCTTGTAAGTGTCAGTTCCTGTTTAATAGTGTATTCCGGACTTTGAAAATAGTGGTCCCATTCCACAAACTTTGTTTGTGTACCACAAACTTCATTGGACATGTGGAGAATGAAGTTTCTCTTACCAGGACAAAGTTTTCGCCCTCTAGTCAACGTTCACCATCTTTTCAGGATAAAAGCAATGAGGAACAGATATGTATGACCCAGGAATGAAACCTGTATAAACAAGGCACATATTCACATCTGCACATTTGACTTTAAAAAAAAAAAAGCTGTAATTTCTGGCGGATATCCCATGGCAGTCATCGTGAGGACTTCTAAACCCTGTAACAAAGCAGCAAGTCCAAACATCACAGGCACAAATCCTGGGACCAACAGGTCTGTGTGTGGACCTGCTCTCAGGTCATGGATTTTTTTTTGTCCTACCTATTAAACCCATGACTTGGTGCTGTCTGAAAGCACCCTGTGTTGTTGGCCACTTACACGAGGCCAATCCTTATTTACACTGCATTGGTGTCCAACTAGTTTAGCTGGCCAGAGATTGGATGAGCCCCATAGGTCTACCTAAATGTCCTCCATGTTGCCACCATTGCTACTCCTCACCAGCCACAAAGCTTTCTGTGAGTGCTTGGCCATCGTAATCTTATCTGCTCATATTATCCATTCTGATCTCAGCAGACATGATCACAATGATGAGGTACTTGCAGCGAGCTCCCTGTTAAGAAGAGGAGAGTCAAAGTAATGCCTGCCCTTTGTTTCACATCTCTGTTCTTTGGTCTTTCTTTGGTCTATATGCTGAAGTCCACACAGCAAAATTGCAGCCATTTCTAGCCCAGCTCTGGTTATTCCAATGCTCCATCTAAACTGTAGAATTGATGTGATTTGAGACAACTTTATCTGCTATGGCTCAAAGCATGAAAGCTGCAGTTTGAAGAGGTGGCAACATTCTTTAACAGAGAAGGCTTGTAAAACTTTAAGTCCAGTGATTCCATAGTATTAAGCCATGGCTGTGCATTAATTTTACAGTGTAGATGCATCCTAAGACAGCAGAAACAATTGCATATTCTATGGAATCCTGGGATTTGAAGTTGGAAAGAGATACTTAGGGTATCAGAGAGCTCTAGGACCTACCTAATCAAAATATAAACCCCGGAATTACATAGAATCTTCCAAGGGCAATTAAATTGCAATATAACTGCTATAATTGTGTGGTGTGAAAGTAAACTGCATTCAAATCCCACTTCATAGCCCTAAAATCACCAGTCAACCTTGGTTCAGTTTTTCAATCAGATTGTGGTGAGGAACAAAGGGGAAGAACCATGGATACAAACATGGATTTCTGGGATGAAGAACTGGACAAACTGCTGTAAAAATCTTGCTGTTTCAAGATACATTGTTACCTTGAAACTCTGAGATTGGTAAGCGAGTGACACAAACACTGCAAACAAACAAACCCATTCCAGAGTTCTTATAAAGTTTTAATGAACGCAAATGAGGAGCAAATTGGGAGTTTCTCCTGGGATATTAAAGCAAGTAAAAGATTTTCAGTAAGAGTGGCTCCAATTCCCTCTGTCCCCGTGTGATTCTACACATCCCTGAGTAGGAATGCATAAAGAAATGCTATTATATTGTCATTCTTCGGAAAATAAGGAGCAATGTTTCAATGTTCCCCGAAAATTTATCATTTTACTCAACACTTATAAATGTCCCCCCTTCACAGAAATGGATCAGAGGGCATGAATCCAGACTACCTGAAAGACTGCCTTCACATTCATGGAGAAACACATACACATGTCAATTATTAGGCTGCATGGATTTTAAGATCTTCAGGGAAGGGTTTTCTCTTGGTCCCACCACCATCACTGGTGCGAACATGAGAAAATGCCATCTCAATAGATGCTTCTGAATGGTCGGATTCCCTTCCAAATGAAGCCTAATTGGTCCCCTTTCTGTTGTCCTGCAGGTACGTGTGCAAGCCTACTCCAAGGAACAAACCCTGCCACACACATTAAAGTCAGAATTGGACAAAATAGGTCACAGTTTTATTGGTTATAGCTGCAAAAAAAAACGCTTGGGTTTGTTCTTGCATGAGCCAGGATCAGGCATAAACCACTCAGCCTCTGGAGTCCCATAGGAGTGGCAAGAAAGGAATCCTGAAAGTAGCCACTATTCCTGATGTCTCTTCTATCATCGGGAACACTGGAAATGCTCCTGGAATCCCTGTTCTATCCCAGATGTCCCATGTCTTCAGTAGGGAACCCCTTGTCAGTTGGAGGCCAGTGTGAATGTTGTAGTTAATCACCTTAATTAGCATTGAATAGCTTCATCTCCTGGCTTCTTTCCAGGTAGGGAGCACCAAACGCAGCATTGCCCAAACACGAGTCAAAGAACATGAAAGGCACTGCAGACTAACTCAACCAGAGAAATCAGCCATAGCAGAGCACCTGATGAACCAACCTGGACACAGTATATTATTTGAGAACACAGAAATGCTTGACCACTCCAACAACTATCATGTTAAACTACACAGAGAAGCCATTGAAATTCACAAGCATGTGGACAACTTCAACAGAAAGGAAGAAACCATGAAAATTGACAAAATCTGGCTACCAGTATTAAAAAAAAAACTCAAAAATCAGAACAGTAAATAAGAAGCAACACTCTGAAAACAGAGGAGTTCCAGACATGAGAACCAGGGGCAGCTAACGACTCTGAACAAAGGATGTCCCCAGGCAGGAAGAAGCCAGGAGGTGAAGTTATTCAATGCTAATTAAGGTGATTAACTACAACATTCACACTGGCCTCCAACTGACAAAGAGTTCTTCTCTCACCCTGGACTTTCCACAGATATATATAAACCTTTCTTGCTTAGCTTCACCATACCTCACAACCTCTGAGGATGCCTGCCATAGATGTGGGCAAAACGGCAGGAATGAATACTTCTAGAACATGGTCATACAGCCCGGAAAGCATACAACAACTCCCACCTTGTGCTTGCCAGCGGGGCTATCTTTCTTTTCTCGACTCGAGCCCACAAACATTGTTGCACTTTTAGTTGTGCACCCCTCTTTTCACTGGTTAGCAAAGATCTTTTTATTTATTTGTGGTGTCATTTTAAAATTTGTATTTAATATCTTTTCTAGATGTACATGAATCTGTTTCCAATAGCTGTTTACTTTGTTGCATGACCACCACAGATGGTAAAATGTGCCTTTTTCTTTCCCACATTTCCAGCATTTATCGGTGCAGTTGTACATCTTCGCTAATCTCTCTGGAGGGAGATACCATCGCAAGTGCATTTTGTAAATATTTTCTTTTAGGTTTTGACATGCCGTATACTTCATTCTTCTATGCCATGTTTTTTCCCATTGGACCATTTTTATCTCTTGGCCGATGTTTTGGGCCCATCTAATCATTGAGTCCTTTACTACTTCCTCTTCTGTGTGCAAGATCTTTTTATTTAAACAGACGGTAGCCTTTAACTCTTGAAGAATATGCAATGGGAAGAGCTGCTTTGTAAGATGTAATGCGTCACTAATGTTTTAATGTCTTATAAATTATTTTTAAAAGGGCATTAAAGTATACTACAGGTTGTTTTAACTACTTTATTTTAACCTGCAGCATCCGTCTCTTTGGGTTCCATGTGACGAGAAAAGTTAGGTAGTAATTAAATAAGTAAAATAAAATGGCAAAGAACATTTTAAAAAAGCTTTAACCCAGGAGATCAAAAATGTGGGAAAATCCAGAATGCCATTTAATAAAAGATGTGTCCCCCCTACCTTGCTTCAAATGAGGAAGCCATGAAGTGTATTGCCAATGTTGCACCAAAAACGAACAGAGTCGAAAACAGGAAGCTTTTGTAGCTTTTGTGGTGAACAGCTATGATGGTGATTGAGTTATTCTAGAGAGACCTTGTAAGAAAAACCATGGCATAATCTGTGGTGGACACCGCAGGGAAAAAGAACAAATAATCAAACATGAAGACTGTAAATCTCCCTGTGCTCATTAGGCTTGATCGATCCACGAAAAATTTGATTCTAAACTCGTTGCAAAAGTAGAGGGGGGCAGCGTTTCGTTTTTGAAGGTATTTCTGAATTTTGCCCCCCAAAAAATTCAAAATTAACGAAAATTCGTTATTTTCGAAATTAATTCGTTAATGGCGGACGCGCATGCGCAATTCCCAAAAACAGCACAGAGGGAGAGGACTTTACAGGACTCTCCCACCCTCATTTTTTGAGTGATCTTCTTCAAACTTGGTACAGTGGTAGAACACATTTAACACTGATAGCTCACCAAAATTTGGAACGTTTCTCTTATCCTCTGATTTTTGGCGAATTTTCATAGCTTTTATAATAAACCATTTTTTAATAATTGCAGAAATCTGTTCCTGGTTTGAAAGTCTTATTTCCTGTTAAATTGGGTTGTCTTTACTGTGAAAGTCATTGTTCTACTTCAGAAACTTTGTTTTTGTGGCTGAAACTTTGTTAAATTGGTGTGTGTGTGATATATACTGTGTATATATATATAGTCCCTGCATATGTGTGTGTGTGTTTGTGTGTGTGTGTGTGTATAGGTAAAGGTAAAGGTATCCCTTGATGTTAAGTTCAGTCATGTCTGACTCTGGGGGTTGGTGCTCATCTCCATTTCTAAGCCCAAGAGCCAGTGTTGTCCATAGACACCTCCAAGGTCATGTGGCCGGCATGACTACATGGAGTGCCATTACCTTCCCGCCAGAGCGGTACCTATTGATCTACTCACATTGGCATGTTTTCAAGCTGCTAGGTTGGCAGAAGCTGGAGCTAACAGCGGGCACTCACTCTGCTCCCGGGATTTGAACCTGGGACCTTTTGGTCTGCAAGTTCAGCAGCTCAGTGCTTTAACACACTTCGCCATCGGGGCTCATGTATATATAATATACATACACATACACACAATGTGGAGAATATGTGGAAAGGTAGATAGATAGATAAGTTGGGAGCCACAGCGAAGGCACCTTCCTGGGAGCAAGGTCTAATAATAATAATAATAATAATAATAATAATAATAATAATAAATCCCTTACAATATCCAAGATGGGTACCATTATTGGCAGAGAAAGCCAAGCTGTAGGAGTTGAAATCCAATCATTTTTCCTCCCTATAGAATCAATTTTATATGCATTTTTAGCTACAGAAAAGCTAAAATCAGGACAGTAAAAGAACAACACCCAGAAAATGGGAATTCCAGACAGGAAACAATCAGGCCAGCTAATACCTCCCAACAAAGGATTCCCCCAGGTAGGAAGCAGCCAGGCTTTGAAGCTGCAAGGCTATTCAATGCTAATCAAGGTGACCAATTGCAACATTCACACTTGCCTCCCACAGACAAGAGTTCTTTCTCCCACCCTGGACCTTCCACAGATATATAAACCCCACTTGCCTAGCTTCGCACAGACGTCAAAACCTCACCGCCGGGCCCCTCTCTGTCTCTCTCGGTCTCTCCATTCCCGGCTCCATCCGCCGGCTTCCCGCCTCACAGAGAGACACCAGGCCTGAGCTGAGGCGAGGCGGCGGCGGCGGCGGCCATTTCCCCCCTCCGTCTTCCTCCTCCTCCTCGGCCTCCTTCCCCCTCGCCCCCTCCCATTGGCTGAGCCCGTGACGCCCCTTTTGCTGAGGGGCAAAAGGAAAGGGCCTGAATGGTGGGAGTTTGGGTGATTTGCAAAAGCTTTTTTTTCCTAACGAAAAAAACGACGACATAACGAAAAACGGCCTCTCGCGATTCGAAACCGCAATATCCAGACGTGTGGACAATCAAGGTCGTATATTGCTTCAAAACAAACGAAAATAACGAATTAATAACGGGTAACGGGGAAATCGAATTATTTGAGCAAGCCTAGTGCTCATGTAGGAACATGCCCCACTACCATTATGGAACAACAGCTAAGTAAACCTGCATAGAGTTGGGTCATAGCTAGGAAAAGGTCATTTCTGGATTACAAATCCCAGAATTCCTATACTGGCTGAGAAACTGGTAGCCCAGAAACTTAATTTCCAAGCTCTGAATTGCCCTGCATGTTGTTGTTGCTGTCAGAGTGATTTACGCAGCGCAGCAGCAGTTGGATGGAGTCAGAGGTCACAGTCGCAGCTCCAACTTTCTCTCCACTCCAAACTCCAGTCCAGGTCCAGTCTAGGAACTGGGATATGGGATCTGGTCCAGTCTAGGATCTGGGCCCATAACCAAAATGTCAGAGTAATTTACGCAGCTGAGCAGCAGTTGGATGGAGTCAGAGGAACGCAGCACAAAGAGACATCAGAGACGATGGTAAAACTATATACAAGATTTACTGAAAGCAGTAATAAAGACAAACAGACTTGAAGACAATGGACACAGGACTTGACTTCTCAGCAGACAGCACTCGACTCGACTCAGAACAGAACAGAACAGAACTGATGCAATCAGCAATGCACACACACTTGTGTCTGGATACTCCCCAGCTCCAGCCACACATCAAGGACATCACAGCTTCTTAGTAATTAACTCTTTACAGACTATAGTACACTCTGGATGATGCAATCAGTATGCAATACAGGCAAGACACAAATTTCATTTAAACACTACCAATACACAAATCCCACATTAACAATTGCTAGTTTTCTCAAGCATGTTTTTAAAAAAGAAATTGTCAGTGAATTATAACTACCAGGATTCTCCCCAACCCTTGTGATGATGGGCTTCTGGAAGTGACCCTTTTTAAAAAAAGCCTTCCCAAATTATTTTCCTAATTTACACTTGTTCAAATTGAACTAGCTTTCATGTAGTCCTAAACTAAGTTGGTTCACTCCCCAGTTGTTTATATTTGAATGCTGAGCAAAGATTACCTTAACTAGCTTTGTTACTATCCATTCCCCAAGAAATGTATCCAAGTATTTTAAATGAGAATTTTGACTGTAGAATTAGTTTATCTTATTGGCAGGGGAGAAATTAGAAAACCTAGTAGTAAATAAGGGAGTCAAATGGTTAATAACCAAAGAGACCAAGGACTTGTCATTTCCAGTTTGTGTTAGTGACAGGTAAGATTTTATTGCCGACTTGCAAGTTCAGAAGGTGTCAAAACACTAAGCTGAGGGCCAAGTCCACCTTGTTGCTCTTTCCGTGTTATCGACCACACTGTATTGTGTTCCGCATTCTTTGTTCCTCAACAATTCTTAAGTTTCTTTTTGTCCCTTTGCAACATCTCTTCCCATGCCCTTTGTGACTGGCATGTAAATCCTCAAATATTTCATACTCACCTGTGAGAATAAATTATTATGATAGTTTTCTACCCGATGTAAGAGATGATGCATGTGCATCTTCAGTATTAAAACTGAAAGTGCACAATTTCTTGAAACTGTTGTAAAAGCGAAAAGGTCATATAGTTGTAGGGGTTTTTTTTTTTTTTGCAAAAACAGGATAGAACATACTTTCTATATATAAAAAACAGAGTACCTATAGAATTTTCGACCAGAAAAATGTGGCTGGCATCTTATTGAGAGATGACATCATCCAATACCAATCTTATGATTGCCTAAAGTTGGATTGCATCACTGCGCAATGTTCACCTTATCTGGAAGAAAGCAAAGATAGAACTGTACTATTAGGAGCATTAAAGAAGTGAAGTCATTGTACATGATACAACACTCCTAATAAATATGTCCCATTGCACAATGAAAGACCCCACTTTGCAATGGGGCATCTTTCACAGTGCCCCACTGTACATTGTCACAATTCAGTAGCATGGTTGTATATTATGTCATTGATATAGCTCCATATTCATCAGGTCATACATCATAGTTTGCCTTGCAGGATCACAGCCCATTTGTTTTTCTCCACAGAATCATTCCTATACAACACTTCAGGATATTTGATTACGGGCATAAAAAATCCACAAAATTCTCACGGGTCTCGTATTCTTCCCAAAGGACTTTCCCAGCTATTAGTTGTTGTGTGCTTTCAAGTCATTTCTGACTTGTGGTGACCCTAAGTCAGACCTGCCTTCAAGTTGTTTCCTTCTTATGGGGACCCTAAGTCAAAGTTACCATGGGGTATTCAGGGTTGAGGGTGTGTGACCTGCCAAAGATGACCCAATGGGTTTCCATGACTATTCCCTGTTCTCCAGTGTCATGGTCCAATGCTAAAACCACTGCACTATGCTTGTTATTATTGGACTCTCCTTTTTTATTTGGGAATGAATAATTACAAATATTCTTCTTATCACTATTCTATGGCAGTATTTGTTCTATGTTTGGGGTAGAATTGATTGCTTTTCATGTTTCCATTTAATTATAAAAGATGACTGAGGAAATCCTGAGTTTCAGAATGCTGAGATATTTGACCTATATTTTCCTGTGGCAATTCAATGCAATGTTCTTTTGTGCCTTTAAGTCACTTCTGACATACTGGGGGGCCAGTAAAAATACTATGCAAATGATTTGTCTTTCATGTGAGGATAAGCAATCTGAAGATTTAAAGTTCTAATATGACTCATATGCCCCTTAATCTCCAAGGGTATATCAGTGAGGTGTGAGGCACCTTGAAACCAGGATGAAGGTCACATCTCCATGAGCCACTTTCTGTAGGGCTGGTCCAGAATGGCAGTACTCAGGACCAGCCACAGGGGTTGCTTTGGGTCTTCATTAAGAGAGGAAAACAGGATAGTAGTAGTATTAGTAGTAAGGAGGAGAAAGAAGAAGAGACAACACTACAACACTACCCTACCTCTGTCTTGCAATGGCAATGGGATTGAGTCCAGACTGTCCAAAAGGGTGTCAGCGTGGAGAGGTCAGGGTGCGTGCCGGGTGGGTTTCTTCAAACACCATCGATCATCTGCTCCGGATCCTCAGCACCCTGATGAATTGGTTGCAATCGTCTGCCACACCAATTCCTGTTCAATGTCAGACTCAAACACATCTGTAGTCTGAAGTCCAAACATTTATTCAATATCTATAAACATATTTACAAAGCATAGCAAAAGCCATCGCTCTGAGCTGTCATTCTTCTATAGCCTCTTGCCTCAACAAGCACAGCTCAACACACACAGAGATAAGAAAAACACATTCCTCAGTCTGCAGGAAGTCCCCGACCTCCAAGGTAAGAAATCATGCCTGATAGGTCATAGCAGGCTGTCAGTCAAAACTAGCCTGCTGTTAACTGTTTCATTACTGAAACACACACTCTTGCCTAACAGCAGAAAACACTTGATTTACATTTCATACACATACAACCATAATCCAACAAAGGGATGAATGCACTCTCCTCTCCAAGTCATTTGGATGCGTTTGGTAATGGTCTGGAGCCCTTTGGAACTCTATGTCCACTGCTACAGCAATGTAAAATGACATAGGTAAGTGCCATCCGATTGAAAGCGGGATGGTAACACTAGCCTGCGTGAATAGTGGGGCTGTATCTGAACCAGTTACAATGTTTACACCATCCAAATGGGGGCTATCCTGACTTTATGTAACGTGGGGCAAAACCATGGTAAGGTGGCCCCATGTGTCATGTAAACACCATGGAGTAGAATGTCGCCCACCTCAGTGTACATGATCCAGGTAGATGGCTCCATGGGTTTATTAAAAAAAATGACAGTTTGACACGCATTGAAATCCTTAACATTGGCATCTTTTCTATCTTATACAGTAGAGTCTCACTTATCCAAGACTCGCTTATCCAAGGTTCTGGATTATCCAAGCCATTTTTGTAGTCAATGTTTTCAATATATTATGATATTTTGGTGTTAAATTCATAAATACAGTAATTACAACATAAGGAGCCCCAGTGGCGAAGTGCATTAAAGCACTGAGCTGGAGACCGAAAGGTCCCAGGTTCAAACCCCGGGAGCGACATGAGTGGCCGCTGTTAGCTCCAGCTCCTGCCAACCTACCCTGTTTCCCCTAAAATAAGACATCCCCGAAAAATAAGACCTAGTAGAAGTTTTGCTGAATTGCTAAATATAAGGCCTCCCCTGAAAGTAAGACCTAGCAAAGTTTTTGTTTGGAAGCATGCCTGCTGAACAGAACACCAGAGCATGCAGGATTGGTAAATATACGTACAATAGATTGTTGTATTTGGAAATAGTGGTAGTAACAAGAAATTCTTGATAGGATTCACAGTTTGTCTGGTTATGCTGGTTTGTGGTGACAACTACTGTACAGTATATAATAAATGTTCATTTTTTTGTTCAACAATAAATGTGAATTCTTCTCCATGGAAAAATAAGACATCCCCTGAAAATAAGACCTGGCGCATCTTTGGGAGCAAAAATTAATATAAGACACTGTCTTATTTTCGGGGAAACACGGTAGCAGTTCAAAAACATGCCAATGTGAGTAGATCAATAGGTATCACTCTGGCGGGAAGGTAACGGCACTCCATGCAGTCATGCTGGCCACATGACCTTGGAGATGTCTATGGACAACGCCGGCTCTTCGGCTTAGAAATGGAGATGAGCACCAACCCCCAGAGTCAATCACGACTGGACTTAACGTCAGGTGAAACCTTTACCTTTACCTTTACAACATAACATTACTGCTTATTGAACTATTTTTTTCTGTCAAATTTGTTGTATAACATGATGTTTTGGTGCTAAATTTGTAAAATCATAACCTAATTCGATGTTTAATAGGTTTTTCCTTAATCCCTCATTATCCAAGATATTCGCTTATCCAAGGTTCTGCCAGCCCATTTAGCTTGGATAAGTGTGACTCTACTGTAGTTTCAGATGGTTCAAAGAATTCTTATGCATCTTACAGAATCATCCTACCATCATCAATAGGTAAACAGATCCAGAGATGTTGGACTCCTTGCAATGCAATCCTCGATGCTTCACCTTTTTTTGCAAAGGCAATGCTATTAAAATAAGGCAGGCTAACGAAGATAGAAGAGCACCCAGGTTTTCCCATCATGCACCGGGAGGCTGCCTGTACTGCCAGATAGCAGGCCTTTGGAACTGCCTGAAATTGCACAACCCCCGGTGGCGTGGAAGAAAGTGTAACGGGTTCATAATTGCAACCCTTTCATTACCGTCTCCTCAGTTCTCGGCCCACTAATGTCAAGAGCGTCGTCTTTGTAGCGTTATTGGCATTTTTCATCATATTCATGAAGTGCGGGTCAATTTTCTTCAAAAGGCTCCCTTCGCCAAGTTGCCACAAAGACAGACAGTAATAAATTCTACTAGTGCACTTGTGAAGGCTCCGTAGCTGGGAGCGACAATAAAAAGCAATGAGGCGGGTGTCACTAAGTAACTCCAGTTTACACTGCATTTTCTCTCTTTTATTGAAAACTCGGGATATGAATTTATTAATGAATACACAGGCATATACTTTGAAGGGTCGGTGGCGGAAGGAGGGGCAGAGTAAGAAAGAGCGAGGAGGGGGTGGCAAGAGGTGTGCATGATGCATGTGTACGGAAAGGGGGGGGGGGAGAAGAATGGAAAGAGACCAAGTCAATTTATTTGATATTCACACAGTGAGTGCCTACATTGTATTGTTTCATCATTTATGGCCCAGCTTTGCTTGTTAGGCTGTGGCCCTCCAGGAAAAAAAGAGAGAGGGAAGGAAGGAGGGAGGGAGGGGCAGCTAGGCTTATATAGGAACACCTTGACGTAGATGTACAGCTGCTCTCCCAGCGCTTGTCTCACCTTTAGCCCTGTCTGTCTACGGCAGGCTTTCATTTTCCGCATTCATACATCAATAAGCTTTGCATGCTGACACCTAATTCTGCAGGCTACTTTGGTTATGGAGGCCTGCTTTTTGCATATTGCTACCCACCCCCTTCTGACATCTCCTGGCTTTAAAGAGGGAGAGAATAGAGGGAGAATAAGGAGCAAAGGGGGGAGACGGAGAGAGAGAGAGGTGGCAGGAGGAAGAAAATAAGGAGGAGAAGAAGAGGCCTTTTTTCTTTTCTTTCTTCTTGGGCCTAATCAGAAATTTCTTTCTATTTGTCACAAGCCGATCTGCCAAATCAAGTTTAATTGATTCAGCTGTTGTTTTCCTGCACGGTTCCCCCCGCCGCACCCGGTTCCCCTTATTGTTATTTTTAAGGACTCGGCTGGTTGCGATGCGCTTCAAACAAATGGGAGATCTGTCCTGCAAGATAAATATGGGTGCCAATTAGTGAGCATTTCCATTTCTCTTAAACCTTCTGATTTGGGGAGAATATGTAGCTGGGTGTTTGAGTCAGGCAGATGGATAGTTAGATGGGAACATTCAGGGGTCCAGGATAGTGTCTCAGGAACGGAGGTCTTGAGACTGGCACCTAGGTTGCCAGAGAGCTCACAGAGTATGTATGTGTCACCTTACATCCCCTATGTATGTATCACCTAGGTTGCCAAAGAGTTTGCGGGGTATATATCACTTTCTACTTATCACTCAGAAAATCTCTCATTTGTTCCTAAGTGTTGCCAAAAATATATATATTTAATTGCAACCCTGTCTGGGTGTATATAGGCACGTGCGCGAAGACAAACACCCACACAATGAAAGAAACCTTAACTGATTCCTTCCATGAGTTTTAATTGATTTGACAATTAAATTGGCATGAATTTACATATGAAAAGCAACCAGTTCCTGTGAAGGGTAGCAGGGAAATGTTATTTCTTCAATTTTTACTTGATGTACGCCCAACACCACACCAGTTTTGGAAGAATTCTAGCATTGTGAAGAGAGGCTGAGATGCCTTGTCAATGGCAGTTCCTGTACTTTAGAGTTCTGTGATTTTTTTCTGTTAAAATCTACATTTAAAAACTCACACGCTACTTGATAAAATCAATATGCATAGTTTTAATCAGGCAGTTTTAAAAATAGCATGGAAAAGTAAATTTATGGAGTATAACACACCCCAAAATTGGGAACTGTAATCAACTTATTCGATTTAAAGTTATTAGTGCATAAATATAACCAAATAATCCATTAAACAGGTATCAAACCTGTGAAGATAAACATAACACCAATTCAAACACATTTTGCAAAAATTATGAACTAGAAAAGGCAGTGTTAATCTTTTCACAATAAGAAAAGAAATGGATCTATAAGTCAGTAAATGTATAATACTCCCTTATCTGGGATACATTCCCCGACTTCACATGGAAATATGAAACGATGGATAGTAATGAATCCTATTGAAACGGAGGACTTCTAGCCCAAGAATGCCATAGGGTCATGCCAGAGAACTAAGAAAATACTTATAGAGGACATATTTTGTCAGATATGGATACTGGATAAGTGTAACCCTGAATTTTGTATTTTGGCCACATCATGAGAAGACAGGAAAGCTTGGAGAAGATCATGATGCTGGGGAAAATGGAAGGAAAAAGGAAGAGAGGCTGACCAAGGGCGAGATGGATGGACAGTATCCTTGAAGTGACTGGCTCGACCTTGAAGGAACTGGGGGTGGTGATGGCTGACAGAGAGCTCTGGCGTGGAATAGTCCATGAGGACATGAAGAGTCGGAAATGACTGAACGAGTGAGACGACGACGTAACCCTGAATACTAGTCGCATGAATATGGGAGCCATGCTGTATATACATCTGGTCCTTCAAACAAGATCTTTTGGTTATATCACATGACTTCATTGCTCCACCTTAGCCTGTCTTAATCTACTAAAGAGAGAATTTTTCTGCAACTGCAGGCTACCCTCCAAATATGTTGGACTACAACTTCCATCATCTCTAGTCAGATTAGAAGTGAAGGTTTATGTATTTTAGTTTTTTTATATTTCTGCCAAATGGCTGATAGAATTATACTTGCATTGTGATGTAATTACAGTTTGGCAAAAGTGCCGTCTGTGTTTACTAAAGACTGAACCCTAAAAATAGGGCTTTTCATCAATATTTTCAGCACTGTCAGCACATGTACATATGTGTGCATGCATGTATGCATGATTTTTTTCCAGCTAAAACAACAGCTGAAAATATCTCTCTCTTCCAGGGCAATGTTTTTGTTTGCCCTCAGCCAAATCATGTAGTCAAATGGCTATGCAACATTGTAAAGTCATGCCATTCACTACCATGTTCCCTGATTGGTTGGGCTCACTCTGGTAACTGATCCAAGAAACATTGCCCTCATTCATGGCTGGTTTCCTTTGCCCTTTTGCAATGTTGCATTATTATCCCAGGTTAACTGGCATAAGCTATATGACTATTTGGCGAAGCAAAGGCAGAGTAACCAAGCAGCAGCAGAGGAGATAAAGACAACACTGGTGACTGAGGTCAAAAAAGTGGACAATCTCCAAATGAGTGAGGCTACATGGGTAAGAAAAATTAGACTCACCTGGAATACACTGCTGGCTCTCCCCATGACATTCACCCATTTCTTGTATCTTTGGTTTTCTTTCTTGCTTGCTTTATTTCAACTTTGCCCCATTTTGGGCAAAGTTGGGGAAACTTATTTATTTATTTATTTATTTATTTCCATCATTTCTATCACTTGATAGCTTGCTGAAATCTCTGGAGCATTCCTGGACTGCATGGCAGTCTCAACAACATGATTGAGTCCAATTTGTCCTGATTTGCTGCCCAGTTGGATACTGTACAATTACCATTTCTCTGCACTGAAGAGCACTGGAAGGGGATGGTTCATTCCGCGTCATCGCTACTGTCCCTGCCAGCCATGGATAGGTTCTTGTTCTTGCTTGTCATGTGTGCATCCCATTCTGACATTAGCAGAGGCACCTGTGATAGCCAGGAGTTGGTTGGAGCTCCATGGTTGGTTGGGAGCAACAGTGACAATACAGAGGATAAGGTGACGGTCTAGTGGAGACAATGCAGTCTCAGTCCTCCTAGATTGGCTGGATGCTAATGCAGCACTGCAGCTGAGTGTATCTTGCCTATGGTTCAGGGGGTTCAGGGGGTAGGATATGTTTTTACTTTCCAAAATGGGCAAACATGGGAAATAGCTGAAACCTCAAGCCTGAAACCAGAAGATGAAATGGTGTGGTGAGAGGCCTAAGTGGATAGTGGATCATTCAAGGCAAATCTGTAGCTTAATTACAGATAGCTTAATATGTCTAAGGTTAGTTAACTGTATTACAGCTGAATGAGCAATTCAGGGGACTCCAATACTGCCTGCATATTCCACCATACAATTTCTTCACAATTAAAGGTGATATGGACTTGCAGCTGCTGTTTTAAACCAAGACTGAACAGTTGGGGAAGGTCCTGGAATATCTCGACAAATGTACACAGCTCCCTCACTGTTTCTTTCCATTTCCACTGTTTGGGTATTGATGTCTCCCCACAGGTATCTTGTCTTTGTCCCACCAGTGACATCAATTCACTCTCTTGAGGTATGAGAGAGGGCCTTCTCAGTCATGACATCGCAACAGTGGAATGTACTTTCCTCTGAAGCCCAATTGGTTCCAATAATAGTCTCATTGAGGTGCCAGGTTAAAACCTGGATGTTCAACAAGGCATTTGGGTTTCATTAATTCATTCCAGATACTGTTGCATGTAGTTTTAAACCCTTTTCTGTCATTTACATTTATTTTTAACTAATTGTGGTAATGCATCTTTCTGCTTATTTAAATTATTGTGTTGTGTGAAATTTTTAATTTGTTTTAATATTATTTATAAACCACCCTGAAATATTTAATGTGGGGTAGGATATAAATGAAATGGAGGTGAGTACCAACCCCCAGAGTCGGTCACAACTGGATTTAATGTCAGGGGAAACCTTTACCTTTACCTTAGGGTATAAATATTTGAGGAGGGGGAAAATTTTACACTTTGCCTTTTATTTATTTATTATAAATAAATAAATCCTAGACTAGCTCATTGATGGGCTCAAGGGAGACCCTGTTTCTGGAACTACACCAGGACGCCCCCCCCCCCCCCAAAAAAAAACTTAACCAAGACTTGCCTTTGTTAACAACTGGTTTACCTCTGCAGTGGATAGAAAAACATGTTCAAAAATATTCAAAAATGGCAAAACCCACATTTTTATGTGTTGAGAACTGACAAGAATCTCTGTAGTTCTGGACTTAAGGTAAAGGTAAAGGTTTCCCCTGACGTTAAATCCAGTCGTATCCGACTCTGAGGGTTGGTGTTCATCTCAATTTCTAAGCCGAAGAGCCAGTGTTGTCCATAGACACCTCCAAGGTCATGTGGCTGGCATGACTGTATGGAGCGCTGTTACCTTCCCACCAGAGCAGTAACTATTGATCTACTCACATTTGCATGTTTTCGAACTGCTAGGTTGGCAGAAGCTGGGGCTAACAGCGGGCACTCACTCCGCTCCCCAGATTTGAACCTGCGACCTTTTGGTCCATAAGTTCAGCAGCTCAGCATATTAACACACTGTGTCACCGGAGGCCCTGGACTTACTCTTTGTAAAATCCACATGGTTGTTTTGTACAGAAAACTACATTTTCAGCATGGAAATGTTTTTTGACCCAGAAAAATGTTCTTATTCTTATTCACTCAGGAAAAAAAACCTGCTATTGGGGATTTGTTCTGCATAAAATTTGCAAAGGATTATTTTGAATAGAAAGGCCAACACCTATTCAGGACCCATAGGTAAAGGTAAAGGTTTCCCCTGACGTTAAGTCCAGTCGTGCCCGACTCTGGGGGTTGGTGCTCATCTCCATTTCTAAGCCGAAGTGCCGCCGTTGTCCGTAGACACCTCCAAGGTCATGTGGCCATAGGCATGACTGCATGGAATGCCGTTACCTTCCCACTGGAGCGGTACCTATTGATCTACTTACATTTGCATGTTTTCGAAATGCTAGGTTGGCAGAAGCTGGAGCTAACAGTGGGCACTCACTCCGCTCCCTGGATTTGAACCTGGGACCTTTCAGTCTGCAATTTCAGCAGCTCAGCGCTTTAACACACTGAGCCACCAGAGGGTCAGGACCCATGCAAAATACCAAAAAGGTGACCCGCCCCCCCCAAACAAGAGTACCTACTACCAACCCTAGGAATACCTTGTGCCAATGGGTCCCACAACCAGAAAGTTCACACAACATGCCCCGCATGCACAGAAATGCGGCTTCCAGAGACCTGAGCATAGGAGTGCTGGTTGTCCTGCAGTATCTTAGAGACCACATCCACTATCTACTTTGTCACATTTGCCACTGGTTTGCCTTGATAAAAATGTCCAAGATGCCCTGCCACCTTCTCCACCCATTAGACTAAACTGCCACTAAGGAAACAAAAAACACACTGTATCAAGCATTCCTCCTGGCTGGATGTAAGAAGTGTATACCCCAAACTCTTTATAACACTAACCGGATCACACACACACACACACACACACACACACACACACACACACACACAGCAGCCTTGGTGGCTGCTCCTATTTTGAAGGAGTGCCCCCCAGTTTTGGCCTGCTGAAGCCCAATGTTCCAGAGAGCCTGGCAGAATAAAGCCATAATCCAATACCTAGACAAAGAGCTCAAAGGAAACTGAAGGAGCAAACCACATGGCCTTCTCTGATTGACCAGCCAGCCTGAGCAATCAGCACGAGAAACCCAGAGTCTCCTGGGTAGAAAATGGCAGGTGGAGGGAGGAATTTTACTGATTTGTTTCTCTATACAGAAAACCACATTTTATGTACACGAATTAATATGTCTGTATTGAAATATTATTTTTCATACAGAAAATGCTATTTTCTTCACAAAACAGCCCCATGTGAATTTTGCACACAATAAGACTGAAATTGCAAATATCTCTCAATATTGTGCAGGGACAAATATTGCTAAAATTACTTTTCGCTGCAGGTACTCTGAGCATAGATTCCTACAGGTGAATACTAGAGATTCTGGCCAATCATATGGCAACACGTAGTAGGATTTTTGCAAATTTAACCTTCAGTATTCTAGTTGCCCTACACTGGAGTAACTATGCTAGCATAGTTAACTAGCAGATGTAGCCATTCAATGCAAATTAAGGTGATTAACTGGAACATTTACACTGGCAAGAGTTCTTCCCTCACCCTGGACTTCCCACAGATATATATATAAACATTCCTTGCTTAGTTTTTCCATACCTCACAACCTCTGAGGATGCCTGCCATAGATGTGGGTGAAACGTCAGGAGAGAATACTTCTGGAACAAGGCCATACAGCCCGGAAAACATACAACAACCCTCAGATTTGTAATACATTCCCTCATCACACTGGGACAACGTGTAACCACATTCGCATAATGCATCAAGTTGACTCAGGAGGACATTCTCCAACCAATCTGTCTTTTCCATTCCTAGTCACAATAATGGATATTTTGCTAGATAACCAACAAGTAGTAACATCCAGCAAATTTTGAATGTGTCAAAAAGAGTTTTTGCAAAAGTACAATACTTTTGTGCTAGCCTAGTCCTTTCTATTTGCATTATTTTTCTTTTGACCAACAAAAGGATAAAGTTTGCCAAGCAAGACGGATCAAAATGAAGCCATTTGATGACAGGATATGTTGATTTATTTCTCTGTCGCACCAAGTTCCTAAAACCATGGCTGCTCCTAGTTGTTTGCTGAAAGGCATTCTGGGAGGTGTTGTCGACTCTCGACAAGTGGCATCCCTCTGAAGACAGACATTTATTAGGATACATAATGCGGATAAAGATGAAAAGTGCTTTGGCATGCTGATTTGCCGTAACTGTCACATGCAATGATAGCTTCCAGTTTTTCACCTCAGGGATTCTCCCTCCCTTGGAAAAGTGCCCTGTGAGAGACTATATGGAAAACATTGAGTATTGCTATGAAAGTCTGAGAGAACGTAACAAAAGCTGTTGGGCCAGGCATTGAAGAGCGTGCCATTTTAAAACATAAAAATCTGTTATTGTGATGTTATCGAGAAAAGAACAAGGGAGGGAAGACACTTTCAAGTGTAGTTCGGTGCTCTCTTAATGAGGGACGGGGTCTTCTAAAGAGCCAGCCAACAACTGTGGAGGAGCACATCTCCTTAGTAGTTGATGTCCTCAAAACAGCTGACATTCTCAGATAAATCAGCTTGCATACTGCCTTTCCTCTTCACATCACCTGGAGTGACAGAATAGTGCTAATTTCATGGGTGGGAGGGAAAGGAGCGACAGAAGAGAGAAAGATGCAAATGTATCTTCAGTCTCCTGACTCTTCAGGGTAAAATTATTAAACAAGCTAGAAGCTGCTGAGATATGAGGAGATGGGTGAGTCTTTGTTCAACAAAATCTTTTTTCCAAGGTGGTGCTCTTGTCCACTTTCTAGGTCAACAAACATTTCTTTATTTTCAAGGTTCATGAGACCATGCATATTCATTGTTCCAAGACAATATGAGACATGAAAGACCTACCTATAGAACACAGGAATAGATAGACATCTTGCTGGTCATGTAGAAACTGAGTCAGTTTCAACCCAATATTGAATAAAGTATTTTCCCTGTACAGATGATCACATAGGACAGTGGTTCTCTACCTGTGGGTCCCCAGATGTTTTGGCATTCAACTCCCAGAAATCCTAACAGCTGGTAAACTGGCTGGGATTTCTGGGAGTTGTAGGCCAAAACACCTGAGGACCCACCGGTTGAGAACCACTGACATAGGAAATCCTATGTAATCAAATGGTCAGTGTAGGTGGGACCTCTGCTCTGTGGCACTGGATTTCAAATGTTCACCCACCAGATGTTCTAAGCTGGAATTTTCCTGGTATCACATAAATGTGTTCAGTTGTGAGACAAATGTATTTGATGACATAAAGCGAGTCTGACAAATGGAATTATTTCTCATGTACATTAACTCTTTTGTTATTCTTTATTACAGTGGTGCAATGGAATTGTTATATTTGTGCTGAGTCTCCATCAAAATGGAATAAGTCTACTCTAGTCATGGCTGGCCAACAAAACTCCAGTCATGTATTTGCCCATTCTAAGTGGTGAGTAAATATATGTTAATCCCTTCAGTGTACTACTTAATGGCCTAAGATTTTGAAAATCATCACTGTGCATTTCCCACAGCACAATGGGAAAAGAAGCTGTCACGTTGACAGATTCAGAAGAGACAAAAACCAGAGAACACCTAATGGAATGCAGAGGAAAAATGGAGATATGTCTCAAAGTTATCAATGATAACTTCAAGTGGACTAAAAGAACATATATATGAAATTGCCATTAGATATTTATTTATTTATTTATTATTTACGCTATTTATACTCCACCTTTCTCTACCCTGAAGGGGATTCAAGGCGGTTTGAGTCCCCTTAGAATCACAACAATTACAAAAGTGCTACAATGCCACTTTATTCAGTGATAACTACTGGATTTGGATGATCAATGATTCTTAATCATTGATCATCCAAAACTCCACTCATTAACACTTGGAACCTTTTCACATTATCCATTTGTAGCACTAGAGTTCCACTGTAACTGCCATGGTTTTATCCTATAGAATCCGATTTACAGTTTAGGGTTGAGTATATATAATTTTCAACCAGAGCCTTACCAAACCACAGATCTTAAGATTCCATAAAATGCTGCCATAGCAATTGAAGTGGGATCAGGGCTATTCTGTAGTTGGCAAGGGTATCCAGTAGACTATGAAACCAAGAAAAAATGGGGGATTTGTTCAGCATAAAATTTGCAGATGTACATAGAAAACAGAATTTTCTGACAGAAGTTAATATTTATGCACCAAGCTATTATTTTTTATTCAAAAAGAGTATGTTTCCTGCACAAAAATGCTGTCTTATATGTAAATCAACCAAATTCAAAGATAGAAAAGAAGAATAGAAATTCTGATAAATAGAAAATGTGCATTAAAATTATATCACCCAGGTTATCCTTACTACTGATGAAGACTAAAGGTTCCTCTCTTGGTATAACTGGACAAAGACACATCACTTCCACTGGGCTGTCCAGTTTTTTCTGTGTCATTATCACTGTCCCTTGAGCACCTGGCCATCACAATCACATCTGTTAATAATAGGACCTCCACAAGGGAAGCAAGGAGAGGATAGACTGATCTTGCTGGTCATGTGGAAGCACCATTTTCACACCAGAAGATGAAACTGCAATGGCCAAGTGTTTGCAGATAGCTCCATGGTTGGTACGAGAGCAGCAGCGGTGACACAATGATGACCCATTCCCTTTCCTTGCATAGTTCAACATAGATAAAGGGTTATCGCAATGGTGTCCATCTGAACAGTGGATCAGAATGGAACAGATACAATTCAACTATCCAATTAACAGTGAAGTCACAAATACGCTGGAGTTTTCTGCAAATTTGGGCATCACCCCCAACTTTGCTTAAAGTAGAGCAAAACTGGTTTCAGAGCAAAAGACCTGAGATAATTACAGAAATTACTGAGGGTCATGTAGACTGCCAGAACTGCAATTGAAGTGAGCTCTTGGTGTTTTGTTTTCTTTTTACTTCTGTAGATAAGCCCTGAATACAGATGCCTAACTCTAGGTTCAGAGCCAGTGTGGTGTTGTGATTTCAGCATTGGTCTATGGCTCTGATAACCAGGATTCGATTTCCTGCTCAGTCATGGAAACCCACTCAATGACCATGGATGAATCATACTCTCTTAGCCCCTCAAAACTCTAGAGTAGATTCACCTGAAGGTGAGTATAAGTTGAAAACTATTTGAAGGCACACAACAACAACAAAGTTACACATCTGTAATTGTGATTGTGTATTTCCTCCAATTTCACAAAACTGCAATCTACTCCTTACAAAGAATCTTCTGCCAAGATGACACCGATGTAGCTTCACTGAGTACAGGCATGGCTAGTTTACAATGCAAAAATGGGCCGTGTGTCACCATCACTTACGCATCCTTTCTTTCTCATTCGCAGAGCACTGTCCTTGGATTTAATTGAGGCCTCTGGTCCCTGGGAGACAGCGACAGCCCTCAGTCTAGGCCAAGTTTAGCATTTCATTATTTAGTAATCTGAGCCAGAGTCATGCTATTATTGACTCTCCAGCAATCCTCTTTGCTTTTTCTAACAATAAGAGGATGCCCATAGAAATAATTGATACCACATTCGGCTTTGGAGGGAGTGTTCCCTTGGTGGATTGTGCACAGAAAGCTTTTTGATTTAGGCTTAAAAATAACAAAAGTTGGGGATATTTTTCACTGACGACCCCCATATGACATGTCCGTAACCCCTTTCACAGCAGGAATGTTGGCCTCCAGGCATCTCTTAGCAGCTCAAATGAGTGACTAGAGGCTTTCCTTCTTTTATTATAGATCTGCTGGTTAAAAGTAGAAGCCTCTTAAAGGGAAGTCATTTTTTCCCTTTCTCTTTCTTCTACAAAGAGATATATATGGCCAAGATCCGATATCAAGGGGACAGAGTATAAATTGACACCCATGGAGTTGCACTGCAGTTGTGTAGTGCTGCTTTGTTAGTGAATTGTGATGCTGGACAAAGGCACAGGACCAATGATCAATATGCATCTCCATGCCCAGTGTAAAATACATAAGGTAAAATAATTCTTTTATGCCCAGTGAAATTTTCCTCCAACTTCCAAATTTTTAGCATTGTGGTAGCTTCAAACATCAAGCTGAGCATTTCAGAAATGCTATTTAGGCATCCAAAGAAAAGAAGCAAGTGAAGTGACCAAGGGAATGCAAGCGCAGCCAATATAAGGATGTTAAAGTTGAATGATATTCAACGTCTCATTATTTGCAATGCTAGAAATTTGGAGATTGAACAAAAAATTCATTGGGGGAGAGGGAGGTGTTCTTATTAGGGATATGGGCTCTATATGCCAGTCATTTTCTGGCCTTCTGAACAAGTCCATAAGTATGTGCCATCTCAAGGACACAAAGAGGAAGGAAACATTGTTCAGTAGGATAGAAAATGACTGGCATATAAAGTTTCTGAATTTCAGTCCTGGAATCTACACACAAAGGAGTGGTGTTGAGTCACTTCCCTTTGTCCTTATTGGAGGGAAGCAGTGGGGAAATTAAATGATTTCAGGTGGTGAAGTTCCGAAGAAGTTTGGGGACAGAAAAGTTCTGAAGAAGGTTCATGACAGAAAAGATACAGAAATGGAAAAACGTGCAAATATCTATTTTGAGAAGAAAAAAATAGTTATGGGGGGGGGGGGAATTAACAACTGCTGGGAAAATGTGCCTACATTTCCTAGGACAATGTCCTAAAACCTATTGTTTAGTTCTACTGTTTACTGCAACCATTGAATCAACTGGATTTAGCTTCATATTGACTCATTATTCAAGAACTGATTCATCAAGTTATTGCAGTTTGGACTAACAATAGGATCCCATGTATTTTATCCATCCAAGTTCACCAATCCAAATCAGGCAACTTATCCAGTCTATCAAACAAACCTTCACACTTAAAGTGAGCCTGTTTAAATTTTATACAGTATTTTTATTAGAAACTTTCTGAAACATTAAAAGAAGAAAAACTATACAGACAAAGAAAATAGAAAACACAACAAAGAATAGAGAAAGAAAGAATTCACACTTCTAACTTTATTAACAATGGTTATGCATCTTCCTACATAAAGTTACTTCTCCACCTAAATTAGAATTCATACACTCCCTCTGTACCCAAAGCTATTAATTATCAAATCTTACAGTTAACGTATTATTCTCCTTCTTCTGCCTGTTTAATTTTTGCTACCTGTTTTGTCCTTAAGTTTCCCTTAAACCAGGCTGACTTCCAGTTTTCTCTAAAGCAAAGAAAGCAACCGCCGGGATGAAAAAGTCATCGAAATGCTTCCAGTTCATTTTGTTTTTGTTTTCTCTGCCACAGGGACAAGATTCTTGCATATTCTTTTTAAAATTCAGGTGGCATTTTCCTGAGCAATTCTATAATGGTTGGAAGCTGGTGTTGTACACCGGTAACTTCAAAAAAATATATACAAAACTCTGGATGTAGCTGGAAATGTGCATGAAAATGTATTAACTGTCCAAAAAAGATTCACCAATTCATGCAGTAATGGAATAGAGCAAACTTGTGCTGGAAAAAGAGAAGTAATTCTTCACTAATTTTCTCCTCAAAGGAAGCAACAAGTAGTTTTAGCAATTTTCCTCCCACTGTGAAAAAGTCTTCAAAAGCTACACAGCTTTTGAAACCTATTCTATATTCAAGACATTCTGTGCAAAATTTACACAGGGTTGTTTTGGACAGACAGCATTATTTTCTGCACAGAAAATAATATATTTGATTAGGAATATTGTCCTCAGTATAAAATACTGTTTGTTATACAGAAAATGATGTTTCCTATATAGAAAAATTGTGTTTTTTGCATGAAACACGCCCATGTGAATTTTGTATAAAATAAGTCCCACACTGTTGTCAAGACCCAGGCTACGGAGCACCAATAACCATGCGCAGAGGCCAGATTCTATCTAATATCTTTATTAAAGGAATATATAAAGTCAATAAAAACAAGTGAAGAATAAAGTTCAGAAGTAGACCTTTCAGGAAAGGTCAAATATAGTCCAGGAAAACAATGTCCAATATGATATATTAGAGTCCAAAGTTATAATCCAATAACCGAAACACACACTTTGCCAAGCAAAGTGTGGGGAAATGACAAGGTCCTTTAGTCCAATGGAGCTTGACAACAAGGCTGAGAAACAAACTGGATTCTTGGCAAACAAGGCTTGATACGAGGCAACAAGAAGCAAGAAGCAAGAACGTGGTGCAGGGGCTCCGATTCTGGCTGAATCGGTGGGAAACGAAAGTTTTCCTCTTCGTCTGTCACAATAGTACTAGGAACAGGACTACATGGCCCATGAGACATCACACTATCCCCCTCCTCAAGGCCCCTCTCAAAAATGGGCCCTCTTCCCGAGGTGCGGGGCCGCGGATTGGCAGGGTAGGCCTGATGGAAGCGGCGGACTAAGTCAGGGGCATGGACTGTGGAAGCGTCTTCCCAAGAGCGTTCTTCGGGGCCAAAACCCACCCAGTCAATGAGATACTGAAGGCGGCAGCGATGAAAGCGAGAATCCAAAATGTCCTGAACCTCAAATTCCTCCTCCCCGTTCACCAAAACAGGGGCGGGGGGCGGCTGATCCACATTGGGACGTACCCCATCCACCGGAAGGAGCAGGGAACGATGAAACACTGGATGAATGCGCATGGAGCGCGGAAGTTGGAGTTTGAAAGTCACGGGGTTAAGTTGCGCCACCACTGGGTAGGGACCAATGAAACGGGCATCTAGCTTTCGGCAGGGATGGTGGGAGGGCAAAAAGCGAGTGGACAATAGAACCCGATCTCCTACCTTGATCTCGGGGCCGGGCTGGCGATGATCGTCAGCGTGGCGTTTATAGTCCTCCTTGGCTTGATCCAGTTGCTGGTGCAAGAGTTGTTGCACCGCTGTGAGTTCTTGCAGCCAGTCCTCCGCTGCAGGGACTTCTGAGGTTTCAATGACAGTAGGGAAGAAACGTGGATGAAAACCATAGTTTGCAAAGAACGGGGTTTCCTTAGTTGAAGCCTGGACAACGGCCTGTCCCCTTGGAAGAGGCGCCGGAGTTTATGGCCGGCCGCCTCTACATTGTCCTCGATCCCCCAGGTCGCCTTAAGGTGATTCAGGAAGTTTTGCGCGGAACTTAGGTGCGGGGAGCCCGCATCAAATAGCGCCATCGCCCAATTGGCCGCTGGCCCTTCTAGAAGACTGTAAATCCATGCCACCTTGACATTTTCGTGGGGAAACTCGGCTTGACGGGCTTCTATGTATGCCTGGCATTGGCGATGGAAAACATGAACCTTAGAGGCTTCTCCAGAAAACTTGGTTGGAAGCGCCAGGCCAGGGAGCCGGATACCTCGTTCCTTCAAGCCCCGTATTTCTCCCTCCTGCATATGGAGTGTATCACGGATTCTGTCTAATTCATCCTTGGAAATGGTGTAGCTGAGTGGTTGGGCTCCCGCCCCGGTTCCTGTAGACATTCTGGCCTTGGTTAATTGGTGCTTAGGGTGGCGGAGTCAAACTGTCAAGACCCAGGCTACGGAGCACCAATAACCATGCGCAGAGGCCAGATTCTATCTAATATCTTTATTAAAGGAATATATAAAGTCAATAAAAACAAGTGAAGAATAAAGTTCAGAAGTAGACCTTTCAGGAAAGGTCAAATATAGTCCAGGAAAACAATGTCCAATATGAGATATTAGAGTCCAAAGTTATAATCCAATAACCGAAACACACACTTTGCCAAGCAAAGTGTGGGGAAATGACAAGGTCCTTTAGTCCAATGGAGCTTGACAACAAGGCTGAGAAACAAACTGGATTCTTGGCAAACAAGGCTTGATACGAGGCAACAAGAAGCAAGAAGCAAGAACGTGGTCCGTGACGAGGTCCGGGGAACAAGGCTGGCTTGGAACTGGTACAAGATCCGTGGCAAGGTCCTGGAAACAAAGGAACTGGAGTAGCGTAGTCTACACACGATCTCACTCCAGAAGCTGACGAATTGACTCCGCAAGGATCCCCCTTGCGGGAAATAGCTATATAGGATCTTGTTTTCCCGCCAAGGAACACTTTCCCTGGGGAACAAGAAGTGAAACCCAAACTGTGTCCAGATGCATGACTCCTTAAGATTTCCCAAGGGAAACAGGCTTAATCAGCTAATTGTCTGGCAGTGATCCTGGCGCTTCGGCGACTCGCCTCCCGAGCGCCTCTATCTCGATTATAATTATCCCGGCGAGAGAACGGGGGAGAATTCTGCCCAAGGCTTGTTTGGCTGACTTCTTGAGGGCAAACATCCTGCAGGTGCAGGGGCTCCGATTCTGGCTGAATCGGTGGGAAACGAAAGTTTTCCTCTTCGTCTGTCACAATAGTACTAGGAACAGGACTACATGGCCCATGAGACATCACAACTGTGAAGATTCTCATTAGTCCAGGATTCTCTTCATCAGAGTTCCTCAACATCTCAAAAACATGATTTTTAACTGTATTTTTAAAATATTCTTTCTACCCATTAGTGAAGAAATTTAAATGTTATAGGAAGAAAATTGGGCAGATTTATGCTGTTGGCTAGCTTCCTTCCCATGTGGCTGATTGATTGGTTCAGTTCAGAAATAACAGATCTAGGAAATATCCTTGGATGTACCCAACTCCTTACAGATTTTGATAATATAGCTATATTTTTAGAGACCTTCTTCTTCTTTACAGAGTCAGTCATTGAGCTTATCTGTGTTAAGGCACCAACAAGATTGCCAAGCTAGCATCCACCTGCAATCTTCTGATTGAAATCAGTGACCAACACTTTATGTTTGGTGCCAACTGCATGTTCTGTTAATATCTGAACCCTACATTAATTATACTGTATTAAATGTAAACTAGGAGCATCTATTTGCTTATCAACCCATATACCTACAAAGGTATTGGCTGAGAGCCTATACCAGCATGAAAAGGCATCAAGTTTCTCCAAATGTACTTCCACCTCCTCCACCTTCCCAAGTCATATATAGGATTCCTTCGCCTTTTGATGCCTCACGTTTTCACCAATTCTACATTATAACCATGTACTGCACTTTCAACCCCTGTTCTGCTCTTTTGACCATGCAGTGGCTCTTCTTTTTCTTTCTTGGTCAACTCAGCACCATCTAGTGTTCAGTCTTGCATTTGCAAAATAAAAAAAACACAGGAGATTATCACACTACGCTGTTAAAGCACTGCTATTCACTTTAAATCCTATGGCTGCCTCCTGTGGAATCCTGAGATTTACAGTTTAGGTAGGAGTCTTTAAAATTCTCAGTCAGAGATGTTCTATTCCTCACTAAACTACAAACCTCAAAAGGGGTCCCAAGTGGAAAAATTTAAGAAGTCCTGCCCTAAGGCACATGGATCTTTCTGAGCTATTGGAGAGCATTTTGAGGCAAAAATAGTTTTGTAAAATATTTATTCCTAGTCCCAGTGGGTTCCCAAGATTATATAAATAGTTCTCACACCCCCTACAAATCAGTTTAAAGTATTTTAATTTTTTAAAAATTCTATTTTTACCAGGGGAGCTTGGGGGTCTAGACAAATATCCCATGGGTCACACTTTGCCCCCCTCCAAATACTAGTGACAAAACATGGCAATATAATACAATGTAAAACTGCATAAAAATGGAACGTGCAAAGACTGACACCAAATCATGTGAGTTTTGTTGACTGCCTTAGAATCATCGAAGATACCACATCTTGTGGATGATACCACAAAGGCCATCCAGTCCAAACCCCTGTGATACGAGAATATACAAAGCTAGCCTTGCTTAAAAACCTTCAGAGAAAGGTGACCACTACACTCCGAGGCATCATATTCCACTGTCAAAAAGCTCTTATGGTCAGCAAGTTGTAACTAATATTTAGGTGGAATCTTCTTTCCTACAATTTGAATTCATTGTTGCATGTCCTAGTCTCCAGATCAGCAGAAAACAAGCTGGCTCCCTCCTCAATGTGACACCCTTTCAAATATTTAAACATGGCTATCATGTCCCTTCTCTCAGCCTCCTCTTCTCCAAGCTAAAAATAGCCATTTCCCAAAACTTCTTCACATAGGACTTGGCTTCCAATCCTTTGATCTTTTTGTCACCCTTCTCTGGACATATTCCATCAATCATAGAATCATAGAATCATAGAATCATAGAATAGTAGAGTTGGAAGAGACCTCATGGGCCATCCAGTCCAACCCTCTGCCAAGAAGCAGGAAATCGCATTCAAAGCACCCCCGACAGATGGCCATCCAGCCTCTGCTCAAAAGCCTCCAAGGAAGGAGCCTCCACCACAGCCCGGGGGAGAGAGTTCCACTGTTGAACAGCCCTCACAGTGGAACTCTCTGTCCCGGACTGTGGTGGAGGCTCCTTCCTTGGAGGCTTTTAAGCAGAGGCTGGATGGCCATCTGTCGGGGGTGCTTTGAATGCGATTTCCTGCTTCTTGGCAGGGGGTTGGACTGGATAACCTTCTTGAATTGTGGTGTTTGGAACTGGCCACAGTATTGCAGGTGAGATTGCACCAAAGCAGAATAGTGGGACTATTGTTTTCCCCTGTCAAGACACTATGCTGATTGCTGATTGACCTTTGTAAGTCCGACCTATTTGCCCATTGAGTATAGATCCATAGGTAAGTCTCTCAGTATTACGCTTAGCACTTTAATGACTATGCCAGCTCCCTGATGACCTCGACATATTTTGCACCTTGGCCCAGATTCATAAATTCAATTCATTTTTTTAATATCTTTCTTGTATGCTGACTTTTTATGACTGTTTTTATCAATATTGTTGTTTATCGTTGATTGTTTGTTTTATTGCATTGTTGCTTTTATATTGTTAAATTCGGGCTTGGCCCCATGTAAGCCACCCCAAGTCCCTCTGGGGAGATGGGGCGGGGTATAAGAATAAAGTTATTATTATTATTATTATTATTATTATTATTATTATTATTATTATTATGCTCCTATCGATGCAGCCTAAAATTACATTGACATTTGTAGCTGTTGTATCACACTATTGATTCATTTTCAATATCTATGTAATAATGGGAACACATACCTAGGCAAATGAAATGTTGGTTCTTACACCATTTGTACATGCCTTAACAGGAAGTGATGTCATCTGTGTCAACCATATGCTATCAGTTTTGCTTTACACATTATGATTAATATTAACTGAAGGACAACTAGAAGCAGAACACTTTCATTCTCCAAGAAACTTCCTTCTTCCTTCTTTCCTTCTCTCTCTTTCTTTGTTTGTTTGCATCCCCTATTTCTGACCTTATTCAAAAACAGAATTCTTCCGTACCCACTTATATCACATCCACATTTCTTCCAGGAAGCATTTGAAATGGAATTAAAACACACACGGACACACAGACACACACATACCAGAATGGACCTTCTTTTTTGTCCCCCCGCCTAAGACAGATGGCCCACAACGAGGTTAAAAAAAGGTATCTCAAGATCCAACCTGCAAGAACAAAAAAAAAACCGCTTGCATTGTTGTTTTCATTATCTTGCTTCTGTCATTTCATGAGCTTTGTATCTCACAAGGAAAGAAAGAAGGGGAAAAAGGGGGCGGAGGGTGGGGGGGGGTGGAGAAAACTGAGAAATTAATCTTTTGTGCATTGCCAGATAAAGACGAGACATGCTCAGACAAAAGATAGACTGGGAGAAGCTACTGTGATTGATGACTAAAGTAAAGGTGTCAGAAGAGTATTATGTAAATTACGGAAGGCACCGACCATTTCAGAGAGAATGAGAAGGAGAGGGAAGCAGGGAAGAAAAGGCTGCGGAGGCAATGTCACCAAGACACTGGTCCCCAAGCACCAATTTCTTGCCATCTTTCATCTGCCGAGACAAGCTCACCTCACATTCTATTTGGCTCGCACAATGCAACAAAGGCTGGACAGAGTGTGCCTGTCTGCATGTGTGTGCATGCCGGAGGTGGGGGCGAGAACAGCCTGTCAACATTAGCATGAATATTGTTTTTTTAAAAGGGGAGGGAGGATGTCACCGGTGAGAGAAAATGTCTGAAAGCAACCAATGGGGAGGTCGAAGGAAGGTGGCAAAAGTGTCCATCCCATGGTGGGTGGGGGTGGAATCACCCCACATGATGTCCCGGTATATTGAGAATAGGATTTGCCATATCTAATAGCCTGACCCCTTTTTTCTCATTCTGCAGTCAAGGGGGAAGAATTCCACTCCGAGACAGTGGAACTCTCTGCCCCAGAGTGTGGTGGAGGCTCCTTCTTTGGAGGATTTTAAGCAGAGGCTGGATGGCCAGCTACCTGGGATGCTTTGAATGCTATTTCCTTCTTCTTGGCAGGGGGTTGGACTGGATGGCCCATGAGGTCTCTTCCAACTCTATGATTCTATGAATCTTAGGGTGAGAGGACTGCCTTGAAAAGTCTCTCTCTGTGTGGTCCCCTTACTTAGGACTCATCTACACTGACCACTTAATGTAGATGGAAGGCATTTTGAAGATGCTGCATTTCAATGACATACCACACAAAGACATGTAGGAATGTGAATTAGAGGCACGTTTACACTGGCCCCTGGTGGCACAGTGTGTTAAAGCGCTGAGCTGCTGAACTTGCAGACCAAAAGGTCCCAGGTTCAAATCCCCGGAGAGGAATGAGCGCCCGCTGTTAGCCCCAGATTCTGCCAACCTAGCAGTTAGAAAACATGCAAATATGAGTAGATCAATAGGTACCGCTCCGGCGGGAAGGTAACGGCGCTCCATGCAGTCATGCCGGCCACATGACCTGGAGGTGTCTATGGACAATGCCGGCTCTTCGGCTTAGAAATGGAGATGAGCACTAACCCACAGAGTCGGTCACGACTGGACTTAACGTCAGGGGAAACTGTTACCTTTACCTTACACTGGCCACTTAATGTGGATTGAAGGCATTTTGAAAATGCAGTGTTTAAATGATGCAAGGTACAAATGTGTGCAGGAACACAAATTAGAAGACTTAAATCAGGATAACCAAAATCAGGGAATACTTTGAGATAGGGCCCAAAATGCTCATCAGCATACATTGGTGTTAGACATTGCATGGCAAAATCAATTAACGGATAGGCGCTCCAGCATACATACATACATAATGTGTATGTAATGTGGGTTCAAAAACCTGAATTTTCTGTGACAATGAAGCTGCAGAAACTGTAGATCCTGGAACCAGGTCACAGCGACCTCTCTGCTACATATAAGGTCTCGGACCAATTCCAAAGTTTGACATGGGAAGATTCATGTTTGAGTCACTTATGTCTCTGCATTTTTCATCCCCTGTTATTTGATGAATGTGGATGTGCCCTTAGACTTGCAGACTACCCACACTGCAAAATCATAGTACAGTAAAGTCTCACTTATCCAACATAAACGGGCTGGCAGAACGTTGGATAAGCGAATATGTTGGATAATAAGGAGGAATTAAGGAAAAGCCTATTAAACATCAAATTAGGTTATGATTTTACAAATTAAGCACCAAAACATCATGTTATACAACAAATTTGACAGAAAAAGTAGTTCAATACACAGTAATGCCATGTAGTAATTACTGTATTTATGAATTTAGTACCAAAATATCACGATATATTGAAAACATTGACGACAAAAATGCATTGGATAATCCAGAATGTTGGATAAGAGAGACTCTACTGTAGTTTGGACCCACCTTCACTTTGACGTATGGAATGCTAGGATTTATAGTTTGCTGTGGCATCAGAGCTCTCTGACAGAGAAGGTTAGATATCTCACAGAATTCCCTAGCATTGAGCTATGGTAATTAATGTGGTGTCAAACTGCTATAATTCTGTAATGTGGATACAGTCTTGGTGTGTTTTTTTGTTTTTTGTTTTTTTAAAAAAAATTGAATGGCATACCATGTGCTGTGTGATTTATGCTTAATGTATCAAAATGAATAGCATTACCAGAGGTTGCTCCTTGTGACATCACCATGGATCACCTACTGTGGTAACACAAAAGTTTATCCCTAGATCTTGGGTTTTGTCCTTGAAATATCAAGGCCTAGGATAGTCCTGACCAGGCAATCCAATTGAGTGTCTGTACCAGGAATGTGAAAGTATGTGCAAAGGACAAGGGACTGTATATGGCAAAATGACAAGGTGGGCATTGTTAAGTACCTCATTCAATGTGATTCAACATGTGTCCATTGGAGACAGAACATTTTCCCCAAGCCAGAACGTTAGTTCATGTTTTCCTCTATTATCTTTTTCCACAAGCCATTTGTTTTTTGTGATTATATGAAGAGGCCTATCAGACACCATAATAAGATTTTACCATATTCTGTTCCAAAACCACCACACATCCCATCTTGAATTCCATTTTTAAAAGAATGGCAGGCTGTAAATAAGGGAGGTAAAAAAAGTAAGCACAAAGTTTACAGTAAGTGGAAATGGGCACTGGATTTTCTGAGACATAAATTAGTCATGACTGCCTTTGTTGTATTATTGTGTGTTTTTAAGTCATTTCTGATATATTGAAACTTTTTTTAGCAAATCATGAAGAGTAGTTCCATAACACAAAATAATTTAGAAATCAGGCTCCATCGATAAATTTCAGTGGACACTCAAGACAGATAAACTTCAGTGGACACTCATGGGGATTTGGTTAACCAGTTAAAATTCATGAGTAAATGAGGTTTTTTTAAAAAAACTGACATTTTTCAGGGGGGGGGGTGAACCCCTAACCCCCCATCCCTTGGCTACAGCCCTGCCCAAGCCCCAAAGTTCAAACCAGTACATCATGTTAGTTCTCCATAATCACCTTAAATATCATTAACTTCCATGACTCATAATATACCTATATCAAACCACTATACCATGCTGGCTCAGGATCAAAGCATGCTACTAGTTAAAAAGCTTAAATCATGCAAATGCTTAAGCATGTCCCAATGTAGCAAAAAAAATCCATATGAGATCCTAGAGAGTATCCATCATATCTCAGAAAAGTTAGCTTTTCAATACAATTCGTGAAATCCCCAAGCCAGCTGATGGTATCAGGATTCTGGGACCTGCATTGCAAATCCCCCTCCCTAAAAATAGGTTGCTGTCAATCACAGGAGAAAATGGGAAAAAATTCTGACCTAATATTAGGCAGCCTCTTATGTTTCATATATATCCACTTCCCACCCTTCTGCCTATATGATTAACAAGTCTTCTACTTTCAAACCAATTATTACGTATCGTCTTTTGAATTTTACCTGTGACCCACCTTTGCTCTTCTTTAATTCTATGTCTGGCTTTTATTCAAAAATGTTATTTGGCTGAAGGCTAAACCCCTTCTGGCAGCCACCTCTCACCTTAGCACTTTGCAAGCGAAAGAGTGTTCTGCTATTAATATTTCCTCAATCAGGTGGTATTTCATATAATGGCCTGATTTCAGAATGAGGACCAAATTGGCTGGAGAGATGAATACATTTCCATTAGCAGAAGAAAAGTAGAATCTCTTTGACCCTCCAGCAAGGCCTTCAACCTGCATTCAAGAAAACGCCATCCAACAACTTGCAGCCTAGCATATGTTTTGATTGCCTGAGAAGCTTTACTGGCAACACATAAATCGTAGCAACAGAAATAACATACTCCCCTTGTCCTGTTGTTGGCGGAGAAGGTTTTCAAGATAGCAGCTCAATTATGGAGAAATTGCATTTTCTCAGGATCTCAAGTGTAATGTGGTGCTTCTGGGCAAAGAATAATTCCCACCTTCTAGTGTGATGTCTTTGTTACAACCATGTGTTTTGGAATATGCTTGGTGGTTCACCTCTTCATCGATGGGCACTGATTGGCAAAATGGTGCAAACAACAGATGGCAACAGCATTTACTTTAATGGGTCATTTCTTCTCATGAACCTCAGTTTAGCCATCATGGTTTCCAGGGGGAGTTCAGATTTCATTTGGTCAAGGAGCATTTATTTCTCTTTTTAGCTGTCCATTACATCCATAGAACTGTTCTTCAGCAACACATCTCATATGAGTTGATTTTCTTCCTCTCAGTTTTCTTCACTGTCCAGCAATACTTCAACAGTAAATGCATCCCTAGTCTTCTGATTTTTTTTTTTACTACAATTTCACTCTAATGACTGAACCAAGGTATGGAAAATCTTGGATTACTTCAATGTCTTAAAGTTAAAATCATCAGTGTTCATTATTTTTGTTTTCTCCATATTCAACTGAAAACCATCCATAGCCCTTTCTTCCTTGACTTTCCTATTTTCTGCTAGTAGTATGGTGTCATCTGCATATCTTAAATCATTATTGTTCCTTCCTCCAATTTTCTGGCTTCCTATTTCTAAGTCTAATCCTGCTTTATGTGAGATATGTTCAACATAATAGTTAAACAGATGATAACATACAGCCCTGCCTGATCCCTCGCCAATTGGACATCATTACAATCCTCCATATTCTGTCCTTAAGGTATTCTCTGGTCCAGTAAAATCAGCAAGAGTCAAAGTCTCAGACCACACTTTCCAAGTGGAAAACTATCATTCTGAGTACATGTATTGTACTTTATCTTACCCAATAAATTATACAAGTTAGTGCTAGCTACTATGTTAATCTGGCATTCGTTCACAAATGAGATAGAAAAACATTAAATCTTGAAGAGGAAAAAAAAAGCATTCTTCCTTTATTTTTAGATGATATGCTTGTGACACAGCAGACATTGTCTTAGCAAAGAAATCTTCCTGATCATACAGGAGGGAACATCTCTTTTAAGTTCGAGCTTCCCCTGTCAGCCCTAGCTCCTGCCAACCTAGCAGTTCGAAAATATAGAAATGTGAGAAGAACACCATCCCAGAGCCAGAGATGAGCACTGCCTCCAAAGCCAAAAATGAAAGAAGTCTTTGCCTTGTTGTATTGTGTTGTGTCTTATTGTATGTGATTATAACCAAACCATTGAATGTTTGCCTCTCTCTGCTCTCTATATATTGTAATCCACTCTGAGTCCTTTCGCGTAGAAGGGTGGAATAGAAATAAAGTGTATTATTATTATTAAGTGAGTACTTGTTACCTGTGTTTTTTACTACTGTTTTCATTTTTAAAAATGTTGTTATAATTTAGCATATGCTAAACAAATAAGGGAAGCCAGTGTGATGATGTGGTTTGATCATTTAACTATGATCCTGGAGAACAGGGTTCAAATCCCTGCTTGGCCATGGTGACCTTGGGTAAGTCACACTCTCTCAGCCTCAGAAGAAGACAATGTGAAGCCTCTTCTGAAGAAATCTTGCCAAGAAAACATTGTGAAAAGTTTGCCTTAGTGTCACCATAAGTTGGAAACTACTTGGACACAAACAACAACAGAAGAAGAAGGAGAAGGAGAAGGAGAAGGAGAAGGAGAAGGAGAAGGAGAAGAAGAAGAAGAAGAAGAAGAAGAAGAAGAAGAAGAAGAAGAAGAAAGGGCACCCATGTTAATTCTTCCTGCTCTAGCTTATAAGCCTGAGGACATATGTATGATCTTCTGGATCTCTTGTAAACTCTATATCAATGTCAATAGCCATTTTACACTGTTTAAACAATGATTTTATTGGTGAGGCCGAATGTCTTCTTCCATGATGACATTTTCCAAAGAAGATGTCATTGTCACTCATGCATATTGAAACCTGGGGTCGGAGATTTTAAAAAAGGAAAAGGAGTGAGGAAACCTTACAAAATCAAGGTGGTTAAGAGGAAAAAAGTTAAAGCACTTGAATCATTTAAATTGCTCTCCTTCTTTTGCACATGCTCAGAACTCCCAAACTCTTTTCCAACCAAAGTGCTTATATAAAAATTTGACAGCTCTTATAATTTTAAATTGCTCAGCACTGAGTATGCCCAGAACTTTGATCACTTCCAAATTCAAGGGCTTATAAAAATTTGAAGCACTCCAATAATTCTAAATTGCAACGCACCGTGTAGAGTCATTTAAAATTATTGAACAGATCCTCTCTGCACCCCATGCCCCCCTTTTTAAAGAGGAAAAAAAAGTATTTCATTTGGAAGTGAGTCAAGCTGCATTCTAATACAGTTGTTTAACATATATAGCACAGGACTAAAATTTAGAACTGAAACATTATGATGAAATAATACATCTGGGAGAGAATAAAAAGTACTACGATAGTCACTTAAGTCATAGATGAGGAAATAGTAGAAGATATAGACAGGATGAGACGGAAAGCTCATATAGTGTTTTGCTTCCAGCAGTGGTTGGTCAGAGACCTGTGTTCTTCACATGCTCATTTACATGCTACCATTTTACCTAAATAGATCCACAATACAGAGTAACATAAAATCAAATGAAGCAGTAGAAGAGCATCTGAACACATAAGTAAGACAAAACAATAAATACCACATATAGCAACAGAAATCACAAGCTGCTGCTAAGTCTAGGTTGCTGTGAGTCTTTCGGGCTGTATGGCCATGTTTCAGAAGCTTTCTCTCCTGACATTTTGCCCACATCTGTGGCAGGCATCTTCAGAGGTTGTGAGGTATGTTGGAAACTAGGCAAGGGAGGTTTATATATCATGCTGCTAAGTCATTTATGGGACACACCGATGGGCACTAGATTTACTTAGAGTCAGCTCTCATATCTACATAGGCTACATCTACACTACCATTTAATGCAGTGTAGGAATCGCATTACCTGGTGCATCCATATGACACACAGGCTAATGTGGTTTAACTCAGCAAAAAACAAACAAACAAACAAAAAACCAATTAGTCTGGTTTGCCAGATTAATTTCAGGAGAGGAAGAGGCTCACTCTCTCCATGGTCCCTCACTTCCTAAATGACTCAGGAATAGAAGACCTTGCAGATCCGGTAAAAGATTATTCTCTGACAGTTTTTTGGAGGGTGGGTGGGATGGGATGCTGGAAGGGTGGGAAACAGTGGTCATGCCCAGCGTTGCCAAACCAACTTGAGAACAACTGGGTTGTTGGGCCACCCATCACCAAAGCAGTTTAGGGCATCTTAGTGTGACCTCTGTTCTGCTCAGAACCAGCATTTTTATGCCTTTTCCAGTTGCATTTTGTGCCTATGTGGAAGGGCCTATATTCTCCCTTATTGTGTTTTAACCCGTGTATATTGTGCTAATGTATTTGTGTTGTTACTTTTGTAACAATGTAAACTGACCCGAGTCCCCGCGGGGAGATGGTGGCGGATGTATAAATAAATTATTATTATTATTATTATTATTATTATTATTGACACAACGACATTGTATGACACAGCAAACAAGATAGATATGCTGGATTTCGTTTCACAAAACCACAAGTTGAACACTTCCCAAGTGTCTAGGACTGTGTGATGTATTTTTGGATGATGCGTGCAGATCCCAGGAGGGTGGCCTTTTGCAGTTGGCAGATCGTAATTTTGTCAATGTCTATTGTTTCCAAATGCCAGCTGAGATCTTTTGGCATGGCACCCAGTGTGCCCATCACCACCGGGACCACCTGCACTGGTTTCTGCCAGAGTTTTTGAAGTTCAATCTTGAGGTCCTGATAGCGGCTGAGTTTTTATTAGTACGCTAATGAATTAATGCAGTTTGACACCACTGTAGTTTTCTAAGGACTAATCTTCTCTTTCAAAGAGTTTTGTTGCCTCACCAAATTGCAACGCTCAGTATGCCATAGGATTGAGCCATAGCAGTTAAACTGGCATGAAACTGCATTAATAATACTACTGTGTAGATGTACCTCTGTCAGGTTCTGTAAATATCCAAATTTCCTTGCATACCAGAACATCAGGACTTGAAGCAATTGGTGTGTCCAGTGGGAAAGAACTTCCTTATCCTCATGTAGATTTTGGATGACTTGAGAGTTTTGGACTTTCCCTTACTTTCCCTAGCCTTTTTCTCCCTTGCTACCATAAACCCTCAAATTTCATGAATGAAAGATGCTATTTTTTTTAAAACTAACAGATTACCACCATTAGTTCAATCCTTGAGCATTGCTTCAGGGACCGATTCCACTATCTATTGTAAAATATGGCATTTTTAAAAAAAGAAAAGAAAAAGAAAGGACTGATGGCATGGGATATGAAACAGACAAACAAATGGATGTAATAGCATTTTCCATGCAATTTTGTGAATATCTCTAATGCAAAAAATAGCTCGATAATGTGGACTAGAGAGCATTTCGCTCATTTTATTCCCTCAGCGGGACATAATCTTGTGTCTTATCTCAAAATTCAGCGCATTTCTAGTTTACGTACATATTGAGAGCATAGCTGATGCCTTTCAATACAATATTGCAGCTGCAGCTAAAAATAAGTATACATATCATTAATACAACCAGCACCATCTTTATTGACACTACTTCTCTTATAACTTTCCTTGCTATCACTGTGGCTACTAATGTTACTAATATTTCTATTGTTTCCAGTACTATATAATTACACAGACTTGTGAGGAAAAAAATATTTTTTTCAATATTACAGCTGTTTTTAATGAATTTTCAGCTACTGAATTCAAAAAACACAAAACACAATAAAAATGCACCACACACAGTACTTTCACAAATTCAATATATTTATCAGTTCGGTTGTTATTCGGTTTTGATGAAGTGTGGATGCTGATGTTCCATTGTGATTTCTTTCTATGATTTCGAATGGATTTTTGTGTTTCATATCGCAGATTAAAGAAGTTTCAAAAGTCTATTCAAAAACTTTCTCACTGTTTAGTCTTTTCTTCCCCCAAAAAATCCTACTCAGTCCTGCTTTACAATTTATTTATTTTTTTAAAAAAACACATGTTTACAGTTTCAAATATATGTTTAAAGTTCAGTGGATTTAAAGATATACATTGATTGTTTAATTTTTTAATTTTATAATTATACATGAATGTCTTTGGTTTATTTTTAATTAGCATTGTTTTATATGTTTTGTTAACTGTCTTGACTCCCTATATCAGGAGGGAGTTGGGATCAAAATAAAGACAAATAAAATGCCACCAAAGCTAGTTGCGGGGAAAATTGAGCAAATCTGAGATGATCTCTGGATTTGGAATGCCAAATTCCTATAAAACCAGCACACATCGATATAGATAGATAGATAGATAGATAGATAGATAGATAGATAGATAGATAGATAGATAGATAGAAATAGATAGGATAGATATGTCAAAGTTTTTCTGATTATACCACAAAGGCTGTTGCTAGGTGAAGTGGCCCTTTGTGATGACACTGGATTGGCTGTTGGTAAGAAAAGGATTGGCTGTTGTTAGATGGTGGCCTTTTGTGATGTTGTGGGGAAATAAAGGTGATATATATATGAGGTCAAAAGGAGAAAAGAAGAAAAGCACCACAAAAAGAGTCAGTTTCAGTGGAGACACTATGGGGGAGGTCCTCTCAGAGCCAGAGAAGGGGGAAAGGTTGAGCGGAGACATGATGGCCATGTATCAATATGTGAGAGGAAGTCATAGGGAGGAGGGAGCAAGCTTGTTTTCTGCTGCCCTGGAGACTAGGATGTGGAACAATGGCTTCAAACTACAGGAAAGGAGATTCCACCTGAACATCAGGAAGAACTTCCGAACTGTGAGTGCTTTTTCAGCAGTGGAACTCTCAGCCCCAGGCTGTAGTGGAGGCTCCTTCTTTGAAGGCTTTTAAACAGAGGCTGGATGATCATCTATCGAGGGTGCTTTGAACTCAATTTTCCTGTTTCTTGGCAGGGGGTTGGACTGGATGGTCCATGAGGTCTCTTCCAACTCTATGATTCTATGAAAGGGAAGGGGAAGGGGAAGGGGAAGGGGAAGGGGAAGGGGAAGGGAGGAAAGAAAGAAAGAAAGAAAGAAAGAAAGAAAGAAAGAAAGAAAGAAAGAAAGAAAGAAAAACACCAGGTATAAATGCAAGCTTTTTCATTTAAAAAACTTTTCCCTCAATTTTGCACGCCTTATGACACTTTTATAGCCTACTAGCTTGGATACCCAGCGATGCCCAAGTTATTTGAAAAAGGAACTGTTTGCTTTTGGATGGTAGGTAAAGGTAAAGGTTTCCCCTGACGTTAAGTCCAATCGTGACCGACTCTGGGGCTTGGTGCTCATCTCCATTTCTAAGCTGAAGAGCCGGCATTGTCCATAGACACCTCCAAGGTCATGTGGCTGGCATGACTGCATGGAGCGCCGTTACCTTCCCGTCGGAGTGGTCCCTATTGATCTACTCACATTGGCATGTTTTCGAACTGCTAGGTTGGCAGGACCTGGGGGTAACAGCGGGCACTCTTTCCGCTCCTGGGATTTGAACCTGGGACCTTTTGGTCCGCAAGGTCTGCAGCTCAGCGCTTTAACACACTGTGCCACCAGGATGGTAGGTAATATCAGTTAATGTGTAATGCTATTTATCAGGAAAAAATCAGCCTTTGCTTTTGTTTTTTTATGAATGCTCCCAATAGAAAATATATAAGGATGTGGGTGAACTACAACACCCATATTCCAAGGTCAACCACCCCCCAAAACCCGTCAGTATTCAAAGTTGGCCATGTTGGTTCTGTGTGCCGAGTTTGGTCTGGATCCATTGTGGGTTGGGTTCACTATGCTCTCTGGATGTAGGGAACTACAATTCTCCAAAATTAAGGTCACCTCCCTCCAAGCCCTTCCAGTATTTTCTGTTGTCCATGGGGGTCTTGTGGGCCATTGTCTCCAGATCCATTGTTGGTTGAGTTCAAAGTGTGCTTTGATTTTAGGTGAACCAGCAACTACAACTCCCAATTGTCACGGTCAATTCCCCCAAAACCTCACCAGTATTCACATTTGGGAATTTCGGGTATGCATACCAGGTTTGATTTAGATCCATCGTTGTTTGGGTTCACAGTGCTATCTGGTTGTAGGTGAACAATAACATCCAGAATCTAAGGTCCATTTGCCTCAAACTGTTCTGGTATGTTCCGTTGGTCATGGGAGGGTCTGTGTACCAAGTTTGATCCAGATCTGTTGTTTGTGGGACTTACAGTGCTCTCTGAAAGTTGGGGCCATCTTGGAAAATACATACAGTAGAGTCTCACTTATCCAACGTTCTGGATTATCCAACGCATTTTTGTAGTCAATGTTTTCAATATAACGTGATATTTTTGTGCTAATTTTGTAAATACAGTAATTACAACATAACATTACTGCACATTGAACTACTTTTTCTGTCAAATTTGTTGTGTAACATGATGTTTTGGTGCTTAATTTGTAAAATCATAACCTATTTTGATGTTTAATAGGCTTTTTCTTAATCTCTCCTTATTATCCAACATATTCGCTTATCCAACGTTCTGCCGGCCCGTTTATGTTGGATAAGTGAGACTCTACTGTACATACAAACACTGACTTTTATTACAAAAGGTATAGATTAAGGAGGAGGAAGGCCCAAGTTAGCAAAGGAAAGATTCTGCCCCCTTTTCCTGTTCCTTTTGCTGAATTGAGTGCAAATTACCTTTACCCTTTGAACTCAATTTGCAGCTCTTGGAATAAGCTGAAGGGAAAGGAGGAAATGTGAGGCAGAGAGAGAAACCAGGACATTTTAATGGCAGGTGGAGAGATGGGAAGACACAGGATTAATCGGGACTCTCCCTGCCAAACCAAGACAGCTAGAAGTTATGGATAGTATGATTTCTTTCTCACAGTGACAAACTGAAATAACTTGTGAACACTTTGGAGCCCAGTTATTAAAAATCTTGCTCCCCCCCCCTCCTTATTACATCTTCTATCTTCTTTTAAATATCTCAACTCCTGACTATCGGGCTTATTATTCATCATTTGGCTTCCTTTAAAACTTTATTGCCAGCACTTTGGGCCTTCGAGTCTGCTTTTACTCATTCTTTTCAACAGCAGTAACCTCTCTTATTGGCCAAATTAAGGAATAATTGCAAATGATTGGACATCTTTTCTTCGGCTGCACAATAGAGTGTTGAGCATGTGAAGCTGGCACAATAAGAAAGGTGGGGAGGTAGGAGGGAGAGGAGAAATATCAGAGAAGGTCTCCCTGAGGTGAGATGCTCCTTTCAATGCCCTTGTCTTCCCATAGAAGAAAAGGATGGGCGTTAAGGTGTGTGCTGTGGCTACACAAAGCCTAAGTGATTTTTCAGCATTGATGGTCATTGTCGAAAACACAGAATGAACACACACATCAGGCAATCTGCCCTTGTGTCCTGGCATAGGGTTAGTAGCATAGATATGTGGCAACTATGTGTTTCCAAGCTTGCAAAACTGGTGGCCAGACTCAGTGAGATTTATTGAACACCTATTAGGACCTACCCGATATTTCACAGCCTTGAAAAGTATTCAGTGAACATCTATTGATGTCATATACAGAGGCATCTCCATCACTGAGGAATCCCAAGTATCGGAGTCTGACATTGAGTCTTGGGATCAGGCTCCTCTTCTCCAACCTTTAGACTGATGGAAGGAAACTCAATGCAAGAGCACTGCCTTGAAAAAATGTGTGGATTCACCACTCAGTGAATATTTTTGATGCCTACTACATGTTTCACATCCACACAGAGAAAGATCTCCACATTTAGGATCTGATATACTGGGCTTGAGCCTCAGGACCTGCCCCATGTCCTCCAGTCTACAGGGTAAGTGGGGTGAATCTCAGGACAAGAGCACTGACTTGAAACATATGTGAACGCACACTCGGTGAAAATCTATTGAAGCCTATCTGAAGTTTCTCATCCATACATCGAGACATCTCAACCATTAGCCACGTCTCCCAAAGCAGTTACAATACTCCCAACTCAAGAACAGAAAATGAAATTTTAGTGGACAGGAAAAGAGATTTAAATATGGGATCAAAGGTAACCTTAAACACTGTGGCATAGACACCAAGAACTGGGAATACCTGCCCTTGAGCACTATAGCTGGAGGTCAGCTGTGACCAGCAGTGCTGCAGAATTTGAAGAGCACGAATTGAGGGCTTAAGGGAGAAACGTGCCAAGAGGAAGGCATGTCAAGCCAACCCCGACCGGGACTGCCTTCCATCTGGAAACCAATGCCTTCACTGCGGAAGAACATGCAGGTCAAGAATAGGTTTCCACAGCCACCTACGCATCCACCGCCAAGACACTACATCATCATCCTTGAGCTGCGAGGGATCACCTAAGTAAGTAGACATCCCACAATTGAGGTTTACTGGATCTCAGCATCTTTGAGTCTTGGCACCTGCCCCCTCTTCTCCAGCCTTCAGGGTAAATGTGATGAAACTCAGGACAAGTGCAGTGCCTTGAAAAACATGTGGATATATACTCAGTGAACACCTACTGGTGCCTAGCAAATGTCTGACATCCATGCATAGAGACATCCTAACTATTTATTTGTTTGGGTTGCTGTGAGGGTTTCAGGCTGTATGGCCATATTCCAGTAGCATTCTCTCTTGACTTATTTATTAATTTATTTAATAAAAGTTTTCAATTTATACAACAACAAAAAGGAAAAAAAGGAAAACAGGAAAGAGAAAAATGAAAAAGGGGAGTGGAGATGAAACTGTGACAAATATTAAATATGTCCCAGCTACTCTTGCGTCTCGAACCTGGGACAACCGCGATTCCTGAGAACTTTAAGCTGTGTTTGGAAGCAGTGATGAGTTGGCTGTGAGCAAGTAGACTAAAAGTGAATCCCGCAAAAACTGAGATACTCTGGCCCAGCCAGCCACCAGAGTTAATCCAGTCACTGCCTGACTTTGTTGGGGAAGTTCTGGTTCCATCTGCTACTGTGAAAAGCCTTGGGGTTGTGTTGGACTCATCGCTGACGATGGAGGCCCAGATCACTGCCATAAGTAAGCAGGCCTTTTTTCATCTTCGCCAAGCAAGGAAATTGGCATCCTACCTTTCGACAGAAGCATTGGCAACAGTAATCCATGCAACAGTCACCACTAGGTTGGATTATTGTAATGCCTTATATGCCGGCCTTCCAAAGACAAAAACCCAGAAGATCCGAATGGTCCAAAATGCGGCGGCCAGGCTGCTAGCGGGATCATCTATAAGATCCCATATTACACCGATTCTGAAACAACTGCATTGGCTACCAATAGAACATCGGATCTTTTACAAGATACTGATCCTGACATTTAAAGCTCGAAATGGCCAAGGACCATTATATCTTAGGGACCGCCTCATTCCTTTTTTTCATCAGTGGTCACCTCGATCCTCCCAGGAAAATCTCCTATACGTACTGGGCCCTAGGGAGGTACACCTGGAAGCTACAAGGCATAGAACCTTTTCGGCCTATGCTCCAATTCTGTGGAACTCATTGCCTCCATATATTAGAGCAATGTCGGAGTTGCAACCTTTTGTAAAAGCGCTCAAGACTTGGCTATTTGGTTGTGCATTTGAGTAGATCAGATCTAGTTTGCCAAATAGTCACTGTTGAATGTTTTTATGTTGAATGTTTTTATATTGTGGAATGATATTTTAAATTGTAAATCGCTCAGAGCACTCTGGTGGAGAGTGACTAATTAAGAAATAAAGTGAAGTGAAGTGAAAAGAAGAGGTTAAAGAAGAAAAGGAAAAATAATTATCCATGTACAAAGTTTTCTTAATGTCCTTATTAGATTGAAAAAAATACATCTATTTCTTCATATCAATACCAAGAATTATAAAAACTCAAACAATGATGGATCTGGAACAAACTTGGCACAAATACTCAATATGCCCAAATTTGAACACTGGTTGAGTTTGGGGAAAACAGACCTTGGCATTTGGGAGTTGTAGTTGCTGGGATTTATAGTTCACCTACAATCAAAGAGCCCCATGAACCCTACCAATGATAGAATTGGGCCAAACTTTTGCAAGGTGCACTTTATCCAGTCTATTATTACAACTTGTCGTTTTTAATTTCATGTGTTATTAAGTTTGTTTTTATCTTTGTAGGTTAATGTTTGAATTTTATAATTGCGTAGGTTTTTGTCTATGGATGTATTTTATATTGTTATTGTTTTTATCCTGGGCTTGACCCATCTAAGCTGCCCTGAGTCCCCTTTGGGGAAGATGGAGGCGGAGTATAAAAAGAAACTTATTATTCTTGTTGTTATTGTTATTATTATAACTTTCCATACAGAACTCCCACAACCAACAGAAAATACTGGTCTTTGGTGACCCCTCTGACATCCCTCGTGACACCCCAAGGTCCCAACCCCCAGGTTGAGAAATGCTATTCTAGTCTTTTCTTCAATAAACAATAGATACAGACTAGGTTGAGCACCTTTAATATCACACCTCTCTTCAGTAGCGTTTTGATGCTGATCCCATTCTGTGGTCCCATGATCCTACTTCTGCATATCCACCTTCCTGAACTACTGTGGTTCCTTTGTTTTATTTAACATTATTTTTAATGCAATTGCATAATTTCAGCATTCAAGGAAAAAAAGGCAAAGGTATGTATAGGAAATTAGACAACTTAGAAATAGTAAGGGGGAAGGAGGAGAGAGAGAGGAGAAAAATCTTACCATTGATGTCACATCACTGCTGGCATGCTGATTCAGAAGCGAAAGGGACCTATCATACTAAGGTAAATGACAGGGATGTGTCAAGATTGGAAGTATTGATGAGTTTTACCCTTTAACAGCAAAAGACATGAGAGCCACAGATGGGAGGCAAACCAGTAGCGGGATGCGCATGGCATCATGTGATAGAGACTGTCACCAAAGGTGACGGTCCATCTGCAATGCCAATTTGCCTGCGTCGTGTGATAAAGTCCCCTGTGTGCTTTCATAGAGGCAAGATGAAGCTGGGCTGCCTTAGCTTCATTACTGTCAAAAGCTTCATTTACTCCCAACATCCACGCTAGTGGATGCTGTTTCAGCAAAGTTGCCAACTAGGCAGATATGAGGTGAAAGTATAAATTGCAAAAGCGCCTATGCCAAAGAGCAGGAGGGGGATGCAATGGGTGTGCCCATTTCAGCAACTGGTTTCCTCAGAGCAAGTTCTGAACTCCTTCGCTCAGGACTTCATTTCCATTTACTGCTGAACTACCTGTGTTGACACAGACAGTTTGCACTTTGTGATAGGTATGATTGATGGCTTTATTATTGCGCCAACCTGCTTGGTATTGTTTAAGAGGCAGCTTTCAAGACTCAAGTTTCACACAGCATTATTGGAAGGCAGGAAAGTGCCTTATACTCCCAAACCGTCAGTCCATTTAGCTCTATATTGTCTACACTGACTGGCAGTGGCTCTCCTGGGTCTCACAAATTTGTGTTGTCCCCCTGCCCCTTCTTGGAAGTGCCAGGGATTTTACTTGGAAGCTTGTACTCTACCACAGAGGAATGGCCAGAGATTGGAAGAGATAGGGTTGTTGTATGTCTTTCGGGCTGTGTGGCTATGTTCCAGAAGTATTCTCTCCTGACGTTTCGCCCACATCTATGGCAGGCATCCTCAGAGGTTGTGAAGAGATACTTTTTGGATTAGTAAATTCTATAGTCCCCTAATTGTTCCAGCCAAGTTACCAAGTGTGGGGTAGCTGTAGGAAGTTGTAGTTTGGTGAGGCCCCAGCACTCTTTGACAGTGAAGGCTTGTATAACCTCAGCTCCCAGGACTCCATAACATTAAGACACAGCAGTTCAAATGGTTTCAATTCTGCATGGGTATAGATGTTGTGGTAATCTCTGAGTGGTTAGACTCAATTTAACCCTCTGTGGGGGAGATTCCACCAAAAGTATAGCAGAGTAGCAAAAGCAGACTTTCAAAAACAGCAGATACTTACACGTGGTGAGCAAAGAGAAGCCTTTTTGTGTTAGGATGGCAATGGATTGCAGAGGCTCAGTAAAAGTTCAAAAAGCATTTATTCAGGTAAAAGAATTCCATTGTAGATAGAAAGGTTTGGGAGCTGTCTATCTTTCTAGACTAGTTTCTAAGGAAAAATAAGAAAGGAAAAATAACAAACATCTAGATAGTCACATCTTGCTTGAAGAACAGAGAGAGAAGAGTGAACCAAAATGGTTCTAACCTCATGGTCCAGTTTATTGGGGCCATAAAAACATTCTGACCAATGAGAAGTTAGTGTCCCTGAAGATTCACATGTCTACTAACATCAAAGTAAGGGATGTGACGTAAACAGGATAGAAAGAGGGGAAACACAGTAAAGCCTATCTAGGCATGCTTTGGAAACAGGGAAAGGATTCCCTCAATCTAATTCTATCATCTATCTGACTACATTTCGACTTGAGTGGTCCAGGGTGATTCCCAACAGTAGATGAACCCATACACCCTCCTTAAAATACTGTTGTATTTATCCAGTAGCTGTCACTAGATGCCACACCTTGGCACACAAAGTCTACTACTATTCCACGCTCTTGCAGCATTTTCAGGAAATGGAATAAGTCAGTTAATAAAGCTAAGAAGAGATGATTAAAATATATTTTGCTTAGAAGGAAGGGGGGACCCTCCACACTTTGGAGTCACATGACAAGGGAGATGTCACCATTTAATAAACTGACAAAATCTATCTATCACCTACGCGCGAACACCGAACGGTTATAGAGAGGTTAACAGGAATTGATGGCATCCGGGCATTCATTTTACACTGCATCAGAGTCTTTGGTGATTGAAATAGACAAAGACGTATAGGGTTATCTTGTTGAAGAGGCTTTTGTTAATTACTGGCACTTGTCATTTCTCCATAGCTTTATCTAAGTCATGGAAGGCTAACTAGATCTTTTCCCCCAGTGAGCATTGTTTGTTCTGGAAACACAGGGCTGAGGGGGGTTTCCTTTTTTTCTATCTCCCCCTCCCCCCTAAGAGCACTTCATTATCAATTTCTTCATACATTAATGAGTCCACTTCCTCAACAGTTCTTTATCTGAAGCCTTTTTATCCTCCAGCCAAAATACCTCTCTTAGTTTGTCAGTTTGCATCCTAAAAGGCAGCACAAGAGGAAACAGAGATGAGGAGGGAAGAGGAAAACAAGCCAACACAAGCAGTGCTTCCTAAAGACGTGGAGGGAAATCACCTTGGATTAATGGAATCTCACAGTTGTAAGGGGCCATCTCATCCAATTTCATGCCATACAGGAATATGCAATTAGAGAATTCTTGAAAAATGAGTGGAGGCAAGGTTGTTTTAATTAGTAGAGCTGGATAAATTAACTATGGACTCATCTAAACAGGCCAAATGAATTCATCCAGGGTGAACAGTCTTCGTGGCATTCACACAATGCACAGAGTCAATTCACCATAACATGGAAGAAGGTGGTTTGAAATAGGATACTGTATATACTTGAGTATAAGCCGACCCAAATATATCCGGGGAACCTTTTTATCACACAAAAAACCAGGAAAACTTACTGACTCAAGTATAAGACAAAGCTGGAAAATGCAGCAACTACTGGTAAATTTCAAAAATAAAAAATAGATTCTAATAAAATAGCATTAATTGAGGCATCAGTAGGTTAAATGTTTTTTAATATTTACATTAAACTGTAATTTAAGATAATACTGTCCAACTCTGATTACTGATATATTCAAGTATAAGCTGACCCGAATATAAGCTGGCCAGGACCCTTACTAGAATATTAAGCCGAGGGGATCTTTTTCAGCCGTAAAAAAAAAGGCGGAAAAGCTCAGCTTATACTCAAGTGTATACGGTACTTTGGAGCTTGTCTGTGTTTTGGGAAATTGTAAATAGCTGTGCCAGTTTACATTCAAGGAGAAGCTATGACTGTTTAAATCATCGTCCAATTTTCAATGGTTTGGGTAGTCCAGAAACAGTGGATAACACCTACTTTGGCCCCTCATCCTGGACTTTGCAGTACCCACTGGGCACAAAAATGGCATTGTTTGTTGCTCAGTGCACAGAGTGACACTAGTTGGAGTGACAGGGCAATAGGAAAAGGAAGGAGCAAACACACACATCACTTCGTAATTCTGGCTATCATCATTAGAGGCACCAAGTGCTAACCTGTGCCATTTCATGCCCAAAATGACAGGGGCAGAGTAAGTGTGACAGTCCAGAAGCACTAAAACAGTTCTGGTGCCATCAGGCGATGAAGACGCCTGTAAGCCCCCAAGCTGGCTCAGTAACTGGCCATGCAGACCATGAGGCATCTACACTTTACATTAATGAAAAAAAAATCAATTGGTAACCTTTTGAAAGATTGGGAGCTACTCCTACAATAGATGGAGGCAAAAGATCAAGATATCAATTGTTTATCTGTGTGTGTGTGTGTTTGTATGTATCTAAATTTATAGGTATACCATCTTAGGTACCTATTGATGCCCAAATCAGAGATTTTGTAAGGCTAAATATTAGAAGTAGTAATTGTTTGCTTTCAGATTTTATAAATGGTCCCATTAGAAAGTGTTAGAACTCCAATATGCTGATGATAATGTAGTCTGTGCTCATTCAAAAGAAGGCCTACAAGCCACTTTAAACACCTTTACAGAAGCATACAAAAGCTTGGCCTCTCACTGAACATTAAGAAAACCAAAGTGCTCTACCAGCAAGAACCAACCAATCCCTCTGCAATACCGGAAATACAACTTAATGGTGTAACGTTAGAAAATGTTGACCATTTCGGCTACCTTGGCAGCCACCTCTCCACAAAAGTCAGCATTGACAATGAAATACAACACTGTCAGAGCTGTGCGAGTGCAGCATTTTTTTAATGAAGCATAGAGTATTTGAGGATTGGGACATTTATATTTCAGCATAAGAAAGATAAATCAACTGATGTTTTGTTTAACATTGATGCATGTAATGTGAGTGTAATTATATGTTACAGTCATAGAATCATAGAGTTAGAAAAGACCACAAGGGCCTTCTGCCAAGCAGGAACAAACAATCAAGGTCATAGGGTTGTTGTATGTTTTCCGGGCTGTATGGCCATGTTCTAGAAGTATTCTCTCCTGACGTTTCGCCCACATCTATGGCAGGCATCCTCAGCTTGGAACAATTTCTCCCCGTAGAGATGTTCAATGTGTTGTCAAAGGTCATCCTGACAGTTGGCCATCCAGTCTCTGCTTAAAAACCCCCAAAGAAGGAGCATCCACTGCTCTACTAGGCAGCATATTCTACTGCTGAACAGTTCATATTGTAAGGAAGCTTTTCCTCTGTTATGCCAACAATGGAGAGTCCATCAGCTTCTAAGACAGTGGTTCGCAACCTGTGGGTCCCCAGATGTTTTTGGTCTTCAACTCCCAGAAATCCTAACAGCTGATAAACTGGCAGGGGTTTCTGGGAGTTGTAGGCCAAAAACATCTGGGGATCCCAGGTTGAGAACCACTGTTCTAAGGCAATCTATTCAATCGTTGAACAGCTCTTACAGTAAAGTCGTCCTTCCTAATATTTAGGTGGCAGCTCTTTTTTGGTAAATTTGGTTCATGTTCTAGTCTCTGGAGCTTTCTCTATGCCTTCAGATATTCAGAGACATCTGTGCCACCTCTTCCGAATTTTTTCTTCTGTTGCATTTTTAAAAACATTCAAACTCATGGACAGGCTCTGTCACGTTTTTGTAAGTTGTGTCCGTCAGTCTTACACAAACCATTCTAGAAGCCTTTGTGGCCAAGGAGCAGGGTAAAGAAGAACAGCATTAACATGAACAATATTCTGATAAAAGGGGCCTGAGAGAATGGTAAGAAGAAGAAGAAGAAGAAGAAGAAGAAGAAGAAGAAGAAGAAGAAGAAGAAGAAGAAGAAGAAGAAGAAGAGGAGGAGGAGGAGGAGGAGGAGGAGGAGGAAAACAAGGCAGGTAGAAAATTTGCAAGAAGGGGATAATGAGAGATGGGACATCTTCTTCAAAAAAATCAAGTAAGTCTTGAAGAAGGAGACAGGAATGCTAGGGACCAATGTTTGGAAAATCCAGTTTATTGGGATACAGCTCCCCAAATCCCGCAGCTGCCCTTGTCTCAGGTAGAAAAATGACTTGGACCAGCCCTGAACAAGATGGTTATCATGAACAGAAAAGCAGGAGAGCCTGAACAGGTATCTTGATATATCATGCTCCATAATCGGCTTCCAGCCCTTTTACTTGCACTCAAAATCTTTTTTGCAATGCACCAGAAATTTAAGAGAGATTTTTCTGAAGATATCTAAAATGGGAGATGCAACATCTTATGCAGACAGAATACATTAGCCCACCGCTCAAGAAGATGATCTTTAATGTACTTATCTTGGCAATATGGGTAATGGGAACTTTCAGGAGCACTTTACGTGTCCTCGGAGAAATCCTAATTTGCATTGAAACACCTATGGAGCTACAAACGCTACCTACATGAATACCTGATGAATGCGTTTTGATCAATTCCATTACGGTGCACACAATGGGAATTTGCAATGATCGGCCTCTTAAAATATTATTAAGTTTTCTATTAATATTACATATGTTAGGAGAAAGATTAGCACGTGTTAAGGACAGCGCTAAGTGATCTTCCTTATTAGCCATGTTCATTACGATGTTAACAGGTTCAGTGCTTGCAGTGAAGGCTTGATGTTTGTGATACTTAGACAACATCTGCGGGGAGAGGGAATTAATAAAATCAGAGAGTTGGAAGAGACTCAAATGGCCAACCCCATTCGGCCAGGCAAGAAGACACAATCAATGCACTCCCAACAAATGGCCACCCAGCCTATGTTTAAAAACCTCTACCATCCTCCAAGGCCACCCACTCCATTGCAAAATAATTCTTACCATCAGGATTTTATTTCCTAATGTTTAGGTGCAATCTCTTTTCTTGTAGTTTGAATCCGTTGCTCCATGTCCTAGTCTCTGAAACAGCAGAAAACAAGCTGGCTCCCTCTTCAATACAAAATCCTTTCATGTCATATTGATGTCAGGTTTCTGTGCCAAATGGGTACTTGTCTGGAAAACATTTAGTTATACTTTCAGCTTTTGTATGATGTAAATTAGTTGTATATGTTTAAACTTTTGGAAGCTGCCTTGAATCCTCAACTGCAAAAAAAGATAGGCGGTGGAAGAGGAGGAAGAAGAGGAAGACAGAAAAAGGGGAAGAGAATGGTAAGGGGGGAAGGAGTAGAAGGCTATTGCCAAGAAAGCCTCCATATAAGAATAGTATTTGCATTTTGGATCTCACCCCCACCTGAATATTCTTTCTCTGGAAGGAGAACCTGTGAATTTCCTTCTTTGGAGGCTGTTAAGCAGAGGCTGGATGGCCATCTGTCAGGGGTGTTTTGAATGTGATTTCCTACTTCTTGGCAGGGGGTTGGACTGGATGGCCCATGAAGTCTCTTCCAACTCTATGATTCTATGATTTGGAGGGCAGATTGGAGGCTGGGCTGTGTCCGACTCTGGGGGTTGGTGCTCATCTCTATTTCTAAGCCAAAGAGCAGGTGTTGTCCGTAGACACCTCCAAGGTCATGTGGCTGGCCTGACTGCATGGAGCGCCGTTACCTTCCTGCCAGAGCGAGTATTGATCTACTCACATTTGCATGTTTTCAAACTGCTAGGTTGGCAGAAGCTGGGGCTAACAGCTGGCACTCACTCCGCTCCCCGGATTCAAACATGCGAACTTTTGGTCTGCAAGTTCAGCAGCTCAGCGCTTTAACACACTGTGCCACCGGGGGCCCTGATCTTAAATATTGGCTTTCAAATATTATGGGATAGAACAGAGGTCCCCAAACTTTTTAAACAGGGGGCCAGTTCACAGTCCCTTAGACCATTGGAGGGCCGGACTATAGTTTTTTAAAAGAACAATGAACAAATTCCTATGCACACTGCATATATCTTATTTTTAGGAAAAAAACAAATACAGCCTCAATGTTAATAATAATCATAATAAAAATAACAAAGAAGGTTGGAAGAGACCCCTTGGGCCATTTAGTCCAACCCCCTTCTGCCTTTGTGCACCAAAAACACAAGTAAAGCACCCCTGACAGATGGCCACCCAGCTTCAATGTTGTAAATAAATAATAATAATAATACATCACACAGTCCTAAATTCTTGGGAAGAGTTTGACTTGTGATTTTATGATACGAAATCCAGCACATATATCTCATTTGCTGTGTTATACTGTGTCTTTGTGTCAATAATAATAATAATAATAATAATAATAATAATAATAATAATAATAATAATAATGGTTGGAAGAGACCCCTTGGGCCATTAGTCCAACCCCTTTGTGCACCAAAAGCATTAGCAAAGCACTCCTCAATAATTAATTATTAATTAAATAATAATGAAAATACCATTATAAACAAGCAAAGCTTTGGAAGGTGCGTACCAGGAGAGGGAGGAGGCAGGAAAGGCGTGCACTTTTGCCTCCTCCCTTGCACTGCATGTGCCTTCCTCAGTAGAGGAGGAGGGAGCCGCCGCCGCGGGGGCCGGATAAATGACTTCGATGGGCCGCATGTGGCCCCCGGGCCTTAGTTTGGGGGCTCCTGGGATAGAAAGTTGTGTATGTGGTATCTCCAAGCATGAGATGACATTCATCCATGCTGAGATAGACAGCATGACTCTGTATAACAAAGGTAGGCAAGAGTGTGGAGTTCTCCAGAGCCCCCTGCAGATCAAAACTCACACACAGTAATCCTACATATCTTCATTTTTCTCTACAGTCCCTCTCAAAATGGTAAAAGGAATTAACATACCATCATTTCTTGTCACCATTTAGAGAGGGACTGCAGAGGAAAACATTGGGGGTAATCCAATTCTGCATATTTTCTATTTATCATATCAGAAGTGAACCGAGGGTACAGCTATAATGTATTTAAAACACAGACAAAATTAAAAAACTCGGCATTATACTCAATGTCCTTTGACCAGTAGCTGACCACTTGTAGTGCCTCTGGTGTTGCTGTAAGAAGGTCCTCCATTGTGCATGTGGCAGGGCTCAGAATGCATTGTAATAAGTGGTCTGTGGTTTGCTCTTCTCCACACTCGCGTGTCATGGACTCCACTTTGTAGCTTTGTTTCTTAAGGTTGGTTCTACATCTCGTATTGCCAGAGCACAGCCTGTTCAGCGCCTTTCAAGTCGCCCAGTCTTCTGTGTGCCCAGGAAAGAGTCTCTCATTTGGTATCAGCCATGGATTGAGGTTCCAGGTTTTAGCCTGCCACTTTTAGACTCTTGCTTGCTGAGACATTCCTGCAAGAATCTCTGTAGATCTTAGAAAACTATTTCTTGATTTAAGGCACTGGCGTGCTGGCTGATATCCGGACAAGGGATGGGCCAGAGATGTCACTGCCTTGGTCCTTTTATTTATTTATTTATTTATTTATTTATTTATTTATTTACAGCATTTATATTCCGCCCTTCTCACCTCGAAGGGGTCTCAGTGTGGATCACATTACACATATAGGCAAACATTCAATGCCTTTTAACATAGAACAAAGACAAACAAACATAGGCTCCTAGTGGCCGCGAACTCATGACCTCCTGGTCAGAGTGATTCATTGCAGTTAATTGCAGCTGGCTTGCTCTCCCGCCTGCGCCACAGTCATTGCTGGCTCCTACTTCTAGGCAGATGTCAGGTGGTGCAATACTGGCTAAACAGTATAATTTCTCCCATGGTGTAGGGTGTAGACATCCTATGATAATGCAGCATGTCTCATTAAGAGCCAAATCCACTGCATGGGATCCCATCTATATGGGACTGAGGTATTTTCAAGTGTTTTTTTTTTCACATCTGGGGACCTTTTTGCACAGTTTAAGGGCCAGAATTGTTTGAGAATTATGTCATTAAAAAAAAAACAGAATGTTGAGTTTAGGAACATAGAAGTGGGATCCCACTGACCTGGATACTGCTTTTGCCAAATCCTGCCCCATATATATGCAAAACCCCACTATATTCTTCATATTCAGCTTGTGAAATATGGTGGGATGTGCAAGACATGTGTCTCTTTGAAGTAATGGCATGTCCAGCTTATTATGGCCCATCTCCAGGATAAAATTCCAAAAATTTTCCCATAAACTTGGGGACAAGGGGGGAGGGAGAGAGAAGAGCTTCCCTTTCAGGTCTTGTGACTTTTTTATGTGCTGACTCCACGCCGTTTCACATTTGGTTCGTAACGGGGACTGAATTAAAAAGAAGGCGACTCCTCCTTGTCGACAACTCATGACTAATGCAAAATTGCTCTTTTACACAGCCAGCTGTGACTGTTCCAAGCTGAGACTTCTATTATTTGGTCGCATTTTAGTGCTGACGGAGAGGGTGTGTGTTTCAGATTTTTAAAAAAAATAAAAATAAAGAACCCTAACATGCAAATCTTGCAAATTTTATTCTCCCATTAAATATAGGGTGGGGAAAATGCATTTGGAATGGAGAAGGAGGCAAGCATAAATTTCGGGGCACTGAGAATATGTGAAGAGGAGATTTGCTTAGTTACTGAGATGAGATGAATAATCCTCCGCTAATTTAGACAACCAATGGGACTGGCCTTTTTGGCAAGCCCACAATTAATGTGAATGCCAAGTGGGATTGCATCTTTGTTCCATCCAGGGAGACACTTACCCGTACGGCTGCTTTCTTCCCCCTTCCCACCCATCCACCTCCTCCCCAGATGAAAATGTGTGCGCCTCTTTCTCAACTTCCAAGGAATAGCTGGCAATTCTTCGCCACCATTCACTCCATCATTATGATGCATTATATTGTGTAATGATGTAATACGCTGGAAGGCTGGCAGCCTGCGCTTCCTTGCCAAAAATAATAATACCAAAAGCACACAATTATTTTCATCTGTGAAAAGCCTCTCCCGCTATCATCTCATAACGCCACGGCCCAAAGAGAAAGGCGCTGTAATGGTGGAGGCTCTTTATGTTTGTGAAGGTCATGGGCCTATCTGGAAGATGGAACGTCCCAAGAAAGCGAACAGAATATTCCCTTAAGCACAACCACAGCTCTCTGGATTCAAGCTATTTTAAAAAATGTTATTGATATAAACATAATATTATTAGTTTTATTTCTTACCACCTCTCCTCACAGCTTGAGGCGGGTTACAACAACAACAACAACAACAACAACAACAACAACAACAACAACAACAACAACAACATACTTATCAACATATAATACAACATATCAGTATCATCACTGTCTGGAATCCTCTTAATGACTTTGCTTGCATATCCATGGATTTCCAAGTTTGAAAAGCAGGTATTCCTTTTCCACCATGACATTTTATGTGACCCTCCAGATGCTGGACTACAGCTCCTCATCATTAGACGTCAGGGCTAGAGCTAATGGGAGTTGTTCTGTAGGCACCAGCTAATCCCTCTGCAATGCCAGGAATACAGCTTAATGGTGTCACATTAGAAAACGTTGACCATTTCCGCTGCCTTGGCAGCCACCTCTCTACAAAAGGCAACATCGACACTGAAATACAACACCGCCTGAGCTCTGCGAGTGCAGCATTTTTCCGTATGAAGCAGAGAGTGTTTGAGGATCGGGACATCCGTAGAGATACCAAGGTGCTTGTTTATAAAGCCATTGTCCTCCCAACCCTGCTCTACGCCTGCGAAACGTGGACGGTCTACAGACATTACACTCAACTCCTGGAACGTTTCCATCAGCGTTGCCTCAGAAAAATCCTGCAAATCCCTTGGGAAGAGAGGCGGACAAATGTCAGCATGCTTGAGGAAGCAAAGACCACCAGCATTGAAGCGATGCTCCTATGCCATCAACTCTGCTGGACTGGCCACTTTGTCCAAATGCCCGATCCCCATCTCCCAAAGCAGCTACTCTACTCCGAACTCAAGAACGGTAAAGAGATTTAAAGATGGGCTTAAAGCCAACCTTAAAAACTGTGGCATAGACACTGAGAACTGGGAAGTCCTGACCCTTGAGCACTCTAATTGGAGGTCAGCTGTGACCAGCAGTGCTGCAGAGTTCGAAGAGGCACAAATGGAGGGTTTAAGGGAGAAACGTGCCAAGAGGAAGGCCCGTCAAGCCATCCTGACCAAGCAGTCCATGATGATGATGATGATGATGATGATGATGCCCAAAGTACCACCTCCCAGCAGCAAAGAACTGGTGGGATCACAAACCTGCAAAAGTATTGGAGAATGAGCACACAAAGATACTGTGGGACTTCCGAATCCAGACTGACAAAGTTCTGGAACACAACACACCAGACATCACAGTTGTGGAAAAGAAAAAGGTTTGGAACATTGATGTCGCCATCCCAAGTGACAGTCGCATTGACAAAAAACAACAGGAAAAACTCAGCCGCTATCAGGACTTCAAGACTGAACTTCAAAGACTCTGTCAGAAACCAGTACAGGTGATCCCGGTGGTGATGGGCACACTGGGTGCTGTGCCGAAAGATCTCAGCCGGCATTTGGAAACAATAGACATTGACAAAATCACGATCTGCCAACTGCAAAAGGCCACCCTACTGGAATCTGCATGCATCATCCGAAAATACATCACACAGTCCTAGACACTTGGGAAGTTTCAACTTGTGATTTTGTGATACGAAATCCAGCATATCTATCTTGTTTGCTGTGTCATACAATGTTGTTGTATCAATAACAACAACAACTTTATTCTTATATCATGCTCAATCTCCCTGAGGGGACTCAGAGTGGCTTACATGGGGAACAATCCCAGTAAAACAACAATAGAATGTATGAGCATAAAATACATTGCAATTTCAATGAATTAGACGTAAAAACATAAAACATCATAAAAGCATAACTCAACAAAAACCAATAACCAATGGCCGAACACAATGGGTGTGTTCAGAGTTGGAGAGAGGGCATAGTAGGCCATGTGCATTATACTGCAAGGCCACTGGTACAAAGGGCTGGTAATAAAGTGCAGAGGCCAGGTATTAAGGTAGGGGTAGAAGGGCCAAGTCTAGTTGTAACCAATTAGTCAAAGGCACATTGGAGGCCTTCCCTTCCTCTTCCAATTGTCATTGCTTTGGCCTTTGGGGGAGAGAAGAGCAGCCAGGCACCGCATCTTTGTGATCTGGCACAGCAGCTGATCAAAGGCCCTCCCTTCATATTACAATTTATTTATTTTTTATTTATTTTTGCCAGAGAAAACATCCCATTGCTGGACTTGGAGCATAACTCTACAGCATAAAAGAACATTTTGACCTAAATGATACATTCTGTAAAGTTCTGGTTCAACCATGTTCAGAAAATATTGGTCAAACTTCAACATTGTACTGGATTTCTGGCCTCCCCGCCCACCCAGTCTTTTAAAATGTTTATCATTTTAAATTCTGCATTGTTTTAACCCATTCAAATCATTCTTTAAAAGGTACTAAAATGACAATGGAATCTTGATTTATCAATTGATTAATTGCATCAGCATGGTGGAATTTCCTTATTTATTGTCTCTTTGAGATGCTGGAAAACAGGCTCTGCAATATTTCCCACACCTCTAAAACAGGTTTTGGGGACGCTTGTAGGGTTTCTGGTACAGTAGAGTCTCACTTATCCAAGCCTCACTTATCCAAGTTTCTGGATTATCCAAGCCATTTTTGTAGTCAATGTTTTGAATATATCGTGATATTTTGGTGCTAAATTAGTAAATACAGTAATTATAACATAATATTACTGCATACTGAACTACTTTTTCTGTCAAATTAGTTGTATAACATGATGTTTTGGTGCTTAATTTGTAAAATCATAACCTAATTTGATGTTTAATAGGTTTTTCCTTAATCCCTCCTTATTATCCAAGATATTCGCTTATCCAAGCTTTTGCCGGCCCGTTTAGCTTGGATAAGTGAGACTCTACTGTAGTTAAAGTATGATTAGTACTCTTGCTTTTGCGGGATTCCGTTGCTCCGTCTGTAGACATCCAATGTTAAGCCTTTTCTTTTATTCCAGTCCCATGATCTATGATTTACTGCTGGGCCACAGGGAGAAAGAATTTTGTTGTATTTGACCTCTTAACACAGAAATTTACTAGAGTATTTCAGAAACAACTAAGGCTGCAATTCAACATCTGCTCAGCATACATACATATCCACGTGTGAGATACACTGCATAGATGTTACGCAAGCCCTATGTCAAACACTTTGCAACACATGTCAATGACTAGGTGCTCACATATGCAATGAACAATGCATTGCCACAACATACAATGCATTATTTGCAACTGCAGCACTAAAGGTGCAAACACAATGTGCAAAGACAAGGCATAGAGGAACATGCTGTTTGCACAACTCCACTTCTGCAACTATTAGTAGAAGATGTCTGTTTCACAGTGGTGGCATTTGGTCCCATCCACACATGTAAAACATTTTAATATGTGGATGGCTGTAATATGGTCCATTATAAAACACACCCACACAAGGACTATGACTGAGATGCTATACCACTGTTTACACAGGAAAACATATGTAGAATTAAGCACTCTTTCTTGTGTTGTTCAGTTCAAACCATTGGCCAATTAAATTCATAACCAAATATCCATGCATATCCATTCACAATGCACATTTTAAAAAGTCAGGAATGACTTGATAGACTGCAAGTCGCTTCTGGTGTGAGAGAATTGGCCGTCTGCAAGGACGTTACCCAGAGGATGCTCAGATATTTTTACCATCCTTGTGGGAGGCTTCTCTCATTTCCCCGCATGGAGCTGGAGCTGACAGAGGGAGCTCATCCATGCTCTCCCCGGTTTGGATTCAAACCGGCAACCTTCAGGTCAGCAATCCAACCTTCAAGTCAGCAGTCCTTCTGGCACAAGGGTTTAACCCACAGTGCCACCAGGGGCTATAACAGTGCACATTAAGAACCCATGACAATGTCCATACACATCCATATTCAATGGCATTATAGATCCAGGTTTGCTTTGGCAACTTTGAAATGTGTGCAAACATTCCACATTAGACAAAAATTTCCAACTACATCCATTGGAAGATTCAGGTTACTGGATCACTACCAGCAACACATAGATACTCTGCTTCTTTTTTAAAAAAATATGTTTATAGTCATGTCATTTTCACCTTGAATTATGCTATGTTTGCTTGTAACTGATGATTTAAGACTGCCAACCTGATTTTCAGAGGGAAATTGCTCTATCGTTTTCTTTCTGATTGCCTCCTTCTTGCAAGAATCATAGAATCGTAAAGTTGGAAGGGACCACAAAGACCATCTAGTACACCCCTGCTTTTTTCATGTCGGGAGTGACTTGAGAAACTGCAAGTCATTTCTAGTGTGAGAATTGGCCATCTGCAAGAACGTTGCCCAGGGGACGCCCGAATGGTTTGATGTTTTACCATCCTTGTGGGAGGCTTCTGTCATGTCCCCGCATGGAGCTGGAGCTATAAAGGGAACTCATCCGTGCTCTCCCCGGATTGGATTCGAACTGGCAACCTTCAGGTCAGCCACCCAACCTTCAAGTCAGTGGTCTGCCAGCACAAGGGTTAAACCCATTGTGCCACTGTGGGCTCCTTTCCACCCCAGCTGCCATGCACAAGTCAAGGACTTCTGAAAGATGCCCATTCAGCCTCTGCTTAAAGTTCTCTAAGGAAGAAAAGTCTGATACCCTACAGCTCCTACAGTGAAAAAAAATCTTCCTGATATCCAAGCAGAATGTCTTTTCTTGGAATGTGAATCCCTTGATTCATGTTCAAGTATCTGGAACAGCAGAAAACAAACCGGCTCCATCTTCTGCCTGACATCTCTTCATCCACCTTGCTTTTGCTAAGTCATTCAAAAGTTCAATGACAGGCAACCTATAGGATTACAGCCATAGCGTAGTAGCTGCACTTTTTTCTCATTTAAAGGCATCAAGTGTATTTGGTCAGAGGAGATTCAGCCTTTCTTACTTTAGGAAGGGGAAAAAACTGAAGATGACAAAAACAAAACCCCCACCTCACTCACTTCTGGAAACAATGCATAGTGTGCACTCTATAGACAGGGAGTTGAAACAACATTTAGACTCACAAGATACAAAATAGACACTGTTTCATCTTCTGCTTCCAAGAAGCGCATCACACAATGAAGCGTTATCTCTGATTAGAAGTGAAAAGATGAATCCTCCTGCTAAAGCACGGTAACCCTAAAAGCATGTTAACATGAAATACTAAATAAAATGCTACTCATCTATAATAAATCTTATGCATTTTGGCAATTTTACCCCGGCGTTGAGTGTGAAGGGTTTTCTTTTCTTTCTTTCTTTTTTTTTGTCATCCTTGTCTTCTTTTCCCGAGCAATGTTTGAAAATAGAAATCTTAAATTGAATCATTGTTGCATGAATATATGCAAAATATTCATTTCTAGCAGTGTGAGGGTTGAGTGCTTTTAAATTGGAGAAATCAGTCATGACTTCACCTTTTCATGCAAGATAAAGCTGTATGTGGTAACATCATTACAGTGTCATGAAAGGAGTGGAAATCATGCCACAGTCTAGCCTTAAGCTAATATTAAAAAAAAAGAGTAGGGGGACTTCCATATTTTTCAATATTGTTCAATATTTAAAGGCACAGCACACAGCATTCAAGATGCAAATGGAAAGAGGGCAGGGCAGCATTAGGTGCATCCTTTTTTAAAAACAAAGGGCTAAGAAGGCTTCCAGAATGCAGACCCTGGTTTCAAAACAGATCTGCTGAGCATTCCATAAGATCCATGCCCCATATCCAAGTGAATTAAATGCCCCTTTACTTCTTAGGTAATCCATACATTGCCTTAACCATTAATCAAAATAGAGACTGCAGTCAAGAAATCAGAGGAAGATGAAAACTTGGAAGGGCAATTATGAAGGAATGGCACAAAACCCTTAGGTATCAAGATATATCGTTGAATATTGGAGTTAGGAATATCCATGCTACGATATTTCTTATTTCTATGTACGGCTATGGAAGTTGTACGATGATGAAAGCTGATAGAGAGGGAATCGGCTCATTTAAAATGTGGTGCTGGAGAAGAGTTCTACAGATTCTGCTAAAAGGACAAATAAATGGGTCCTAGAGCAAATCAAGACTGAACTGTCTTTGGAAGTCACGATGACACAACTGAAGCTGTCATGCTTTGGAAGAAATGACTCTCTAACAGTAATGCTAAAAAAGATAGAAACCATAGGAAAGGAAGAAGACATTGTTACTAGGGTTGTGCTTTTGGGGTAAACCTTGACCCGTTTCATGTACCAGCTTTCAGAGGGGGCCCCAATACATTTTTAGAGAGCCTCCCGAAATCAGGAGAGCAGATATCTGTTTTCGGTCTGGGGTGCTGGAGATCTGTTTTCTATCAGTCCATTATGGGGAGGGGGAGGCTTCCCAGGCTCCCTTTTCCATCATTTTAGGCATTTAAGCTGTTTTACTCTAGAGGAGACAGGAGAGGTGCTTGGCTGCAGGCAGGCTCACGCTTTAAGGAGGCTTCTTAGCTGTTTCTACTTTCTACTGTAGATGAAAAGCTCTTGACTACAGGTAGATGTGTAGGCTTCCTTCACACCACACACACACACTCCAAGGCAAGGAGGCAAGCACCACAAGCTCATGAAAAGCAGGTACCAAGCTAGGATCAGCTCCTGCTGCTTTCGTGTCAAACTGATTTTTGTACCGTGAGGGGGCATCCCATATAATGCTCCTGAAGGTAACAAAAGGAACGGAAGAACGGATGTAACAGGATAAATGAATTCTGTGCACAACTATAATCATTACAAGTGGACCAAATAAAGTTTCCAAAGACTCTTCAAAAGCAGCTTCAGATAGAACAGTAATCCAGCGGGATGTAACCAAGGCATGTGTGATCATGTCATGCATGTGTAAGATACTAACAGGATTCTGGACTCTTTTTTCTGAAGAAGTGCACAACTTGTTGTCCAATGCAGACATCCACATTCAACTCAAGTTGTGAAATCAGAGCTGTGCACAGGGTTACAATGCCCAGGCAAAAGTTTGCTGCACATTATACCTTTTGTATGTACAGTAGAGTCTCACTTATCCAACGTAAACGGGCTGGCAGAATGTTGGATAAGCGAATATGTTGGATAATAAGGAGAGATTAAGAAAAAGCCTATTAAACATTTGTTATGATTTTACAAATTAAGCACCAAAACATCATGTTATAAAACAAATTTGACAGAAAAAGTAGTTCATTACACATTAATGCTATGCAGCAATTACTGTATTTATGAATTTAGCACCAAAATATCACAATGCATTGAAAACATTGACTACAAAAATGCATTGGATAATCCAGAACATTGGATAATTGAGTGTTGGATAAGTGAGACTCTACTGTAGTTGTGTCATTTACACTGCAATTGTGAATTTCTCATTTGTTGCACATATAGTGTGGCAATTCACTAATGCACAATTGTCATGTAATTCCATGAATATAAAGTTACAATGTGTCTCCTTGCTGTAGGATTTTGGCACATACATGAAGATGATTCAGTCATTTTCCTTATAGCTGACAAACTGAAGCTGGACGTTTTCTAAAGAGAGGGGATTCAAAAGCACTACGCCACACTGGCACTGCTCTAGACAGCATTGAAGGGACAGGAGACCTGTCCCTTGTTTTACCTGTCAGTCTTACATATTACTAAAGTCATGTCTACACAAGAGGGGGAAAATATTCTCACCTCAAATTTGGTGCTGAAAGACTTAACGACACATGAGGCCTTCTGAAGGTTTGAGCCCTTAATTTGCACTAAGCAAACTCATGGGATATTCTGGAGTTTGCGGGAAATGAGCTGAACAGAAGGATTGGGTCCACACCAACAACAGCACCAGCACCTTTTCCCTGCACTGAGTCAGTCCCGTGTTGTGGCCACAGATTCTCATCAGGCATTGAGCTCCCTGCAAGCACCTGGTCAGCTTGGTTGCTTCTGCTGAGATCAGAGTTTGACATTCCCAAAATCAGTAAGAAGGAAAGAGCCCCTTCTTGTTCTGTCTCAGTGGTTCCTAACTATTTGGACTCCAACATAGTCCCACAGGGGATTTGACCCAGAGTGTGTGGCCACCATCATAGTCAATCCAGGAACAGACCAGTGCACAAGACTAGCTCCAGATTAAATGGCAAGTGTAAACAAGGCCTTGGATACACTTAATATTTTCAGATTTCTGACACAAACTAGGGCTACTTTTAAATTCTATCTCTACATGGAAAATCTTTCTATTTTTTATTATATCATCATATCTTTCTTTTTAAAAGAAAAAGGAGGCATCCCACAGTCACATGGGGCAACAACTTGATTGTAATAGGCTGCTGCTAGGCTACTGAGAAGTAAAACCATTACCATTGATAAATTAGCTGATGAACTTGGGTGACAGTAATCTTTGTCACTCGATCTGGTAGCTGTCAGAAGCCTGTCATTTTGAGCACGCCATGTTAAACAGACGTTCCAGGATTATGAAACAATACAAAGGAGAGGCAGCTTCATGAAGGAAAATTTTGACAACTGTTATGTCTCTATCTTCTAGGACAACTTTACTCAAAACATTCTGAACCAAGGATGTTTTCCAGTTTTAGAAACAAAGGACATGATACATTATTATATCTTAGTGTGTCTTTAACAAGAGCCAGCGTGGTCCAATGTTATGACCACGCAAGAGTTTTGTTGAAGATCAGGGCTGAAATTTCCACTTAGCCATGAAAACCCATAGGGTGACATTGGGCAAGTCACACTCTCTCAGCCTTAAAAGAAGGTAATGAGGAATTGTTTCTGAACAAATCCTGGCAAGAAATCCCTATCATAGAATTTCCTTAGGGTTGCCACTATTGCTTAGAACTACACAGCCAAGAATGACCCAAAACAGGAAGTCATAAGGGTAGATAGACTAAGTGACCTGATCCCTCTGTAATGTAAAATTATATTCTTAGGAAAGCATCTTTTCCTTCCAGTTCTCCATCTTCCATCTTTTCCTGCCAGTTCTCTCTCAGTAATTGATCTACTATGACGTTAAGCAGGATTAGCACCCTAAATAACTTCCTTACCTTCAAATGGAGTTATTATAATACAGCCTTTACAGAAAGCCCTCCATCTTTCCTGGGGTTAGGAATATAGCATTCCCACGCAATGGAAACATTGTGAATCAACAGCAATTGCCCATTGATTCACACTCGAGGATGTAGACATTCCTAGAGAGAACATAGTAATCATATTTGCGAAAAATCAGTTTTCCAAAAGTTAATTCCACAAATGTGCCCACCAGATAGCACCGGTCAGTGAGTCACCACTTTAGATTACTTCTACGGACTTTTCTGGACCATAGCAATTCTACTGTCAACAGGATATTCTAGGAGTTGCCGTCCAAAATAAAAGGGAAACATTACCAAGCTTTGCGTCACGGCCTAGGCCTAAATCTAGCTACCATTTGGGAAATTAAATATGGCTTGTTGGTTTTTTCCATTGTTTGTTTTCACACTGCAGCTTTCCCTGACATGCAACTTTGAAATGTATCTTCTGTGAATTAATTTCTTGCTTAATAAAATGCCATGAGACTGAGGCGGACAAAAGGAAACCTGGGCTGCAGATTATTGACAAGATGAACGAGACTCTTTGGACCCTAATGCCTCTTGCTCTTCAAGGGCTACTGGAGCCTTTGCCTCTAATATGTGGGTTTTGGAATGATAGATCATAATAACAGGCCCTGTGTCTGCGGAGCAGGATGGCAAACACTTAATATTTCAGCCGAAATGCATGTCGCGCAAACCCAATCCCTCTGAAAAATGAACAGCATCAAAACATAGCAATGAAGTATTGGGTATAAACATAACGAAATAGAAAGAAAAAATGGATAAACAACTATTGACATTAGGCAAATATATAATAGGTTGAATTTGAATAATCACACCTATGCCACAATAAAGTATGGAAACATGCATGCATGGAAATATCTGTCTTTTCCACATTTTAAATACCTTGTCCAAAATGATGAATCCTTTTTCTTAATGGTCTTGAACTGGATGCAGACATTTGAATTCTTTTTCATCTGTATTTTTTTTAATTCAACATTTCGTTAGGTAGTGCATGTAGTAATAGTACATTGGATGTTTATACATTTATGCATTTCAGATAAGCAGTCCAGCAAATAACAAAAAGGCAACATATCAGGAAACAAAGGAAAAGAAAAAATTAACAGTAAACATGGGGGTAAGAGGACGGAGTGTTTTGTGGTCAAGCAACCCTTGTTTGAATGAAGTCTGTGTTCTCTTTTAGTGGTTAGTTGAAGAAATCCCATAGTACAGAACTCCATCCTGGCCAGGTGGAGTTTGATGCTGCAGCGGATGTTCATTTACATATTCAATAAAGACAAAACAATCCTCATGAAATGTACTGCTTCTCACTTAGCCAAATGCTGGAAATCGGGAGAACTTACGCTTAACAACTGGTGAAAAAGGAACTGGAACACCTGGTTAATGGGAAAACTTTCCTACACAACTAAATGATGTAATGGACAAACATTTTTCATGCATTTAATGGATCACAAGCAGCACCACTTTGCTCCTTCTAGAAAGATAATTCTTTCCTAATTTTGTTTTTGAAAGAAGCGATGTTTAATTTTAGTAATTTTTTCCCTACTGCATGGAAGCTGTAGTATCACTGTGTTGGAAGAGACCACAAGAGCCATCCAGTCTAACCCCCTGCCAACCAGGAAAATATAATTAAAACACCCCTCTTTTTATCGTGTCAGAAGCAACTTGAGAACATACTGCAAGTCACTTCTGGTGTGAGAGAATTGGCTGTCTACAGAGATGTTGCCCAGGGATGCCCGGATGTGTTACCATCCTGCTGGGAGGTTTCTCTCATGTCCTTACAAGCTAGAGCTGACAGATAGGAGCTCACCTTGTCTCACGGATTCAAACCAGCAACCTTCAGGTCAGCAGTTCACCTGGCACAAGGTTTTAACCCATTGCGTCACCACAGCTGAGATAAAACACTCCTGACAGATGGCCTCTGCTTAAAAACCTCCAAAGAAGGAGATTCCTCCATACTTGGAGGCAGCATCAGAAAGTTCTTCCTAATGTTTAGATGGAGTCTTCTTTCCTGCAATTTGAATCCATTGCTTCATGTCTTAGTCTCTAGATTATGCAGTTTTCAGCAATTATTTGCAATTCCTGACTTATTCAGTCTATTGTGTACAGAATGAACTGCAAAGAACAATCCTTGTCAGGATTATCCAAAACTCAGGAAACATATTTTTGACCATTTTCCAAATATCTTTGCATATTTTTTCCATCCCCAATTCCTTTGCCATGCAGTCTTCCACCAAAGAAGGTCCTAATCCTGAGGCCTAATTATGTGGCTGCAACAAGGGAACAACTCCCTGAACCAGCTCAAATCTGTTTCCTCTTCATTGTAAGTTTATTACCAGCGATGGTTGAAAATGTATGCAAATGTCTGTATCGAGGAGGTGGAGGGATAAAGATATAATAGGGGCCTTCCTTATATAATTTCCTGGTATGAAGTCTGTCGGGGGAAAATGAAGTGAAATTATATGATGTCAGAAAATCGTGTCTTAAAATGATTGACAACATTGGAGTGTTTTGCATGGTGAAACGAGGTGGAAAATTTTAATTGCATGATGGGAGGACATAATATTTATTACACTCTTGTAACCTCTGATCAGAAGCAAGAGGCCTTCAGTTGTAGATTTCGCATTAATACGGCGGGCAAAAGCCTTAAATGAGCACGTAAATGTAAAATTCTCTATCCCAAACTGCTTCCCTTTTAGGGCGCATGATTAAGTTTTCACTCGCTGATAAGTCAAACAGTGTCAGAGTGACTGACACATCATCTTAATGATAAAGAGATTCACCGATACATGTTGCTGTTCTGATTTGAGCAATCTGCAAAGACAGCTTTCCTAGGTCAAAGGAAGATTAAAACAGACTGTTGCGAAAAAGTCTAGCCGTATGTTACAGAGCATTTAGGGGCTAACACTGAAAGCTGGGGGCTCTCAGTGGCAGCATTTTCCAAGGCTGAGCAGACATGGACCATTTGTTCCAATCTCAACCCCATTCATAGGCAGAGAGTCTGAGGGTGGGATTTGCAGGGATTTCAATGAGTTTAACATTTGTGGCAGAATGTCCCCCCCCCTTATCATGTATTCTAGCAGGCTGTCATGTTAAAAGATGGTGTGTGAGCTTGTTTCCTACTACTCTAAAACAGAGGTAGGCATGAGCAAGGGACCAACTTTCACTCTCCCAGTCCAGCTATAGGCTGAACGGTTGCATTCAGGTACACCAGAATTAGAAATGTTGTTTACTTCTTGCTTACATGGATATTTTGTTTTGAAATTTTATTAGCATCTGTGGACTATATTGAGGTGGAGTGTAGCTACTGTCATGTCCTACCTGGAGGAAGCCTCCTCAGGTGAGGAAAGAGAACGGTGAGTCCTTATAACAGGTGTCAGTCAGGTCCACAAGAGACTGGACCATTACAAACAAATAATAATAATAATAATAATAATAATAATAATAATAATAATAATAATAATGGAAATTTCCTTGACAAAATTGAAGGAAAAGCTGATAAGGAAAAAACCTGGCTCTGGCTCACGAATGGGACCCTGAAGAAGGAGACAGAAGGCCTGATCCTTGCAGCCCAGGAGCAAGCCATCAAAACAAAGGCAATTCAGGCCAAGATTGAAAAATCAGCTGATGACCCAAAATGCAGACTCTGCAAGGAAACTGATGAAACCATGGATCATATCCTCAGCTGCTGTAAGAAAATTGCACAGACAGACTACAAACAGAGGCACAACTATGTGGCCCAAATGATTCATTGGAACGTATGCCTCAAGTACCACCTCCCAGCAGCAAAGAACTGGTGGGATCACAAACCTGCAAAAGTATTGGAAAATGAGCAAGCAAAGATACTGTGGGACTTCTGAATCCAGACTGACAAAGTTCTGGAACACAACACACCAGACATCACAGTTGTGGAAAAGAAAAAGGTTTGGATCATTGATGTTGCCATCCCAGGTGACAGTCGCATTGACGAAAAACAACAGGAAAAACTCAGCCGCTATCAGGACCTCAGGATTGAACTTCAAAGACTCTGGCAGAAACCAGTGCAGGTTGTCCTGGTGGTGATGGGCACACTGGGTGCCGTGCCAAAAGATCTCAGCCGGCATTTGGAAACAATAGACATTGACAAAATTACGATCTGCCAACTGCAAAAGGCCACCCTGCTGGGATCTGCAAGCATCATCCAAAAATACATCACACAGTCCTAGACACTTGGGAAGTGTTCGACTTGTGATTTTGTGATATGAAATCCAGCATATCTATCTTGTTTGCTGTGTAATAATAAAATAATAATAATAATAATAATAATAATAATAATAATAATAATAATAATAATAATAATAATAATTTTATTCTTATACCCCTCCCCATCTCCCCGAAGGGACTCGGGGTGGCTTACATGGGGCCAAGCCCAGACAACAACAGTATAAAAGCAAAGCAATAAAACAGATCAACCAACAATAAAAACAAGTCATAAAAGAACACATACAAAAATATAATGATAAAATCTTGGATTGGATCGAAAGGAGCTGGGCCAAAAGTGCAAGATCTGTCGATATCATCAGGGTACAAAGCTGGAACTACTTCATCCTTTTGAGATTTTGTAGACCAAACAAATATCACAAAATCACAAGTCCAAGCCCTACCTTAAAACAAAAATGATGGGATAATGTTGCCAATGGTGCTGGCTTTAAATTAGCTTTGCCCAGGTGATGTTCATGCTGCTGAACAGCAACACCATTAATGTGGTCTCCTCTGTCTAGTTTCCTGTACCCTGATTTACTTTTCAGATCCTTCTCTTAGATTAGTCTCTAACTGGCTTTTGATTCTGCTTGGACTTCATTGTGTGCATGTCTGATGTAAGCAAAGGCACTTGGAATTGGGTTGCTGTGCGTTTTCTGAGCTGTATGGCCATCTTCCAGAAGCATTCTCTCCTGATGTTTCAACCACAATTATGGCAGGCATCCTCAGAGGTTGTGAGGTATATTGGAAACTAGGCAAGAGAGGTTTTTATATCTGTGGAAGGTCCAAGGTGGGAGAAAGAACGCTTGTCTGTTGGAAGCAAGTGTGATTTTTGTAATTAACCACCTTAATTAGCATTTGATGGTGTTGCAGCTTCAAGGCCTGGCTGAACATGGCCATACAGCCCGGAAAACTCACAGCAGCCCAGTGATTCCAGCCATGAAAGCCTTCGACAACACACTTAGAGTTTCTCTCCACCCTTGCATCTCTCATATCTCAGGACCAGACAAACCCCAAAAGTCAGAAGTGGACAACTGGTACAAAAGGTTTCACATTTTGGAGTATTTCAGATGTTTGAATAACGGATACTCAATCTGAATTAAATACCATATGGAGAGTAATGTTGGAATTTTTAAAAATGTTGGAATTTTTAAACATGTTTGTTAATTGCTGTCATATTGGTTCTTGTATTTTGTATTATGTATATGTATTGAATGTTTTTATGATGTGTTTTATGATGGGGAGCAGGGAGGGTATATAAAGAAAGGGTGAAACTCTATGGAGAGGGAGATGGGGGATAGTGGTGGGAGAAGAGAAGGAATCTATGTTTATTACTGTAATAGCATGTTTTATGCATATGCCTTTGTTTGATGTTTTTATAGTTTTAATGGATTTAATCTACAGTTGTATGTATTTTATTTAGATATGTTATATATTTTTATATATTTGTAAGGCATTGAATTTTGCCATTTATTATGTTGTAATCCGCTTAGAGTCCCCCCAGGGGTGAGAAAAGCTGTATAGAAATGCAGTTAATAAATAAATAAATAAATAAATAAATAAACAAACTGCTCTGAGTCCTTATTGGAGATAGAGTGGTATATAAATAAAGTTTTTTTGTTGTTCTAATGGCCACCGTTTTTTAGACTAAGAACTAAAATCTCCCAATCAGCAGATCAGACTGCGGCCCCTTCTACTTTGCTATATAATCCAGATTATCAAAGAAGATAAGCCACATCATCTGCTTTGAACTGGATTATATTAGTCTACACTGTCATATAATCCAATTTGAAGCAGGTAATCTGGAATTTTATACAGCAGTGTAGAAGGGGCCTGACTAAACAATGTCTCACTTATCAATAGGAAGCAACAGTGAGAATAAAATAAAAATCAACAGTGGCAGAGACTAATGTGAAATGAATGCCTCATAGTAAAAGAGGAGGGAGGAAGGGAGAGAAAGAGTAGGTATTTGTGACTCCCAAAAATTCCTTCTGTTTAGCATGCCTACAATGGAATCCATAGTTTTCCCCATATCATAGACAGTCAGGGTTACCACATGTTCAGATTCTAGAAGGCTGACCTTTTTTTGCCTGGAGGCTATTGGAAATCTGGAAGTGTTAAGATTTTCCTACCATAATCCCGAGGCTAGGCACACTTCTTTGTCCCGATGCCAGTGGACTGGAATAGAACTCTGTGTCTGGATGAGAAATTTGTAGCATGACCGATCTTATGGAAGGCGTCATGTAAATTTACAGTGCCATAGAAATGTTTTATGGTAATAATAACCCTGTCTCGATTGAAAGTAGCATGGGGTTTGTTTGAGAATGGATTTTTATTTTGTAATGCTCACGCCTATTAAGGAAGAGGCTTGAAGGACAGCTGAGCAAATATTGTAATTACGAATGAAGAATTGATCTAATGAATTTCCTCTCTTTGTTTCCCCTTGTGGATTAGAAATGAGCGGGCTGTGATTTGTTTGGCATTCGACACCTTTCCTGCAAGTTTTCAAGGAGTGGGAGGAACACGGAAAAGGTTGATATTCACAGATGTGGACAGGGAATCGCTACAGCAACTCTTCCCTTAGGATAGCAATTGTTGATGGACCAAATGACTGTCAGATAAGCTTGCCAGATCAGTTGCTTCCCATGTCCTGAGATCTCAGATCCAAAGCCTGAAGCCAAGGCGATGAAGCCTTGTGTTACCATTGCAAAAAAGTGGCCTTAATCCTTAAATCGGATTAAGTGACATAACTCTCTGCAAGCAGAGTTAGATATTGTGGACTTTATCGTGCAAGGCAGGCAAATTGACATTGCGGATGGACGGTCACTTTTGGTTCCTATTGTATAAACCTATCCTGCGGCCAGTCTGAATCCCTCCCCAACTTGATTCTCCCGTCCCAAACTATTAAGAGGAAAAACTTTCTAATAGCCCCTAATCCCATGTATTTCCATCACCTACTTTGGTGCAGTGAGTCCCTTCCACTTCTGTGCTGGCATGCCGACATCAGGAAATAGGATTCGCCTCCTCTCCTCTTCTTTCTCCTCCTGTTCACTATACCCAAGCTAGCTGCCTTTTTTTTTCTTTTATAACATATTTATATCTGCCTTTTTCATTTCTGAATTCTGGAAATTTGCAATTCTGTTAAAATAAACAATATAAATTAAGGAACAGCAGTAGAGCGGGAAGGTAATGTTATGGGTATGTGAGAAGTATGATCTTAGGACCATGAATAGGTGAATCAAGACAATTGCACTGATGAAGAGACCTGTGATATGAATCTGTTATTGTGCAATAACACAGTAACAGGTTCATATGATAAAGTCCTGAATATAACACACTGCAGTTAAAGGAGCATTCTATTAGTGACATACACAGGCATGCATTGACTGTACATGAGGGGTAACATTTTGGATAATGTGTAAATGTATCCAATGATAATCATAGCCAGCTGATGGCATTGCACACATGGGCCCAAAGTGCATGCAGGAACCAACTCAAGTCCACAGGGTACATAGCCTTCTGCATTAATTTTCCACATTGGACATTGCATCTGCAATATGAGTTGCCAGTCATGTACTTTGACATTGATCTACATTCATTGTACAGCTTTAATGTTCACTTTAATACTAATACCTCAGACAGACATTTATGCTATGCCGAAGTAGAGTAGGATCATAGCCTTATTGTGTTACACAATGTATGTTGAATGGGCACATTGTGCAACTTAGTGATCAATTGAGTGAACAGCCCAAAGCACATGTATATATACATGCACATTGGCATCAACATCTGTGTGTGAACATGACTACCCCATATCCAATGGCACTGCATATGCAACTCTGATTCACAACCTTGAATTCAATATGGATTAATTTCTCCTGGATGAGTAGTACCCATAAACTACTTCCCCAACCAGTGAACAGTCCCCTCAATCCATAAAAGGCACCTTTAAAAAAAAAGTCAGATTCTGTCAATTGATCTGCTAGTGCTGTCTAACAGATAATTCCAACGACCCTTCCAAAACTACAAATCCCAGGATTCCATAGGATGGAACCATCTTACTTAAAAGGGTATCAAACTACTGTAATTATAAAGTTGGATACACCCTTGAATTTCAGCTGATGGGATCCATCTACCACCCAAAAGACACCCAAATCCAAACTGACAAAACAAGATATTATTAGCCTAAGGCTAATCCAGGTGTTTGGACTTCCAACTTCCAGAAGTCCTCCTCCTCCTCCTCCTCCTCCTCCTCCTCATCATCATCATCATCATCATCATCATATTTATTTATATCCCACCCTATCTCCCCGTAGGGACTCAGCCAGCTTGTTCAATTGTCAGGAATTCTGGGAGCTAAAGTCCAAAACACATGGAGGTCCACAAGTTGTGCCGACTTGGCCTAAGGGGGAAAAACTTAGAAAGTTTGTTTATCCTCCAACCACTAATGAAAAGGCAGAGTGGTTGTTAATGCCTAATAAGGAAACCATCAAGCAATAAAGCATTTGTGAGTGTGTGCGGGGAGGGGTCTGTCACATAAAGTGCAGGATAAAGGTTGGGCTCCTCAAATTGTGAGCCACCAAAGACCGATCGACTGTTCCCCACCTGCACATGCCGTTCATTACAGTTTGGTCAGGATGGAAATGAGGATCCCCAAACAAGGCAGGAAAACAGCGCCACGGAACCGAGCAAAGTAATTATGAGTTTATGACATCATCTTCATATTACAAAGGAGAGAGGGAGAAGCTCGGGGGAAACACTCGATTTCCCTTCTGGGAAAGCGTTAATGGAGACTTCCAATCTGTTTTCTTTTGTTTGGATGTTACAAGCAATAATGTAGCTTTATGTTGATAAATAAAGATGAAAGTTAAATAAATCCAACAGGCTCCCGAGCCTGTACTTTCCTCCGCCTTGATTCACATCTCTGGCTCAGGATTTATGAGTCGTTCACTGAGAATAAGTTGAAGCTGTGAGTTTTGAGGATTGAAATGATTCAAAATGGGCATAAATTTGGGAAGCAATTATGCATGCCCACCTGATCAGGGTATTTCCAGGTATGCCAAGAAGGAAAGAGATAAAATGGAGAAGTTTCCTGCATTCTACTTTGTTTCCTAACTGGGAGAAGAACAAAGTCTGCATATATTTTATGAATGGAAAAATGATTAAGAAATGTGTTTCTTGAGCATTGCAAAGCTTTCCTAGGGCAAATCCTGGACAGAGAAGAACATGGGAATTTATGGGGTTCGTTTTTGGTGATGGTGATTTTGTTGCTGCTGGGTTTTTTTTTGTGGAGAAAGCCATTTTTTCTGCAGAAGACATTGGATTGTATGTACAAAAGTACTATTTCTGTGCAGCAATTGTCCTCTTAAAATAAAAATTGTATTTCTTTTTTTTTTAAAGGTATATTATAATTACAACTACAGTGCAAACACCACAATACCCAAACAAGACAATCCCTACTCTACTTGTCCAAATCCCCACCCTAACCCTCACAAATGTAAGTGAATTACAAAATCGTACAATATCAAAAACAGGCTTGATCTGTTAACTGCAATAAAGGCTATTATTATCTAAACAGTTAAAAATTGACTTTCTACCCCAGCAGCCAACAAAAAGCTACAATATAAAGCTCAATAATATTCAACTAAAATGTAAACGTCTGGTAAAGTAAGTTTCCAAACACTGCAGTTTTTGAAGAATATTCATGGTTTGGGACTTTCTCTTTGCAAAATTCGCACATGAAGTTTCACACACAAAACAGATTTTATTCTTTATGTATGGAATTCTATGCAGAAAAAGCCCTGAAGTGTAAATAAAATTGTCAAAGCATTCTCCTCACCCAGTTTTTCAAACACTTTTGAAAAACATATTTTGACCAGTTTTGAAGAGTAGAAACTCTTTATCCATGGATTAAATAGCTATGGATTGGCTTATCCACACTCCAAAAAATCCTCCTGTTCTTCCTCTTCAATTGTATATTTTAATAACATGATGCTTTTAGGATTGTCGACTGCCTTGGAAAGACAGTTATAAACTATGGAAAGAAGCGAGCAAATCAAAACATTTTTTCTTGTTTTGATGCTGTTTTATTTTTATTATTGTTTATACCTTGAAGTGACATATGATACAGTGGAAGAAAAATATATTCAATAAAGAAGACATGTGAGGGCCAACAAGGAATACACAGAAAACGTGAGGACTTATTTATTATTAGTAATTCCTTTACCATCATCTCTACCTGTGTTAGAGATAGACAACTGCATGCAGAGGGACCAATGCCCCCGATCTCCAATCCAATGCCCCATAAACAGCAAAACCAAATTTCTCATTTATTTTCTCTGCAGACTTTCTCAAAATTGCAACAAGAAATCCTTTTTTGTTGCCATTTTAGGAGTGACTATAGAATAACACAGATATTTTATCTACAGATCTTCTCCAAATGTTATCAGAAAATGCAAAACAGATATTTGGAGGTTAAAAAAAAGGATTCTGGAGTACATGTGAGGATAATTTTGGATGTTCTCATTTGTTTGTAAGGCAATCTGAGAACTATTAGTACAAAAAATACCTCTTTAAAGGGTTGTGCTTGTTTTTTTTTTTTTTTTTTTTTTTTTTTTTTTTTTTTTTTTGTGGATTTGGGATGATTTGGAGAGTTGCTGGCGGTAGTGTAACCAAGCCAGAGAGGTCTCAGCTGAGGAGTAGAACTAAGAGCACCTAACCCATTAGCATTATGGAAAATCAAACCAAAACAAAGTCTATACTGGCTCGGTCATCGCCCAGGATAAAAAGGACCGCGGTGGATGCTGCTGATTCTGGACATCCATCAACAAGTGGGCTACGGAATCAAAATAAACAGAAGCGGCAGAAATATACAATGCCAGAAAACTGCACAATTATTATTATTATTATTATTATTATTATTATTATTATTATTATTATCATCATCATCATCATCTAGGGCCAGTCACCTATTGTTTCTGTACGACATAAAGTCTAGATCTTATAGCTAAAACAATGTGGGAGGGAGGGAACTATTGGTTCATAATCCTTACATATTGCTTGTAAAAATTTCAGTGGTACACACATTTAAATAGTACAGTGCCTGTTTTACGTTAATCATAGCATATGAAATTTCAATTTAAAACACAGCAATAAAGGCAAAATACTTCCCAACCACTTAACTTTACTTTTTTCATGTGGCACTCTTTCTGGATTTTTTGAATACCTATGAGGGAAATGGTGGCAGCAGCCAGTCATAATTCTGCTCTCAGCTTATACATGAGGTTGACTTATCTGTGAATATATACAGTATTTTTAAGTATCGGTAAAACTATTTCTAAGCCAAAACAAAAAGGTTTTATCTGTAGATCAGGCATGGGAAAACTTTGGCCCTCCAGGTGTTTTGGACTTCAACTCTCACAATTCCTAACAGCCTACTGGCTGTTAGGAATTGTGGGAGTTGAAGTCCAAAACACCTGGAGGGCCAAAGTTTGCCCATGGAAAGATAACCAAAAATGGTGCCAAATCAAGCCTTTCTAGGAAGGGAGTTCCAGACTCTGGGATCAGACACCCTTTTCCCATGTTCCTGGGGTCAGCCATCAAGAAACCCTCTCCTATGTTCCTGGATCCAGGCACCAAGAAGGTCTTCCTTCATGTTCCTACTAGATATATCTGTTCAACATCTCAGATTGCTACTTTACAGATATGGAACAGATTTATCATTCCAATGAGATGAAAGTTACTCCATCTGCAAAATGGAGTAACTTTCAAAGTTTCAACTGGCCAACTCAGAATGAGAGATTTTAGCAGCTGAAAAGCCACATTGGGTGCAACCCATGTTTTGAAGTGGTTTTATTATGAAAATCACCAAGGCCTGCTCATTAGCTTCTTCTGTCCCCTATTTCAGGTGCTCCTACACCAGCATTCGTTTATAGCACTTCAGCGTGTAAGCCCCCTCCATGAGTAAAGATCTATGGAGCCATATGCCAAAGGAAAAAGGCAGGCATTTAAAAAAAGAGAGGAGGAAATCATTTCTAGTAAGTTCTGACTCTGATTAAAAAACAATCTTTATGAAATAGAAGCTAATAAAATTGCTTTCCTAATTACCCTGAGCTAGTTCATTTCCCAACAAATATAATAAAACAGAGTTACTTGGCTCTGATTCACAAAATCTGAAACCGAGCTCATTATTAAGGCATTTAGTGAGGGGTGGGGGGGGGGGTGGGATGAGAAAAAAAGAAAAAAGAAATTGTATGTGTGTGCATAAGTTGCCATCCCACGAAGCCGAACGCAAGAAAAATCTTTTGAAGTTAGACCTTTGAAGTTTGGAGTTATTGCAGTGGTCTTATTATATATATATATATACATATACCCAGCCATAATCATCATCATAAAACCAGGTAGTTTAGCATTTGGGATTTTTTTTTAAAAGGCTCTTTCCTTCTTCTTCAGACAAATGGAACAGGACACCTATTATGCTGCAATATTCAGAGGAGATTTGGGGTTTAACGGGAGCGAGGCTTAATTTGAAAGAAATATTTAGACCTAATGCATTGTGGTTCCTAATCTTTGGGACCATTACAAAGCTGTGATACATGTACATAATACAGTAGACCCATCCGCTCTCCCAAGGCTATCATTCCAATGCCTTGTACCACTCTCAAGTCTCTTTCATGTGAGGAACCTGGGATTCTGAGTGATTATAAATGTATGAAGTTGCTTTGGTTTGGGGGGTTTCTGTGAATGTTTTATTTATTTTTGTTAATGCTGGCTTAGATTCCTTCAGTCAGTCTCTCTCACATACACACACTTATACTCTCTCTCTCTCTCATACACACACAGTTACTTTATTTGCTGTTTTTCAGAATTTAAGGATGATGTTCCCTTGGTATAGGAGTTCGGATAATTCTTTTTTTTTTTAATTTTATTTACAATTTTCAAAAAACAATACAGTAAAAGTGGGGGAACAATACTTTGTATAGTAACGTAGGAAAAGAAGGAAAAAGAGGGGGAGACGGGGGGGGAATTAAAAACATTGAAGGAAAAGGGGAAAAAAGAGAGGGGGGAGGGTAATGTTTAACTTCCATTCATCTTCTTCGCGAATATTTTCTATTCTATTCTTCTATATTCCAAATGTAATTCTTTTGTTTGATCTCCTTCTGTTCTTCATTTTTTCTCTTTTAATACTATTTCTTACCTATCACAATTAGTTTAGTCCTTGCATATAGTCTTCATAGTATTTCCAATCCGTTAGTCTTATTTGTTTACCTGTGACTTTCTTTAATAAGAAAGTTAATTTATCCATATCTTTTATTTCTCAAACTTTTTCCAGCCTTTGGTGGGGTTTCTTTTTGTCTCCATATTTTGGCATAAACCATTCTAGCCGCTGTTGTAAGGTATGTGAATAAGATGTCCTGGTTTTTGTTTAAATTCATGTCTGGATTTGTCATGCCTAATAGGTAAAACTCTGGTTTCTTTTCAAATTTTATTTTTAGGATCTTCTGGGATGTTTCATGAATCATACTCCAATATTTTGTTGCTTGTTTGCAGAACCACCACATGTGGTAAAAGCTGCCTTCATGCTGATAGCATTTCCAGCATTTGTTTTCCGAATTTTTATACATCATACCAATCTTTTTGGGGGTCATGTACCACCTATGCATCATTTTTAGCCAGTTTTCTTTTAAGTCAGATGCATAGGTATAGTTTAGTTTTATGTTCCAAATTTCTTTCCATTCCTTGAGTTTTATATTTCTTCCAATGTTCGCAGACCATTTAATCATGCAATTCTTTATGAGTTCCGTCTCCGTTGACCATTCTAAGAGTTTATTATATATTCTGGTTATCTCTTTTTTCTCTAATTTTATCAGTTTTTCCCAAAAGTCGTCTGCACTATGACCTCCATACACAGGACCATATCCATGTCTGACAAAATATGTCTTCTCTAGGTATTTTCTAGGTCTCCCAATTTGATTCTAGGGTATTTTGGGGGCAATAGGGTTCATTTCAATAGGGTTTGCTATTATCCATAATTTCACGTATTCATACAGAGTCCAGGAAAGTATCCCCTACAGATAGAAGGGTCGTACTGTGCTCTGATCAATTGAGATTCTGGTTGGTTGTGACCAGGGATTGAGTGAGTCAATTAGTGAATGAGCTTGTTAATTAATTAATGGATTGTTGGCTTTTGGCCATTCCAAAATGGGTTACGATAAATTCAGAAGAAGAAAACACTCAAATAAGGTAACTGGAGAACAGCATGGATGGGTGGCTTCCATAGGAATGGAACAGTGGATCCCCTCCGTATTTTAGTCTCAGTTTTAAAGACTTCGAGTGGGGGTGTCCAAGGAGACAAAGGCCAAGGCTTCAATTAAAGCCTATTTCTACTAGTCTACTGAATGCTTCCTGCTGTATTCGAAATACAGGTATACAATTCATCCCGTGCTAGATGGTGGTTTATTTGATGGGACAGTGAAGTTGGGTTTAAGTCTGAACTTGAAAAGAGCACTCTCCTGATGTTCAGCATTTTGTAATATTTAAGTAAACCCAGAGTACATTTCCTTCCCCTCTGGAATGGGAACAAATAATTGCCACTACAGTAGCCAAAACTTGGAAAACATTTATTTGTTATTCAATGAATGTATGCATTATTTAACATAGGACTTTATTACATGAAGCAGGCAAACTGGTATACTGCTTTTCTGCACTTTATTTTGCCCCGGTATTGGAGTCTTCCTACCCTATCCTACCCCAAATTCTCCCAGATAACTCTTCGACACTTTGTCCAGGCACTTTGTTAAAAGGTCTTGTAACTAATATATACTCTTGCATTTTCTGACTTGACCACCTCCATTCTATCCATTAGGGGTGATGTTTGTTTTATCATTTTATCTTTTTATCTGTTATTATGGTGTTATATTGTATTACTGTGTTTTAATCTGTTTTATTTTATTTGATCTGTTGTGTTGAAAGTTTTTACTTAGTTATTTATATATGTTTTAACTTTTTTCATATTTTGTGTTTGTTTTCGGGCCTGGCCCCATGTTAGCCACCCCGAGTCCCTTCGGAGAGATGGAGACGGGATAAAAAAACAAATTATTATTATTATTATTATTATTATTATTATTATTATTATTGACACAAAGACATAGTGTGACACAGCAAACAAGATAGATGTGCTGGATTTCATATCACAAAATCACAAGTCGAACACTTCCCAAGTATCTAGGATTGTGTGATGTATTTTTGGATGATGCGCACAGATCCCAGTAGGGTGGCCTTTTGCAGTTGGCAGATTGTAATTTTGTCAATGTCTATTGTTTCCAAATGCCAGCTGAGATCTTTTTGCATGGCACCCAATGTGCCGATCACCACCGGGACCACCTGCACTGGTTTCTACCAGAGTCTTTGCAGTTCAATCTTGAGGTCCTGATAGCGGCTGAGTTTTTCTTGTTGTTTTTCATCTATTACTATTATTATTATTGTTATTATTATTATTATTATTATTATTATTATTGCAGCTTAACTGAAGGTGACAATACCAGTTCCACAATGCCACATGTTTCCCGCTGCCAGTCTGCCTCCCCCACATAATTCCTCAATCCCTAGCTATGAATGGGTAAAACCCATAAATAGCTTCAAATTCTGCAATGTTCCCTTGGTGCAATGGGTCCTTTATGTTGTTGACACTCCAGCAGTAAAGTGACATTGAATCCAGATAAAACAGAGATGCTTGCGAACTTAGGGTTGAAGGTGTGTCAACCAACTCTGGAAAGATTGTGTTTGAGCTTGGAAGTACTCCTGGATCTGTCTCTCTTACAACCTCATCATATGGGCCACCGGAATCGCCACACATCATGGCAAATCCCGCAGTGCCCATTGGGGGGCATGGGGAACCCATCGCTCCATGCCATGCATTGCTTGACATCCATTGCCCCATCACACAGGAGAAACATTGGCCGCCCGGCTGCCCCCCATTGATCCAAAACAACGCAGGAAGCATGCACCAATTTGTCTTTACTTTTGTGATGGAGCTCCATCGGAAGTAGCTCAATGTCATGGGATGGCAGCCAGCAGGCTCCGTCACAAAAGTAAAGATGAACCGGTGCATGACATCAAAAATTACTCTGTCTGATGAGGTCTCAAATGTCATACATCAGCTGTGCTCCTTCCTAGAACATAGATCTAAAGATGGTAATCGATGTGCTGGTAACTCAAGGTTGGACTTCTGTAATGCATTATACATTGCGCTATCTCTGTACCAATTCGTTCAAAATATGGCAGCTAGATTGGATATGGGAACATCTAGGAGTGAGAACAAATCACTCCATTGGCTGCCAACTGGTTTCTAAGCAAAGTATAAAGTACTGGTTATTAGGTCCACATAATCTACAGGATCACCTCCTCCCATATAGTCCTCCCCTTAGGACACTTAGGACCTCTGGGAGGTGTTGAGCAGGCCTACCCAGTCAATTTTAAACTATAAATTTAAAATTTATGTATTTATTTACAACATTTATACCCCGCCCTTCTCATCCAAGGGAACTCAGGGCGGCTTACAAAGACTGGCAAAAATTAATGCCCAAAACACAGTTATAAAATCAAAACAGTACATACAAATCAATTCATAATATTATAAAAACTTAAAAACATATAATTCAGACTATGTTGACATTAGATGTTTATTCATGAAATGCTTGGGCACACAGCCATGTCTTCAAAGCTTGCCTAAAGCCCAGAGGTGGTGGAAAACTCCCCAAGAGCCTTCAGGAATCCATCCGGATCCATAAGTCTCCTGGGGCGGATAGTTGGAAAACATGCCAATGTGAGTAGATCAATAGGTACCGCTCCGGCGGGAAGGTAATGGAGCTCCATGCAGTCATGCCACTGGCCACATGACCTTGGAGGTGTCTACGGACAATGCCGGCTCTTCGGCTTAGAAATGGAGATGAGCACCAACCCCCAGAGTTAGACATGACTGGACTTAACGTCAGGGGAAAGGTTTACCTTCACCTTTTATTATTTTTACACAATGGATGGTTGAATCAATTGATATAGACTGTACAGAGACAAAGAACTAACTGCATTACATAATCTTTTAAAAAAAATCAAAATCCAAGCATTTTGGGTGAAAGAAACTGAACCTACTTGGTTCTCTATCAAGATTTTGGTAGTTTATTTGCTTGTTTTTAATAATTATTGTAGGATGTTAAATGTATTTTGTTTGGAACTGTGTTACAAGCTGCATTACATCCCATACTGGAAGAAAGGCAGAGTAATAAAATAAACAAATAACTAAGGCAGAGGTGCAATCTAAAACATGTAGCACAAAAGGAAAGGGAGATGGGGAGGGAAGAGAAAAACAAAGACACCCAACCACCTAGTTTACACTGAATGCTTCTTCTGTTTTATCTCACAGTCTATTGAGCTGAGAGCTCCAGCATCACTCTTTGTGCATTGTGTAACATCTAAAAATTCCCTTTGGCAATTTGCTGAAAATTAATGTCTCAATATTCAAAGAATTCCACGTTGGCCAAAGAATTTTACATTCATTTGATACATCTCATGAAACATTCTATTGGTGGAGGCCAGTTTCTAGGAAAGAAATGATCTGATCAAAGGAAATCACACTTTAAGGGGTTTTTTTAATGCTCAGGGTTAAAAAAAATCCAAGTTCTGGCTTCAAATACGGCAATGTTTTCATAATCTCAGTATAACATTTCAGCGTATTGTTAATTAGTCTGCTGGCCTGCTAAAAAATAGAAAGGGAAAAGGGGGGAAAGCAAAGAAGGCAATCATTCAAAGTCACAGTTTGACTTATTTCCCATTGATGGATAACTTGCCAAACTCGGGCATTCAGCTCTTCGGCACAATGGAAAATACATTGTCGTTCGGGTTAACAAAAGGCTTGCGACAATAGTCCCACAAATGAACATCGGCTGACTAAAATCCTATCCACATTTTCACTCTCATTAACCACAGTAGGGTATCACACAATTTCGCCTGGCTCCTGCGTCGACCACTGTGCACCATTTTACTACCAGCGGCTTGATGGGTTTTATGGCAGCTGATATATGGAGTGGGAGTTTGGGGAGTCGTAAACAGAAGCCACAGTGTATCACAATGTGGTTTAGGGATATAATGACTGTGTTGTAAAGCAAAAGATGACAACGCGGCACTCAAGTCGAGGTAGTAGCGAACCGATAGACCAAACAGCCTGGCATAATTCAAGCGGTGAAAGGAGAGGATTCAGCGCCTTGCGTTTTTGTGTCCGCCTGGGTCTCTCTCTCCATCGTCCATTAATTGTCTCGTGAGGATTTGAATAAGAATGAGTATGACGAAAAATAAATGTAGGCCCCAAGCTGGGGTTGTGGGTGGGGAAATTAAAAAATTAGGTTCTCATTTCTCCTTTTGAAAAATAATGCCTTGGGTGCCATGGTCTAGATAAGCAAGGAATGTGAGCTGCTTGATTGCATTGTTATTTTACAGAATGTTGGGTCACATGGATGGTGAAAAAAAGACCGGTTTAGTCAATTTTTTTTTTTTCGTGTCAGGATCAACCTGAGTTGCTTCTGGAGTGATATAATTGGCTGTCTGCAAGGACGTTGCCCAGGGGACGCCCAGATGTTTTGATGTTTTACCATCCTTGTGGGAGGCTTCTCTCATGTCCCCACATGGAGCTGGAGCTAATAGAGGGAGCTCATCCATGCTCTCCCTGGGTGGGATTCGAACCTGGCAGCCTTCAGGTCAGCAACCCAACCTTCAAGTCACAAGGCTTTTATCCCCTAGGCCAAATGTCTGAAATAAATAGGCAAAATAATCTATCTTCACCATCATCATTGTCACCATTATGCCTGGAATCCTGCAACAGCCACTTCCTCTGTCTCCTGACCCAATCCCTTCAAACCTGATGGAAACCTCATTCACTCACATGCCAATCAGAATGGATCCCCTTCTGCCCTAGCACACGACAAAATAGATTTGGGCTGAAATTGTGATCATGGCCATTTTAAAAATTTCTTTATAGTATTTATTCTCCACTCCTCAGTTTGAAAGGCTCTCAGAGCTACTTACAAATAATTAGACAGTTCTCTGCCCCCAGGATTACAATCAACATAACACAAGGAGAAAGGAATGGCAGATGGAAACAGGATGAACTCCAGCAGATACTGCTCCTTCTTTTCTCCCTCTGAAGCCAGGGCAGTGGCGTTTGAGATGGGTGGAGAGCCAAAATTGTGACTAAATAGCAATTGTGACTAAAACACAATCTATAACTATTAACTATGTGATGCTCTAAATAACCTAAAGAACCCGATCCTGACTGATCCTGGAACCTAAGCCAAGTTAACCCTGGTTAGAACTTCAATCTGAGACCATGAAGGAATACCAGGTGTTGTAGGCTATATTTCAGAAGGAACTGGCAAAACCATTTCAGAGTATTCCTTTCTTAAGAAACCCTATGAAATTCATGGAGTTACCATAAGTTGATAGGCAATTTGGAGGCAAATACACAGAGAGAGACAGAGCTGTTAACTAATAATCTGATATGGTATTCTGGCCTTTGGTTGTTATGGCTGTTACAGTATTTGCCTTCAAAACAACTCCAAGTTGTGAGAACCCCTTCCTATGATTTTCTTAGCAAGAGGAAGCCTGCTATTGCCTTTTCCTTAGAAAGTGACTATGGAGGGCTGACTGCAATCATTTTGGCTTCTTGTAACAAATCAGGCTTGATTAGCTCTCAGGCCCATTCATTCATCTTTCTGGAAGTCCATGGTATTTGGAGAACTCTCTTCCACCATCAGATTTCAAATTGGTGGATTTTTTTTCCTCTGTAAATTATCTTCATTATCCGAGTTTCACATCCATACCAGTGGTATGGCTGATCCCAACTTTATTATTCAGTGAAATATATTTTTGAGGATCTTATCAAGATCCTTCTTCTGCCCTTCTAATTCATAAATTGATTGTGAACTGATTCTGCATGTAGTTTGCAGAAATAATTACAATAGTTTGACATTGTATTGAATATTAACTGGCCCCTGGTGACACAGTGTGTTAAAGTGCTGAGCTGCTGAACTTGCGGACCGAAAGGTCCCAGGTTCAAGTCCCCGGAGTGGAATGAGCACCCGCTGTTAGCCCAGCTCCTGCCAACCTAGCAGTTTGAAAACATGCAAATGTGAGTAGATCAATAGATATCACTCCAGCGGGAAGGTAACGGTGCTTCATGCAGTCATGCTGGCCACATGACCTTAGAGGTGTCTACGGACAACGCCGGCTCTTCGGCTTAGAAATGGAGATGAGCACCAACCCTCAGAGTCAGTCACGACTGGACTTAACGTCAGAGAAAACCTTTACCTTTTACCTTTTTATAATAATAGTACAATATCTGAAGTTGCTGAAAGAGCTTCTAGGGCCCCTTCCATACTGCCCCTGTAACCCAGGATCTGATCCCAGATTATCTTCTTATCTCAGATTATCTGGCAGTGAATACTCATCTAATCTGGTTTAAAGAAAATAGTCTGGAATCAGATCCTGGGTTATAGGACAGTTTAGAAGGGGCCTGGGTTTTCAGTGCTGGAGAAGATGTGATTGTAAGACTGGAATTAGACTATGAGAAGGGATTATCTTCAACAAATGATGTCACTAGAAAAAGGTCTCAAACTGGAATTAATTTTCTGTGATAGTTTCCAGAATGTGTCTTACTCTCAGCTTCGTATTCATCTCCCTCCCTCCCTCCCTCCTGCAATGGCTGAGCAACCTTTGAGCGAGCAAATCAAGCTCCGCACTTGGCGGTGTTTTGCATATTCAGAATGCTTGTACAAACATTAATTAATTAATCCTCATAACTTCCTTGTAAGGTAGAAGTGTTTATCTCTGTCTGACAGATGGAAGAAAATACAGAAAGGTTAAATAAAATGGAAGGGGAGAGAACTGGAAGTGGGGAGGTGTGAGAGTTAATTTGGAATTGCACTTTGCACTGTTTGTAAAATTAGAAGGTGAACAGTTGCCTTTCTTTCTACCCTCAAAGAATGGGAGAGCCCTGTAGCTAAGGCAGAAGAATTTGACATGCAGAAATGTGTTAGATCTCTGGGCCAGTGCACAGGTTGGGATCAGGACTGAGTGCTAAAATCTATTTGGAAGGAGTTTTGCACAGATAGTGCTAGGTCTGGCCAGTGATGAAAACACACTAGGAAAGAGCTATCCAAGGTGCTGAACCTGCTTCATATTAAGGTTCAGCACCTTAGAGATAGTTTCTTCAAGGTCTAGATTTAAACTTGGAGTGGATTCATGACCCATTGACGTGTGGCTGATATGTGAGCTTTTGGCAATACTGAAGACTAGAAGACATTAAGAATCAGCCCAAGAAGAGAAGGAACAGATCTTAGCAAAGTAGCTTTTTGTCAACATACACTTTGTGTCCAAGGGTTACCTCAATGCTGGGAACCTTCAAGGGGGGAACATAAGGGCAAGAATGTGGCCTTCAAAGGTGTGTGTGTGTTTTATTTGAATCCTATACTCTGTGTAATTTTGGTTGATATAGAATATACTTACTTAATGCTATCATTAAGGGCTGGCTTTAATAACACCAGGAGCCCCGGTGGCGAAGTGTGTTAAAGCACTGAGCTGCTGAACTTGCGGACCGAAAGGTCCCAGGTTCAAATCCCGGGAACGGAGTGAGCGCCCACTCTTAGCTCCAGCTTCTGCCAACATAGCAGTTCGAAAACATGCCAATGTGAGTAGATCAATAGGTACCACTCCGGCGGGAAGGTAACGGCGCTCCATGACCTTCATGACCTTGGAGGTGTCTACAGACAATGCCGGCTCTTAGAAATGGAGATGAGCACCAACCCCCAGAGTCAGACATAACTGGACTTAACGTCAAGGGAAACCTTTACCTTTTACCTTAATAACACCAGCTGTTATATCACAAGGAGGGGTCATTCCAAAAGTCATATTTTGAAGCTGAAATTTCAGGAGCTAGGGTAGTTCTGATTTGACAACCCTAGTGAGTTCTGGTGATGCATTTAGTTTTTTCAGAGAGTAAGGATGGTGCAGTGGTTTGAGTCTTAGACTAAAACCCTGGAAACCAGGATTTGAAGCCACAGAAGCCCACTTTTTGACCTTGAGAAAGTCCCACTCTCTCGGGAGGGCAATGACAAACCCATTCTGAATAACTCTTGCCAAGAAAATCCCATGATACGGTCACCTTAGTATCCTAAATAAGCTGGGAATGACTTAAAGGCACACAAGAAAGTACGATATTGATACCCCCACCCAGTTCCCCTTCTCATTTAGGCCTAAGCTCTATAGAAGCTGGCAAGACAACCCAACTCTCTTGCTGACAGCCCACATTATTTCCAATCAGACCTATACCACCTTTAAAGCCTACCTTGTAAACCTTGTTGGTGGGGAGCTACTTCTTCAAGAATGCCCCAGCATGCTGGTCCAAGCTCTGCTTTAAAAGTGAAGTTCACAGTTCCAAGATTCAAACCTATAACCAAGATGAAACTTAATACCTAAGTAGAGCTGTCTATTAAGTCGGTTTCTGTACACACACACAGAGCGACTGAGAGAGAGAAAGGAAAGAAGCTTTTTCTGCCTTCCCGTAAAATCTTAGCTCTGTCTGACCTCAGTTTCACATATATTTCTCCCTGTCTTAAACACAAAGCCAGTTGTGTCCATTTTTTTAAAGCCTCATTTCCAACTTTTGAGTCTTGAAGCGCCCGTCACATTGTGTGGGGGTGATGATTAAATCTTCCCAGCATCCTTGGCCACTGGACGCGGCCTGCTCTCTCTTTGCCCCGCTGCTTTGAATATTCCCTCCTCACCTCTTCAGAGAGATGAAAAGGAGCCTTCTGAAACCTGTGAGGCATCTAACATCTCTCAAATCTCTTGAAGCCACCGAGTTTTAGAAATGACCTCAAGAGGACCAATATTATACAGGCACCTCTCCTGGTGTATTCCAAAGCAGGCTGGGTATGACATATCTCTGGAAGGCGCTTAAGATCTCCGTACTTCAAAACCTATGGCTCGAAATATAGCTTGTCTAAAAATACAGGGGCTGTTTCAGTTGCGGTGTTTTTCTTCTCCCCCAATGGGCATTAAAAAAATGATTCATGATAAAATATATTCCATCAAAAGGAAACTAATTCCAAGCCGGTTCTAGACAATCTGTTTGAATGTGCAAGTCTTAATTTACTCCTTTCTGTAATTGAAATCATTGCATGTGACTGGTAATCTTGTTTTTCTCTGCTTCTGATAAATCTTTAATATCGGAGGGGGGATTTAAAAGAGGAAAGTTGTGATTTTCAAAAAGAATAATGCTACAGTTCTTTTTGCAGATTTTGGTTCAGTGGTATCGAGATGCTCACCGGCATCCTACATCACACATAGTGGGAATCGACACTCACACAGATAAGTGAGGCTATGCTACTGCAGATTTCTGTTGAATAACAACACCATGTAGCCAACTGCATATCCATGAATTTGCTTGCTGTTTCCTCAACCCCAGTGAATCAAGTGACACATTGATGGCACGGACAAGTAGTTACATATCGCCCAACAATGTATAACTGCAGCAGTGACACTTGCAAAACTCTGCTGATTCAACTGTGAACTGAATACAGATGCTACGCCATGCCCCAAAAGTACAACCATGTGCATAAAAGAAACTCACATGTATATAAAACACTAACAGGATGCCAGTAACTAATAGACTCGGCAGTAAAATACTTATTTGGCATGCAAACTGCAAAGATTCACTGCTCAGCATCTCCAGTTTATGGTATCAAATGATGGAAAAGACTACCAAGGATCCTGACAACTTAAGTAAATAATATGGGATTTGACATGTGGTGAGGCTGGAATCCCACTGTGGATTTCTGTCAGAGAAAATGCTACTCTGCAAGGTGGTTGCCCCTTCTTAGAGGTAGGTGGTTCAAGTGTAGAATCCAATTCAGGATTTCACAAACCAATGTGGATCTTTGCATACCGAGTCCAGAAATCAGATGCAGACTAGGGCTTGGAAGGTCAGCTATGCAGGAATTTGACAAGATCCTAAAGTCTAAAGATACATCACTGAATACTAAATACTATGCATGGTTGTGAATGCTAGACAATGAAGAAAACGAATGAGGGAGGGAGAAATCAACTCATTTAAAATGTAGTGCTTTTAAATATAGTACTTTTATTGCCCCACCATAGATCTTCAGATACATTTTTGCTTGTTTTTGGTCAGAATCACTCTGAGTTCTCTGCTACTGTTGCTCTAGTCCACATCCCATGTGTTTCATTGCTGCCAGCCCCATAGTGAACCAAGGGTCTTGTTTAACTCCAATTCATGAGAAGGGACACTTTGGAGCAATCATGTCTACCTGCTTATTTCCCCATTCCAGAGATTGACCAGGGTGTCAACAGGATCACCTGCCCGGGTAGCGGGAAATTCCCCAAGAGCTGTCAAGAATCCATCTGGATCTATAAACTTCCTGGGGCATACCATCTTTATTGCTCTCCCACCCCTGCAGAGGTTCTGGATCCCAGCCCATGACAATTGAACCACAGATTGCTCCTCCATTCCCAGATCATCATCATCCCCCCTCCATACAAAATGCAATGTCTAGAGATTGTCCAGAAGCATGTGTGGGGCCAGATACCAACTGGGACAGACCCATGGTTGTCATGGCAGACACAAAGTCCAGAGCTGCTCCCAACAGGTCTGCCTCAGCATTGATGTTAAAGTCCCCAGTACTACACCATCCTTGAGACCATTCTAGCTTGCCCAGGAAGGGAGACTGTTGAGTAGTGGGGTGGACGGTACACCAACAGAAACCCTATTCTGTTCCAGCTACCAAACTTTAGGTAAACACACTCAAACCCTGTAGACTGAGGGATATGGCACCTGGTCAGGGTGATATTTTCCTAATAGTCAACTGCAACTCCACCTCCGCACCCTCCAGGCTGTTGGGAATCACCCTGGACTACTCAAGTCTAAATGTAGTTAGATAGATGATAGAGTTAGATTGAGGGAATCCTTTCCCTGTTTCCAAAGCATGCCTAGATAGGCTTTACTGTGTTTCACTCTATCCTGTTTACATCACATCCCTTACTTTGAAGTTAGTAGAAATGTCAATCTCCAGGGACACTAACTTCTCATTGGTCAGAATGTCTTTTATGGCCCCAATAAACTGGACCATGAGGTTGGAACCATTTTTGATTCTCTCTTCTCCCTTTGTTCTTCAAGCTAACAACACGTCTTGCCATCTCTCCTGGCAAGATGTAACTATTTAGATGTTTGTTATTTTTTCTCTTATTTTTCCTTAGAAACTAGTCTAGAGTAGACTAGACAGCTCCCAAGCCTTTCTATCTACAATGGAATTCTTTATCTGAATAAATGTTTTTGAACTTTTACTGAGACTCTGCAGTCTATTGCAATCCAAAATAGACAAAGGCTTATCTTTGCTCGCCCCGTGTAAGTAACTGTTGCATTTGAAAGCTTTTGCTTTTGCTACTCTGCTGCATTTTGGTGGAATCTCCCCCAGAGATGGTTAAATTGAGTCTAACCGCTCAGAGATTACCACAATACAGGCCTCACTTGCTGCTGCACAAAGAATCCTAGTAGACAGAGCTGAGAGAGATTGACTCGCCCAGTCTCCTCCAGCCAGGTCTCAGTGATACATGCCAGGTCGACATGCTCATCCAGGATCAAGTTCTGAATTGCAGCTGTCCATGAAAATGATGCTGCTTAATGCCAGGTAATACAGGGCTCTGAGATCCTTATGGGGATGAGATGAGAGTACATTCTTATATTTTCAAATCTGAGGGGATTTCTGCATGATTTGGGAGCAGAAATCATCAACTTTTTTTTCCAAATTAAGGGATCAGGAGCTTTGACGGTTTCAGGTGCCACAAAAGTGGGTCTCAGGGACCACATGCAGCCATGAATTCAAACTATGTCACCATGTCTACTCCTGCTTTATCCATTGCTATCTAGAAGTTTTGAACTACAACTCCCATGCCTACAGACCATATTGACTAAGGGTGATAGGAGTGGTTGTTAAAGAATTCTGGAAGGCTCTGCTCTTGTCAATATTCAGCATCAAGACCTCTGCCAAAAAGACGGGAAGTTCAACATTTCTATCAGGTCCCCTTTCCCCCTCTGTTTTATTGCACTACAGCTCTGTACTGCACCATAATAAATGGGTGTTTTCTAGGTCAAGAACTATCGGGCCCAGCATTTCAAACGCCTTGGATGAAAATGATTCTGCCTTTCCCACCATTGCAGTTGACTCGGAATGGCAAACAGTAACCTATGCAGAATTGAATTACTGCCCCACTCCCCTGCGCCATCCGTCTTTCCCCAGTCATCAGGGCTGTGAAAAGTATCAAAAGTAGAGCGAGAGAGAAGGGAATGTTCCCAAAGCCGTGCACAACTGGTTATGGATGGCCTTGTGTCCAGGTAAAGGTTAAGGAGGTCCTTTGTTGTTCTAGTTTTCACTTGTCCCTGACACTGCAGCCCCATCATTCCACATAATAACAGCCTTGATAGGCCGGCCCGAGTCAAAGTCACAAGTCAATAAATCCATTCTATCCTCTCTTTCAGGCAGAGTGTTGAATAGCACTGAGTGTGCAGTGTCGGAGAGACCTCCAGTCTATCACCTCAAGGTCATCTGGCTTAGGCGCTGAGAAAAGTTTCTTTCCTTAAGTGCCTCTCACATCCGGGGAGGAAAAGAAATCCAATGCCTGTAGCTGGCCATAGCTAGGAACTGCATTCTCCTTTCGGTCCAGGCTTTTTTCTCCCCTGTGCCTCTGTATACTAACTCTGGAGTCCCCTGTCAGGTTTTCAGAGATTGGAGGTGTAGCTTGTTCCACACTGCAACTCCCAAAATCCCCCATCCAGGATTTTGAGTGTTGTAATTCCCAAAAAGTCAGATTTCCCAAGCTCTGGATTGTGGCCATTATGCTTCCTTTTGAGTGCATGTTCACACCACAAAATTGATGCAGTTTGACACCACTTGAACTGTCATGGCTCTACGTTATGGAATTGTGAGTTTGATACTTTGCCACGGCACCTACACTTTGACACAAAAGTCTAAAGATTTGTAAAAATTGCAAATCCAATTACATAGCTGTGAGCCATGGCAGTCCAAGTGGTATCAAAATACACTAATTCTGTAGTGTAGATGCACCCTGGGACCATTTCCTTGTCCTAATGGGTGCAAATTAGTAGGAATATGGAAATGGGTCAGGGCCCTTCCACACAGCCATATAGCCCAAAATATCAAGGCAGATAATCCACAATATCTGCTTTGAACTATGTTATCTAAGTCCACACTGCCATATAATCCAGTTCAACGTGCAGAAGGAGTTTCAGTTGTGACCAGTGGCTTCAATGTCAGCAGGGTCATGAATTCACTCTAGATTTTTAGTGCTGTGTTTCCATTAACTATCCAACAAGCCAGATCCTATGCCCCAACTAAGTTCAGTCTTTTGTCTAGCTCCTTTAAAGTTCTAACTAAAATCCCATTTGGATTTACAACCATGCTGAGATGGAAGTCAGCTGCCATCACCAATTTGGGCTAAATATTGGAAGAGCTGTATTATTCCTTAGTACAGTGGTTCTCAATCTATGGGTCCCCAGGTGTTTTGGCCTACAACTCCCAGAAATCCCATACAGTTTACCATCTGCTGGGATTTCTGTGTGTTAAAAGCCAAAACATCTGGGGACCCACAGGTTGAGAACCACTGCCTTAGCACCTGTTTCGTTGACGTTTTATCCTCTTCAATTTATCCATGGGTCATATCAAAATCCACAAAATCTGCCCTCAATTTATATATGAAGTTGACTTATACATGACTATATATGGAAGCCAAATTGGCTTCTTCCCCATAGCTAGACGTAGCATGATGGTAGAAGTGCATCTCTTGGTGTACACCTGCAGATCTTAGCACTGTCATCATTGTGTATCTGACTTTTGAGAAAAAAAATCAAAGGTTTCTCAGATCCTGTCTACTCAATAGTTTCAAGGGCTTTAAAAAAAGATAGGGTGGGTATTTCGGTGGAGGAAGGAAGAGACTATCAGTGACCACAGGGCCAGAATGGGACATCTGCACAATTAAGGGACACTTATGCATTAACATCTACCTAAGAGAATTCTGGCCTTAATCCATAATACTATACTTTCTTTTGTGGACATAGGTCCCATTGAACTCAATGGGTCTTCTGGCTTCAGATGTCTCTGTGACCTGACCATTTAAACTATTGTTAAAGAGAAGTTTTTGTTTGTTTTTAATCATTTTTCATCATGCATCTAATATATTTCATAGCACATCACCTTGGTAGTTCTGCTTGGTTTTGTGGACATAGGTCCCATTGAACTTAATGGGTCTTCTGGCTTCAGACGTCTCTGTGACCTGACCATTTAAACTAATGTTAAAGAGAAGTTTTTGTTTGTTTTTAATCATTTTTCGACATGCATCTAATATATTTCATAGCACATCACCTTGGTAGTTCTGCTTGGTTGAAATATGTCTTAAGTAATTAGTACATAACAAACACTTCAACCCAAAACCATGATCACATCCAACAATGTTAATTATGTATTTATAATTCTTAAGCAATTAATTTCCATTTAAATCTGAACATTTACATTTTGATCCACCAACTAATCACATTGTTTTGTCATCTTGGATTTTTCTCCCTTCATTATAGTCATGATCCCCTTTTTCCATTTTAAGTTCTCAAAGTTATATTCATTATAGACTTAAGATGTAGACACAAACAGTAAAATTTTATAATCCAGTTGCTGTAAGTCTCTGCTATTGATCATTAATCTTGAACGCTATTGTTATGAATACGTTGAAAATTCAGTAAACTTAGCTGAATTATTAATGCATAACAATGTGACTATGAGTTCTTTGGATTGCAGTGTTTATGTAGTTTTACTTCAGACATATGTTTATCACATTTCAACCAACTGGGACTGCAAAGGTGATGTGCAATGGGGGGAAAAATAGATATATAAGGAAAAATAATTAAAAACAAGCAACAACCCTTCCTTAACAATAGTTCTAGTACCTCAAACAATTAGGAAAGCTACAAGGGGAACTAGAAAACATCCTAAAGTGTAAAAAAATATATTATTGAATACCAAAATCCAGTTTCTATGTGTGGTTGTGAAAAATGGACAATGAAGAAATCGACATGAAGTGAGTCAATTCATTTGAAATGTGGCCCTGAAGGAGAGGGCAACAGATACCGTGAATTGCCAAAATAGCCACTAAATGGTCCACTAGAGCAAATGAAGCCTGAACTCTCCCTAGGAGCCAAATTGACCAAACTGAGGCTATAGTATTTTGGCCATTTCATGAGACAAAATGACTCATTGAGAATATCAATATGGGAAGCAAAAGCGGGGAAAGGAGACCTTATTCCAGCTGGACAAATAGTCTGATTATGGCATTTGCTTGATAGAAGAGAGACCAACGTTTTGGCACATGATGGGGAACCTGCAGACCACCAGAAGTGGTAAAACTATAATCCCCAACAATCCAACAAGATATGGTTGAGGATGATAGGTGTTCTCATCTGACAATATTTGGAGGGCCTCATAGTCTCCATTCTTAAGTACGAAGGACAAAGACTAGACTTAATCCAGCTCTTTAGTGGTTCTTGGAAGTGACCATCAATGTCATCTTCAGGAACAAAGATGCCAGATCAATGCAGTCAGATCAGATGTTTGCAGAGTGGCTGCTATCTAACCTGGCCAGCTGACACAGCCCTGTTGCCATTCCCATCCTCCGATACACTATGGTTTCTAATTTAGCTGACCGAGCACTGACTCCTAAACTCTTTGAATGTCTCAGCAATGCCACTCCTGGGACAATCTTCTAAGATACATGGCCAGCCAGCAAAGCTGCCCTCTATGTGAATGTGATCTCTTCCCTCAATGGTCCTCTCCAGAAGCTGTTTCCGCAACAATAGATCTTGGATCCAGTTCAAGATGCCAGCCGAGGAGACTCGAAAGCTGAGCCTGATCCATTTTCTCTTCATGCTCTGCAAATCCATCCGTCTTTCGTCTCCTGCTCTGGCAGGGTGCAGTGACCCTGCAGCAATTCTTTCATGTTTATAGCCTTTACTCCCTTTCTTTGTTTTTCAAACAAAGTCAGCCATAAAAATATAGGGTCCCACCTGTATTTGGTTCATTGCATGGATGTAAATCACTGACTGCCGTTTCTTGACATTACAGTGTCTGCTGGACCTGAAACACACATAAAATACAAGAGTCTCGGAAATAAACACCTTGTGGCTTATGCACACATTTCAATTCACCTGTTGTGTCTGAACCAAAAGGGGACAACTATGTTTTTCTCTGAAATAACAATTTTTAAGAAGCCCTGAGATCCTCCAGGAGCTGTGTGGGCTATGAAAAATAAAACAAAAACACAAAATGGGCCACAAAGCCCACTCAAAAATGGGCATTTTGTGATGTTAAAGTGCTGTCTGGAGTCCCTTATGGGGAAAAAGTGGGATATAATTTATAAAATAATAAGTATAGGGAGGACTTGGGCATTACAAGGAAAATTACAGTTCCTGCAGGTTTCCAGGATTGGTAATCTCCCCACATTTTGAGGACAGAAAGGGGTTGGATTGGAGACTGTGGATGAATGGAAGACCGTAGAAATATCCTTGAGGGTTATAGTCAGATCCAGAGCCACACTTGGCCCATCTTGATTTTAAGTGATTTTGTTGGTTTAAGATGCCTGCCTATGTAATAATAGACCCACTGATCTGCCCTTTTATTGTCACTATTGTCATTTATAGTACTTTATTGACTATGTCAATTATGTAACTATCTCCTCCTGATTTGACATATTCACCTTTTGGCCCAGACTTGTGTTTGATATACCTGTTTTAACATTTTATCTTGTAAGATTGTCATTTTGATTGTTTTACCGATATTGTGGATTTATTGTTGTAAATTTGTGTTTTTGTTTTGATTTTATATTGTGATGTTGGGCAAGACCCCATGTGAGCCGCCCCGAGTCCCTTCGGGGAGATGGGGCGGGGTACAAGAATAAATTATTATTATTATTATTATTATTATTATTATTGACACAACGACGTTGTATGACACAGCAAACAAGATCGATATGCTGGATTTCGTTTCACAAAATCACAAGTCGAACACTTCCCAAGTGTCTAGAACTGTGTGATGTATTTTCGGATGATGCGTGCAGATCCCAGTAAGGTGGCCTTTTGCAGTTGGCAGATCGTAATTTTGTCAATGTCTATTGTTTCCAAATGCCGGCTGAGATCTTTTGGCACGGCACCCAGTGTGCCCATCACCACCGGGACCACCTGCACTGGTTTCTGCCAGAGTCTTTGCAGTTCAATCTTGAGGTCCTGATAGCGGCTGAGTTTTTCCTGTTGTTTTTCTTCAATGCGACTGTCACCTGGGATGGTAACATCAATGATCCAAACCTTGTTCTTTTCCACAACTGTGATGTCTGGTGTGTTGTGTTCCAGAACTTTGTCAGTCTGGATTCGGAAGTCCCACAGTATCTTTGCGTGTTCATTTTCCACAACCTTTGCAGGTTTGTAATCCCACCAGTTCTTAACTGCAGGGAGGTGATACTTGAGGCATAGGTTCCAATGAATCATTTGGGCCACATAGTTGTGCCTCTGTTTGTAGTCTGTGCAATTTTCTTACAGCAGCTGAGGATATGATCAATGGTTTCATCGGTTTCCTTGCACAGTCTGCACTTTGGGTCATCAGCTGATTTTTCAATCTTGGCCTTAATTGCATTTGTTCTGATGGCTTGCTCCTGGGCTGCAAGGATCAGGCCTTCTGTCTCCTTCTTCAGGGTCCCATTCGTGAGCCAGAGCCAGGTCTTCTCTTTATCAGCTTTTCCTTCAATTTTGTCAAGGAACTTTCCATGCAGTGTTTTGTTGTGCCAGCTGTCAGCTCTAGTTTGTAGTGCGGTTTTCTTGTACTGGTTTTTTGTCTGCTGTGCTTTGAGGAGTTTCTGATTTTTGACTTCAATCAAAGCAGGTTCTTCACTTTGTTTTACATATTTTGCCAGGGCATGTTCTTCTTCTTTGACTGCTTGTTTTACTTGCAAGAGTCCTCTGCCCCCTGATCTTCTAGGCAGATACAGCCGGTCAACATCACTGCGAGGGTGCAGTGAATGATGAATGGTCATGAGTTTTCTTGTTTTTCTGTCCAAATTGTCCAGTTCCGCCTGTGTCCAATTTATAATGCCAGCAGTATATCTTATGACAGGTATGGCCCAGGTGTTTATGGCCTTGATGGTGTTGCCTCCATTGAGCTTGCTTTTGAGAATGTTTCTGACCCTTTGTGTGTATTCTTTACTGACCACAGTCTTCACATGTTCATGCTTGATGTTGTAATAATTTTTATTATTATTATTATTATTATTATTATTATTATTATTATTATTATTATTATAAGTGATATCCTGAATTCCTTAAAGCTAGTACATCATAGAATAATTGAAGGGATTGCAAGGGGAGCTAAGCTACAACTGAACCACCCCTGTGGCCATCAGATATCTAAAGAAGCTTCTAACAAAGGAAAGATCACCACTTTCTGAGTCAGAAATATCTTCCTGACATTTAATCTCTTTTCTTGATCTTGAATATGCCTTCCACGTGTTCAATCCACCTGATGGCCCTTCAGAGTTTGAAGATTCTCTTCTCCAGAATAAACATTTTCTGCCTTCCTCAACTGTTGCTCATAGGATTTGGTTTCCAAGCTTGTTACTATCATATATGTTCTCCTCTAAATATGTTCCAACCTATCAACAACTTTCTTAAATTGTAGTGGCCACTGGGGACAGGACTTCAGGTGACACTTGAAAATAGTGAAGATATAACCATTGCATCATCCTTCTGATTCAAGCATAGCTTTTTCTGTATTAAGACCTCTAAGTCTTGTTCATCCATATGGCTACCAAGCCCGTTGCAAATTTTTGGAGAGAACTTTCCTTGATATAAGTGGCCATTTTTTAAAAACATCAAACCAGACTAGAAACATTTGAAAAAGTGTTCAGGATTTATTGTACACTGGCTTGAGTACAGTGAATCAAATTAATGCCATGCTTCTCTCTACCTCTCCATATCTAGCCACAAATGTTTGCTTTTTAAAAATAGGAAATTAAGATCAGATTACAGCCAAAAATAATCTTTGAAAAATTGTTGAAAAATATGTTTGTCTGAGTGCTGAGAAACCTTGACAAGAAAACCCTGGGATTAATAGCAATCTTCATCATTTTGAGCTAACTTCACACAAAATTTGCACGTGGTTGTTTTGCATCAAGAACAGCATTTTCTGTACAGAAAATAGCTCTTTGAAGAAATTGTTGTTTTCTGTGCAGTGCAAAGATGCACATTTTTGCAGCATAAATCCTGAAGTGGAAAGAAGCATTAAAAATGATGTGGTTTTCAAAGAATTTCTTACAGAAGAAAAAAAATGCTAAAAATGCTGATGGCTTCCTTTGGCAAGGAGATTAGTGAAGAATTACATCCCTGGATCAGAAACATTCCAATAGAAGGGGATTTAGGCATAATTGCCCCCACCAGACAAACTACATTTCAGAACAGTGAAGCTGTCAGACAATTGTGACATCACTACCTTGAAATCCTAGCCACAGAGCCACAATTTCAAGTTCTAATAATTTGAGTCTTCTATGACTCCCCTCATTAGAGAGAATAAATTATCACAGCAGTTGGGCTGGAGGAAATGAATCCCTTCTTAAAAGAATGAAAGAGAGGAGGACATATACCCAAGGAGTAATATATATCAGACCAGCATGTAGAATTTCCAGCTGAGGTACAATTTTAATGAAGTGGTGATTTCTGAATCCATGCTGAACATGCCTGAAGTCGGAAGGTTCTTATTTCCAGAGCCTTAGGTAATGCAGAAGGATGTGAGTTATACTGTTAACAAACTCCTGGAGACCATAAATCAAGAAAAGAGATGATACAAGTAGTTTCATCAGGAGTACAAATGTACACCAGGCAAGGAAATCCAGCTGACTGTGTTTTATTTTCCCTCCTCCCTCATCCTCCTCCTTTTACAAAATCATGATGTTTGGCTGAAAATATAACAAGGGTGTGCCAAAGAATACCTTAAAATGTCATCAGAATCTTCATGTTTGAAGTACGGGATTGAAGAAGCACATTGTCAACACATTTACTTGCAAAGAGGCGAAAAAGGAATGGTGCACAGGTGAGGCAGGCGGTCACCAGCTGTTTTCTCTTCTTCTCAAAAGCCTTCAGAGTGTAACTTCTCAGGTTTCTTGCAAACCTCCTGACTCTTCTTCAAACAAGCCTTCACCACATGCACAGACATGATGCCTAATATTGGAGGAAGAGACCTTTTAAGTCCATTTCCTGTCATGCGGTGGGGAAAGTCAAGAAGGATAGCTTAGAATTATAAGGTCTTCTTTGATGATCAACCATGGAATAATGAGACCAGACGCAAAGATTCAGCTGAAATAAGGGCCACTTTATTTAGCCCGTGTCCCATCTATTTATTTTGAGCTGAAAGAGCCAAGGCAAAAAGAGCAAGCTTATATGGGTCCAGCTGAGGCCAGGTGTCTATCTCAAGGCAGACACCTGCAGCCTTCCCTTGAGCAAATTACCTGAGCCCCAAGGACAGTCCAAAGATCCCTGGCAGCCAATTACTGGAAAGTAAACCGTGAGCACTCCCACCCAAGTTGCATGACTTTCAAACGAGAGCAAAGTTTTCTTTAGGGTAGACTCCTTCCCAAACCCCACAAGTCACATTACCTCTGGAGGCTGTTCCAGAGCCATATCCTAAATTTAGATAGGTGCTAAGAAGAATAATGAAATCTTAAATTCTCCCCCTACTTCCTTTCAGATGACAACGTTCTGATTAGAAAACACCAAAGTCCCTCAGATGCAGTATGAGGTAGGCACAAAAAAAAATCAAGGAAGAAAATTACTACCCCAGCCTAAAGAAACCAGAGAAGCTTGCACTGCACTAAGGGTAGGTGGGTGGCCCCTATTTGGAGAGTGAATTGAGTGCTCAGTAGAGTTTTGCAATTTAGGTAAACCTTGATCCATTTCATGTCCCAGCTTTTGGTGGGGGTCCCGTTCCCATTTTTTGGGAACCTCCCAAGTTCGGGAGGGGAGATATGTGTTTTCGCTCTGTGCCAAAAGGTCTGTTTTCTATCGGCCCATTATGGGGGGGGGGGGAGGCTTCCCAAGCTCTCCTTTCCATTATTTTAGGCATTTAAGCTGTTTCTACTTTAGAGAAGAGGAGCTGCAAGCAGGTGCCCACACTTTCTCTCTTGGACCTGCATGCCATGCACACTCTTTCCAAGGAGGCAAGTTCTTAAAGCTGTTTCTTACTCGAGAAGAGAAGCACTGCAGGCAGGCGCCAGCGCTTTAAGGAGGCTTCTTGTTCTTAAAGCTGTTTTTTCAACTTTAGAGGAGATGCCACATTTTGCTGTTTGGTGCCTTATTGCAAACCCTTCTGATCTCTAACCATGGCGGCTATCTTCCCTGTAGTGTCTTTGCCCCACTGTCCAGGAACACAACCATGCTTTAGGGCAGACAGATAGTTTAAAAAGCACAGACCAAGTTGAATGTTCCACACCCCTTTGACTTCAAAAGAGAGGAATGGTCATGTTGGAAATCATCCTGGACTACACAAGTCTCATTTATTAGATATGTAGTGGATAGATTAAACTGAGGGAAACCTCTCTATTATCTCATGCATGCCCAAATAGTCCTTTGCAGGTTTCTCTCTTCTGTCCTATCTACATCCACTCCCTTCACCTTGTTGTTTTAGCAATGTGATCTCTTCAGGGATGAGGTAACTTCCTCTATTTAGATGGGAATTTTTATTGCCCCAAAAGAAGGCTCGGACCATGCGGTGGTAGCCATTCCTCCTCCTTTGTCTTCTGCATGAGAAGAACACATTTTGCCCTCTCTACTGGCAAAATGTAGCTATTTAGATATTCTTTGTTATTTTTACCTGCTTACCTTCCTTAGTGCTAGCTTAGACAGCTAGTTAGCTCCAAAACCTCTCCTATCCACAATGGATTTCTTTTTACCTCAATAAATACCCTTTTTAACTTTAAGCTGACTTTGCAATCCTTTGCCATCCTAAGAAGAAAGGCTTCCCTAAACTCACCTCACGTAAGTTTCTGCTGTTTGGAAGTGTGCTTCTGCCACTCTGCTATATTTCAGGGAATCTCCCTCAAACAGAGGGTTATTTTTGAGCCTAACAGCTCATAGATTTCCAACAGGTCAGGAAGAATTACTCTGAAATTACTTCTGGTGTCATGCATAATCTACTGTCTGGTGCAATGGTTAAAATCAAGTTGCCATAATACTCTGGACTGGCTTCAGGGGTGGGCCACATGCACCCGCCAAACCTGGGGTAGTGATGAATCAGAGTCTATTCAGTCTAAGGCCATATTAGCCTGGCTGGACCATCACTTCACTGTCTGCGTCTTGGTTGCCACTCCAGCTGGTCACAGAGTTCTATGTGGGCTCCTGGCCATCATGGGTTCCCTATGCTATCATCAGCAGAAGTGCCCAAATGACCAAGAAGAAGGAAGGATCCAATCTCCGCAGACTTTCCTGGTCGCATGGGCACCTTTACTAATGTCAGCACAGGGTGCCTGTGTTGGCCAGGAGCTCAAATGGAAATCTGCAGGTGGCTGTAAGTGGTGACAGCCATGATTATTCCCCAATTCTCTGCACTGACTAGAACAAGGAAAAGATGGTGGTAATAGTGCTCCATGTGGAAAGGAGATGGTGTCCACACTGCTCCAAAGCCACAGGGATATTCTGGAGTTTGAAGTAAACTCTGGAGCATTCCTCAACTTATACTAACATGGGCCTAAGTTGGACTAACCCAGTTTAACTTGCAATCCTTACTAGAAATGCAGAAACATCATGGGGACAGCCAGGAGCCAACTCAGGGTGAGTCAGATTTTAAAGCTCATGTAAACAAGTCCAAAGTGATGGGAAATGTTACTCTCCTGTGCTACAACAGTTGAAATACAGCAGATAGCATGACTAGGTGGGGAGCTGTAGCCTCAAAGTAACGTTTTCACACTCTTCTTCAACAAAAGAGGGTTAAACATGTTTGAATTCCTTGTATTATAAATGGTGTCCATCAAGAGGGCATAGTGCAAGGTGGAGGTGTTCCCATTCCCTTCTTACCATTATAGGCAATTTCAATTTCTGTCTCCTTGGAGAAAGCTGTATAAGATAGAGGGGAAATCTTTCTTTCTTACTTTTGCTATGTTATTAATGAATTTGAATAGGGTATCTGCACCATGCAGGGGTAACATCTTGAAAATCTCATTCTGTGCAAGGTGGCAACAATCAACCTGAATTAGCGACAATGTAAGGAAATGAAAAGTCAAACTGCTGACCAGGAGTATTTTACAGTATTTAATTAAAAGTAGATAAGGAGGGGAGAATGAATCACAAATCAGATAAAAGGAATGGCAGTAGATTCTCATATTTAACACAGATTTGACTTGTGGCTGCTTGACAGTATACCAGAACAGGACTACGATGATCTCCAAATACAAAATTACAAGAATAATTAAAAATATATTGAGGAGGGGAGGCAAAAGCAATGTTAACTTTAAACTTGAACTGTACTAACCTCCATCACAGCTCATTTACTTTACTCCTTTTAGCAATTTGAATAATCTTATCAAAATGTCTTTTGCGTTCTTCAATGTTCCATGGATATTTCTTGCTCCAAATTCATAGAATCAAAAGTTAGAAAGCAATGCAAGGGACATCTAGTCCAACCTCCTGCTATGCAGGATACCACAACTGAATCTCTCCTGAAAGATGCCCATCCAACCTCAGTTAAAAGAACTCCAAAGATGGAGAATCCATCATGCTCCAAAGTGAACTATCTCATTCTTTGTTTAAAGACTTCCAATAAAAGAAAATGCACTTGTCCCTAAGAAATCTATTCCGCTGTGGAACTGCTCCTTTAGTGAGGAAATTCTTCCCAATGCTTAGATGGAATCTCTTTTCTTATTATTTGAATTCATTGGTTTATGTTATAGTCTCTGGAAAAGCTGGAAACAAGCTAGAGCCAACTTCAACAGGCCACCCCTTCAAGTATTTAGAGATGGATACTAGGCTTGTGTAAAAAATCAGAAGTTTCGGAAATCATAACAAAATTATGATTTGAAGCTTTTGTGTGGCCCACACCAAATATTTTTAAATCAAAATTAACCCCATACTTTTTATTTTATTTTTGTAAATCTCAGAAGGCTTGGAAAATCAGATTCATATTCTATGAAAAGCAAAGGAAGCAAAGTCAAAGGCTGTCTTGGTGCCTTGCCATTCCTCTGTGAAATTAATGCAGTCCCGGCATTAGCAGCAGGCGAAAGAGGTAACAGTGCATTTTGGGAACAGCACAGAACTCTGGGAATTGTAGTTTGGGAAGGGAGGAGCCCTATGCCAAAGAATTCAAAAGGTCCTGCCCTAAACTACATTTCCCAGACTGCATCAGCATCAGAAAGCAGCAATCAGGATAGCGGAGAGAGAGGTCTGTCCCTCGCTAAAATTTTGAAAATTTTCCAAAAATCCGTAAATACATGAAACATTCTGAAATTTGGTGATCTAACAGTGGCAAATGTGTTCTACAACTGTAGCAAGTTTCAACCCAATAGCTTTAAAAATGATGGGGATAGGAGCCCCTAAAATTTCCCTAATTATAGTAATTTTAATTATGTGCAAGCACAAACATAGTTTGGTAAATGAGGAGCTATATGCCTGCCCTAAACTATATTTCCCAGACTGCATCGGCATCAGAGAGCACCAATCAGGATAGCAGAGAGAGAGAGGTCTGTCTCTCCCTACAAGTTTGAAAATCCGCCAAAAATCCGTGAATAAGTGAAACATTCTTAAACTTGGTAGACCAACAGTGGTAAATGTGTTCTACCATTGTAGCAAGGTTCACCCCAATAATTTTAAAATTAAGGAAGATAGGAGCCCCTGAATTTTCCCCAATTATAGCAATTACGCACAGTTACTATAACGAAACAGTAACAAAATTTCGTTAGTATCATTATAGTAATGAAATTTTCACTAAGTATACTTTAGAAACACTTTTAAAATGAAATGCCAGCACCCCCAAGATTTGTAATGACTTTTGAACCATTTTTATGGATCACACATCCCTATACTAAGTTATTTCTCAATCTCCTCTTATCTATACTAAGCATACCCAGCTCTCTAAGGGTATATCTACAATAGAGAATTAATGCACTTTGACACCATTTTGACTGCCATGACTCAATATTATGGAATCCTATGACTTATAGTTGGTGAGGCATCAGCATTTTTTGACAGAATAGGCTAAAGACTTCATTAAATTCAAACTACCAGGAGTCCATGGCATTGAGTCATTGCAGTTAAAGTGGTGTCAAAGTGTATTAATTCTATACTCTAGATATACCCTTTGTCATGGGATTGTCTGGGCTCATAATGTGTGAATTACACAAACTGAAAAACTTCTAAGTATCTCTGTTCGTACATGTGCAAAGTGTTTTCCAAAATAACAACATAAATGTAAAAAAGCCTCTCGTAATGTGTTGAGATATGTCAAATAAAGTAAAATAAAGGATAAGGCCTAAGGTAAATAGAAAGAGTTAGGATATGCACATAAAGTATACATAATATGAGAGAAGGTCATTGGGACTTAAACATTGAAGGGGATTGTGCTTCATTTACTTAATATGTTTCCTTCTACACTTCCTCTAGTCAGAACAACATTCACATGATTCTCCTTAGTAAGTTGTCATTTGTTCATGATTATTATGATACGAAGCAGGTCTGTCTGACAAACAGTGAGGGATTAAAAATTGCCTAGCAGCTTCCAGGGTTCAGTAGTTCCTTGGACCAAAAGCTTTCTCATCTTGTCACACCAGACTGTGTACACATTACAGCTTTCTACTATACCAGTCATGGGCAAATTAAGGCCCGGGGTCTGGATGCGGTCCCCCAGGTGCTTACCTCAGGCCCTCCTCATTTTCCCTGTCCTCTTGGCATAAGGACATGGTGGCACCTGGAGCACTCTCAGCAACCGCTTGTCTTGCTCTCCCCATCCTTATGTTGGGAGAACTGCTCAAGGAAGGCACATGGAGGCTGAGAGCCCTCCAGAGCACTCTCAGCTGCTGCATGTCTTGCCTTCTTCCTGTCATAATGCCAAGAGGACACACCAAGGATTGGAGAGGAGGATCAGGTCAGTCACTATGTATCTCATCTTCCCCCTGGCATAAAGATGGGGCAAGCAGCCTCATCCTTATGCTGTGAGGACAACCTGGGGATGACCCCAGCCCTGCCCTGGCCTCACCCTCTCACAGGCCCTACCCCTTGCGAGCCTGCACCCACCAAGTGTGTGAATGGCCCCACTCCCTCTCGGCCCAGCTGTTGCACCCCAAGGCAGCATGAGCACTCAGAAACCAGACAAGAGCCAATATAACACACAATATCTTTATTAAAGCAATTATATATCCAAAGGAAATTAGATATAGAGTCCAAGTAAGTAATAGTTCTTTTTAGAAAGTCAATGGTAATTCCAAATGGGTAAAAGAAAAGGTCCAATATTATAATCCACAATGAGAACTTGATAGCTCTCTCTAAGGAAGATAAATTGTCCAAAGACTGAGTCAGTATAACAAAGTTGCAATAAGCAAAGTTCAGGCCCACTAGAAATACTTCGTAGTAATCCAAGGTAGCAAAGTAATAGGGGTGAGACGAATCTTGAATCAGGAACAAGGAAACAACTGGATTGAAGCCCAGGTCTACTCGAGAGTCGCGGCATGGCAACGGCCTGACTAGAACTGGAAACTTGGCATAGAAACAAACAGGAGCTGGAGACTGGAATCCTTTCTCAAGGAAAAGCAAAGTTGACACTGCAAGAAAACTACTGGGCGAAACACTTTTAACAAATTTCAGACTGTCTACAATTAGGGAGTACAAACTCTCAGAACTTTCTCATGGGAACACTAACCATTATCCCTTCTAATCTCTGGCTCCAGCGGACCCCTGTTTTGCACTTCACTCTCTGGTCACAAAATCTCTATGATTAAAACTCTCATTCTCCAGCATCTCAACAACATCTGGCTCTATCAGCGAAGAAGGAGTAGAAGAATCCTCCCCAATTAGTGAGTCTCTAAAGTCAATCTCTCCGGGCACCTGCAGCTGCAGAGGCCCCTCCATAGAGGGGGAAATGTTAGTACAGTCCTCAAAATCATCTGTGTCAAAGTTCATGTCCTGAATCACTGCAGGCCCTGGTGCCATGGCTGGCTGGAATCTAACACTGGCCCTCTTGGCGGGGCCCACAATGTAGCCCCAAGGCAAAAAAGTTTGCCCACGCCTATACTACACTTCTCATAATCCCATTACTCTGTTGCGTGTAGGAGTCAGTGAACACTCCATTAAATTTTCCTAAGATCTGATCACCAGCATCTTACTTCCTGCGCCATCATGTAATGCTCTGGTTGTGAACAATCACTGTCACGACCCAGGCTACAGAGCACCAATAACCATACGCAGAGGCCAGATTCTATCTAATATCTTTATTAAGGAAATATATAAAGTTAATAAAAGCAAATGTAAAAGTTAGTCCAGAAGCAGACCTTTCAGGAAAGGTCAAAATTAGTCCAAAGAAACAATGTCCAATATGAAATATTAAGGTCCAAAGTTGTAATCCAATAACCGAAACACTCACTTTGCCAGGCAAAGTGAGGGGAGATGACAAGGTCCTTTAGTCCATGAACTTGAGCAAGGCTAGGAATTAACTTGATACTTGAAAACAAGGCTTGAATCGTGGCACAAGGTAACAAGGAACAAGAACAAGATCCGTGGAATTACTTGGTAAAATCCGTGAAACAAGGCAAGGTTTAGTCCTGAAAGGCGAGGCAAGGTCCGTAGGTAAACAAGGCTGGGAAACAGGAGCGAAGGCTTGAAAACAAGAACAAGGCTTAAACAGGAACGAGGCTTGGATCGGAGCGCGCTGTCCAGACACAACTCGCTCCGGAGGCTGACGAATTGACTCCGCAAAGTTACTCCGCGGGTAAAACACCTATATAGAGTCTAACTTTCCCGCCGAGAGCAGTTCTCTGGGAACCAGAAACGAAAGCTAATCTCTGAGACCAGATGTTTGACTCCTTAAAGATTCTCATGGAAAGCAGGCTTAATTGGCTAAATTCTTAGCAATTATTCTAGCACTCCTGCGCGAGGCCGCTTCCAAACCTCTCTGTTGTTTACAAAACTCATGGCGAGAAAACACAGGAGATGTAGCCTCAGTGTTTGTTTGACATACTTCTGGAACATAACCCTCTTGCAGGTGCAAGGTTCCCAGATCTGGCTGGGAAGAATCTGTCTGGGAAGAATCCAGTTCTGACTGGGAAGGTAAAAAACCCAAGTTTTCTTCTTCATCAGGCATCACAATGTCATGAGCAGGACTACAAGGCCCATGGGTCATCACACTATCCCCCTCCTCAAGCCCCCTCCCAAACTGGGACTCTCTCCCCGAGGCGCGAGGTCGTGGCTTGGCGGGATAGGTCTGATGAAAGCGACGGGTTAGATCAGGAGCATGGACTGTGGAGGCGTCTTCCCAAGAGCGTTCCTCAGGGCCAAAACCCACCCAGTCAATGAGATATTGCAGGCGGCGGCGGTGAAAGCGAGAATCCAAAATGTCCTGAACCTCGAACTCGTCCTCCCCATCCACCAAAATAGGGACGGGGGCCGGCCGGTCTACATCTGGCCGCACACCATCCGCCAGAAGGAGCAGGGAGCGGTGAAACACTGGGTGAATGCGCATTGAACGCGGAAGTTGGAGTTTGAAAGTCACGGGGTTTAATTGCGCCACCACTGGATAGGGGCCAATGAAACGGGCATCTAACTTCCGGCAAGGGCGATGGGAGGGCAAAAAGCGAGTGGACAGAAAAACCCGATCTCCTACCTTGATTTCGGGGCCCGGCTGGCGATGTTTGTCCGCGTGACGTTTATAGTCCTCCTTGGCTTGTTCCAGTTGCTGGAGCAAAAGTTGTTGCACCGCTGTGAGTTCCTGCAGCCAATCTTCTGCTGCGGGAACTTCTGAAGTTTCAATGACAGGGGGAAAGAAACGTGGATGGAAGCCGTAGTTTGCAAAGAACGGCGTTTCTTTTGTAGAAGCCTGGACTCCATTGTTGTAGGCAAACTCCGACAGTGGTAACAGAGAAGCCCAATTGTCCTGTTGGTAGTTTACATAACAGCGAAGGTACTGTTCCAAAGTGGCATTGGTGCGCTCCGTTTGCCCATCCGTTTGAGGATGATGAGCTGAAGATAAACGAGAGTCTATGCCCAATAGTTTTTGTAGTGCCTTCCAGAAACGAGAGGTGAATTGGGATCCACGGTCTGTGACCAAACTCTTGGGCAATCCATGTAGTCTGAAAACATGTTGGAGGAATAAATCTGCAGTCTCTTGGGCCGTGGGAAGGCCTTCACAGGGAATGAAATGGGCTAACTTGGTGAAAAGGTCCACCACCACTAGGATCGTGGTGAATCCACAGGAAGGTGGTAAGTCAGTGATAAAATCCGCAGAAATTATTTCCCATGGGCGAGATGGGGTAGGAAGGGGGTGTAGAAGCCCTGAGGGCTTCTCCCTTCTTATCTTGGAGCGCTGGCATACTGGGCAGGTGTTGACATATTTTTCCACATCTTTGCGGATCTTGGGCCACCAGAAATCTCTTAGGATCAGATGCATGGTTTTAAATAGTCCGAAATGCCCTGCTGGTTTGCAGTCATGACACAGACGAAGTGCTTTTTCCCTGCCCGGTCCGGGTGGGATATAAACATGATTTCTATAGCAAAGCAGTCCATCTTTAAGCGAAAAGGGAAAATGCAGACCTTGACGAAGTTGGTCCTTCGCCCAGGCATCTGCTTGCTGACTAGCCCTGATTTCTTGAGCACAGATGGGTCCTGGAGTAGAGGGAGTTGAATCAATGGGAGTGGATTTGGTGTTCCCCACTGTGAGCGTGGCAAAGTTCTCGGGTTGTAGTAGTTGGGATTCAAAGGTCTCCTTGCGTCCTGCAGCGTATTCCGGTTTACGTGACAGGGCGTCTGCTTGCTTGGTTTGGGCTGGGGTCACATAATGAATCTGGAAGTTGAAACGTTCAAAGAATAAAGCCCAACGTTGCTGCCTCTGATTTAGCTTGCGGGCAGTTCTTAGATGTTCTAGATTCCGATGATCAGTGTGGACTTCAATGGGAAATTTGGCCCCTTCTAGCCAATGTCTCCAAGTTTCAAAAGCTGCCTTTATGGCTAATAGTTCTTTTTCCCAAATGGTATAGTTCCTCTCTGGTGCGGTTAGTTGACGAGAATAATAGGCACAAGGATGAAGGTGATCTCCCACCGGTTGTAGGAGCACAGCCCCAATTGCCACATCAGAGGCGTCCGCTTGCACCACAAAAAGGGTTTCAGGATCTGGATGCTGAAGGATTGGCTGGGATGTGAATAATTTCTTTAGTTGCTGGAACCCTTTCTCTGCTTGATCAGTCCAGCGGAAGGGCTGTTTCCCACGGATGCAGCTGGTGATTGGGTCAGACCAGCGGGCAAAATCTGGAATGAACTTGCGGTAATAGTTCGCGAACCCCAAGAATCGCTGCACCTCTTTCTTGTTGGTTGGCGCCCGCCATTCCAATACTGCTGAAACTTTTGCCGGGTCCATGGAGAGCCCTAGAGGCGAGATGCGGTACCCCAGGAAATCTACCTCTTGTAGATCAAAAGCGCATTTTTCCAGCTTGGCATAAAGTCCATGATCCCGCAATCGTTGTAACACCATTTTAACGTGGTTCTCATGTTCTGATTGTGATCTAGAAAACACCAAAAAATCGTCCAGGTAGATGATCAAGAACCGATCTAGATAGTCCTGAAAAATGTCATTGACAAAATGCTGGAACGTTGCGGGAGCTCCGCATAAACCATAATTCATAACTCGGGACTCGAATAATCCAAATTTAGTCTGGAAGGCGGTCTTCCACTCGTCCCCTTCTCTGATGCGAACTAGATTATAAGCCCCCCGTAGGTCCAGCTTGGTGTAGACCTTGGCTCCTCGAAGTCGGTCTAGTAGATCCGAGATTAAGGGCAGGGGATAGCTGTTCCGCTTAGTGATATTGTTCAATGCTCTGTAGTCCACCACCAAGCGTAATTCCCCTGACTTCTTCTTCACAAACATCACTGGGGAGGCGGCTGGGGATTGAGAGGGTCTGATGAATCCCTTGCGAAGGTTTGTCTCTATAAATTCCCTGAGAGCTTCTTGCTCTGGTTCAGTCAAGGAGTAGAGATGCCCTCGCGGGATCGGGGCCCCCTCCACCAAGTCAATGGCACAGTCATAAGGTCTATGTGGGGGTAATTTTTCGGCTTCTTTTTCATTGAATACATCCCAATACTCGGAGTACTTCTTTGGCAAGGTGATAATGGGCTCGGTGTCTGTGGCATGGCAGACCTTGGCTACGAGGCAATGGTTTTGGCAGTACTTTGAAGCAAACTGCAGTTCTCTGTTGGACCAGGAGATGTTTGGGTCGTGAAGTGTCAGCCATGGAATCCCCAAAATCACAGGGAAATGGGGAACCTCAGTAACAAAGAAGGAAATTTCTTCCATATGTTCCCTTATCCACATCCTGGTGGGTTCCGACCACTGGCTTACGGGGCCCATCTTAAGAGGGCGGCCATCGATGGCTTGCACCACACGGGCATTCTTGAAGTCATGATATTGTAATCCCAGAGAGTCGGCATACTCTCTATCAATGAAATTGTTGGTAGCTCCTGAGTCTATCATGGCGTGGATCATGACGGGTCCCTTTTTTGCTGACCATAAGGTGACCACTAGAAGGAACAGGACCCCGGTTGGCGGCTCTTGAATGGGTTTCTTGACCGGGTTGGCGAGCCTCTCTACGCCCGGTCGTTGGCTTCCCCCGCGGGCTGTGTGCCAGCCGCCTCAGACGCCTTCGTCTCCGTGGAGGACGCCGCCGCAAGACGGGCGGCGGGCTTCCCTTTGGCTGGGCACTCTCTGGCGAAGTGGCCCCCATTTCCGCAATACCAACAGAGATTTAGGCGTTGGCGGCGGGCCTTCTCGGCGGCATCTAATCTGGGACGCACATTGCCCAACTGCATCGGCACCTCCTCGCTCCCTCTGGGGTATGGGGATGGTGGTGGGGGTCTCCACACTGGACGCGGCTGAACGCTGGCGGGAGCGGGGGGTTTTGCCCCAGCTCTACCGCTCTGGCCTCGTACCCACTGTTTCCTGTTGGCAATCATGACTTCAGCCCGTAAACATTGATCGATGAGTGCTTCAAGCGTTTGGGGAGGATCCACCTTGGAGATTTCCTCCAGCATTTCAATGTTGAGACCCTCCCGAAATTGTCCTCTGAGGGCAACATCGTTCCAGCCGGTGTTGTGGGCCAGCACTCGGAACTCGGCTATGTACTGAGACATGGGTCTGTCTCCTTGGAAGAGGCGGCGGAGTTTGTGACCGGCTGCCTCCAAATTGTCCTCGATTCCCCAAGTCTCCTTAAGGTGGTCCAAGAAGCGTTGCGCTGATCTTAGGTGTGGAGAGGCTTGGTCGAACAGTGCCGTCGCCCAGTTGGCCGCTGGCCCGTCTAGAAGACTGTAAACCCACGCCACCTTGATGTCTTCTTGGGGAAACTCGGCAGCACGGGCCTCTAGATAAGCTTGGCATTGGCGACGGAAAACATGAACCTTAGAAGCTTCTCCAGTAAACTTGGTTGGCAACGCCATGGCCGGAAGACGGATTCCGCGTTCCTTCAAACCCTTTATTTCCCCATCCTGTGCATTGAGCTTATCACGGATTCGGTCCACCTCATCCTTGTCGATGGTGTAGGTAATCGGCTGGCCGCCCGGTCCAGGTCCGGCTCCGGTAGACATTCTGGCCGAGGTTAATTGGTGCTTAGGGTGGCGGAGTCTAACTGTCACGACCCAGGCTACAGAGCACCAATAACCATACGCAGAGGCCAGATTCTATCTAATATCTTTATTAAGGAAATATATAAAGTTAATAAAAGCAAATGTAAAAGTTAGTCCAGAAGCAGACCTTTCAGGAAAGGTCAAAATTAGTCCAAAGAAACAATGTCCAATATGAAATATTAAGGTCCAAAGTTGTAATCCAATAACCGAAACACTCACTTTGCCAGGCAAAGTGAGGGGAGATGACAAGGTCCTTTAGTCCATGAACTTGAGCAAGGCTAGGAATTAACTTGATACTTGAAAACAAGGCTTGAATCGTGGCACAAGGTAACAAGGAACAAGAACAAGATCCGTGGAATTACTTGGTAAAATCCGTGAAACAAGGCAAGGTTTAGTCCTGAAAGGCGAGGCAAGGTCCGTAGGTAAACAAGGCTGGGAAACAGGAGCGAAGGCTTGAAAACAAGAACAAGGCTTAAACAGGAACGAGGCTTGGATCGGAGCGCGCTGTCCAGACACAACTCGCTCCGGAGGCTGACGAATTGACTCCGCAAAGTTACTCCGCGGGTAAAACACCTATATAGAGTCTAACTTTCCCGCCGAGAGCAGTTCTCTGGGAACCAGAAACGAAAGCTAATCTCTGAGACCAGATGTTTGACTCCTTAAAGATTCTCATGGAAAGCAGGCTTAATTGGCTAAATTCTTAGCAATTATTCTAGCACTCCTGCGCGAGGCCGCTTCCAAACCTCTCTGTTGTTTACAAAACTCATGGCGAGAAAACACAGGAGATGTAGCCTCAGTGTTTGTTTGACATACTTCTGGAACATAACCCTCTTGCAGGTGCAAGGTTCCCAGATCTGGCTGGGAAGAATCTGTCTGGGAAGAATCCAGTTCTGACTGGGAAGGTAAAAAACCCAAGTTTTCTTCTTCATCAGGCATCACAATGTCATGAGCAGGACTACAAGGCCCATGGGTCATCACAATCACTGTCTTTTGTTTTTCTTTTCAATGGGACAAAGACCCGTTGCCTACATTATGCTGTCTCAGCAACTTGGCCAAGTAGTGATGTGACTTCTATTCCACCCAATATAAGACCTCTCAGCTTTCAAGGGTACATAAAATCATCAGCATGATAACATCTAGACTTGCACTAAATATTCAGGATTATCAGATTTCTATCTGAAAGCTGCTGTTTGGGTTGGATACAGTTGTCTAAATATTAATGTTTCGATGCAGTTTTGGTCCACTGTTGCGTTTCTTTGGCATAAGCCTTCTCCTTAATGGCTTTTTCTTTCTCTTTTGTTCCAACCAATTGGTGATCACATAGTGAACAGATTGATGTCACTGCTCTATTCATTGGGGTGGTATCACTTGACATCAGTATATTTTAAAAGTAGGTTAAAAATAATGATCACATTTGAGTTTTATAACGTTAAAGTAGACAATGAAGACATTGAAATAGTTCAGGATTTTCCATACCTTGGCTCAGTCTTTAATCAAAATGGAGATTACATTCAAAAAAGCAGAAGACAATAGGGACTTAGAAGTGAAGTGCAAAGGAACTAGACAAGATCCTGAAGTGTCAAGATATATCACTGAATACAAAAATAAAATTGTCCATACCACTATATTTCCCATCTCTATGTATGTGGTGCTGAAGAAGAGTCCTAAATATATTACAGATTCCTAAAAGGACAAATGAATCAGTTCAAGAGCAAAACAAGATTGAATTAATGTAATCCATGCATCGACTAATCTGAGCAGTTTTAAATCAAGATCCTGACACACCTTCTTAAGGCCAAGATCTTCTCATATGTCTTCTTCTTGCCAAGATCTCCCTCTGCACCAGTGCTTCTCAACCTGTGGGTCCCCAGATGTTTTGGCCTTCAACACCCAGAAATCCTACCAGTTGTAGGCCAAAACACCTGGGGACCCACAGGTTGAGAACCACTGCTTTAACACCATAAGAAGCAAAGTTCATTAATGCCCATGGTCCAAGCCTCCCACATCTATTTTGGAGGAAAGAGATATTAAGTGTGCATGTGCTGAAGATACAGAAGGCACTGTAACAATGGGGACCAATTACTGCTTTGTCTATCAAGGCACCATTTATTAACGCAAAATAGCTGCCACCATTCTGCATCCCCCTGGAGCTGTGTAATTCCAGCGGATTTTTCCCCCTATGTAGCATATGGCATAATGCAATATTTCATGCCTGTTTTCTTGTGAAGCCGGCGATAGCTCTTATTAAATCGGGAGCAGAGCTATTGCTTATCGCTCGCTGGGATCTGACTCTTTTTCTTTGTCTTCTTCTTCATCTTCTTTTGCTTATGCCTGACTTTGCCTTCTCTCTGCTGGAGAAAGTGCATTGAAACACAATGGGCTCAGAGGTAATCGATATAAAGCTATGGAGGTCAGAGCCGTTCTTTGACAAACTTTAAGTTCATGATTAAATATTCTCCAGCTGGAACTGCTGCTGGTATTTAAAAGTCAGGCTGCCCCTGTAGCCCTGAAGTTAGTTATCCTCAATAGGAGTGTCAGAGTATTGTGTGCTTGGGATGGTTTGGCAGGAGTTTGTAGCTCGGAGGAAGACGGCATAGGAGAAGATCCCAGGCCCTACCATGGTTATCATCCATCAAAGTGAGCAACTTCCAAGAGTGTGTGGAGGGCATTAGTAGAGGCAGATTATGAATGCTTTTAATGATGCCATCGCTCCAGGGCCCTCCTTTCCTAGGAGACCAAGCGATTAATGCAAAAATGCATAGCTGATGTCACCAGTGCTATGGAATCCTAGGATCTGTAGTTTGGCAAGGCTCCAGCACTCTTTGGCAGAGAACTCCCATGATTCCATAGAACCAAATCATGACAATTCACCATGGTGTCAAACTGCATTAATATTACAGTGTGGAACAGGCATGGGCAAACTTCGGCCCTCCGGGTATTTTGGACTTCAACCCTCACAATTCCTAACAGCCGGTAGGAATTGTAGGAGTTGAAGTCCAAAACACCTGGAGGGACGAAGTTTGCCCATGCCTGGTGTAGATGCACCCCTAGTGTAGGAAAAGGAGTCGGCACTTGATGGCCAGGTGCCCACACGACTTTGGGCTCCATAAAATCAACCTGCTTTGATGCCTTCTCTCCCCTAGAGCAGCCCCACCATCAATTCGTCAAGAGCTATTCCTGCCATTGAAGCAGAGGAAAGGTAAGGTACTTGTCCTGGATGGAAGTCGCCTTCAATGCCCATAATTATTCCTCATCTATTGCTTTCATTTGACAAAATAGTGCAGCATTGGGCTGGTTCCTGATTCAGCATTATGGATGGTGGTAGGAAACTTTGGCCAAAGGGAACTATGCTGGAGGGAGGGGAGAAGGGGGAAAGAAGAGGAAGTTACCCCCCTTGCTACCCACTCTTACCACATGGATCAAGGAGAAGGCTAGGGAGAATGTTCTCTCTGAACAAGACCATCCTTTTGGTGAAGCCCTTCTGGTGGTGTCACCTAGTGTGATCTGAACCTCTGTGCCCACTAACGATGCCACTGGGCATATCCATTTTCTTTTCCAGTCACTTCATATATCCCATAGTGCTTCTGACATTATCAATATATGAAAGAAAAATGTATCTCTTTATACGAACCCACCAGAGTCTTAAGATCTTCAGGGGAAATCTTTCTCTCAGTTCTGCCACAATCACAGTCAGTTTGGTGAGGAGACTGGACAAAGTCTTCTCAATGGCTGCTCTCACTTTGTGGAATTTTCTTCCATGGGAAGCTAGGCTACCACCCTCCCCATTCTCCTATTATATTCTTTTTATTGTTACAGTAGAGTCTCACTTATCCAATACTCGCTTATCTAACGTTCTGGATTATCCAATGCATTTTTGTAGTCAATGTTTTCAATACATCGTGATATTTTGGTGCTAAATTCGTAAATACAGTAATTACTACATAGCATTACTGCATATTGAACTACTTTTTATGTCAAATTTGTTGTTAAACATGATGTTTTGGTGCTTAATTTGTAAAATCATAACATAATTTGATGTGTAATAGGCTTTTCCTTAATCCCTCCTTATTATATTCGCTTATCCAACGTTCTGCCGGCCCGTTTATGTTGGATAAGTGAGACTCTGCTGTATTTTTAAATTGCAGGCTTTCAATTCTGTTTTAATTTTATATTTATGTTTTTAGCTAATGTTGTATTGCTTAAAGGTGTCTTGGATCCCACACTGAAAAAAAGTGACATGATTCTATGAATTACAGAAGTGTGAAGGGAGGAGAAATGGAGAAAGCAAGGGTGGGGAGAGGGGGCAAGAAGAAAGAAGAGGGTAGAGGGGAAACAAACAGAGAAGGAAGAAAGGGAGGGAGCAAGGGAGGGAGGGAAATAATAATAACTTTATTTGTATCCCAGCCCATCTCCCTGGAGGAATTCGGGCGGCTTACAAGACAATAACAATGCCACAAAAACAACATACAATATACATCAAAACATGTATAAAGGGGGAGAGATAAAAAGGGAGTGGGAGGGAAGGAAAACAAAAAGAGAAAATGAAGGAAGGAAGGAAGGAAGGAAGGAAGGAAGGAAGGAAGGAAGGAAGGAAGGAAGGAAGGAGGAAATAAGGGGGAAAGAAGGGGGAAAGAAGTGGAAAAAAAGAGGAAAAGAAGGGGAAAGGAAAGAAGGGGGAAAAGGAAAGAAGCAAGGAAAGAAGGGAGGGAGGGAGGGAGGGACGGAGGAAAGAAGGAAGGAAGGAAGGAAGGAAGGAAGGAAGGAAGGAAGGAAGGAAGGAAGGAAGAAGGAAATAAGGGGGAAAGAAGTGGGAAAGAAGAGGAAAAGAAGGGGAAAGGAAAGAAGGGGGAAAAGGAAAGAAGCAAGGAAAGAAGGGAGGGAGAAGGGAGGGAGGGAGGGAGGGAGGGAGGGAGGAAAGAAAGAAAGAAAGAAAGAAAGAAAGAAAGAAAGAAAGAAAGAAAGAAAGAAAGAAGGAAGGAAGGAAGGAAGGAAGGAAGGAAGGAAGGAAGGAAGGAAGGAAGGAAGGAAGGAAGGAAGGAAGGAAGGAAGGAAGGAAGGACTACTTTGCCTAGGGCTACTTAGTGGGTTCATAGAAGAGGCAGAATTCAAATCTGCACCTTTTCCATTTGCAACTCGGTCTCTTTGCTATTATACTGCACTTGTCAGCTTCGTTGTATTGCTTAGAGGAGTCCATAATATCCTCAGGGCAATTACAGCCAGCCATTGTAACCCAGGCAGCTTTGAAATGATGAAAGTGGAGATGGAGAGAGAGAGAGAGAGAGAGAGAGAGAGAGAGAGAGAGATGGAGGCAGCTGAAAGACTAGCCAGAGCTGTACAGTGGCCTTCTGTGGCACGAGACACAAAACGTTCCCCTTCAAAGAAGCCAGGGTCACGGCGATGCCCTCGCCTCAACACACAAGGATGTGTCCGTGTGCACAAACACTTCATGCGTACGCAAATGCTCCTGTAGGCCCCGCCTGCGGACACTCCGAGAGGAGCGATGCCCTCGTTGGACATGGCCGACTTCAAGGGTCACTAAGAAATTATGTCAGCTGGGATGGCTTTTCCTGTTCAGCTCTAATGAAACTTTCATGCCTGCTTTGATTCTCTTTGCCTCAGATTTGGTATGCCCGACTGCTCGTGACTAGGTTGTCCACTCAAGATGGAGAAGAAGCACACTGGGTCATTTTTAACCTCCTCCTTCTCCTGCCCAGCTAAATAATTTATTTCAGCAACAATTATATAACACTAGAAGCTGCATGTTAGAGGGACCCTCTCTTAAGGCAGTAAAGCCAAAGTGCCACTGCTGGGATCTCACTTGAAAAGTAATGCTTCCTTCCTTTGTGATTATTATTTTAAATTAATAACAGGGATAGGGAGGTTGCGTGTACATGTGGGTTTGGAAAAGAAAAGAAAGGGTTCGCTATTGAAATCAGCAAATGGATTGCGTTGTTCCAAGGGCTATTTCAAGGAAATGTGGAAGAACTGAATCCAAAGTCGGTGTTACTCAAGCAGGGAAACAACAAATGGTTTTACAGAGGGGACATGAAGTGTAATGAAATGCTGGGCATTTATTAGATTTTACCATCCAGCATTTCATGAAAACAAGGGGGGCATGTGGCCAAGCAATTTTCAAGTGTGGTCAAGATGGAAAAGAAAGCAAATAGAGACTGCAGCACTTTACTTGTGTCTGAGCCCACTGGAAATGAAAGATTTTGCCCTTCTTCTCCTCTCCAACCAGATGAGTTAACTGAACGCAAACTACCTTTCCATTTTGAATGAAGCTTGCAGCAATTGAAGTAAGCTGAGAGCAAAGAGGGAGGAAGCAAGAGAAACTGGAGCATTTTAAAAGCATTAGTGCAGTGCAGAATAATTACAATTCCAAATTGGGGCAGTTGAATGGTATGTTATGTCAGTGACCAGTTTGCAAAGTTGTGAAAGAGCATCCAAACCCCGAGGGTTACATTTTCATAACCGACTGAGCAGGGAGAGTTGGTATGAAACTGAGGCCCCTTCCACACAGCTGATTAAAACTCCACAATATCTGCTTTGAACTGGAATATATGGCAGTGTGGACACAGATAACCCAGCTCAAAGCAGATATTGTGGTATTTTCTGCCTTGATATTCTGGGTTTTATGGCTGTATAGAAGGGCCCAATGAGAGAAATGAGAGGGAAGAAAGCAGAGGAGGCCAGATTGTCCAAGACCACAGGCCCTTCCACACAGCCATATAACCCAGAATATCAAGGCAGAATGACCCACAATATCTTCTTTGAACTGAGTTATCTGAGTCCACACTGCCATATATCCCAATTCAAAGCAAATATTGTGGGATTTTATTCAGCTGTGTGGAAGGGGCCCATGTCTTTCCAAGTAAGCTTGCTTCAAATTCAAGATCCTAAGTGAAGACCCTGCCTGGTGTCCTGTTGTCCCACAAAACTTGGTGGATAGGTCTACCTGACAGGGTTTTCTCTGTATCAAAACCTCAACTGTGAAGCTCCCACCCAATAGACATCATGCTGTCTCCATCCAGTTTGAGTTTCTTGCAGGCAGCTAAGACAGTACTAGGTATTTTAATGGGGCCTAAGTACCCTCAAGGCACCAGATCCAGTCCAATCTTGGAAGATAAGTAGAGTGAAGCTTGGTTAGTACTTGAATGGGAGATGATCCATGAATACATGGTGCTGCAGGCTTTATTTCAGAGGAAGAAACTGGTGAAACAACTTCCAATTATTGCTTACCTAGGACAGATAACACACAAAAAGTCTGTTTTTAAATTATTACAGAGAGGTGTCATCTATTTGTTTGTTGTTGTTGGTTTTGAACCAGTATGGGAGTGAATGTACTCTGTGGTGTCCACATGACACACAGAATCCATTTGTCTTAATGTGGCCTTCTCCCATGTTAAAAAGTTGTGGAATGCTCTGACTTTTCCCTACACTTTGTTCCAATGTAAACTGTTGTGTCACTTCCTAATCAGAAGGGGCCTTTTCAGCGGTGGCCCCCCTGAATAGCCCAGTTAGAGATGTAGTTGTCGCAGCCTTTGCACATTATCAATGTTCCTCTCTTGTTGATTTTATTTTTAAATGAGATTACTCTTCCTAATCGCCTGTATAATTTTTGCCTCTCTCTCTCTCTCTCTTTCTATATATATATATATTGCACTATGCTCAGACTCATTGTTCTGATATGCTGTTTTATCCTGTTTTATGCTATTATATGGTTTTATTGTTTATATTGTTTATATTGGTTTTATTGCATGACTGTTTATTGTATGTGACACTGGGTTTGTTCCCCATGTGAGCCGCCCCGAGCCCCCCCTGGGGGAGATGGGAGCGGGATATAAAAATAAAGTATTATTTTATTGTATGACACAGCAAACAAGATAGACATGCTGGATTTCATATCACAAAATCATAAGTCGAACACTTATTATTATTATTATTATTATTATTATTATTATTATTATTATTCATACCACCATCCTACTACCCTGTTTCCCCTAAAATAAGACATCCCCAGAAAATAAGACCTGGTAGAGGTTTTGCTGAATTGCTAAATATAAGGCCTCCCCCAAAAGTAAGACCTAGCAAAGTTTTTGTTTGGAAGCATGCCCACCAAACAGAACACCAGAGCATACAGGATTGGTAAATGTACATACCATAAAGTGTTGTACATGGAAATATTGGTAGTAACAAGAAATTCTTGATAGGATTCACAGTTTGTCTGGTTATGCTGGTTTATGATGACAACTACTATACAGTATATAATAAATGTTCATTTTTTTTGTTCAACAATAAATGTGAATTCTTCTTCAAGGAAAAATAAGACATCCCCTGAAAATAAGACCTAGAGCATCTTTGGGGAAAAAAATTAATATAAGGCACTGTCTTATTTTCGGGGAAACACGGTACCTCTGGGCTTAGGCAGCCTAGGAACGTACTCCCCCTCCCTTTGTTGAACTGGCCTTAGCAGCAATCACTAAACACGGAACTAATGATGGTTGTTGCTCAGCACTCAGTGACAAAGCAATCAGAGAAGGTAGGGGGAATGGTGGGGGGCATCCAGCTCATTCAAGTACCATTGGGCCACCCAGCTGCCATGGCCAGCTCAAGGTTGCAAACTTCAGACCTCTGCCAGCCCCCCAGCCAACTCAGAGGCTGGTCATGTGGATTTTGGCAGCACTGATTGACTGTACTCCACTTCAGATCAGCACCACCAATTCCAAAACGTCTAGACACCCCAAAGATGGGGCATCAACCAAGTTGTGTATGAAACAAAGGTGAACCAAATGAAGCCCTAGCACCACTTGTGACTCTGACAGCTATTTTTATAGCAAAATTTAAAAATAAATAAGAAGGAATTAGCCTATTCTGGGAGTCTCTATGCATGGAGAGTGATCTTTAAAATGATTACAGGTGCCCCCTGTACTGTTCAACTGTCCCAAATAACCAGAAATTGACCTTTAAGCATGTCCCACTTTCATAGTTTGGGGTATTTTTTTGTTATTTTAGCACTCCTTCTAGTCCCATTGAAGATGTGAGCACCCCCACCATAGCCATGAATGTGCTTATGCCCAAAGACCTTCCTCTGTAGCTGTTTAAACCTTGTAGAATATATATCAGGGGAAGGGCACAGGATACAAGATTGCAGCAGAGTGGACTGGAGAAGTTATATCAGGCCAACTGTGCTTCATTTCCAACATGCTCTGGAGACATTGGCTAATCAAAACCCCACGGGCTGGACTGCTGTTAGGAAGAGGTCGGCTGCTTTGGAGGGAAATGGGATAAATGCAGTGAAGCTAAGTGTCTGGCCCAAGGCCACTGGCTAGTTCTATATTGGAGACACGAGAAGACACCCACAACAGGGATATAAATCATGAATTTTTTATTCTTCTTCAAGAAAATGGCAATATTTGAAATATTTCTTCCTCCTAGGTGAGATTTTGAGAATTAATGGCTATTCACATTTTGAGAGTTTGTTTTTAAAATTTTATTCATGCAAAACATTTTGTGTGTGCAAAAATGGACACCAATGTTGGATGAATACTTTTTTGCACAAAAACTTATTTTGTGTGTGGACAAAATCATGCTTGAATAATAATCACAGATAGTAATTGCAATTGACAAAGTGGTGGCCAAAAATACTTTCTAGGGACGCCTCTTGACAGCACAGTTAGCCTGATGCCAATCCAGAGCAAGCTCTATAGAAGCTATATCAGAAATCCCCAAACCCAAAATTTCTTTGCAAAGTACTTTGCATTTTTATATCGCCATTTGTTCAGATTTTTTTTCTTTTTTATATAAATATGGACATTTTAGCTCTGTTTTTGGTTTTTGGTTTTCTCTCTCCCCCTTTTTGATCCTTTTTAAATCTCAGTTTTCCCACTCTCTATACCAGGGGTCCCCAAACTAAGGCCCGGGGGCCGGATGCGGCCCTCCAAGGTCATTTACCTGGCCCCTGCCCTCAGTTTTATAATATAATATATTGTATATACATATAATATTGATAATAATATTATAATGTAATACAATATAACACTAATAATACCATAAAATAATATTAATTATATATTCTATATTACATATAATATTACTAATAATATTACAGTATAGTGGTATAGTTCAGTATAGTAATATATAATGCTAATATTGTGCTATGCTAATAATGTAATATATTGTATGTACATATAATTTGCAAGCCACTCTGAGTCCCGTTTGGGGTGAGAAGGCTGTGATACAAATGTAGTAAATAAATGCAGTAAATAAATAAATAAATAATAAATACATTTTAGACTTAGGCTTGCCCAAAGTCTGAAATGACTTGAAGGCACACAACAACAACAACAACAATCCTAATTAACTTGACTATTGGAATTTGCATCGGAATTTGTTTGTATTTTTTTCCCCAAATGATAATCCGGCCCCTCAACAGTCTCAAGGATTGTGGACCGGTCCTTGGCTTAAAAAGTTTGAGGACCCCTGCTCTATACAATCAAATGTTCTCACTCTTTCAATGTTAATTTACTCTATCTTATAAGGTAAAACTTCAATAAAAAATATATATTAAAAAAAAAAGAAAGAAAGAAATCCCCAAACCGGTCTGATGGGTTCGTGGCTGCTGCACAGGCGAGACATGGCAAAACCATTTCTGTTTGTGAATTCAACAGGGATTTATTGAGATCAGATTTCCCCTGTTACAAAGGCTTGCAGTTCATGTTGCTTGTCTCAAGCATATCTGTGGTCAGACAAGAAGAATTGAATGCCCCCAAAGTTTATATATACACCTGTCTAAAATATTGTGTTATTTTTCTATGTAATGGTTGATGGAAAATATTTAGTTTAATGTTTAATGTGTCTGGATGAGGTCAAACAAATTGAATTTGAATCCATACAAGACAGAGGTCCTTCTGGTCAGGCGAAAGGCCAAACAGGGCATAGGGTTACAGCCTGTGCTGAATGGGGTCACACTCCCCCTGAAGACACAGGTCCGTAGCTTGGGAGTCCTTCTGGACTCATTGCTGAGCCTGGAACCTCAGATTTCGGCTATGGCTAGGGGGGCTTTTGCACAACTAAAACTTGTGTGCCAGTTGCGACTGTATCTTGGGAAGTCAGACTTGACCACAGTGATTCATGCTCTTGTTGCATCTAGGATAGACTACTGCAATGCGCTTTATGTGGGGTTGCCTTGGAAGATTGTTCGGAAGCTTCAAATAGTCCAACAAGAAGCAGCCAGGTTAATAACTGGGGCAGTGTACTGGAAGCTCACAACTCTCATGTTGCGTCAACTCCGCTACCAAACACAATTCAAGGTGCTGGCTTTAGCCTATAAAGCTCTAAACAGCCCCGGCTCAGTTTACCTGTCTGAACGCATCTCCCTCTATGAACCACTGCAGAGATTAAGATATTCCAGGGAAGCCCTGCTCTCGGTCCCACCACTGTCACAGGCGTGATTGGCAGGGACGAGAGACAGGGCCTTCTCAGTGATTGCCTCTCAGCTATGGAACTCCCTCCCTGGCGAGATTAGATCGGCCCCTCCTTTCTGTCCTTTAGAAAGATGGTACAGACCTGGCTGTGGAAACAAGCCTTTGGGGCAGGGCAATAACGGCAGAAATAGGAAATTTCACCCTGCTGACCGAATACGGTGTGACTGACTTGTAATGGTTTTAATGTGAAGATAACTGATTTTAGTGTTTATGTATATTTATGGTTTATTTTATGCTCTGGCATTGAATGTTTGCCATATATATGTTGTGCTCCGCCCCGAGTCCCCTTCAGGGTGAGAAGGGTGGAATATAAATGTTTTAAATAAATAAATAACTTTTGTATATTTTAACTGCATTTATTTTAAAATTGTGAGCTGCTTTGAGTCTCAATCTTGGGTGGGAAAGTGGGATATAAATAAAAATAATAAACATACAACTAAATTGAAGACAAAAATATCAATTCTCACATTACAAATGCATAGGAGAGGTTTTGCATTACTATACTTTGTTGAAAATGCATAAAATCATATAATCTTAGAGTTGGAAGAGACCTCATGGGCCATCCAGTCCAACCCCCTGCCAAGAAGCAGGAAAATCGCATTCAAAGCACCCCCGACAGATGGCCATCCAGTTTCTGTTTAAAAGCCTCCAAAGAAGGAGCTTCCACCACACTCCAGGGCAGAGAGTTCCACTGCTGAACAACTCTCACAGTGAGGAAGTTCTTCCTAATGTTCAGGTGGAATCTCCTTTCCTATAGTTTGAAGCCATTGTCTCCAGGGCAGCAGAAAACAAGCATGCTCCCTCCTCCCTTTGACTTCCCTCACTTTCTCAGATATAATGAGAAAGACAGATCTGCAGATGGCAGAATGGACAAGACTATGGCCCCTTTTGCACTGCCATATAATCCAGATTATCAAAGACGATGATCCACATTATCTGCTTTGAACTCGAGTCTATATTGCCATATTATTTATTTATTTATTTGCAATATTTATATCCCACCCTTCTTACCCCGAAGGGGACTCAGGGCAGCTTACAAGTCATATGTACATACAATATATTATGTTATTCGTATAGCGCAATATAAGCATTATATATTACTATATTGTACTATAACACTATATTGTAATATTATTAGTAATATTACATGTAATATAAATATACCATTATAATAGTGTATTATTATTAATGTTATTATATTGTATTACATTACAATATGATTAATATTATATGCATATACATAGTATAGCATAATATAATTATTATACATTATTATATTGTTATATGGACACAGGAGACATGATGTCTTTCTGCCCCCTTGTTCATTCTGGCTCAGAATGGCAGTTATTCCTATAATCAAGTTGAAAGCAGATAATCTGGATTTTATATGGCAGTGTAGGTAGGGCCTACACAACCTGCTGAAACAGATGGGGGACAAATTACTTTTGATTCATATATCATTAATGTGACTGCTTTGTAAACTGGTTGTAAGGATTACGGTGATAATGAGATATGCTTCAGCTGCTCTAAAAGTGTTATGTAGGCCCTCCACTTCTGTAGAGGTTCAGGGTATAGAACAAAAGTTCAAAAATTGTGGGGAAAAAGCCACTTCTTTTTTTACCAGTGAGAACACGTCTAGGGATACCTAGAGCAGTGATTCTCAACCTGTGGGTCCCAGAAATCCTAGCCAATTTACTAGCTGTTAAGATTACTGGGAGTTGAAGGCCAAAACATCTGGGGACCCACAGGTTGAGAACCACGGCTCTAGGTCATCTATGGGCAATTTTTGCTGAAGGTTAACCACTGAATTTCTTCAAGGAATTAGAGATTCCTTAAGAATTGATCTCTCTAGGAAACTCTAGGTCCTTCGGTGTGATGCTAGGATCAACTGCTAGTGGAGAGAACATATTAATCTCATCCGTAAATAATCTAATCCACAAAAGTTAAACCTGCAAATGTGGAGAGCTGTATGTGTGTGGAATTATTAAGTACATGGAAAGTCTCTCTCCTTCTGGAGCTAAAATTTTAGCAAAAGTAAAAAAGCAGCGAACGGGGGCGGCGGGAGTGGTGGATAATTCATGAGCTGGGTAGCCATGAAATGGGTATCATTTTAAAATATTTACTATTCATGCAACACCACATGCCTTAATGACGGTGCGTTTCAAGTCTCCACTTGACTCTTTCGGCAAGCACATTCTCTGTATCCATGGCATTTTTCAAATATTAAAAACCATCTAATCCGGGACATCAAAGCTGTTCTTAATATGATTCAGGGGGTCAGAAACAAACTACAAATAAACATTGCCAAGGTTTTTATTTACTTCCCTAAGAATTCCGCTTTCAATCACAGAGCCGGCGTTCGCTCGCCGTTTAACATCTCCCTACCGAAATTATCTCCTAGACCCGTGAAATCATTATACCTGTCGTTCGGCTGAAAAAGAAACATATTTAGCACTCAGCAGCCATACCTAATTTTCCTTGAAGGCAAGGAACAAACAGCTAGAATTAAGCAAATATCTCAGCAGCTCAGTCCTTCCAACTAATTCTCAGGATGGTTTAAATCGTGTATATCCCACAATTTAGATACAGCTTTCTAAATACATTTCCCTCCTCGCCCGCCTCCTCTTGATGCTTTGCTTTAATCTGGATCTTTCTTCTTTTCCTTTTTTTTTCTCCTAAAGAGGAGAGCTCAATGGATCACATTTATTACCCAAGGCATTAGATTTTGTGACTTTTGCTGTAATTAAAGTGTTAGCTTTCAACAGGGAATGTACTATTTGCTCAGAAGTGATTATAAAGCCATCATTTGGCCAAGATAATTTCTCAAGGAACCATAGCATTGTAACAGACAAGGGCCATCCAGTCCAACCCCTTGCCATGTTTGTTTATACAGCAGTCCCTTCACATCTGCTGGGGTTTGGTTCCAAGACGGCCCCCCATCGATATCAAAATGCATAGATGCTCATGTCCCATTATATACAGTGACAGAGTAAAATGATATCCCTTATATATAATGGCTAGATCAAGCTTTACTTTGATATGGAGAGCCAACCCTAATGCCTCTAGACAGTATTTTCATTTGTATGGTTAATATAATCTTCGCCTTTGTTGTTGCTATCTGCCTTCAGATCACTTCCATCTTATGGAGATCCTACAGTGAGCCTATCAAAAGTATTTTTGTGAATATTTGTTCAATGGGGTCTGCCTTTGTTTTCCTCTGAATGCGAGTTTTCCAAGGTCCCCCCATGTATGTAAGGATTCAAACCCTGGTCTCCAAACTCTTAGGGTGCATCTGCGCTGCAGAATTAACGCAATTTGACACCACTTAAACTCAATAGTATGGAATCCTGGGAGTTGTAGTTTAGTGGGCACCAGTATTCTTCTGCAGAGAAAGCTAAGGATCTTGTAAAATTATAGCTGCCATGATTCCGCAGCACTGGACCATGGTAATTAGAATGGTGTCAAATCATACAGTATAGATCTGAGATTCTCAAACTTTTTCAGCTGCGGAGCCCTCTTTGAAGCCAAAATTTATCATGGATCCCAAAGAAATGTTTATATATTCTATTACTTACTTACTTACTTACTTAGGTGATCCCTTATTCTCCAAGTATGATGGCCTTCCAAGGGTAGTGTCTTGGCGGTGGGTACGTAGGTGACTGTGGAGCCCTATTTTTGATCCGCATGTTCTTCCACATGAGGAGATCAGTTTCCAAGGTGAAAGGCAGTTCTGGTCAGGGTTGGCTTGATGTGCCTTCCTCTTGGCACTTTTCTCCCTTTCACCCTCTATTCGTGCCTCCTCAAATTCCACAGCACTGCTGGTCACAGCTGACCTCCAGCTTGAGCGCTCAAGGGCCAGGGCTTCCCAGTTCTCTGTGTCTATGCCACAGTTTTTGAGGTTAGCTTTAAGCCGATCTTTAAATCTCTTTCCCTGTCCACCAACATTCTGGTTTCTGTTCTTGAGTTGGGAGTATAATTACTGCTTTGGGAGATGGTGATTAGACATTCAGACAACATGGCCAGTCCAGTGGAGTTGATGGCGTAGGAGCATCACTTCATTGCTGGTGGTCTTTGCTTCTTCCAGCACTCTGACATTTGTCCACCTGTCTTCCCAAGAGATTTGCAGGATTTTTCAGAGGCAACACTGATGGAATTGTTCCAGGAGTTGAGTGTAAAGTCTGTAGACAGGCCACGTTTCACAGGCATATAACATAATATTAATATCATATTATATTATATTATACCTTAAATATATATATATATATATATATATATATATATATATATATATATATATATATATATATATATCAGAGATGAGCCAGACCAGTGGCAGATAAATGTAGAGAGTTTGTGTAAAATAATTCACACAGTGCAAAAGCAAGCAAGCAAGCAAGAAACAAAGAAAGAACGAACAATACAATATTTATAATGAAGAGCAAATTTAACCAACATAAACTTAACAGTATTTCAGTGGAAGACCCCTGAGGCCATCCAGTCCAACCCCTTCTGCCATGCAGGAAAAACACAATCAAAGCACCCCAACAGTTGGCCACCCAACCTTTGTAGTAGGAGTAGTAATAATAATAATAATAATAATAATAATAATAATAATAATAATAAGGAAACCGATGAAACCATTGATCATATCCTCAGCTGCTGTAAGAAAATTGCACAGACTGACTACAAACAGAGGCACAACTATGTGGCCCAAATGATTCATTGGAACTTATGCCTCAAGTACCACCTTCCAGCAGCAAAGAACTGGTGGGATCACAAACCTGCAAAAGTATTGGAAAATGAGCACGCAAAGATACTGTGGGACTTCCGAATCCAGACTGACAAAGTTCTGGAACACAACACACCAGACATCACAGTTGTGGAAAAGAACAAGGTTTGGATCATTGATGTTGCCATCCCAGGTGACAGTCGCATTGACGAAAAACAACAGGAAAAACTCAGCCGCTGTCAGGACCTCAAGATTGAACATCAAAGTCTCTGGCAGAAACCAGTGCAGGTGGTCCCGGTGGTGATGGGCACACTGGGTGCCGTGCCAAAAGATCTCAGCCGGCATTTGGAAACAATAGACATTGACAAAATCACCATCTGCCAACTGCAAAAGGCCACCCTACTGGGATCTGCACACATCATCAGAAAATACATCACACAGTCCTAGACACTTGGGAAGTGTTCGACTTGTGGTTTTGCGAAACGAAATCCAGCATATCTATCTTGTTTGCTGTGCCATACAACGTCGTTGTGTTGATAATAATAATAATAGCAAAAACCTCAGGAGCCATCCAGTTCAACTTCTTCCTACCATACAGGAAAAACATAAACCTCTTCTACCATGTGAAAAAAAAAATGGATTAGCCTCATAAAAAGTATGTTTCAAATAAAAGTTAACAGTGGTCAAGATTCTACCTCTTATGAGATATAAACTTAAACTCAAATAGTTAGTAAACACCGGCATCATGGAACCAACTGCGTACCTGCCAGTGTATCTGTTTATTATCCCATGGCTTCTTTCTTGAGGCTGGATCTACAATGTAGAATTAATGCAGTTTGGCACCACTTTAACTGCCATGGTTCAATGCTATGGAATCCTGGGGATTTGTAGTTTGGTGAGGCACCAGCACTCTTTGGTAGAAAAGTCTAAAGACCTTGCAAAACTACAACCCCCAGGATCCCAAAGCATTGAGTTGGGGCAGTTAAAATGGAGTCAAACTACATTAATTCTACAGTGTAGATGCACCTTGAGAGGACATTCAATTAAAAATGATCAGGGGTTCAAAAAACGGGGTTGACGTGTGAACATTTAGTGAAGGCGCCCTGCTAACTTCAACATTTATTGAAAAATGTCAAATTTGGCAACATCTCACTTTGGGCTCCTTGAGTACAGTGTTACCAATAAATGTCACCAAATTCCTTAATAGCTGCTGTTGTGTGTGCAAGAGTAATGGGTAGGAACTAAAATATTTTTAACCTTTTAAGATAATTGAATAAAGAAGGAAGGAAAGAAGGAAAGGAAAGGAAAGGAAAGGAAAGGAAAGGAAAGGAAAGGAAAGGAAAGGAAAGGAAAGGAAAGGAAAGGAAAGGAAAGGAAAGGAAAGGAGGAAATTTATTATATGGTGAAGGTTTTCATTCTTTGGTGGTGTGCAGCTTTCCCCTTCTTGCCTGTTGCCGCTCTGTACAGGTGTGCATCTGGTTTACAACAGAGCCCTAGAAATGCTGACTTGGAACTGAAACTGCGGACATCAATTATAAACTGTCAAAAGTGGATGAATATATTGTTTTGTAGTCTTGTTAATATTTCAGCAGGAAAATTCGAAGTCTGCTGTAAACTGTGAATGCCCCATTTTTCTTTCTCATTTCTAGGAACGGCCCTCCTTTTTCTTTTTTTAACAAAGCATGTGTGTGTATATATATATGTGTGTATATATATATATACATACACACATATATATAGTATCCCCCTGGCTTTGCATTCTCTGGCTGTGCTCAATGGTATTTGCCTTTCGAGCTGTCAAGCCAAGTGTTTTTCAGACCCCTCATTAACAAAACAGACAACCAATCTCAATATGCATTATCAAAATTAGATCTTTTCGGAACAGTTGACAATTATGTATTGTACAGTTACATGCATATAAATCTGGAACTTGGCTTTGTTAGGTTTCACTGCTGACTTTTAACAAAGTGCTACCTAATTATGTTTCGCATTGTACCAGCTCTCCATGGAGTGATGGTGGGTTTTTTTATTTTTATTTTTATTATTTGGGGAGGGGCGCTTTATGCTGCAATTTGTTTCACGGTTAGTGTAAAAGAATACAAAAATAGTCGCATATCATGGAGTGTAAAGTTTTTTTTTCATAATTCCTATTACTGTCACATTTAGCTAGCTATATGACAAGAAAACAAGGCCCCAATAGATGTAAGACTTGGAGGTTTTTACATTTTGTTTGTACAATACAAATGCAAAGCTGGAATCCATGGTTTCACTGACCCACATCTGGGGGAAAAACACATTCTCCCTTTTTCTTGGTCCTCCATTGCAATTCTATGGTATGGTTCTGCCAGATGTCATTCATTTTAACAGGGTTCACAATTACCTGTGGTTTCATGTTTCTACCATGAGTCCAGGAATGTCTCTAATGCAGATATAGGGGATGTGGTGTAAGCACTAAACAGAAAAACATAGAAATACCACAATGCATTGAGAGTGCGACTGACACTTGACTGGTTGATATATTTATTTTGTCCGAATTAATTAGCCTTAGCTAGTTCCATGCCCAACTTTATTCATTCTAGTGAACATATGTGCTGCCTATGTTATGGTTGAGCCTTCTGGCTCCGATACTAGGAGACGAGGTCATAAGACTCCTCGAGAGTCAGACTCTTTTGAGGAGTGTGAAAGGAAACGGCTCCGGGACTTATTTGCAGAACCAACAGACGAAGACTCCTTTGAGGGTTTTACCGAGGGAATGGAGGAAGAGATGGTTAGCTCAGAGGAGGATGACATGGAATGGACTCGTGTGAGGGAGGATTTGGGTGTCACTGGCAATCATAGTATGGGAGGCGACTGGCGGGTTGCAGGATCGGACCCGTGGACGGGCTGGAGGCATGGAACGTGATCCACAGCTGGGGATGCTGTGGGGCGTAGTCAAAGGTGTTTCAGTTCTGATGAGGATGATGATGAGGAGGCACCTGGAATTAGGATAGCAGCTGACAGCGATGAGGAGTTATGAACTGGCATAAAATGGGGTCTAGAATCAATGGCTAATTGCGTTGGGCAAGGTAATCTGGACGAACGCCTGGGCTCTTGTTGGGGAACTTCCTGAAGACGGGTGTGATTCATTTGCTGGATAGGTAAGTTACCAAGGACACTGGGCATAGACGGCGGGAGGAACTGTGTGGGCTTTTTCTGTGCAACTTGTGTTTAATCTTGATAGCTTGGACCTCCGTCGTCTTTTTGACAGACATTATTGCCAACTCTGGATTGACGCTGGACTGACTGACTGACTACGACTCTGGACTAACCCTTCTGTGGCTATCGGTGGAACTTGTGGAACCTTAGACGTCTGCGTTTGGCTTTCGACCTCGGACCGGATTGGGACCCCGCTGACCGTCGTTACCCTGATTGATGTGCCTGGACCTGGTTTTCGCCCGTTGCACAGAGGAGCAACAGCCCGAGTTACTTCTGTAGCTCTTGAGTAGCAGAGGGGAATCTGCTGCTGGGTTTTGTGTTCATTTTGACCTTTTGTTAACCAGTTTTTGTTTGTTTAATTGCCAGGCTGAAGTAAGCACCTTTGATTTAATCCGGATTAAACTTCTGTTTAATCCGGTTTATTCTTTTGAACTGTTTAAACTCAAATGAAGTTATTTTTGTTACTTTTCACACTGAAGACAAATGTTTGCCTAGTCCTTTGTTTCCTACGGGCATTTTTTAGTTCTGTAACCTCAGTAAACTGTGTTGTACTCTATTTGGAGCGTTCTGTCTTTGACAGCCTAGGTTTTAAGATTTGCAGGAGATGGATTGCCATTGGTCCCACTGCCATCACAGGCACATGTGGTGAGCACAAAGGACAGAGCCTTCTCGGTGTCTGGTCCCAAGTTGTGGAACAGTAGAAAGCAATAAAGTTCAGAGGCAGTACATGGGCTGCAATATTTCAGACAGTATAGTGAAATAAAGAGAAGAGAAAGGTATATCATTTCAGACAACATAGGGAGATAAAGAGAAAAGTGGGTGGAATCTTACACTTTCCCGATGTGTCAGGGTGCAGCTATATGACCAGGAAAACCCAGGGCCGGTGTGGAGTATTCCGCACCAACCATAGGAATCCCTGTCTCTATCTCACTGCAGTGGTAGATGGGAGCCCTGACCTCCCAGCAAGGACAAACGCAGTTCGGCCCCACTGGATGGCCACCCTTACCTTGGTCATCTGTCACCATTATCACAGAGGCCACAGAGGTCCGAAGAGCTCTAAGCCATACCTGAGTGCCATTGTTGATGTTTACAATGGGCCCACGTAGGACAGAAGCCAGGGAAAGCAGGATGGCCATGTAAAAAGTGAGCCCAGTTCTGATTCAGAACAGATCCAAAGGTTTACACCTCCCTAAAGAGCTGAGCTGTTCCAAAGTCCCAACAGGTGTGGTAAGCAGCCTTGTCACGCATTGGAGGCAAGAAGTTTCTATCATAGAATCACAGAATCATGGAGTTGGAAGAGACTACAGGAACCATCCAATAACCTCATTCGGCCATGCAGGAACACAAAATCAAAGCCCTCCTAACAGATAGCCATCCAGTCTCTGTTTAAAAACCTCCAGAGAAGGCACATTCTGAGCACTCCCTGCTTCTAATAATAATACAGTAGCACCCTGGTTAACGGAGCTCCGGTTAACTGAGCCTCTGTATTATCCAAGGCGCTACCAGGGGTGTCCCTCCCTCTCCCTCTCCTTCTCTCGAGTGAAGGGAGCTTGAGAGGAGAGGGAGAGGAAGGAGGAAGCACCCCGGAAGCACCCCTCGATAGCTGCTGCAATGATGAGCGTGCCACGGGTTTTCCTCGGCCAGACCATTGCTGGAGGAAACTCTTTCCTCCAGCAAGGGCCTGACTGAGGGAGATCCGGGATGCGCTCCATGTTTCTCGGAGTGACAGGGCCTTGCTCCAGCCAGGACCTGTCCCTCAAAGAAACGAGGAACGTACTGTGAGTTTTTCTCTGCCAGACCATTGCTGGAGGAAACTTTTTCCTCCAGCAAGGGCCTGGCCAAGGGAGATCCAGAGAGACATCGTTCAGTGAACCCACGCCCTATCCAAGCAGTTTGGTTATCCGAGATTGGGCCCGCCCCTTTATCTCAGATAACTGGGGCTCTACTGTAATAATAATAATAATAATAATAATAATAATAATAATAATAATAATAATAATAATAACAACAACAACAACAACAATGTTGCCATCCCAGGTGACAGTCGCATTGACGAAAAACAACAGGAAAAACTCAGCCGCTATCAGGACCTCAAGATTGAACTTCAAAGACTCTAGCAGAAACCAGTGCAGGTGGTCCCGGTGGTGATCGGCACATTGGGTGCCGTGCCAAAAGATCTCATCCAGCATTTGGAAACAATAGACAATGACAAAATTACGATCTGCCAACTGCAAAAGGCCACCCTACTGGGATCTGCACGCATCATCCAAAAATACATCACACAGTCCTAGACACTTGGGAAGTGTTCGACTTGTGATTTGTGATACGAAATCCAGCATATCTATCTTGTTTGCTGTGTCATAATAATAAAATAATAATAATAATAATAATAATAATAATAATAATAATAATAATAATAATAACAACAACAACAACAACAACAACTTCATTTTTGTTCCCTGCCTCCATCTCCCCGAAGCAGGTTACATATGGCTCAAGGTGCCTAAAACAACACACAAAATAAATACACAGTACAATACAAAATAAAACCACTAGTGTATAAAACATTGATTTGAACACAGAACAGTGCGCAATAACCTATAGTGTCAACTGTTGTAAAAACATGGCCAACTGTAAACAAAAAAAAGGAAAGGGATAGTGCAAGTTGCAGCTAAGGAACAAGGGAATGGGATAAAAGTGTTGTGCTGTATCATAATTGCAGACCACTGGGCTAGACATTCTCAAAGGCCTGTTTAAACATCCAAGTCTTCAATTCCCTCCAGAAGGAGAACAAGGTGGGGGCCTGCCTAATCTACCTAATCTCCTTGAGGAGGGTGTTTCAAAGCCGGGGGGCCACCACTGAGAAGACCCTCTCCCTCATCCCCACCAACCCTGATTGTGAAGGTGGTGAGACCACAAGAAAGGTGGTACCTGGGGGGGGGGGGGATGGAGATCATGAAGATAGGCAGGGCCTGAACCATTGCTTAGCAGAGGGTTGAAGGAGGTCTCCTCCAACTCTATGATTCTATGATTGCCAAACAGCTCCTATCCCCCATTTTTTCTAATGTTTAACTAGAATCTCTTTTCCCTTTGTTTGAATCCATGTTCTAGTCTTCAGAGCAGCAGAAAACAAACTCTTCAATGTGACATCCTTTCAAATATCTTAACATGGCTTCCATGTCCCCTCTCAGCCTTCTTTCTTCCAATATAAACATACCCATTCCCCTCAGCCATTCAGTGCTTAGTTTCTAAAACTTTTAGCATTTTGACCTCCCTCTCTGAATATGTTCCAGTTTTTCAATATCCTTCTTGAACTGCAGTGCCCAGAACTGGTCACTGACCAAAGCAGAGTAGAGTAATATTTGTGAAAGCTGAACGCTTCCTACCCTCTGTTCAAAGTTTCATGCTTTCAGGCTGTTCTCCAAAACCATGAGAGCTAGCAACCTGTGCTTTCTAAAAGCAAAAGCTTACCTAGAGAAGAGTCAGCCGGAATCCCCCGAGTCCTCATTATCGTCCCCCCCTCCCGGCCATTCATAGACTCTTGTGACTTCTAAATCTGTCGCCTATACCTTCACCATGTGGCAGCTGTACCTGGGGGTAGAAATGAATTCAAAACACTTCCCCGATAAATAAATATTTCATATGTGATTGTGAAATACCCAGGTCTTTGACAATGCGCCATGAAATATGCTGTGTATGTTACTGTGGGAAAATCATATTTTACCATAAACCTTTCAGCCCTAGCTGTAACCTTTTAATTTAAGGTTCCTCGTTGCCCATAAGGCCATCGGTTTAACAAGATTGTTAGGAAAAACGCTTTATGCTGAATTCAGTGAAAATGGAAAGGTATGCCAGCAAAATAGCCAAGGGGAATGCTGTAACCCTCCTAAAATGCAACATATTCTCCCCTTTTTTGTGAACATTTCTTGGTCACAAAAACAAAAAAATGGGATTTTTATGCCTGAAGTGGAAAAAAGAAATGGTACCTATCCATACTGGTGAAGATATAAACAAAATTGTCGGTCACTGTTTGTTCGTTAGGGGCATCCTCAAATCAATTTCCTGGGGTAAGCACCCTCTCTTCTTCACGGTTACTCTCATTCCTGTTCCTTACAAGTCAGCATGATACTTTCAAACATTATATCCATGTAAAAGGATCTAGAGGTTGCCGGTTCCATCTGTCATATATTTTATAGGCTTTTTTAGAATGCTGTTGTGTTTGACAGAGTAACTGACTACAGCTGGAAATGAAGTGTAAGTCAATTCCATGCTTCCATAATTCACTGCCCAGGATTGTTGAAAAAAAAAGATTTAGTGATGCTGGTGATAGACAGCAAGCCTCTTGAAGTTTTCATTTTCACTTAGTGGCTGTAATACCTCAAACTTGCTGACCTCCGGAGATCAGAATGCGAAAAGGCCTGCAGAACTTCACTAAAGGTGTTCACGCACCAGAACATTCACTTTTACTTGCAAATTGAATGCAAGCTTCCTTCTTTGGAAGCTTTTAAACAGAGGCTGGATGGCCATCTGTCAGGGGTACTTTGATTATTCTTTCCTGCAAGGCAGGGGGTTGGACTAGATGGCCCATGTGGTCTCTTCCAACTCTATTATTTTATGGTTCTAATATTCTCTGCAAGCTGGAAAGTAGCTTGGAGAAAGGGATATTGAGCTCCAACAGCTAAAGAGGAAGCAAGAAGCCATCTTTGCTTGAGCTAAGCCTTGTCTCCTAGAGTGTACTAGAAAGCTGAGTGTTTATTTCTTGTTGTTTATAAGGTGGTGAATGTGTTGATAAGGCTTTGTGGTCTGTTGTCTAGGGAACTCATACCTCTGCTTCAGGCCTTGCTTTTGAGGTTGTGTGCTTGAGGCGGGTGGAGCTTTGATTCTGTGCTTGAGAGAAGTCCAGGAATACCTGGCCACTTTAAATGAATTCAAGTCTCCAGGACCACAGGAAGAACAGACCATGGAACAAAAGACTGGTTCAAGATTGGGAAAGGAGTACGGCAGGGCTGCATACTATCACCCTCCCTATTCAACTTGTACGCAGAACACATCATGCGACGTGCGGGGCTTGACAAATCCAAGGCCAGAGTTAAAATTGCTGGAAGAAATATTAACAACCTTAGGTATGCAGATGATACCACTCTGATGGCTGGAAGTGAGGAAGAGCTGAGGAGCCTTATCACCAAGGGGAAAGAAGAAAGTGCAAAAGCTGGGTTGCAGTTAAACGTCAAGAAAACCAAGATCATGGCAACTACACCTATTGATAACTGTCAAATAAAGGGAGAAAAGGTGGAGGCAGTGACAGACTTTATATTTCTAGGCGCAAAGATCACTGCAGATGCAGACTAAAGCCAGGAAATCGGAAGACGTTTACTTCTTGGGAGGAGAGCAATGGCCAATCTTGATAAAATAGTGAAGAGCAGAGACATCACACTGGCAACGAAGGTCCGCATAGTCAAAGCAATGGTATTCCTCATAGTAACCTGTCATGGAACCCAGTTACAGGGCTTTGGTAATTCAGCCCTGTAACTGGGAGTCATAACATAAACAATCCCAGGAGCACCTGGCAGAAGAAGATAGAATATGCCTGGGAACTTGGGGCCGAAAGTATAAACAATTATAATTGGTCTAGTGTGTGAAAATGGTAGTAATGTGATATTGGGGGTGGGACTTGATGATGATATTTACGTGTGGTGTTACGTAGCATCAAAAGTTATAAAAATAGTTGTATGTAAACATTGGGTCATTCCTGACTTTTCCAAAGTCATGTGTTCTTCAATAAAGATTGGATTTGAGAGCAGCCATCTCTGATCTGCGTTCAGACTGATCCTTTGAAGTGAGCAGGACAATTAAGTCAGGAATCCAGTTCTCACCCTCCTGCAAATTTGCAGTGAAGTGATAATGAGCAGGGAAGGAGATCAAAGCCATGACGGAGCAAAGGGGCCTCCGCTGGGAGCTCTGCCGTTGGCAGAAGAGACATTGCAAGCCATAGCTTCCTCTACGGGGTACCCCAAGCCGGACGGCGTGACCCAGAGGATTCCCAGAGGGGGAAGAGGCGTTCCGGCGGCGGCAGAAACCAGTTGGGGATCTGGAGGAAGCATGCCGGAGACCGTGGCCCTGCGGTTATCCATCCTGGAAACTCATTTATCCAGGCTGTCGGATACCGTGGGGAGAATAGTGCCAATATTGGAAGAGAATCTCCAAAAAGAGCACATCCGATATGGCGCCGAGAGAGAGCCAAGCAAAGGAGGCGATTGGAGCCAGAGGGGACAGCGAGCTTCAACGCAGAGTCCCGCGGCGGCAAGGGACGAGGGAGACGAGGAATATTGGCAAGAGCTGGAGTTCCGGGACAGAATGGCGCGCGAAGTGGAGCGCCAGCAAGCTCTGGGAACTCTGAGGCCGCCAACCCCAACAGAGCTCCCAACCCCCCGAATGGGCGTCGGAGTAGAAAGACCACTGGGGCCAGGGATCGGGTCCAGTGGATTAGCTGACGAAGGCGGAGAGGAGCAGGAGATCCAGGAAGAGGAGGAGGATGTGCCGTACGACGGGGAAAGGCGAGATGCGGGGGCTACAGCGAGGCCAGTATGCGGATGGGGGGAAGGGCCGACAGCGGCGGCAGGATTTCGGGAGCCGCGCAGAATGACCACCGGAGTGGGGCGCGGCGTGATCCAAGGAAACCCGATGCAACCCTTCCCCATGCCTCCCAGACAGCATCAACGGGCCGCTGAATGGATGCCAAGAAGGGAAGATCTCAAGCTAGAATACGGAGGGGAATCAGCCGAACTGAACTTTTTTCTAATTAGCATCAGGGGATACATGGAAGACAATGCACACACATTCCCCTCCGAAGCAAGCAGGGTTCGGGCCATCGGCAACACACTAAAGAGAGGAGCGGCCAGCTGGTATGTGCAACTACATGCCAGACAGGACCCATGCCTGAGGTCAGTGCCCCGCTTCCTCGCCGCACTGGAAAACCGGTTCAGAGACCGGCTAGAGCAATTGAGGGCTCGAGACCAGCTTAGAGGAATAAAGCAGAGGGACAAAACGGTGCCCGAGTACGCAGAGGAATTCCTCCACCTCGCGGAAAGGGTACCAGAGTGGTCTGAAGTGACCAAAGTGGAATTATTTAAAGAGGGACTACGCCCCGAGATTTTCAGCTGGGCAGCGCACAGAGATGACCCCGAAACGCTCCAGGGATGGATTCAACTAGCGGGGCGCGTTGAATCCACCCTGGCCCAAGTAAAGCGCTTCAGGAGCAGCGGCGGCCAGCAAAGACCGGTGGCGAGAGGTCGAGGAGAAACGAGGAAGCAGGAAAGACCCGGAGGGAGGCCGGGGATTCCCTCCAGAGGAGACGACAACAAACCTAAACCGGGATGCTTTGTATGTGGGAAGACGGGCCATCGAGCAGCAGAATGCTGGGCACGGAAGGGGGAGCCGCCAAAACCCTCAAAGCCCAAGCCAGCAACCGGGAGGCGTGCGGAGGAGGAGGTGCAAGCCCCAGAATCTCCAGAAAAATTGGTGAGTCGGGACAAACGCATGATAGTAGTGCCAATCTGCCTCTCGGGGCTAGAGAATCGGGCCACCTGCAAGGCATTTGTGGATTGTGGTTGTTCCAGGAATATTATAACTCCAGAGTTAGCAGGAGCGTTGAAATGCCAGCAGATGGCGCTTGACTCCCCAATTGCGTTTTCGCAGCTAGACGGATCAGTGGCTACTGGGGAAGTATCTACAAAGAAAATACGGGAGGTCCCATGTAAAATAGGCAAATGGGAAGGAAGAATATCCTTTGTGATAGCCCCTATTGCCACATACCACGTAATATTAGGGATACCATGGCTCGAACAGGCAAATCCCGAAGTAGATTGGAGAGGAAAGAGCCTAGCATTTAAAGAACAGCAGACGCAATGGGAGATAAGCAAGATTGCAGAAGAGGAGGACGAGGGAGATGAAGAAGGTGAAATAGACCCACTGCTATTGCCACCTGAATACAGAGACTTTGTGGATGTTTTCAATCAGAAAGAGGCAAGTAAATTACCTCCCAAAAGGAATATAGAAGTAGAAATTGAAATAACCCCCGGAGCAAACTTACCAAAACCAAAAGTGTATCCCATGTCTGTGCAGGAGAAGGAGGAATTGAGGAAATACATTGATAAAAACCTGGCGCGGGGCTTCATTAAGCCATCCAATTCTCCTCTCGGGGCCCCAGTGTTATTCAGGAGAAAGAAAGACAACTCCCTAAGATTGTGCATTGATTATCGAAATTTAAATGCAATTACTAAGGACAATAAATACCCTATGCCCTTAGTGAAGGATTTAATTACCGTATTGAAAAAAGGGAGCATATTTACTAAACTTGATTTAATTGAAGCATATCATAAATTAAGGATCAAACCGGAAGATACTTGGAAAACTGCATTTTCCTGCGCATTCGGCCATTTTGAATATAAAATTTTACCTTTCGGATTAAAAAATGGAGGCGGGTGCTTTATGCAGCTTATAAATGAAATACTGCACCCATTGTTGTACAGAGGGGTATTCATATTTCTTGATGATATCTTGATTGTGACTGAAGATAAGGAAAAGCACGTGAAATTGGTCCGGGAAGTTTTGCAGAGACTAAGAGAAGCAAAGCTGTACGCAAAACTGTCCAAATGTGAATTTAATAAAACTCAAATTGACTTTCTGGGGTATCGGATATCTCCAGAAGGGTTAGCTATGGATCCAGCTAAAGTATCAGATGTAAAAGAATGGGGAGTGCCTCAAACAAGGAGGCAATTGCAATCGTTTCTGGGGTTTGCAAATTTTTATAGATCCTTCATAAAAGGCTTCGCGCAAATAACCGCACCCCTTACTGAACTTTTAAAAACAAAAGGGAAAGGAGAGACAGCAAAAGTAAAAGCTCCTGGCGCCAAACTAAGTTGGACGCCAGAATGCCAAAAGGCATTTGAAACCCTAAAAGAATGCTTCACAGAAGGACCCATTCTAAAACACCCCGATATCAGGAGCCCTTTCATAATCCATTGCGATGCCTCAGACTGTGCGTATGGGGCAGTACTATTGCAAAAGGATCAAAATGGGAACTTAAAACCCTGTGGATATTTGTCCCGGAAGTTCAGCGAAACTGAAAAATGTTGGCCGATATGGGAAAAAGAGGCACTAGCCATATTAAAAGCCTTAGAATGCTGGCGACACTTTCTCGAAGGAAGCGGAATCCCATTTGAAATTTGGTCTGACCATAAGAACCTCCAGTATTTAAAGTCCCCTCGAAAATTGTCCCCCAAACAGATTAGATGGGCACAATACTTCAGCAGGTTCGATTTCCAATTAAAGTTTTTTCAAGGGAAGCAGAATGTCTTGGCAGATGCTCTTTCACGCATGCCTCAACACGAAGGAATACCCACAGCAAAAGAGGGAACAATATTCTCTGACAAACAATGGGGCTTAGCTGTCAGAACAAGAGCACAAACCCAAAAGGAGAACACTGCTATGGTTGAACTCGACGGAAAAGATAATTGGGGAAACGAGCTGAAACAGTCTTATGAAGGAGACCAGTGGATCGCATCCAATGCAGAACAGGGGGAGCAGAAGGGGGGATTTTGGTTTGTGAACAAGAAACTGTATATCCCAGCAACATTAAGGATCAAGATTTTGCATCGTTTTCACAACAACCAGAGCGCTGGTCATACAGGAATTACAAAAACAACAAAAGCAATAGCAAAACATTGCTGGTGGCCAGGGATGAGGAAGGACATAAAAAATTATGTTGTTCAATGTGATGATTGTGCCAGAAATAAATCGAGAGGAGGGAAGCCAATGGGATTATTACAAACAGTAGCAGAACCTACCAGACCTTGGGAATGTGTAGCTATGGACTTTGTGGGGGAACTACCGGTTAGCAAAGGACATCGTTATATTTGGACAGTATTGGACCTGTTTTCTAAACAGGCCCACTTTATAGCACTGACGAAACTACCATCAGCCGAGAAACTAGCTGAATTGTACATAAACCACATTTACAAACTGCATGGATGTCCCAGTAGAGTTGTCAGTGACAGAGGAGTACAATTCACAGCAAAATTTTGGGAAAAATTCCTGGAAATGCTAGGAGCAGAAAGGAGTTTAAGTTCTGCTTTTCACCCCATGACAAATGGGGCGGTAGAACGTACTCAGCAGACACTTGGGCAGTTCCTTCGAATGTACTCTAACATGAGACAAAATGACTGGTCTCGGTGGTTGGCTTTTGCAGAACTAGCTTTTAATTCGACTATACATTCAGCAACAAATAAAACCCCCTTTGAGGTAGTTTACGGGTATGAAATACAGCCTCTGCCCCAGCTGCCGAGATGGACAGAGAATGAGGGAACAGAGGCAGGGAAATGGAAAGCGCAAATGATGGAATGCTGGAGTCAAGTGACTGCATCCTTAAAAGAAGCACATAAAAAGTATAAAGTATTCGCAGACAGAAAGAGGGTGGAAGGTGATAAATTGGAGAAAGGAGATTTAGTGTGGCTAAGTACCCAAAACATCAAACTGGGGCTACCTTCGAAAAAATTGGGCCCTAAATATATTGGACCATTTAGAATACAGGGTGTTATCAACGAGGTGACTTTCCAGTTGACATTGCCAAAAAGTTTAGGGAAAATACACCCTGTATTCCATCGTAGCTTACTGAAAAAATATATGGGTACTTTGGACAAAATGGACACATAGAATTATTGTTTTGTTTCAGGCTTGTGATGAAAGAAGAACCGAAGAGGAGGACGAAGAAAAGGAGGGCACCATGTCATGGAACCCAGTTACAGGGCTTTGGTAATTCAGCCCTGTAACTGGGAGTCATAACATAAACAATCCCAGGAGCACCTGGCAGAAGAAGATAGAATATGCCTGGGAACTTGGGGCCGAAAGTATAAACAATTATAATTGGTCTAGTGTGTGAAAATGGTAGTAATGTGATATTGGGGGTGGGACTTGATGATGATATTTACGTGTGGTGTTACGTAGCATCAAAAGTTATAAAAATAGTTGTATGTAAACATTGGGTCATTCCTGACTTTTCCAAAGTCATGTGTTCTTCAATAAAGATTGGATTTGAGAGCAGCCATCTCTGATCTGCGTTCAGACTGATCCTTTGAAGTGAGCAGGACAGTAACCTATGGATGCGAGAGCTGGACCATAAGGAAGGCTGAGCGAAGGAAGATAGACGCTTTTGAGCTCTGGTGCTGGAGGAAAATCCTGAGAGTGCCTTGGACCGCAAGAAGATCCAACCAGTCCATCCTCCAGGAAATAATGCCCGGCTGCTCACTGGAGGGAAGGATATTGGAGGCAAAGTTGAAATATTTTGGCCACATCATGGGAAGACAGGAAAGCTTGGAAAAGATCATGATGCTGGGGAAAGTGGAAGGAAAAAGGAAGAAAGGCCGACCAAGGGCAAGATGGATGGACGGTATCCTTGAAGTGACTGGCTTGACCTTGAAGGAACTGGGAGCAGCGACGGCCGACAGGGAGCTCTGGCGTAGACTGGTCCATGAGGTCACAAAGAGTCAGAGATGACTAAACGACTGAGCAGCAGCTCCAGGACCAGGAGAACTACATCCAAGAGTATTGAAGAAACTAGCAGAAGTCATTTAAGAACTATTGGCAATAATCTTTGAGTATTCTTGGAGAATTGGAGAACTCCCAGCAGACTGGAGTAGGGCAAATGTTGTCCCTATCTTCAAGAAAGGAAAAAAGGAGAACCCAAACAATTACCTGATATCAATGCCAGGAAAGATTCTGGAGCAGATTAAGGAGGCAGTCTGCCATCACTTAGAAAGGAATGCCATGATCATTAAAAGTCAACATGGAGTTCTAAAAAAAGAAGACATGCCAGACTAATCTTATCTCTTTTTCTGATAGAGTTACAACCTTGGTAGATGCAGGGAATGCTGTAGATGTAGCATATCTTGATTTCAGTAAGGCCTTCGACAAGTGACCTCATCACATTTACCAAAATTCAGTGACCTAGGATGCTTGTGACTTCCAGCCAAGGCCCTGCCCCCAGCCAGGGTGGAAGCATCCTTGGGTGTTTCCCTGTCAACACAGGAGCTTTCTGCCCTGTTTGGGCTATGCTTCCCCATGTAATGGAGGAAGTGTTGCTGCACCTTGCTGGAGAAACATGAAAGCCATGTATAAATATGTGAAAGGATGGCATAAGGAGGAGGGAGCAAGCTTGTTTTCTGCTGCCCTGGAGACTAGGATTCAAAAGAGATTCCACCTGAACATTAGGAAGAACTTCCTGACTGTAAGAAGAGCTGTTCAGCCGTGGAACTCTCTGCCTTGGAGTGTGGTGGAGGCTCCTTGTTTGGAGGCTTTAAAATAGAAGTTGGATGGAAATCTGTCAGGGATACTTTGATTGTGCTTTTCCTGCATGGTAGAGGGTTGGACTAGATGTCCCATCTGGTCTCTTCCAACTCTATGATTCTGTGTATTGAGAGTCAGAGGTGAGAAAGAATATGTTCTTCGGAATTTTTAGTATCAATGTACTATCAGGCGATATCAGGCTTTTGTAATGTTCTGTCACTGTCTACCTCAACCTGCCTGTATATCATAATATATTGGATAAAAGTCTTCCTTCACCAAGTAGGAGGAGGAGGGATAGTAAAGGTAAAGGTTTTCCCTAACGTTAAGTGCAGTCGTATCTGACTCTGGGGGTTGGTGCTTATCTCCATTTCTAAGCCAAAGAGCCAGTGTTGCCCATAGACATCTCCAAGGTCATGTGGCCGGCATGACTGCATGGAGCGCCGTTACCTTCCCGCCGGAGCGGTACCTATTGATCTACTCACATTGGCAATTTTTCGAACTGCTAGGTTGGCAGAAGCTGGAACTAACAGCAGGCACTCACTCCACTCCCGGGATTTAACCTGGGACCTTTCGGTCTGCAAGTTCAGCAGCTCAGTGCTTTAACACACTTTGCCACCGGGGCTCCAAAAGTGACTTTCCAGATCCCTATGGGCACTGAGCCAAATCTAATCAACCTGTTGTGTGTCTCTTTTCTTTTGGTTCATATCCATCCTTTAGGTCCCTACCTTTGGAGCAGCAGAAAACTAGCTTGCTTCGTCTCCCACTTGAGATCCCGCTAGTTTTTTAATGATTGCTATCCTATCACCTCTCCAGCTTTTGGATAAGACTCCAGAACAGAGAAGATTAAAACTGATCTTCAAATATCTGAAGGATCGAAGTAAATAAAGAAAGCTTGCCTTCTGCTTAGGAGATTCTAAGGAAATATTGAGAAGAATGTCCTGATGATCTGGTCTGCTCCACAGTGGGATATGCTATTTTGGAATGTGGTGGATTTTCCTTCATTGGAGGCCTTTAAACAGAGGTTAGATGGACACCTGTCAAGTATGTTTTACCTGTGCATTCCAGTGCTGGCATGGCTAAGGAATACTTGGTGTTTCTTCCAATTCTACAACTGTATGTTACTTTAATTTTCTTCTCCGGTCTAAACATACCCAACACTCCTAACTGGGAATTTCCCAACCCATTGCCACATCACTTGCTGAGTTCTTAATGTGTTATAGATGTTGATATCCCTCTTAAAAATAGTGCTTCGAACTGGAATCAGTAGTACAAATGTGACTTGGTTAAAGCAGAATAGAATAGGAGTACAGGTTGAACTCCTCTAATCCAAAAATCTGAAATTTTCTATAAACTGTACTTTTGTGCTGCCAGCTTCCCACTTCCACCCTCAAGGCAGTGGCTGTTCTTTCACAAGATAGAAGAGAATGGCTGGTATTGGACTCCAATATAATACCATACTGAACTTTTTTTTTCCAAATATCTACTTCAGTCTCTCAAATCTTCTATCTAGCCAGCATTGTGTCTCATACACCACACAAGTAGCAAACAAATGAATCACGAGGCTTGAGAGAGATGGGTGACTGGGGAAGGACGATAGGATCTTGGCAGGAGACATGGATTTGCATCAAGTCCTTTGCTTGCGTTCCCGCCATTTCACAGATCCTCAGCCTTTCTCGAGTTTCAGAAAAGATACAGAACATTGGAGAGTTCCTTCGTCTGGGATCCTGCCCAACTGCTTTGCTCAATTCACCCACAACTGGAACAGAACTTTAATTAACATCTCCAAAATCTGTAGTGCCCCCAAACCAATCCATTCATATGCCACCTGGCTTCAGAGGTAGGTTTTGCAGGTGATGTTTAGTCATGAATCATAGCAAAAATTCACCTTAGGATTTTGAAAATAGACAGGAAACCAGTCATTCTGTTTTAGAGTTGGAAACATTAACATAAAACAATATGCACAATGTTGTCCCATCTCTTATTCTGACACGTCTTCAGTCCATTTTCAATTTCCTGCATCACTAAGATCTCCCCCTATTCATCATGGGCATCAGCATTTGTTATTGGTATTATTATTTGATTCCATTATTATTAAGGTATAGATTTGGAGGAAACTATTTTCTCCAATTGTCTGTTACATTCCAAAGTCTACTAATGGTTTTATTATTTTTGATGATCTCAAGCAAGGCTCATTTAATCTGTGAAGAATGGTATACTCAGCATCAGAGTATTGTCAGTTATTATCTTTTATTTTCAAATTGAGTGTTTTCAGGATAAAAAATAGATTGATGTAATGGGTTGGTTTAGTAAAGCCAGAAAATACAGCAAAGGAGTTGACTGAATCCAGTGGCAATGTAAGTATCAGAAATATACTTAAGGGTGCAGGAAAAGTTCCCCAACTCCAAAGATTTGTACAAGCCTAACAAATTGGGAACGAACAAACTGAAAAGCAAACTGGATCTCGCTTCTGTACTGAAACCCACTCTTTGCAGAGAGCAGAGATCTGAACCCCTGCTCAAAAAACTGTGAAAAAATTGAATATACAAATATATAAAATCATAAACTAAAATTTTGATATTTAAACATAAGTTTAATTACAGTACTTTGGAATGTAGTGAACTTACTTTCATTGGAGTTTTTTTAACAGAGTCTACAACCTATCAGGGTCACCTATCAAGTCTTTTTTCTTGTTGATTCCAACACAGACAAAGGATTTGACCAAATGCTCTCAGGGAGTCCTTTCAGTATTATAAGTCTATTATTGTATCACAAGTTAAACAAGTGTAAATAGGCAATGTCTCAAAATGTTCTGACTATTTTAAAAAAAAACAGCTATTTCCCCTTTTAAAAAATCATATATCCTTCACATAAAGTTCATAACCATTAGCAACATGATTCAAAACTCAGAAGCAGGTCAGTTCTGGTTAGTACTTGGATGGGAGACTACCATTGGAATTTTTTTTTTTTCATGTCAGGAGTGACTTGAGAACCTGCAAGTCACTTCTGGTGTGAGGAAATTGGCCATGTGCAAGGAAGTTGCCCAGGAGACACCTGGATGTTTGTTTGTTTTTTAATGTTTTTACCATCCTTGTGGGAGGCGTCTCTCATGTCCCCACATGGAGCCAGAGCTGATAGAGGGAACTCATCCATGCTCTCCCCGGGTTGGATTCGAACTGGCAACCTTTAGGTCAGCAACGTTCAAGTCATCAGTTGAATGCTGGCACAAGGGTTTAACCCACTGCACCACCGGTAGTACCATTGGAAATCAGATGCTTTCATAGGTTATATTCAAAAGAAGGAACTCTGATTATCCCTTTTCTAGGATAACCCTGTGAAATTCATAGAGTCGCCTTAAGCCAACAAGCAAGTTGAAAACATATAAACACACACATCTAAATATTAAAGGCATATGAATTAGATCTGAGAGGAGTTTCATGGAATTTGTCCAAATATTAATTTTAACATCCTACTGCATCACACTGGCTCATTCCATAGCTTCCAACATTTCACAGATGAATCACAGAATCATAGAGTTGGAAGAGACCTCATGGGCCATCCAGTCCAACCCCCTGCCAAGAAGAAGGAAAATTGGATTCAAAGCACCTCCAACAGATGGCCATCCAGCCTCTGCTTTAAAGCCTACAAGAAGGAGCCTCCACCACACTCCGAGGCAGAGAGTTCCACTGCTGAACAGTTCTCACAGTTAGGAAGTTCTTCCTAATGTTCTTCCTAACCATGAGAGCTGTTCAGAGATGAAAAATGCAACACAACTGGGGACATCTTCACACACCCCTCCTCCTGTACCATTTTGCCAACAGTCGCGTGTTGGCACCCTGTCCCCATCAGACGGGGGAAAGAGTGGCAACACGTCTTACCACATTGTCCTTTCCCCCATCAGATGGGAAAATAAGTTAAAAGTGTAGGTAGCTCCAATTGAGCTACCCGAAAAATACTTACCCTAGTGTGGTGGACAAAGAAGTGTATTGCAATGCTCCCTCGGCACTTTGAGCATCAACAAGGTGGGGACTCGTTGATGTAGGCCCCATCCCCAAAGTGCTGCAAAGGGGCAATTTGCCTCAGTGTGATGAGATCCTAAGTAACATCAGAGTGTGGCCGGGCTGTGGCACAGGCTGGTTAGTAGCCAACTGCAATAAATCACTCTGACCAAGAGGTCATGAGTTTGAGGCCAGCCCGTGGCGGAATGAGCACCCAACCATTAAAATAAAAATAAATAGCCCCTGCTCATTGCTGACCTATGCAACCCGAAAGATAGTTTCATCTATCAAGTAGAAAATTTAGGTACCACTTATATGTGGGGAGGCTAATTTAACTAATCTATGACACCCTAAAAAAATCGTCCAGCAAGCGTTTGGAATGAGGAAGTTGGCATCACAGTAGATGATAATAATAATAATAATAATAATAATAATAATAATAATAATAATAATAATTATAACAACTTTATTTTTATACCCCGCCTCTATCTCCCCAAAGGGGACTCAGGGCGGCTTACATGGGGCCAAGCCCGAATAAAAACAACAGCAATATAAAACACAATAGACAAAAAACATGCACAATTATAAAAATTTAAACATTAGCCAATAAAAACAAATGAGAAGAACTAATAAAAACATGGATTAAAACGGAGAGGTTGTAAAAGTAGACTGGGTAAGGTGCACTATATAAATATTGTAAACACGAGGTGACTGATAAAGTGGATGATGAAGCAGCTGCTCCCCTTGTGGCCGGAATTGAGCCAGGAAGCTGGAAGCTGGAGAAGTTTAAATTGCCTCTATGTCTGTCTCTGTCACTGTTCTATGTGAATATGGCATTGAATGTTTGCCAAATGTGTGTATATGGTGATCTGCCCTGAGTCACCTTCGGGGTGAGAAGGGCGAAATATAAATACTGTAAACAAACAAATTAATTAATTGGTAAGGGGTTATTAATGAGGAAGAACACACAATCTAGGAGAAGTTGCAACAATGAGTGCTACAAACTACTTTCGCACTTTGAACTCAGTTTGCAGAAACTAAAGTAAACTCGGAACAAGAGGGGAAAGAGGAGTGACAAACCAGGACATTAAAAAGCAGAGGAAAAATTATAGAGGATCAATTGGGACTATACCTGCCAAATTAGGACACTTGGAGGGCATGGAATTTCATCAGTCCCATAGTATCCATACAGCACCTTGCATAGGAAAGACCCAGCCTCAACAGCTATCTGAATTTTGATTTGTTTGAAATCAGACCTGGTAGGATTATTCCAACATCAAGGGTCTTCCTCCGCTGCCACCGCCGCCTTCAATTTCTCCCCACCCCGTCCTTTCCAAATGGCATTGCTATTTAATTTTTCCCCTTACTTTGTGCCAAGGTCTTAATCGTTCTTGCACCGGCAGTGGGAGCATTTGAAAGAATCATTTCCCCCGGCACGTTTAAGACGTTTCCAGTAAATTGTACCTAAACCTGTCCAGCTGGCTGGGTCATTTAGCAAGCGACACACCCACTCTGTGTTTGGAGATGCCACCGGAGAATTCCCTCAATGCTTTCAAAACCAAACCAAACCCAAAAGCCATCCGTGATGATGGGATAAAGCACTGCTAATGTGCAAATGCTATGGGGAAATGCTACAATAACTGCCCATCGGGGAGCAGCGGGATCTTTGAAAGTTTTGTTGTGGGAAGGCTTACAGAACAGGATTAGACAACAGGTTTTTGGAACTGCAGGGCTGAAATTATGCTGTCTTTGAAGGAAAACAGCAGAAAAAAGCCACTTGATTATTTAAGATTATTCCTCCTTAGCTGCTGCTTCTTTTCTCTCTCCCCCCCCACCCTTTTGAAGAAAATGAGAATTTATCAAGTACTTTTAATCTGTGTCTTACCATTCTAAACAACCTTATTATTGCTTTTTCATTTTTTGCACCTTCCAGGTATTTCCAGTTTATGGTGATTCTAAGGGAGCGGAATGAGCACCCGCTGTTAGCCCCAGCTCCTGCCAACCTAGCAGTTCGAAAACATGCAAATGTGAGTAGATAAATAAGTACCACTCCGACGGGAAGGTAATGGTGCTCCATGCAGCCATGCCAGCCACATGACCTTGGAGGTGTCTACGGACAATGCCGGTTCTTCGGCTTAGAAATGGAGATGAGCACCAACCCCTAGAGTCGGTCATGACTGGACTTAACGTCAGGGAAACCTTTACCTCACTAAGGTGAACCTATCTGAGACATAAGAATGGGAGACTTCCAACCTTTTCTCCCCAGAGTCATAGTCAAACATTAAATGCTTGACATTGCTACTATGCAATGCTGGCTCCATATGGTTGTATACAGACTATAATTTCCATGCACAGGGAAATAATAATAATTATTTTTCAAATAGCAAGTCAAAATGTGAAAGGGGGTATAGAGACCTTCTCTCTGCCTATGATACTATCAAGATACCACAGTCTGCCTCCAATCTATCCTATACATATTTACTTGGGAATAATCCCCACTGAACACAGGAAAGGCATTTTGTGTTCTTGAACTTGGCCCATTTGTAGCTTGAGATGTTTAGACGCTGCAGTGAGCACAGGTTGCATCCAGCCAGTGGATAAAAGGTCAATTTCGTGTCCTGTCCTCTTTCCTTGTGGATAGAATTCAAAGACAGCCATGTTATTCTGGAATGTCAGTATGCAAAGCAATCTCCTAGCTCCTTTGAAACTAACATAATGACAGTTGGTTGCATAAGCTTTCATAGATGCCTATATATATTTGTGTATAAGTTGATCTCATGTATAAATCAAGGGCAGTTTTTAGGTCAAAATTATGGATTTTGATATGAAGGAACCATCCCCTGCTCTGAGAAGAGTGGCAGTATTTTTAAAAAAACTCTAAAATCAGGGCAGTAAATAAAGAACAACACTTAGAGAACAGGGGAGTTCCAAACATGAACAATCTGGGCCAGCTAACAACTCCCAAAAAAGGATTCCTCCAAGCAGGAAGCAGCCAGACTTAGAAGCTGCAAGGCCATTTCATGCTAATCAAGGTGGCCAATTGCACCATTCACACTTGTCTCAAACAGACAAGAGTTCTTTTTCCCATCCTGGACTTTCCACAGATATATAACCCCACTTGCCTAGTTTCCAACAGACCTCACAACCTCTGAGGATGCTTGGCGTAGATGTGGGTGAAATGTCAGGAGAAAATGCTTCTGGAACATGGCCATACAGCCTGGAAAACTTACAGCAACCTGTCCTGAGCAGAACCTAAAAGAAGCACGCACCCTTCAACTCACTTGATGCTCCTTTGAAAAGAAGCACCAAAGAGTGTCTGACACCATTTTCCCACCCAGGCATTTGATAAACGTTAAGGTATAGTATTATTTCTTATCAAAAAGGAACCATCCTCTTCTTTGAATAGAATGGGGAAAGGCAAGAAGAACTTTGTCCATCCGAAGAGCGCCTTTGAGAGGAAGCACCAAAGAGGCAATGCCAGGCATTCAAACAGGCCAAAAGCAGTACTGTAACATTTATAGTAGAGGGAGTTCTTACTTCTTTAAGATTGTCCCAGGATGAATTAAGTTCTCATCTTTTGCCACTCTACTTAGAAAGGGGGGTGGTTTCTATTTTTACAGTCATGCCGACCTCATGACCTTGGAGGTGTCTACGGACAACGCAGGCTTTTCGGCTATTTATTTATCATGCCAGAAGCGAACCAAGGGTACATGTTGTAATGTATTTGAAAACACAAACAACGTTTTAAAACAACAACAACAACTTGGCATTATGCTAAATGTCCTTTGACCAGTAGCTGGCTATTTGGGGTGCCTCTAAGAAGGCCCTCCATTGTGCATGTGGCAGGGCTCAGACTGCATTGTAGTCGGTGGTCGGTGGTTTGCTCTTCTCCACACTCACATGTTGTGGACTCCACTTTGTAGCCCCATTTCTTAAGGTTGGCTCTGCATCTCGGGGTGCCAGAGCGCAGTCTGTTCAGTGCCTTCCAAGTCGCCCAGTCTTCTGTGTGCCCAGGAGGGAGTCTCTCATCCAGCATCAGCCTCTTATTGAGGTTCCAAGTTTTAGCCTGCCACTTATGGACTCTCACTTGCTGAGGTTTTCCTGCGAGTATCTCTGTAGATTTTAGAAAACTATTTCTTGATTTAAAACATTGATTTGAGCGCCTGCTGTTAGCCCCAGCTTCTGCCAACCTAGCATTTCGAAAACATGCAAATGTAAGTAGATCAATAGGTACTGCTCCGGCGGGAAGGTAATGGCGCTCCATGCAGTCATGCCAGCCACATGACCTTGGAGGTGTCTACGGACAACACCAGCTCTTCGTCTCAGAAATGGAGATGAGCACCAACCCCCAGAGTCAGTCACGACTGGACTTAACGTCAGGGGAAACCTTTACCTTTACCTATGCTGGTTGATATCTGAACAGAATGGCCCGGAGATGTCAATACCTTAGTCCTTTCACTACTGACTGCTACTTCCCGGCGGATGTCAGGTGGTGCAGTGCTGGCTAAACAGTATAATTTGTCCAGTGGTGTGGAGATGGAGATGAGCAACAAATCCCAGAGTTGGACACGAATAGACTTAATGTCAGGGGGAAACCTTTACCTTTACTCTAAGACACAGAACTTACATTGACCCATTGATACGTCCACCTGGGTTTTTAGGTTCTATTTTGACTAAAATGTCTAGAATTATACATGAGTATATATCACTGTCTTCTTCCTCAGACACATGAAAGTTTATGAGAACAACTTCATCTCTCTAAGGTATTACAAGATCCATTTGCATAATATAATGCATGATCCTTGCAGCTCAGAAAGTAGAAGGAGATCAGTGTTTCTTTCAGGACAGAATAAGCTCTTGTCTTTTGTCACTGAACTCCAAGAAAGTGATGGTTACAGTTTTGAGAAGAGTTAGGTACAGTCCTTACATTGACCTGTGGTCAGCCCAGTTTGGGGGTGGGTTGATTTTTCGACTAAATTTTCTAGACCCAAGACTCTTCATACAGGCATCTGCTCACTGTGAGTTGACACTTCTGTGCTTCCATTCATCGCTGCCGATTAAGTTAGTTTAATAAAATTATTTTCCCCAAAAAATGTTTTAGATGCCATATCTCCGAGCCATAAAATTTATGGTACCTTTATGTGGAATTATGCTGGAGTTGAACATATAAATCAATTTATAAGGTCTAATGACACACAAACGCTTAAAAACGAAAGGTGATGTAGTAAATTCAAATTACCATTACAAATGTAAGCTTTGTAGTCAGTGTGTGACCTGCTAAGGATTATATTTAACTCCCCTGAGAGTGGTTTATCATAAAACTTTATACTTTTATTACAGTGAATTATTAACTCCTCCATGATGTGAGTCATTCCAAGCTCCGACTATAGCTTTTTTAATGACACTATAATAGACATCTTGCTAATAGCAGTGGGATTGCTACCTCTGAGGTAAAAGGGGGGAAAGAAGAATAGAAAGAGGAGAAGAAGAAGAAGAAGAAAAGAAATGGAGGGGACAAATAGCATATTTCCCAAGAGAATAAAAACAACTGTTCCTACGAAGAGCGGTTTGAGGCCATGAAAGGCTGAACCTGTTCCCTTTTACTGTTGTTGGAAAACAATAGCTTCACAGGGTGACACCTGAAAAGAACTAAATTTAAATGTCATACCTTCGGAGGAGGAAAACTGCAGAGTTATTATGAGCTCTTTCGCCAAAGGGGGGAAAAAGGAACAAAAGTTCTTCTCACCAGCAATGAAATCTATCTGAATTACTATATAAATCCCTTCAAGGTATTATTCACGACAGCTGAGACTGCATCTACACTGTTGAATTAATGCAGTTTGGAATCACTTCAACAGCCATGGCTCAATGCTATGAAGTTGCTGTTTTTCCAAAGTTTTTAGCCATCTCTGCTAGATAGCCCTTGCTGTCACTTCCATATCTAAGATTCACCAAACTACAAATCCATAGCTTTGAGCTGAGGCAGTTAAAAGGGTGTCAAACTGCATTAATTCTACAGTGTAGATGTACCAGTGGTGTCGATCAAATAGAAGATTATATCTGTAAGAGTTCATTGATACTCTCCTACTCCGTTTCTCAATGGCACAACTTGGGAGTAACTAGAATAACTAGCTAGAATAAGTTACTCACATCAGCTTCTTTTTCCAAAGGCGAAGGTGTAGTTTTTTCGCAAATGTAATTTAACACGGGATGTGTTTCACTGCATTTCTGATTAAAATGTAACATTTTGGCAACTTTGGGTGCATCTACATTGTAGATTTGATGCAGTTTGGCATCATTTTAACTGTCATGGCTCGATGCTATGGAATCCTGGTATGTGTCAAGCACCAGCACTCTTTGGCAGAGGAGGTTATAGACCTTGTAAAAGTGTAATACTCAGTAGTAATCCATAGAACTGATCCATAGATAAAGACACTGTTTGATTGCTTCTTGCAGTAGCTGTCCTGGAAAGTTTTTGTGACTCTAGGGGACATGGATTGAATCCTCTAGACTAACAACAACATTTTAGGAAAAAGTTAAGAAAAGCTACTTCACTGGCTTCTTCCCCTAGATATACTGGCTGGTGAGCTCTTTTTAAAACTTGGTTGGAAGGTTTATACACAGTTACTGCAAGAATCAATCAAATAGTATTTCTATCTATATTGCATTCAAGTATCCCTTATCTAAAATGCCAGGGACCAAAATTTTCCAATTTTCAGATTTTGGAATATTTGCATATACACAATGAGATAAATTGTAATCAAATTCTCAATACAAAACTAATGTACGAGGGTTGAATGAAAACTAATGCCTCCACCTTCGTTACTTGGATTTGGATGGGAATATTTTAATAAATCAAATGCAGAAGTAATCCTTAGAATGTGCTCTTTAACTACCACTATTCACTTTTCCACATAATCACCAGACAATTGGATACACATTGGATAGACAATCTGCCAACGATGAACAAGTTTTCTGAAGCTGTCACGAAAGAAGTTGACACTCTGTTTCCGCAACCAGCTTCTCACAGTACCCATTGTGCACAGATCTTCCGACAGCCAAGCAAAGCAATAATGTGACCCACACGTTCTTGTGAAATGCAGATTATGCTTGAAATTTCTCTGAGTGATACAACAATCGTCCTGAATCAATTTGTCAACCTTTTGCTTGTGAAACTCAGTGGTTGCTGTCACAGGATGTCCAACTATTTGTTTGTCATGCAAGTCAGATGTTTCCACCTCAACATCTTTAAACTTACTCACCCAATGATACACAGTATTCACATCAACACAGTCACTATAAACAGGTTACATTCTCTGATGAATCTCCTTTGGGGCGACACCTCCTGCTTTCAAGAATTCAATGACTGCACATTGCTTAAGTCGCATTGACCAACTGTCTGTACAGGGTTCCATACTTCGCACTTTAACAACACAATTGTTCAATGCTAAGGCTTCCCGCCAAATGGAACTGTAGAGGAGAGTCTACTGAACAAGCCAGGACCTGCCGCATACCAGTACTGCCATCTGTTGAGGAGTTACGAAGGTGGAGGCATTACTTTTCACTCAACCCTTGTATGTTTCACACATACCTTATATACATAGCCTGAAGATATGCACAAGATTTTTGAATAATTTTGTACATGAGACAAATGGCCTACCTAAGAGCTGCTTTCTCATGCACAGCACAGAAAGCAGCTCTTACGTAGGCAACCTGTGGTTAAAGAAGGCTAGATAAGGACTGGAAACATACTAGATACTACCCAGCCTAATACACCTGTTTTTCTCTTTTTGATATCAAATATAATAATGCATCTTTGACACAGCTGACAGATGACTCCTCCCAATCAGTCTGATGTTCCCCTATGACATTTTTTTTTTAAAAAAATGGGTGGACTTGTGTAACTATGCAACTTCACTTGTTTGTGCCGGTGAAGAAAACCAAAATCTATTGAGAGGTTTTCAAACAAGTGAACAGAACCCCCAAAACATCATCACATGCAAAAAAAACAAAAACCTGCACCTTTGACAGGTCCAGAGAAATTAAAGACAAGTGGAGAAAATTGTTTTCTGTTTTACCAAAGGTACTTGTGGCAGATCCTTTGCCTATGTGTGCCACTTGGTTAACTATGAAATGGACCTGGTGGCATGTATGTGAACCAATAGGGAAAGGGTGCCAGAGATGAGTTATAAGACTGTGTGATAAGGTCCAAAGTTCAAGTAGACTGAACATTCAGGAAGCAAAGGTGTCACTCTGAGCAGGTGCAGTGGTGCAATGGATTAAACCCTTGTGCCAGAAGGACTGCTAACCAAAAGACCAGAGGTTCAAATCCGGGGAGCAGGGGGAGCTCCTGTTTGTCAGCTCCAGCTTCCCATGTGGGGACATGAGAGAAGCCTCCCACAGGATGGTAAAACATCACACATCTGGGTGTCCCCTGGGCAACATCCTTGCAGATGGCCAATTCTCTCACACCAGAAGCGACTAGCAGTTTCTCAAGTTGCTCCTGACACAGAAAAAAAATCTGTCTCAGACACCAAATGTGAACAATTTTGGAGTATCTTGCATTTTGTAATTTCAGCTAAAGAATCCTCAAGCTGTATATGTATATGACACAAATGCCCTCGAAGGAGTATAAGGCATTTCTATCAAGGTTTCAATTGAGAGAACATTTTGGACGAAATATAGGCCTTTTTTAACAATAGAAAGTAACCGCACGTCACTTCCCATTTTTATGTCTCTTCTGCAATAAAATCGCCCAAAATGAGCCCCTTTACAGGGTATCACATGGCATTTGGGGGCACTTTTTAATTTTGTTATCCCCACCCACCCATGGGGCCTTGAAAGTCACAAAAGTTGCTTTAAGACAAGACTTTGCCCATCCCTGATATACATGTACAAAACTACAGTTTCTCCATACTAGGGGCTCTTCCACACAGCCATATAACCCAGAATATCAAGGCTGATAATCCACAATATCTGCTTTGAACTGGGTTATCTGAGTCTACACTGCCGTATCATCCAGTTCAATATGGATTTTATACCACTGTGTGGAAGGGGCATTGGACTAAATACAGGGAAAAGGTGATATATAAATTAAATTCAATCACAAATTGGAGAAACGGTGCATCATTTTGAAGCATTCCCTGGGCTTGAAAGCAACTGAATATTGGTTGGAAGGCTTAAGCAAAGTTACTGCCAATATAGACGAAGCAGTGCCTCCATGTATTGTTATGAGCATTGCATGTATGCGACACAAACAACTCCCAGTTTCCCGGGATCGATACTTAGCACAGCAGGTCTTCTTTGTTCTTCTTGGGGACCTTTTATTAACAAAACATCCAGTCCCTGTAGCCCGCCGAATTTGCTGCACAACTGAACACATCAAGTCCGCTCAAAACAACCTTGCCATGAAGGTGTCTGGAGATTTCTGGAGAATCAAGGCTAGCTGTGTACAGAGCTGGAAATGGCTGGTTTTTGCTAATAATATTTGTAGGCAGGCCTGCCAAGACTTAATTAGGAATGGCCCCCCTGCCAAGGTGGAAGATCTCCCAGCCAGAGCGCCTTCCTATTTTATTGGCACTATCAATGACGCAATGCTATTGCTTCCCTAGCAGCTGATACTTACTAGTGTGTTTGTGATGTCACATAAGGTTTTTACGGACTGAGGGAAAAAAGGTCTGGCTGCTCCAAATGGGGAGGCAAACCTTGGTCTTGCCACTGTCATTCTTTGCCATCAGGTCACCTTCAACTTATTATGACCCTATGAATGAGATACCTCCACTCTCCAAAGACAATGGGGGCATCTACATTGCAGAATGAATGCAGTTTGAAACCATTCGAATCTGCCACAGCTTAATGCTATAAAATCATGGGAGCTGTACTTTTAGAAGATCCATACTATATTGTAGATGCACCCATCATCTCCAGTACCTTTGCTGTAATTCTACTGCCCTTACCCATTTGAAGGTCATCTGGGCCATCAAATAACTCTACCTCTTTGGCCTTGCTGGACTCTATTCTTGTATCTGCCTTCTGTGGCGGGCTGTGACGCAGGCTGTTGAGCGGCCTGCTGCAATACATCACTCTGACCATGAGGTCATGAGTTCAAGGCCAGCCCGTGGCAGGGTGAGCACCCGTCAATTAAAAATAAAAAATAGCCCCTGCTCGTTGCTGATCTAGCAACCCGAAAGATAGTTGCATCTATCAAGTAGGAAATAAGGTACCACTTATAAAAGTGGGGAGGCAAGTTTAACTAATTTACGACTTGGAATGAGGAAGTGCCGTCAGAGTGGATGATGAAGCAGCTGCTCCCCCTGTAGCTACAATCGAACATCCCCTCAGGAGAAGGTTAAATTGCCTCTGCTGTCACGACCCAGGCTACAGAGCACCAATAACCATACGCAGAGGCCAGATTCTATCTAATATCTTTATTAAGGAAATATATAAAGTTAATAAAAGCAAATGTAAAAGTTAGTCCAGAAGCAGACCTTTCAGGAAAGGTCAAAATTAGTCCAAAGAAACAATGTCCAATATGAAATATTAAGGTCCAAAGTTGTAATCCAATAACCGAAACACTCACTTTGCCAGGCAAAGTGAGGGGAGATGACAAGGTCCTTTAGTCCATGAACTTGAGCAAGGCTAGGAATTAACTTGATACTTGAAAACAAGGCTTGAATCGTGGCACAAGGTAACAAGGAACAAGAACAAGATCCGTGGAATTACTTGGTAAAATCCGTGAAACAAGGCAAGGTTTAGTCCTGAAAGGCGAGGCAAGGTCCGTAGGTAAACAAGGCTGGGAAACAGGAGCGAAGGCTTGAAAACAAGAACAAGGCTTGAACAGGAACGAGGCTTGGATCGGAGCGCGCTGTCCAGACACAACTCGCTCCGGAGGCTGACGAATTGACTCCGCAAAGTTACTCCGCGGGTAAAACACCTATATAGAGTCTAACTTTCCCGCCGAGAGCAGTTCTCTGGGAACCAGAAACGAAAGCTAATCTCTGAGACCAGATGTTTGACTCCTTAAAGATTCTCATGGAAAGCAGGCTTAATTGGCTAAATTCTTAGCAATTATTCTAGCACTCCTGCGCGAGGCCGCTTCCAAACCTCTCTGTTGTTTACAAAACTCATGGCGAGAAAACACAGGAGATGTAGCCTCAGTGTTTGTTTGACATACTTCTGGAACATAACCCTCTTGCAGGTGCAAGGTTCCCAGATCTGGCTGGGAAGAATCTGTCTGGGAAGAATCCAGTTCTGACTGGGAAGGTAAAAAACCCAAGTTTTCTTCTTCATCAGGCATCACAATGTCATGAGCAGGACTACAAGGCCCATGGGTCATCACATCTGCGTCTGTCTGTCTCTGTTTGATGTGTTTATGGGCATTGAATGTTTGCCCTATGTGTATATAATGTGATCCGCCCTGAGTCCCCTTCGGGGTGAGAAGGGCGGAATATAAATACTGTAAATAAATAAATAATTCTACATGATGGCATCTTCCTGCTCTTTAAGTCATGCCCCCAAATCCTTATTTTCTATGCAGGAATTAAAACAGCTCCTTATACCACCCACCCTGCAGAAAACAAGCCTTGCTATGTCTGAACAAGCTAAACACATTGGAAAGAATCCTGATTATGCCTTTCACGTTCCCCTTCACCAATGGTTCTCAAACTGAGGTCCCCAGATATTTTTGGTCTACAACTCCAGAAATCCCAGCCAGCTTACCAGCTGTCAGGATTTCTGGGAGTTGTAGGCCAAAAACATCTGGGGACTCCAGGTTGAGAACCACTGCCCTACACTGTGTAGAGTCTACAGAGTTGGCTAGACATTTTTCCCCGCATTCAGTTCAGAGTTGCAATTGCAGATACATATTGCATACAGATGTCCACTGAGCACTCTTTGTTGAGCATGAATGTGCATGCATGTATGGTTCCATCTGGCTGTGCACTGGAGCTGGAAGCTTGGGACTTGTAGTTTGGCAAAATTCTTGGAATCCTCTATTGTAATGATGTTAGAGCCCTTTGGCATAGCATTCTAAGTATGGAACAAGGATAGCTAAAGTAGTATGCTGTAACTGTAAGGTGTGGATATATTCTTGGTGTGTGTGTACCTTTATATGGGGAGACTTTCACTATGCAACCCTAATGTAGAATCTCAGCCACTTTCTCCTTTTTTTAACCTGTGCAGCCAAATGGGCAGCAAGGTGTTATATCCTTAGGGCCAGTCAGTGGTTGGGATGGAAGATGGCATCAAAACCTCTGATATGTTGTCCAAATGGAAGGAAGGAAGGAAGGAAGGAAGGAAGGAAGGAAGGAAGGAAGGAAGGAAGGAAGGAAGGAAGGAAGGAAGGAAGGAAGGGCTTCTATATTTTTATGGTTCTCCAAAAAGGGCATTTAAAAGTAGTAGTTCTTCTGTAAAGGGGGTTGGACTGGGGGTTGGACTGGATGGCCTACAAGGTCTCTTCCAACTCTACGATTCTATGCTTCTAAGTTACCTAAAGGCACAGAGAGAGGGTTCTTCTATAAGCCAGAATAATGTCCTGGTCCCAGTGTTGGACTCTTAATAGGCCAAGGTTCAATTCCCTGCTAACAATGAAAACTGACTGGGGGTGACCTTGGGCAATTACACAGTCATGGAGACCACAAGGGCCATTTAATCCAATCCCTTGGTATGCATACAGTCGAAGAGCCCCAACAGATGGTCATCTAGTCTCTGCTTGAAACCCTCCAGAGAAGGAGACTCAGATTCCACCTCACTCTCAGGCCAAAAAAAGCGCTTACCAAGAAGTTCTTCCTAACATTGGAATGCAATGGGAATCCTCCTCTGAATAAATCCTGCCAATAAAACTATGAGAGGGTTGCTATACACCTGCAAAGAATGTCCTTTTCAGATTCCCAGGAGAAGGTAGACTTTCCTCTTTGAGTATGGAAATGCATTTTAATTAACCCCAGTAGAGTGATGTGATCAGATGCAGACATCATCTCCGAATCTGCCATCGTGCCAAAATGCTGATGGGTGCTCTTTTTCCTCCGTGTTTTGGGACCCTGGTTCTTCCCCTCTTCTTTTCCTTTCCTGCATCTCTGGAGGCCTTCCTGCTCGTCCAAGTTGTGAAGCAGTTAAACTTCCTTTCACCTCTCTCGCAGTTCCTTGAAGAGAAATAGAGATCTTCAAAAAGGTTGGGAGGTTGGCAGGCCAGCAACGTAAAGTGTGTGCAATCACTCAGATACAAGTGGCACCACTAAAAATTGCCTTCATATATCTGCTTATGGTTTATACACTGTGGCAGAAAGGACACAAAAAGGTCAGCAGGATATATATATATATATATATATATATATATATATATATATATATGCTGTAACTCCAAAGATTTTGGAGAGAGGAGCGATCCAAGAAAGTTCTAAAAGGGTTGGATAAACACTATATTGTTTTAGTTTAAAAATACACATAGATAGATAGATAGATGATAGATAGATAGAAATTTTAAAGACAAATTTGCTTGCAAACGTCAGCATCCAAGCCCAAGGAATGTACCTGCAGTAACCTCTTGTTACGACCTCTGGTGACAAGACAGATTGTACTAGTCATCTATGGGTGAACAGTGGGAAGACCTCTCTGCCTTTTTATATATCTATTTGGACTGTTATTTTAAACTTGGCAACCCCGGATGAATTTCTTTGCCCGGAACGATGTCACTATTTGCAACGTCCTGATCAGTCATGAGCCTGTGGTGAAGTCTAGAAGGTAGAAGCAGAAGGGGGAAATGTTTATATTTTTATTTTTATTTTTTCAAAAAAATAGGAATAAAGGAACTGGGGAGGGAAGAAAGGAGGCAAATGTGATGCTCTTGGGGGCCTCTAGCCAGCAAGTCATCTCCCACTCCGTGCTAATGGAGAATGTGACTTCCAAACAGAAGGATCAGCAAATATGCTCTAAATTAATAATGCACCCTTTTAGTGGCAATTGCCTCTTGCAAAATTGCTGGGTCTGTTTGTTTGTTTGTTTGCCCTTTTGTTTTCGTCCCTTCCCCAACCCCTTTCTCCCCCTTTGCAGGAGGAGTTAGGAAATAAATGGGTCTCACCGGAGCTTTCCTTTTTTTTTTGAAAAAAAATGACCACCCTGTTTTATTAACCTTGTAACATTTTTAAGGTAGTTCCTTCCTCTGTGTCTCCTCCAGCAAAGTCTGTATTGATCACTGTTTACTGTTATAATCCCTTTCAAATTTATCATCCATGACTAACACCCTATGTATTGATTAACACTGACAGATGTCCCTGTGTAGTATATACTCCTGGTGATAGTGCGAGGACCGGTAATATTGTGTGTGTGTGTGTGTGTGTGTGTGTGTGTGTGTTAGTGTGCTGTTTATGGCCCTTTGCCTCCCCATCTCTCTCTCTCTCTCTCTGTTCTCAAAGCAGTTAACCTATTTCACACAAAAATACACACATACACACTCAGTGGCATGAGGACAGTAGGAGGAGGCTGTGCTTTTATGGAAAAAGGAAAACAGAGGTTAAAATACATTCCTTTGCTTTCCTTCTAAATAGAAAGTTATTGGGGAAAAACAGGATAGCGTTCAAATCTATGAAAGCTTAAAATCTACTTGTCTTACGCTGGGAACCTAAAGTTTACAAAGATACAGCGGCTAGTTTTAGGGTAGGTATGTTTTTGTTTATTTGTTTATTTATTGGGGAAGGGAAAGCTTGAATGTCATTGGTATGTAAGGACAAGGTGTCCGAAATCCACACTGCAAATGATCTCATTTGTCAACCCTGCATTATTTTATTTTTGCTTGCTGCCTGCAACAATTCCTTCACCTCTTACAGGCCAGAAATAGAGTTTAAGGTTAATCTCTGTGGGGACTTTTTTTTTTTAAAAAAAAAAGCTGCATTTCTCTCCCTTTCTTTTTTTTTTTTCTTATTTCCTCAAATGACCTTAGAAAAATTAATATGCACAACTGCACAGCCATAATGAGAATATGGGTAAGGCAATGGGCTGGACTGGCTAGTGAATAATAAGACCATGATCCAGCTAAAGCAAAGCCTATTTGGAGGTGCAGTCTGAGGACTTTGCCATACCAACTTGATATTTTGCTTTACTATAGATAGTACACACCACATTGACCACCAATGATATTGCACCTCTGTTCAGTTACACAATGGCACCAATATGCAATTCTGTCGTGCCATGATTATACCTCTATTCCACACATGCTCAAAACTCTGCATTCTTGCCATATGCAAATCCATTATTGTTGTTGTTGTTGTTGTTGTTGTTGTTGTTGTTGTTGACACCAAGACAGAGTATGACACAGCAAATGAGATATATTTGCTGGATTTCATATCATAAAATCACAAGTCGAACACTTGTTGTTATTATTATTTTTATTATTTTTATTTTTATTATTATTATTAAATTACAGTTAATTACAGTAGAGTCTTTCTTATCCAACCTTTGCTTATTCAATGTTCTGTATTATTCAGCGCAGTTTGCCTTTTAGTAGTCAATGTTTTTGTAGTCAAATCTTCAATACATTGCAAAATTTTGGTGCTAAATTTGTAAATACATTCATTATTACATAACATGATCATGTATTGAACTGCTTTTTCTGTTGTAAAACATGATATTTTTGTGCTTAATTTGTAAAATCATAACATAATTTGACTTTTAATAGGCTTTTCCTTAATCCCTCCTTATGATCCAATATTTTCGCTTATCCAATGTTTATGTTGGATAAGTGAGACTCTACTGTATTATTATTATTATTATTATTATTATTATTGCGATTTTGCAATCTTAGAATTAAAAACAAAGGGAAAAGAAATGTAGTAAATCAAGGAAAACAGCCAGCCTTGGAAAAGCAAGGGGTAGAGGAGGAGAATCTGGCACCCTGGCATCACATTACTCTCAAAATAATAATAATAATAATAATAATAATAATAATAATAATAATAATAATAATAATAACTACTACTACTACTACTACTACATGGATCAATAATAATAATAATAATAATAATAATAATAATAATAATAATAATAATAATAATTGTGAGGTTTTCTGGCATTGTATATTTCTGCCGCTTCTGTGACTGTTCATTTGGGTTTTGGTGATTCCGTAGCCCACTTGTTGATGGATGTCCAGAATCAGCAACATCCACCGCGGTCCTTTTTATCCTGGGCGACGACCGAGCCAGTATAGACTTCGTTTGGGTCTGATTCTCCATAATGCTAATGGGTTAGGTGCTCTTAGTTCTGCTCCTCAGCTGAGGCCGCTCTGGCTTGGTTGGACCTGCCAGTAGTTACACTACCGCCAGCACAGCCCTCAGTCATCATTGGAGCAGTTAACCCCCCCCCCCCCCACCACGTCAAGGTGGCACCTGCGGGGGGTGCACAGACAGACTACAAACAGAGGCACAACTATGTGGCCCAAATGATTCATTGGAACTTATGCCTCAAGTACCACCTCCCTGCAGTAAAGAACTGGTGGGATCACAAAACTGCAAAAGTATTGGAAAATTAACACGCAAAGATACTGTGGGACTTCCGAATCCAGACTGACAAAGTTCTGGAACACAACACACCAGACATCACAGTTGTGGAAAAGAAAAAGGTTTGGATCATTGATGTTGCCATCCCAGGTGACAGTCGCATTGATGAAAAACAACAGGAAAAACTCAGCCGCTATCAGGACCTCAAGACTGAACTTCAAAGACTCTGGCAGAAACCAGTGCAGGTGGTCCCAGTGGTGATGGGCACACTGGGTGCCGTGCCAAAAGATCTCAGCCGGCATTTGGAAACAATAGACATTGACAAAATCACGATCTGCCAACTGCAAAAGGCCACCCTACTGGGATCTGCACGCATCATCCAAAAATACATCACACAGTCCTAGACACTTGGGAAGTGTTCGACTTGTGATTTTGGGATATGAAATCCAGCATATCTATCTTGTTTGCTGTGTCATACAACGTCGTTGTGTCAATAATAATAATAATAATAATAATAATAAGTTTATTTGTATCCCACCACCATCTCCCCCGGAGGGGACTTGGGGCGGCTCATAGAAATATCAAATACAAAACAATAACAATATACAATACATCAATAAACAATAACATGCACCTATTTTAATATTTGCACATTAACCAACATTAATTAACATGCCAGCATAGAGGCGGAAGGGACCCGTTGCTCCAAGGTAGGTGATAGGAACATTGTGGGATTGTGACCCATTGACAGGTAAAACCCACCAATAGCTAAAGATGGGAGAAGAATGGTAGGGGGGATACAAATTGGTAATTGAATGCACATGGCATAATGTGATAGGCAAACGTCCAACTGCAATACCACTTTGCCTGCCTCCTGTAAAAAAAGTCTTATTTCTGAATGTGTCCTTGTGCTAGTTCCACACATCCAATTGACTATTTATTTCCCATTGAAGTCAGTGGGACTGAAAGGCCCCAATGTTGGTAGGGTCATGACTACAGTTATTGTTTATTGAGGTATATTTCTTCTCAATCAATCAGTCTTCCAATATGTACAGGTGCAGCAATGGGATGACAGTGTGGAAGCAGACCTGCCTTCTGCAGATCACTTTTGCCCAACACAATTACATCTACTACAGGTACTTCTGGCAAGAACACAGAAGAAGGCCTTCTTGGTAGCAGCTCCCAGGCTTTTCAAAACCCTTCCAAGAGAGCATAGCCTAATATGTTGCCTCCCTGCTATCCTTCTGGAGGCAGGCAAAGAAGGCCCCATCTACGCTGGCACATAATGCAGTTTGAAATTGCATCATATGGTCTGTGTAGAATTTTATCATCATCATCATCATAGACTATCACTTGTGGCAGAGTATGATTGTCTTCCAAGTATAGGGTCTTTGGAGTGGGTCCAGAAGTGACTGTAGACTTATTATTGATCCACATGTTCTTTCGCAGTGAGGACATCAATTTCTAGATGGAAGGTGATCCCAACAAGGGTTGGCTTGATGCACCTTTCTCTTGACACGTTTCTCCCTTTTTGGTAACAGCTCACCTCTAGTTAGAGCACTCAAGGACCAGTTCTCAATTCTCGGTGTCTATGCCCCAGTTTTTAAGATTAGCTTTAAGACTATCTTTAAATCTCTTTTGTTGTCCATCAACATTCTGTTTATTATAGTAATTGCTTGGGAAGATGGTGATCAGGCATTCAGACAACGTGGCCAGTCCAACGGAGTTGAAGGTGAAGGATCATCACTTCAATGCTAGTGGTCTTTGCTTCTTCCAGAAGGCTCACATTTATCCACCTGTCATCCCAAGAGATTTGCAAGATTTTTTGGAGGCACTGCTGATGAAATTGTTCCAGAAGTTAAGAGTGATGTTTGTAAATAGCTCACATTTCGCAAACATATAACATTTTGGGAGGATGATAGCTTTATAAACAAGCATCTCCCTACAAATGTCCCGATCCTCAAACACTCTCTGCTTCATTCTTTAAAAAGCTGCCCTCGCAGAGCTCAGACAGTATTGTATTTCAGTGTTGATGTTGATTTTTGTGGAGAGGTGGCTTTTTTAACCTTTGTAAACCACTTTGAGATAGGATATTGCTGTTGTGATTGTTCCATTAATTTTGGACCAAAGGAAATAGAATTTATTCTGGAGTTTTCAGGAAGCTCTAGGATCATCCCAGAGTTTTTGAGGTGTAGACATCTGAATCTGGTTTTGGATCTCAATCAAGAGATAAAAATGAGATTACCATCATTATTGTCATCCAGTGTCTAGGCATCCAACAGACCCATCAGTGTTTCAGCAGCCAGAAGCAGCATCTTCTTAGACCATTGCTAGCAATGTAGAATATTTTCTTTTAGATTGTTTTTTTTCTGCCTTTTCCCTCTAAAATATTTAAGGTGATGTGCTCTTATGTTTACTGTATCCACACATTGTTGTTGTTGTTTTTTTAAACTACATAGCACTTTGACATCTATTTATCATACATCTTTCCTGTCCTTGGTTTCCCTTTTCTCAGTTCTCTTTATTATTATGGTATTGAGTGACTCATGTCTTCTTGGGACTTTGGAACACCAAAAAAATAATAATTTTCCTTCTGTTACAATGTTAGTTGTTTCTTTTTTTCTTTGCCTTCTCCTCCCAAATCAGCTAAATTGAACAGGAGGCTTATTGTTCAGATGTTCCATTCAGGACTTCATAGCATCATAATATTTTTTAAAACATTCAAATCAATTTTTAGTTATGTCCTGAATGAACAATTTCTCAATTTCGCTTCCCTATCTAGAAGTGACACAAATTTACCAGTCATCTCTAAACTGGTAAAAAGTTGTAATTCTTTTCATCCTATACAATTATAGTGCTATGATTCCACTTCAACTGACATATTGGTTACATCATATGAAATCCTGGGATTGTAGTTTGGGAGGTAGTATTGCTTTCTAGTTAAGAATACAAAGAATTGAGTTAATATAATCATAGAATCATAGAGTTGGAAGAGACCTCATGGGCCATCCTGTCCAACCCCCCGCTAAGAAGCAAGAAATCGCATTCAAAGCACCCCCGACAGATGGCCATCCAGCCTCTGTTTAAAAGCCTCCAAAGAAGGAGCCTCCACCACAGTCCGGGGGAGAGAGTTCCACTGGTGAACAGGCTCTCACAGTTCGGAAGTTCTTCCTGATGTTCAGGTGGAATCTCCTTTCCTGAAGTTTGAAGCCATTGTTCCGCATCCTAGTCTCCAGGGCAGCAGAAAACAAGCTTGCTCCCTCCTCCCTATGACTTCCCCTCACATATTTATACATGGCCCTCATCATGTCTCTTCTCAGCCTTCTCTTCTGCAGGCTAAACATGCCCAGCTCTTTAAGCCTCTCTTCATAGGGCTTGTTCTCCAGACCTTTGATCATTTGAGTCGCCCTCCTCTGGACACATTCCAGCTTGTCAACATCTCCCTTCAACTCCGGTGCCCAGAATTGGACACAGTATTCCAGGTGTGGTCTGACCAAGGCGGAATAGAGGGGAGCATGACTTCCCTGGATCTAGACACTAGATTCCTATACACCTTGACAAAGGCTTTAGTGGCTGGAATCACTGGGATGCTGTGAGTTTTCCGGGCTGTATGGCCTTGCTCCAGAAGCATTCTGTCCTGATGTTTCACCCACATCTATGGCAGGCATCCTCAGAGGTTGTGAGGTCTGTTGGAAACTAGATACAGTAGAGTCTCACTTATCCAACACTCACTTATCCACTGTTCTTGATTATCCAACTCATTTTTGTAGTCAATGTTTTCAATGCATTGTGATATTTTGGTGCTAAACTCATAAATACAGTAATTACTACATAGCATTAATGTGCAATGAACTACTTTTTCTGTCAAATTTGTTGTATAACATGATGTTTTGGTGCTTAATTTGTAAAATCATAGCCTATTTTGATGTTTAATAGGCTTTTTCTTACTCTCTCCTTATTATCCAACATATTCATTTATCCAACATTATGTGGCCCGTTTATGTTGGATAAGTGAGACTCTACTGTGTATAAACCCCAATTGCCTAGTTTCCAACAGACCTCACGACCTCTGAGAATGCCTGCCATAGATGTGGGTGAAACGTCAAGAGAGAATGCTTCTGGATCATGGCCATACAGCCCGGAAAACTCACAGCAACCCATTCAAAGAATTCCTCCATAAGCCACAAACCCACAATTCCTTTGCATTAAACTGTGGCAGTCAGAGTGGAATCGTAGTACTTTGACTGTATGGTATGAACATGCCTTTAAAAAGTTAGCAAGGTGCAGAGATTTAAATTGCTTTTGTTGTGCGACAGATTTGCTTGCCATTGCAATCTATTGTGACTCTGCTTCAGTTACACGGACTGCCAAATTGCCTTTGTTACTTCTTCCCTTTCTAACACAATATTTGAAAGGAAAGCTTTCAGTGCCCCCGCAGCTTTTAACAGTCCATTTATAACATTTTCCCCCCGCATTTGTTTTTGCTTTCTGTTGTCTCTATTGTTGCTTGCGGTCGATCCTTCTTGTCACACGTGCGGTTTTATTCAGGTGTAATAAGGTGGCGACAACTGCCTGAAATAGTTGTTAATCCTCGGTATAAAAAGATTCTTAATAATCACTTGGCATTTATTTGATATACAAGCCCTGTCTTATTAAATCAAACTCTTTAGATTTAATAGGATATTTTATTGTATTATATAGCTTTGCAGCTGCAATGCTACAGTTCTGCTTGAGGAAGCATTTTCATTATCAACTGCTGGATGCAAGTGCATAGAAGTTTTCCAAGTAATGCTTCGACTTAACCACATTCTCCAGACTCTGTGTCCCCTCCCTGGTTTGCTTTGGTTTCCCTGTTATTAAAGGGATATTCAAATTCCCCACAAAAGCTGCAAATCCATTAAAGCAAGATGGGGAAGAAAGGAAAGAAAAGTGCACAACATAACTGTGACTTAACTCCCACTTGAATTCATACAAAGTGGTCAGAATCCTATTGGATTCTTAGCAACACATAGGTTTGCGCACAAAAAATGCCAATTTGCCCAATGCATAGAGTCCACATACATCCAAAGTTGTAGAATCAGAGTTGCACATACAAGCCATTGCAAGGATGAGCATTATCCATGTGTTTAGCCCATGGTGGCACAACGTGTTAAAGCGCTGAGCTGCTGAACATGTGGACTGAAAGGTCACAGGTTCGAATCCAGGGAGTGGAGTGAGCGCACGCTGTTAGCTCCAGCCAACCTAGCAGTTCGAAAAAATGCAAATGTGAATAGATCAATAAGTACCGCTCCGGCGGGAAGGTAACAGCGCTCCATGCAGTCATGCCGGCCACATGACCTTGGAGGTGTCTATGGACAACGCCGGCTATTCGGCTTAGAAATAGGACCACCACCCACAATCAGACATGACTGGACTTAATGTCAGGGGAAAAACTTTGCCTTACCTTCAATCTATATAATGCCATTGCACATAGATGAATCTGTCTATAAGTTTTAATCTAACTGTTTTAAATGATTTTATGTTTTATCTTAACTTAGGTGATCCCTTGTTGTCCGAGTATGATGGCCTTCCAAGTGCAGTGTCTTGGCGGTGGATATGTACATGACTGTAGAGCCCTAATCTTGACCCGCATGTTCTTAGACCGTGAGGACATCAGTTTCCACGTGGAATGTGGCCCCAGTCAGGGTTGAATTGATGGGCCTTCCTCTTGGCACATTTCTTCCTTCTACCCTCACCATACCTCTACAAATTCCACAGCACTGCTGGTCACAGCTGACCTCCAGCTAGAGTGCTCAAGGGACAGGGCTTCCCAGCTCTCGGTGTCTATACCACAGTTTTTAAGGTTAGCTTTAAGCCCATATTTGAATCTCTTTTCCTGTCCACCAACATTACGTTTTCCATTCTTGAGTTGGGAATATAGTAACTGCTATGAGAGACAGTGGTCAGGCATTCAGACAATGTGGCCAGTTCAGCAAAGTTGATGGTGTAGGAGCATTACTTCAATGTTAGCGGTCTTTGCTTCTTCCAAACACTGACATTTGTCCACCTGTCTTCCCAAGAGATTTGCAGGATTTTTTGTATGGAATCATTCCAGGAACTGAGTGTGACGTCTGAAACAGTCCACGCTTTCAGGCATATAACAGGGTTGGGAGGATAATAGCTTTATAAACAAGCACCTTGGTCTCCCTATGGATGTCCTGATCCTCAAACACTCTCTGCTTCATTAGGAAGAATGCTGCTCGCAGAGCTCAAGCGGTGTTGTATTTATTGACTTTTGTGGCGAGGTGGCTGCCAAGGTAATGGAAATAGTCGATATTTTCTAACATTACACCATTAAGCTGTATTTCTGGCAATGCAGAGGGATTGGCTGGTGACTGCTGGGAGAGCACTTTGGTTTTCTTGATGTTCAATGAGAGGCCGAGTATTTCGCATGCTTTTGCAAAGGTCTTTAGAGTGGCTTGTAGGTCTTCTTCTGAATGGGCACAGACTAGGTTATCATTGACATATTGGAGTTCTATAACAGATGTTATTGTGATCTTGGTTTTGGCTTTCAGTCTGCTGAGGTTAAATAGCTTGTGTTTTATTTATGCCTTGAGCCTTGGTAAGAGGCAGCTAAGGGCCCTTCCACACTGCCCTATATCCTAGTAAATCAAGGCAGAAAATCCCACAATATCTGCTTTGAACTGGGTTATTTGTGTCCATACTGCCATATATTCCAGTTCCAAGTAGAAAATGTGAGATTTTATTCAGCTGTGTGGAAGGGTGCCTAAGAAATAAAATGTCATCCCACTTGACCTTTAAGCTACACTATGAATCCCAGGGTTCTTTAGGAGGAAGCAATGGCAGTACAAAGGTACTGAAATGCTATAATGGTGAAGAGGGAGATCAAGATCAAGTTGACATCACTAAAATGCACAAAGGTCAATGTATTATTACAGTGAGCCCTTTGGTTCCAGGACCCCGTGTTAAAACCAGAATCATAGAATCATACAGCTGTAAGAGGCCACAAAAGACATCCAATCCAACCCCATTCTGCCATGCAGAAAAGTCATGGATGCTCAAGTCCTATTATACACAAAGGTGTTGTAACATGATGTCTCCTATGTAAATTGGCAATATCAAGGTTTGCTCTTTTGGGGTGTGCTTTTTAATATTTTCAAGCTGTAGATGGTGGGATCCATGGAAGCTGATTCTGTGGATATGGAAGGCTGACTGTATTATCATCATTATCTCAGAAGAAGGAATTTTGTCATAATTATTCTTCATTTGTTGTATGTACTTGCTTGTACAGGCAGTCCCCAAATTACAAACAGGACAGGTTCTGTAAATTTGTTCTTAAGTTGAATTCCTTTGTAAGTCAGAACAGACACATTTTAAGTGTAACTCCAGCCACACACACACAAACACACACACACACACGTGTGTGTGTGTGTGTGTGTAGGTAAAGGTAAAGGTTTCCCCTGATGTTAAGTACAGTCGTAACCGACTCTGGGGGTTGGTGCTCATCTCCATTTCTAAACCAAAGAGCCGGCATTGTCCATAGACACCTCCAAGGTCATTTGGCCAGCATGACTGCATGGAGCACCGTTACCTTCCCGCCGGAGCAGTACCTATTGATCTACTCACTTTGCATGTTTTTGAGCTGCTAGGTTGGCAGGAGCTGGGGCACATTTCGGTCTGCAAGTTCAGCAGCTCAGCACTTTAACACACTGTGCCACCAGGGGCCTATATATATATATAGTGTGTGTGTGTGAGAGAGAGAGAGAGAGAGAGAGAGAGAGAGAGAGAGAGCGAGAGAGAGAGAGAGAGAGAGAGAGAGAGAGAGAGAGAGAGAGAGAGAGAGAGAGAGAGAGAGAGAGAGAGAGAGAAGAGAGATCTCGCTTTGGATAGCATAGGGAGGGGTTAACACCCATGTTGTGTTTGTTTTGCTGTCTGTGCCCCTGTTCATTTCACTGCACTTTGTGTCCCTTGGACAATTGGCTTTTGAAAAAAATGACGTTGTAGAAACAAGGATTGGTGATAAAGCTTCAGTGGAGGCACCTTTTACCCCCATGGATAACTCTTTCAGGAGTGAATTTCCCTTCCTAGGAGTAGATTTCTCTCACTTCCTGTTGTCCCACCCCTGTTCTTAACTATGGGTCATTTGTAAGTTGGATGTTTGCAACTCAGGGGCTGTCTGTAGTACTGACTATGTGCATTGGAGGATGTGCGTTGTTATGTTTTTAACATACTGGAATTTGCTTGCATTTAACGGGGGGCTGCTGGAAAATGGCATTTGTCCTCATTAGCTGGGATATGTTTAACTATGTCTGGTAGATTTATGGTTGCAGCTGCAAAAGGGAGGTAGTTACTGGTGAATAGCTCCAAGGCCATTCTGATGAGAAATCTGGTGCGCGGGGATATCTGAAATATTTGGTTTTATGATCCAATGGGGGGTTGGCTGCTAATGTCATAGTGGGGCTCCTGCATAGTCATGAGCCAAAAGCGGGGATCAATCTACACCCGCTTTGCTGGTCATACAGGCACCCCATTATAATATCAGTGGATGCAACAGACAATGGCCAGCGGCTCACATGATATGGGGCCAGCAAGAAGAAGCAGCAATGGTGACATGAAGGATGAGATGATGGTCCAGTGGGTCCTGACTGGATGCCGATGAACTACTGCAGTGTGTTCAACTGGATGCATCAGGCCACCATCACAGATCATGATGCTCCAGACTGGTCCTGGCTTAAGTGACCAGCGTAGACTCACACTAAGTCTTCTTCCTCAAGATTACTCTCCTCTTTCCATCCTGTTCTCCAAAAACACTTTGAAGAACCCTCTTCTTCCAAGTGCCTTCTAACTGATGTCACTTGAAAGGATCTGATGGTGATTTTCTAATTTTTCTTGTGATTTGTCAACATGATGGCCATTTTCAAAATATTATAAATGATTACTCCTTTTTTTGGTCAATCTTTCAATATAACTGAATCCCAGTTGCTGGAGAGCTTATATGTCTCCTTCACATCTTGCTATTAAATTTCCTATATGACACCGGGTACCAAAATTTGTGCAATTGAGGCTTCATCTCCCAGAAGCTCTGTTGGGCAGCAGTCAGGAATTCTGGAAGCTATAGTGCAAAATACATAGAGGACCCAAAGTTTCATAACCATTGCTATAGGGCAAAATTAAAGGTTAGCTATGATGTTAAGCTGGCATTTGGTTCAATACAGGAGAGCTCTTCTATGTCCTCAGAAAGACCCTCAGCCTAGGTCTTTCTTCAAAATCTAAGCTGACAAGGATCAAGGATCCCAGCAGGGCTACCACTGAGGTTGGGGATATTTGTGATTTATTCAAGCTGCCGGGAAAGGTGAGATCCAAAGGACTGGAGAGGCTGATGATTTCCACTGTCACAACAAGGAGACGGCCTCTGTGAAGATCAGCAGGAGGGAGGGTTCAGAAAGCTTTGTTTTTCCCACGCTTCAGAAGCCGTGCTTTGGTTTCTGGTGGAAAATATGAAAGAAAGAGAATTGGGCAGAATGGCCATGAGACCTTAACACTAGAGCAGACACAAGGAAAGGGTCACAAAGAGATCTTTATGGGCTCCACAGCCTCCTAGGAACCTCTACCTATATATCTAACATCTTTCTATCTCTTTTGATCCATAATAACCAAGATATCTGCTGGAAGGCATGGGGCAATGTTGCCAATTTGCGGGTCCTCCTGGAAGAGAGGATGGAAGAGGAAAGGGAAAACCAGAAGAGAACTGGAAAGGATTGACACGTTCTGAGGACATGGAATGGATTATCCTGGGTAAGTATCCTGAAGCATGCCAAATTGCCTTGAAGGCTAAAGAGGAGCACCCTACAGCACAACATTTTGTGGCAAGCCTCACTTCTTAGTCATCTCCAAAATTATGCTTCCTTGTCTTATTTCACACACCACAACTGCCCTGATTTTGCACTTGGCCCTCTTTCATACTATTTCATCAAAGAGTTTTGAAGTGCCATGGAATCATGAAAAATGTCAATTTACAAGGCCTTTAGCCTTCTCTTTCAAAGAGTGCTGGTGCCTCACCAAACTACAGTTCCCATGATTCCATAGCATTGAGCCATGGCAGTTCAAGTAGTATCAAATTGCATTCATTCTAGAGTGCAGATGCATCCTTACATAATCATGCAACTGCTGGGGATAGCAATAACAGCTTCCTGCCACTGCTCACCAGCAGAATACACAGCCTCTTCTTTCTTCAAAGGTTCTAAACAGTGTTTTTTGGGAGTGTGGAATAATAGAATCATAGAATTGGAAGAAAATTCAAGGGCCATCCAATTCAACCTCCTTCTGCCTTGCAGGAAAAAACAAACATAGAATCATAGAATCATAGAATAGTAGAGTTGGAAGAGACCTCCTGGGCCATCCAGTCCAACCCCCTTCCAAGAAGCAGGAAATTATTATTATTATTATTATTATTATTATTATTATTATTATTATTATTATTTTATTGTATGACACAGCAAACAAGATAAATATGCTGGATTTCGTATCACAAAATCACAAGTCGAACACTTCCCAAGTGTCTAGCACTGTGTGATGTATTTTCAGATGATGCGTGCAGATCCCAGTAGGGTGGCCTTTTGCAGTTGGCAGATCGTAATTTTGTCAATGTCTATTGTTTCCAAATGCCGGCTGAGATCTTTATATTATTATTATTATTATTATTATTATTATTATTATTATTATTATTATTATTATTTAGACTGGCTTTGGCTTTTTAAGCTGTTGCATAACACTATTGACTCAGCTTGTGGTCTATTATGACTCCCAGATCCCGTTCACATTGACTGTTTTCAAGCCAGGCGTCACCATCCAATATTTGTGTATTTCATTTCTTCTGCCTCAGTGTAGTATTGTACCTTTTTCCTTGTTGAAATTCATTTGGTTAGTCTTGTCCAGCTTCCCAGTCTTGCATACCTCTGGGATATGCAACCCATGTCCTACATTTTTAAGAATAACATAGCAGCAAGACTTCGATGGACTTCCGAGGAATTCTGTTGCGTAGAAACACATGTTCTTTGGCTGTGCATGGGCTCACCGAAGCATTCATCTGTACGCTAACAGTTTCCATTGGGCCGTCCATGGAGGTCCCCCCTCAAAATAAGTGGACACACTGCACTCTCTTGGCTTGGATCAACAATATCTCAGGATGTGGCAAATTGACTATTGGACTGGGGGGACAGCCCAATTTGATTAACGCTGTTGACTTTTCAATCAAAGCACTCCTGACAGATTGCCATCAAGACTCCAGAGAGGAGACTCCACCACAGTCCAAGGACCTTATCACACACACACCATGCCATTTTGCCAGCAAGCATGACAAAATGGCAGGCACAAGGCAATGCTTCCCCATCATATGGGGGAAGTGTTGGGAATCACCCTGGACTACTCAAGTCTAGAGGTAGTTAGATAGATGATAGAGTTAGATTGAGGGAATCCTTTCCCTGTTTCCAAAGCATGCCTAGACAGGCTTTACTGTGTTTCACTCTATCCTGTTTACGTCACATCCCTTATTTTGAAGTTAGTAGAAATGTGAATCTTCAGGGACACTAACTTCCCATTGGTCAGAATGTCTTTTATGGCCCCAATAAACTGGACCATGAGGTTGGAACCATTTTTTGTTCTCTCTTCTCCCTTTGTTCTTCAAGCTAACAAGAAGCATCCTGCCATCTCTCCTGGCAAGATGTAACTATTTAGATGTTTGTTATTTTTCCTTTCTTATTTTTCCTTAGAAACCAGTCTAGAATAGACTAGACAGCTCCCATGCCTTTCTATCTACAATGGAGTTCTTTTTACCTGAATAAATACTTTTTGAACTTTTAATGAGACTCTGCAATCCATTGCAATCCTAAATGGTCAAAAGCTTCTCTTTGCTCACCCAGTGTAACTGTTTCTTTTGAAAGTTTTGCTTTTGCTAGTCTGTTGCATTTGGGTGGAATCTCCTCCAGAGAGGGTTAAATTGAGTCTAGCTGCTCAGAGATTACCACAACAGGAAGTGCCGCCCAACTGGACCTGAAGTATGCTGACTCCACTGAAGCCAGCACAACATGGGAGCCTTCTCATGTTAACAAGGAACCATTCTAGGACACTTCCATGCCAGATTGGGGGGGGGGGTCCTCCACTAGAAGGTGAGGGGCATCATGTGATGGGCTGCATGCCCATCCATTCCTCAAATGGCTGACAAATATGATGAGGTCCCAAGGCAGCATATTCCACTGCCAATTGTGTCTTTCTGCATGTCAGAAGAGGATTGGACTGGATAGCCCTTGTGGTCTCTTCTAACACTATCATTCTATGATTCCATGGAATGATACGGGCAAACCTGACTCAACCACAGAAATTACCAGCAAGTCCCTTCCAGTTCCAGACAGGGGACAGGTGGAAGCAGTAAAAGAAGGGAATCAGAAGCAATGGAAGACAGGCTCTTGGTTGCTGGCCCCAGCCCTTCCAGCCAGACGGCCCTCTCCCTCCCGCTGAAGCCTGCTGGAAGAGAGGGCAGATGAGCACAAGGGTAAACTCTCTTGGGGGCTCAGCAGGAGGGAGCTTCTGTCTCTGCTGAAGGTTGGAGGAGCTGCACCCGTGGTCTACTGACCCCGCTGATATTGATGACAATTAGTCGGCAGAGATTAAAATGGAAATGAAGGGAGGCTTTCGTCTGCTACTTTATCCATCAGCTGTAGTTTGCCCCGGGCTACGGACCCACGCTGGGCTTTCTGTTTTGTTGTTATTCCCTTGTTTCAAGCTCACTTGGTTTCGCTTCTTGCCATCACTAAACTCTCCTCTCAAAGCACATATTTTTTAAAAAAGAAAGAAAGAAAAAAGAGAGAAATAGAGAGACAGGTTTATCAGATCCCTCTTGCCTGCATTTCACGGTGCATCACAGCACCAAATCACAAACATGACAGGACGTTCAGCCTCCCATAGGTTGGCAAGTTGCAGCCCCCCATTCCCCTTTCCCACCCTCCCTGATGCTGCCATTTGCATGTCTTGTTTTCCTTTGTTCATTTAGGAAGTTGCATAAAATGTGATGCTTCACTCTGGAGTGAAGCAGCTAAACCAGATGTTCCATCGAATGGTGAATCAGGATCTTCTTGTCTCTTACCTTGTTAAGCCCAGGAAAGCCTTCTCCAAATTGAGACCTTCTAGATGTGTGTACTACAACTTCCACCTCTCCTGTTGGCAGACAATGGGGACAATCCAGAAGGACTCTGCAGGGAGGCTCAACTAGACCAATTCTTGTCCTTCTCATGATATCTTGATATTTTGTGTTCTTTGTTTCCTCATGACTGAGACTGCATCTACACAGTAGAACCAATGCAGTTTAACACCACTTGAACTGCCATGGCTCAATGCTACAGAATCCTGTGAATTGCAGTTTTACACATTTTCAGCCTCCTCTGCCAAAAAAAATGCTGGCACCTCACCAAACTACACATCCCAGCATCCCATACCCTTGAGCCATGGCAGAATTGATATCAAACTACATTAATTCTACAGTGTAGGCACACTTTTTATTTCCTATGGGGACATAATCCTTTTATTGTTTTCTTCCAAGAAAAAGCAACAGCTAATTTTAGCCATTTTCTTTCCACTGCTTTTAAATTTTTAGTTTTAAGAGATGATTTGCAATTCTGCCTTTATTCATTGGAACATGGTGTTTTTGCATAGAAAAAGCATGTTATGCACTGAAAATAATATTTTCTACATGGAAAAATGGTGTCTACTGTGCAAAAATACCATACCTGAATTTTGCATAGAATAAACCCCCAAATGTGAATAATTTCATCAGTCCGAAATTCATCCATTTAGGGTTCCTTGATCTTTGAGAAACATATTTTCCACCTTTGTTGAAATATTTTCATTTTTCCCCATTCCTAGTTTCCAGTGGGAAACGGAGAAACAGCCTGTTATCAAGGCATGCTTGAATTGTACTAATTGTACTTCTAAAAGGGAAGAGAAAAATTGGTATATTGTGCACAGATATTATTGTCCTTGAGTGAAATTTGTGCAGAAAAAAAATTGTGAACTTCACAGTCTTCAATACTCCATAGGAACAAGAAAACTGGTAGAATGAATCATTGTCTTCTTCATGGATGAAATTAAAGAATTGCATCTCTCTCTCTCAAATTGTTTGCATGAACTGGTTGGCTTGCTAATTCTGCACAAAATAAAACGAATAAATAGCGTGCTGCTTTCAGATCACACAAGCTGGCTTGAAAAATGATGGGAAAATAGCTCAATGCATTCCAAATTTAATAATTTGAAACTATAACATTAATAACCATTGAAATGTAATAATTTCTGGGCATAAGCTTATGAAACACCCACAACGAATGGATGCTTCCATCCAGTGAAGTCTTCCAAAGAGAGCATGAACTGAGCAGGGAATGGGATTGTTCCCTTAGCACAAAGGTCAGGGGAAAGTGTGCATTTCAGATCATATACTATACTCAGATCTATTTTTATGTACCCAGCTCCTCAAACACCCCAGTTGGCCCTCCAAATGCACCCAAATAACCCATAGGGAATGCGGGTGGTGGTAATTTGTTATATTTTAGGGTCTCTGTCCATTTTCGGCCCAGAAGATTCTCTCTCTCTCTCTCTAGACAAGTTGACCTAGAAGTGACCCTACATGGCTCCGATTTCAATCTCAAATCTTAATCCAAAAGGAAGAATTCGGGGCCTCATTTCTACCTTTGCTTCAAGGTGAGCATTGCAGGACTCTGAAACTCATTTTCAGACCCCTCAACAACATTGCACAGTTCTCTTGTAATGGTGCCGTTCGAATCTTCACCCTCATACAACAAATGCAGGGGACGAATGCTTTCCCTAGACCCTCTTTATTTTTTTAAGGTCAACCATCTGGATCCAAATTTCATTAGAGGTTAAACCTGAATTTCAAACAAATGCAAAACTTTCCACATGATTAACCTTAAAATGATCTGGGCTTTATGTTATTTTATTTTTCCCCCCTTTGCTGCCGCTAATGTACATCTGACTAATCAAGGGGTCAGAAGTGCAAATTTCCCAGCTTGGCGGCCAGCCAGGGTTGCAAACAAAAGGCCTCCCAATGGCTCGCTGGGATGCAGCGATACGGATCTTTCGGCAGAACCCATCTGCGGCCGCTCAGCAGCTGACTTTGCCCAGACAGAGCCCAGAATGTCAGCGTCACAGACCTAGAAACAGCGCTTGCCCTAGTTGTGTAGCTCCCACCAGTGACTCTGACACAACAGAGAAAGCGTGAGCAACATCGCTCTGTCGCAGCTAAGGCTGTCACACAGCTAAGACTGAACGCCGTAAAAGAAAAGGCAGTCAATAGGGGAGACAGAAAAGAAGTGAAATATTCAGGAAAAGCCCTGGTTTGGGGAACAAATTTCTTCCAAAACTTTCTGCTGCATTCTGTGTAGGAATGGAAGCAATCTTCATCAGAATGCATCTCCCAGCTGAGAAGAGCACTTCCTGAATCTCAAGAAACCACATCAGGAAGAATAATACAGCGGTGGTGGGAGGTACCAATTTTTCCTAATGTAGTAGACATTCAGTTAACTGGAACTCAAACAACTGGAACTCTCAAGCAACCAGCAAAAAATAGAAGAAAAATTACTTTCAACAAAACTAGAATACAATCAATTTTAGCAGAAATGTTAAATTAAGTTAAGTTTGTCTTTATTAGGAGCCCCGGTGGTGAAGTGTGTTAAAGCACTGAGCTGCTGAACTTGCAGACCGAAAGGTCCGGGTTCAAATCCCGGGAGTAGAGTGAGCACCCAGTGTTAGCTCCAGCTTCTGCCAACCCAGCAGTCCGAAAACATGCAAAAGTGAGTAGATCTATAGGTACCGCTCCGGCGAGAAGGTAACAGTGCTCCATGCAGTCATGCCGGCCACATAACCTTGGAGGTGTCTACGGACAACGCCGGCTCTTTGGCTTAGAAATGGAGATGAGCACCAACCCCCAGAGTCGGTCATGACTGGACTTAACATCAGGGGAAACCTTTACCTTTACTTTTACCTTGTCTTTATTTGCTTTTAATTACTGTATTTCAATATTAATATTATGAAGTCAATACAGAGTGTATGGTATGGTTTTGAAGGGGTATGGCATTATTTTTAGGCCTATTTTTAATACTAACTCTCAAGCTACCAGAAGCTATATTTATCCAGCAACTACCAATCCCTCAGAGTTCCGATTAATTGAGAGTGTACTGTATTAGCACAGTTCAGTATGTCCCAAAGAATTTTGTGAAAAAATGCAGGTCATATTTTGTGCAAAAAAAACCCCTGAAAACAAATCTACACCTTATTTTCCCCTGAATTATATGTTTTCTGTGCAGGAAATAGAGACTATTCGTTGTTACTTCATTGCATGACTACTTTAGAAAAGGTATTACAATCACAACATTCTTCCTACTATTTAGGTGAAATATTGCTTTTATTTATTTATTTACATCCATTGGTTCACATGTTTTTAAGTTTTCTGCCCTCAAAACCCCAGAAAATTTGGAAGGGTGACTGGATCCAATTGCCTTCTCCAAGGCACAAAGAGGAACAGACCTCATCCTCTGCCCTGACTGCGTGTCCAGGCACAAACTGCTGAAACAGCATTGTCCCAAGTTCCCTTGAAGGAGTTTATAATTACTGTTATTAAAATACGAACTCACTGGAGTTTGCAACAACCAGGTCTGGGTTTTTATGAGTTTGAGGAGGAGGAAGGTAACATGGTTTCTCCCTATTGTACAAAATTTAATACCGACTTTAAAAAAGCTGCTCCTTCTGCTATGATATCAGTTTTATTGGGCAGGTGTCACATCTTTATATGTCTGAACTGAGTCCCAGATCTTTGCCCATGAAGACACTTTGAAAGAATTTTGGAGGGTTTCTGAGTAGAATCAGCACCATTTTCCTATGTTCCAATACAAAACCAACAGTTACGTGAAGAGTAAATCTACACTGTAGAATTAATATAGTTTGACACCACTTTAACTACCATGGTTCGATGCTATGGAGTTATGATACTTGTAATTTTAAAATATCTTTAGCCCAGGTTCAAATCCCGGGAGCGGAATGAGCGCCCGCTGTTATCCCCAGCTCCTGCCAACCTAGCAGTTTGAAAGCATGCAAATGTGAGTAGATCAATAGGTACTGCTCCGGCTAGAAGGTATCAGCACTTCATGCAGTCATGCTGGCCACATGACCTTGGAGATGTCTATGGACAACGCCGGCTCTTCGGCTTAGAAATGGAGATGAGCACCAACCCCCAGAGTCAGACATGACTGGACTTAACATCAGGGGAACCCTTTACCTTTTTATCTTTGTCTACACTGCCATATAATCCAGTTCAGAGCAGATAATGTGGATTTTATACAGCTGTGTAGAAGGGACCCAAGCTAAACAGTCTTAAACCTTTTTTATAAAGCACTTTAGCCAAATACCTCGTGTTTACAAAACCCACTTGGTGCACTTTGCCCAGTTCGTTTTTATTACTTTTATGGTGTCTAAATCGTGTTTTACTATGCTCACCATTTTCACTTTACTATGTCAATATGTAAAAATTTTATATTTGCGTTTGTATTTTCCTTTTGATGTGTTTTATTTTGTTAGTTGTATTTACTTGGGCTTGGCCCCATGTAAGCCGCCCTGAGTCCCTTCAGGGAGATGGAGACGGACAAGAATAAAGTTTATTATTATTATTATTATTATTATTATTATTATTATTATTATTATTATTATTATGACACAGCAAACAAGATAGATATGCTGGATTTCGTATCTCAAAATCAGAAGTCGAACACTTCCCAAGTGTCTAGGACTGTGTGATGTATTTTCGGATGATGCGTGCAGATCCCAGTAGGGTGGCCTTTTGCAGTTGGCAGATCGTAATTTTGTCAATGTTTATTGTTTCCAAATGCCGGCTGAGATCTTTTGGCACGGCACCCAGTATGCCCATCACCACCGGGACCACCTGCACTGGTTTCTGCCAGAGTCTTTGCAGTTCAATCTTCTTCTTCTTATTATTATTATTATTATTATTATTATTATTATTATTATTATTATTATTAAGCAGTTGATCAAGTTCATTTTGGTCACCAGGTCTACACCACTTTCTCCTCTTTTTTTTTTTTTTGTATACAGCATTAAAAATGTATTTGCTACATGCAGTTTAATTTATTGATGTTAGGTTTAATTCACTGATGTTAGGCTTTAATTTGATGTTAGGTTTTAATGCTATTTTTATATGTGGGGTTTATCTGGGATTTTATGTCAGTATTGTTTGTTTATGGAGGCATTGAATGTTTGGGGAGATAGGGCGGAATACAAGTAAAGATTATTATTATTATTATTATTATTATTATTATTATTATTATTATTATTTGCACCATTGATCTATATAAAAGCACATATTTGTGCAAATAGGAGATGTCCTTTATATTAAATACCCGGAGCCCTAGATTTAAGCTAATACATTTAGGCAGGGGAAATGAAATGTAAAAATATTGGATAGGTGGCATGTAACTTGATAATGATCCAGGGGTCTAAGAAGACCACAGGCTAAGCATGAGTCAACAGTGTGATGTAGCAACTAAAAAGCCAATAAAATAGTGGACTGCTTCAAAAAGAATATAGAATCCAGTTCAAAGGAAGTAATAGTGCCACTCTGTTCTCCTTTGATCTGACCTCCAAGAGAGCATAATACTGTGTCCTATTCTGGGTACCACACTCCAAGAAGAATATTGACAAGCTGAAATGTGTCTAAAGATTACTATGCAAAAAGTGATTTTTGTCAACACAGCAACATGTGTCAGAAATGCTTTGAAATCTAGTGAATTTTGCATCTATATATGAAAAAAGGGAACTGGTTCTGTTATCTGTTCCCAGGATATCCTGGTTATCCTGGGAGCAAGATAACCGCAAGTCCAGAAAGGGCTCAGGGAGCAAGATAAGTTTATCTCTCAGTAGACAAGACTAAGAGGTGATATGGTCGTCACCTTTAAATATTTGCAGGGATACCATATAGAAGATGGAGCAAGCTTGTTTTCTGCTGCTCCAAAGAGCATGGGATTCAAATGAAAAGAAAAGAGATTCCACCTATACATTAAGAAGAATGTCAGTACAAAACCCAATCATGAGTGGATTAGGCTATTTCTGGACCTTTTTAAACCAAAGTTGGGTCTCTAGCATGACAGGGATTGGACTAGATGAATCTTGCAACTCTATGGTTCTATGAACTGTCTTATATGGGCTGCAGTGGCAAAATGGGTTAAACCCTTGTGATGGCTGAACTGCTGACCTGAAGGTTGAGTTGATGACCTGAAGGTTGCCAATTCAAATCCGTGAGATGGGGTGAACTCCCATCTGTCAGCTCTAACTTGCAGGGACATGAGAGAGGACTCCCAGTTAACACATCCGGGCAATCCCTGGGCAGCATCTCTGTAGACAGCCAATACTCTCATGCCAGAAGCAACTTGCAGTATGTTCTCAAGTTGCTTCTGACACAATAAAAAAACAGCCTTATTGTGATGCCTTACTAATTCTGATTTCTCCCACTTAATATTTTAAAATACAGGCTATTGAAGATGAAAAAAGGGGCAATAACATATATTGGAAATGTGTTACACAAGAAAGTACTTCAGGAAAAAAATAGAAATACTGGAAGCTGATAAAGACATCAATGCAAGACATTTTTATACAGTAGAGTCTCACTTATCCAACACTCGCTTATCCAATGTTCTGGATTATCCAACGCATTTTTTGTAGTCAATGTTTTCAAAACATCATAATATTTTGGTGCTAAATTCATAAATACAGTAATTACTACATAGCATTACTGTGTATTGAACTACTTTTTCTGTCAAATTTGTTGTATAACATGATGTTTTGGTGCTTAATTTGTAAAATCGTGACCTAATTTGATGTTTAATAGGCTTTTCCTTAATGCCTCCTTATTATCCAACATATTCACTTATCCAACGTTCTGCCGGCCTGTTTATGTTGGACAGGTGAGACTCTACTGTATACATACAGCTGACCCTCCAATTTCAAACCATCAATGTTAAAGTATCCCAAAACATTTCCAAAAAGCAAATATTCATTGTACTCTTTTATATAAGGGACCCTATTTTACTATGCCCTTGTATATAAAGAGACTGGAGCATCCATGGCTTTTTGGTATCCGCAATTAGTTCTGAAACCAAACCTTAGTCCACTGTATATGTCAAACTATAGAAAAACAGATTCCACTTAAACATTGGGAAAAACTTCTTGACTGTAAGAGCTGTTCAATAGTGGAATAGGTTGCCTGGAATTGTGGTGGAATCTCCGTCTCTGGAGGTTTTTAAGCAGATGCTGGATGGCTATCTTTCAGGAGGGCTTTAGTGGTGTATTCCTGCATGGCAGAATGGGGTTAGACTGAATAGCCCTTGAGATCTAGTCCAGTTCTATGATTCTATGTCACTTTTTTTTCATGCTAATCAGGATGAAACTTGCAAATCTGGACAAATTCTTTCCCAAAGAGGAACTGCATTGGAAGTCTCTACCATTCCTGTTTCCCACTGGCATATGTCAAGAATGTTGTCCATTAAAATTGTACTCTCTTTTGATAAAGCCAGAGGCTTTAGTCTGCATGCCTGAGGGTTCAGGAGTTTAGGAGAAGTCTTCTTTCCTCTTTCATAGCCACAGGTCTGAAACATCATGGGGATCCTCCGTGCAGAGGAGCCAAGAAGAGACCAGAGAGGACGGAAAATGCTCTTAGCACAGAAATGTCACTTCAAGCTTGAACAAGTTTATACTACCGGCTGCAGAGCTTGTCAGAACACAGTAAGGGAGAAGCTGACAGCCATAAATCAGGTTCAAGACCTGCGAATATGCCACCGAACATGGCCCCAGTCACAGCTGCTTTATAGGGGTACACTGCCCCTGTGACAAGAGCCATCTAACACCCCACAATTCTCCCAAAGCGGTGAAGCATGCCTTTGACTTTCCCTTTGTTCTCTCTCCTGTTCCTTTTTCTGAAGCTGGACTTAGTCCAGGACTCCCCCCACCCTTCAGTCATTCATTCCCCGTTTGTGTGTGAGCATGTTCTTCTTTTCACTCCCTCTTCTCCTTTGTCAATGAAACAAGGCGAGAAGTGCTCGCTATCGATTTTCCTATTAAGTAGTTCTAGTAAACATTTTGACTAGCTGTGCTAACCTAATACAGATGTTTCCTTTCAAGAGAACGTCACAAACAGGTGGCAACCAATTCTGCAAGCAAGCAGCCGAGTGCTCTAACTACGCAGAAGTGAAAGAACTGGCTCCGGAGGGAAGAAAACTTTGATTTGACTGGGCTGAGAGAAATCATTACCAGCCAAGTGGTTAGGAAGCACAGCCAATGCTGATTAGTTGCTGATACAGTAGAGTCTCACTTATCCAGCAGAAGCTTGGATAAGCGAATATTTTGGATAATAAGGAGGGATTAAGGAAAAGCCTATTAAACATTAAATTAGGTTATGATTTTACAAATTAAGCACCAAAACATCGTGTTATACCACAAATTTGACAGGAAAAGCAGTTCAATTCGCAGTAATGTTATGTTGTAATTACTGTATTTACGAATCTAGCAGCAAAATATCACGATATATTGAAAACATTGACTACAAAAATGGCTTGGATTATCCAGAGACTTGGATAAGCGAGGCTTGGATAAGTGAGACTCTACTGTATATTGGACTCTTACATTAAGGAATTTTCTGAACATAGTTCAAAGTGCTGGTTATGACTTTTCAGGTCCTATTTTATTTTATTTTATTTTATTTTATTGATCCGATAATCTGAAAGAGTCTCAGAGGCATCACTAGAGAGATGTCGGAGTACAAATCACACTGGGTGACACCATCAGAATAGTGACACAAAATAACCCTCTATAAAACTTCTGTAGTGTTTCAACAGAAACTCACTTTTTATTTTAAACATGAAGGGTAAAGGTAAAGGTTTCCCCTGACTTTAAGTCCAGTTGTGACCGACTCTGGGGGTTGGTGCTCATCTCCATTTCTAAGCAGAAGAGCCAGCGTTGTCCGTAGACACCTCCAAGGTCATGTGGCTGGCATGACTGCATGGACCGCCGTTACCTTCCTGCTGGAGTGGTACCTATTGATCTACTCACATTTGCATGTTTTAAAACTGCTAGGTTAGCAGAAGCTGGAACTTAGAGCGGGTGCTCACTCCGCTCCCCGGATTTGAAGTTCAGCAGCTCAGCACTTTAACACACTGAGCCACCAGAGGCTCCACATTTTAAACATAGCCCTGTTATTATAGTTATAGCCATAAAAACATTTACCATAAATCCAGCTTACATGTACTGTATCAATTAGGGCTGTGGATTTGGGGTAAATCTTGACCCATTTGTGTCCTGGCTTTCAGTGGGGGCCCCCAATCCATTTTTTGGGAATCTCCCGAAATAGGGAGGGCATATATCTGTTTTTGGTTTGGGGCCCTGAAAGATCTGTTTTCTATAGGACCATTATTGGGGGGGGGGGGGGCTTCCTACCCAGGATCCCCCTCTCAGTGCACTCTTTAAAGAGGATGCTTACCTGCTGTTTCTACTCTAGAGTAAGAGGCATTCGGCTGCAGGCATTGGCAGGCATGCACACTTTCCGGGCCTGCATGCCACACCACACACACACTCTTTTTGGAAATGGAGTATTTTCCTATCCCATGGGATAACAAAGAAGCTAGGCTAAGCTATGACACTGAAAAAAAGACCATGGCATACCACATACGCACTCTCCAGTGCCTGCAGCCAAGCACCTCTTACTCTAAAGCAGTGGTTCTCATCCTGGGGTACCCAGATGTTTTTGGCTTTCAACTCCTAGAAATCCTCACAGCTGGTAAATTGGCTGGGATTTCTGGAGGTTGAAGGCGAAACACATCTGATGATCCCCCCCAGGTTGAGAACCACTGCTCTAGAGTTAGAGGCGCTCGGCTGAAGGCACTGCAGGCATGCACACTTTCCAGGCCTACACACTATGCCACACATGCACTCTCCTAAGAAAGTTTGTGTGTGTGATATGCAGGCCCAAAAAGTGCCCACGTGTCAGGACCCAGGCTGCAGAGCACCAATAACCTTACACAGAGGCCAGAATCTATCTAATATCTTTATTATAGAAATATATAAAGTCAATAAAAACAAGTGAAGAATATAGTTCAGAAGCAGACCTTTCAGATGAGGTCAAATATAGTCCAGAAATGTACTGTCCAATATAAGATATTAGAGTTCAAAGTTTTAATCCACTTGACCGAAACACACACTTTGCCAAGCAAAGTGTGGGGAAATGACAGGGTCCTTAAAGTCCAAAGTAGCTTGACAACAAGGCTGGAAAATAGACTTGATTCTTGGCTAGATCAAAACTTGAAACGAGGCAAACATGAAACATGAACTGAGTCCAGAGAAGTCCGTGAAACAAGGCAAGGCTGGAAACTTGATCCGTGAAACAAGGCAAGGCTGGAAACTTGATCCGGGAAACAAGGAACTGGGGTACGAAGTCCACACACGATCTCTCTCCTCAAGCTGAACAATTGACTCCGCAAGGTTCCCCTTGCGGCAAAACCCCTATATAGGGTCTTGTTTTCCCGCCAACAGAACACTTTCCCTGGAGAACAAGAAGCGAAACCCAACTCTGTCCAGATGCATGACTCCTTAGAATTTCCCAAGGGAAGCAGACCTAATCAGCTAATTGTTTGGCAGCGATTCTGAGACTCCGGCGATTTGCCTCCCTGACTCCTCTATCTCTATTATAATTGTCCTTTCGGGAAAACGGGGGAGAATTCTGCCCAAGGCTTGTTTGGTTAACTTCCTGAGGACAAACATCCTCCAGGTGGAGAGGCTCCGATTCAAGCTGAACCGGTGGAAATCCCATGTTTTCCTCCTCGTCTGCCACAATAGCACTAGGAACGAGACTACAAGGCCCATGAGACATCACACCACGTCTGCCGGTGCCTGCAGCCAAGCGCCTCTTACTCTAAAGTAAGAGGCGCTCAGCTGTAGGGACTGGCAGGTGCGCGTGCTTTCTGGGCCTACACATCACACACGCAATCTCTTTCCAAGGCAAGGAGGCAAGTTCTGGAAGGTGCTCGGCTGCAGGCCAAATGAAAGCAGGCTTGGAGCCACAATCGGCTCCAGCTTGCTTTTGTGTTGAAGTGATTTTCGAGTGGGAAGAGGGCTTCCCATTTTGTGCTCCTGAAGAAACAAAATAAATGAAAGAAACGGGAGAAATGGGAGAAAAGTGCACAAATCTAGCATCAATACATCTACCAGGCTATAACTCTATGCTAATTTACTTTTGGAACCTTATAATGTGCATATATTCCAGTAAGAGCTGTCATTATCACCCAGTTACAATAGCACTTCCAAATTATGTTGTCTCACCTACACATGCTGTTGTCTTCATTGATGCTGGACTGTTGTTTTTTCATAATCACTGATTTTGTCAAATTTATGAGTGACAATTTACAAGTAGCATTAGCACAAAAAACATTGCAAGTTGAGTATCCCTTATCCGCAATGTTTGAGACCATAAATGTTTTAGATTTTGGATTTTTTCCAGATTTTGAAATATAAAAGATAAACACTCAATTTCAAACCAGTGAAAAAAAAAGAATGCATAAAAAGGAAGCAAATAGAAACACACAAGAAAGATTGCTAATCTATCCCTTCCCTGTAAGCCACCTCACACACATAACAAAACAGATTAAAAAATTGACTTCTCACCCCTCAAACCAAAGACATCAATATAAAACTACAGTAAACTTCTCATTGCTACTTAATTAAAGTTTGAACTTCTGCTTAAAAATCAATCAATAAAATTCAACCTTCAACCCCTGCAAGTATTATTATTCCTTCTTTCTTCTTTATAAAAGATTTAAAAAAAAACATTTCCCAATCTTTTAAAATAATCATCCAAGGAGTTCTCTGTAACCAAACTATACAATTTTTCAATTTCTGCCATTTCAAAAATATTTAAAATCCTGTCTTCTTTTGTTGGGAGATCCATAATCTTCCATTTGGGAGCATACAGCAATCTCACTGCCAAAATTGTATTGTGCAATGTGTTATCATTCACCTTTTAAATTTGTTCATGTGAAAGTCTCAATAAAAGAAACTGGATTACAATTCTAATTACAGTAGAGTCTCGCTTATCCAACATAAATAGGCTGGCAGAATGTTGGCTAAGCGAAAATGTTGGATAATAAGGAGGAATTAAGGAAACGCCTATTAAACATCAAAATTATGTTATGATTTTACAAATTAAGCACCAAAAACATCATGTTTTACAACAAATCAACAGAAAAAGCCGTCCAAAAGATGGTAACGTTATGTAATAATTACTGTATTTATGAATTTAGCACAAAAACATTGTAATATATTGAAAGCATTGTCTAAAGAAAATTGGCTACTAACAAATTGACTACAAATAAAGATAGAATTGCATAAAATGAACTTACAGTAGCAACATTGTCAGAAATTAAATCCATAAAAAGTTCAGTCCTTGCTGCCAAGAGAAACAGCTGTGTATTGGGCTGGGAGGCAAACTGCGTTGGATAATCCAGAACACTGGACAAGCAAATGTTGAATAAGTGAGACTCTACTGTATAAAAATTTCTTGCATTGATGTCTCTATCGGCTTCCAGTATTTCTATTTTTTTTCCTGAAGTACTTTCTTGTGTAACACATTTCCAGTATATGTTATTGCCCCTTTTTTCATCTTCAATAGCCTTGTTGAGATTTAAAAACATCCGTACATTCCTTTATAAAAGTTTCCTTTTAAATTCAAAAACAATATAACTTGGATTGCATTCATCCACATTCTTTCCCAATGCTCCAACGCAATACTCTAACTGAAATGTTTGGCCCATTTAACCATGCATGTTAAGACTTGTTCTCCTTCCAGCTCAGTTTTGAGCAGCATTGTATACATTGTCACAATCAGATAATATATCCATAATCTGTGTTCATCATCTTCACAAAATCTAATATCCAATTTAGTTGTATCATTTTCAAAGCCAAAGAAATGTTTTTATTCAACTTAGATTTTTCCAACAACTGTTTATAGCGATACCTATGAAGGTCATGAACCTCCCTTACTAATTCATCTCTCGATTTAAGTTTACATTGGCCATTTTCCTAAAATAATGCATCTTGGTATGTCAACTATTTCACATGTTTCTTATATCGACTCTTTCATGGAGATCCACATAGGTACCTTAGAACATAACCTGGGTTTGTATCTATTTCAGATTCTCAAAATGGTATGTCTAACAAAATTATTATTAAAACCATACTTCCTTTCAACTTATCATACCACAAATAACCATGCCAGCTAAACCAGAGGTCATGTCTATCCAATAGCAAAAATTCATTATTATTCATCTTCAATACAAACTAAAGTGCAGACTGGAAAAAAAAAACTTTATGACTGGCAAACTAGACACGTCATCTTGGCTGACACTGTAAGCTTTTCTTTTCTTTTCTTTTCTTTCTTTCTTTCTTTCTTTCTTTCTTTCTTTTTCTCCATGTGTCTTTCTCCATATATCAGCCTAACCTACTTATAGGACTCTTGGGAGTGTAAAGTAAAAAAGAAGAGTCTTCAACTATTGGAGGAAAATAATAATGATAATACTTTTTATTGTGTCAGAAGTGACTTGAGAACATACTGCAAGTCACTTCTGGTGTGAGAGAGTTAGCCATCTACAGAGACATGACCCAGGGATGCCCAGATATGTTACCATCCTGCTGGGAGATTTCTCTCATGTCACTGCAAGCTGGAGTTTAAAGATGGGAGCTCACCCCATCTCGCACATTCGAACTGGCAACATCAGGTCAGCAACCCAACCTTCAGGTCAGCAGTCCAGCCGGTATAAGGGTTTAACCCACTGTGCCACCACAGTTCCATAATAAGTAATAAATACCATATTTCACCAAATCTAAAGCATTATTGGGGTGAACAACTGTGGGAAGATAGGGACTGGGTTAATTTCTTGCAATTTAATAAGAAACTAAAAATGCGAAGAAATCTCAAGTGGAATTTGGACGAATGCAATGACATGTAGAGAAGGAGATTTTGACTCCCTCTGTTGTTGTTGTGTGCTTTCAAGGAATTTCCAGCTTATGGTGGTACTAAAGTGAACATATCATAGGGTTTTTCTGACAAGACTTGTTCAGAAGAAGTTGCCATTGCCTTCCTGTGAGGCTGAGTGGGTGCAATTTGTCAAAGGCCACCCAATGGGTTTCACAGCAGATTGGGGATTCAAACCCTGATCTTTGGAGTCATAATCCAATGCTCAAATCACTACAAATTGCTGCCAGCTTAACTAAGCTGACCTAAATACTCTAAAGCAGCATTTCTCAACCTGGGGGTCAGGACCCCTGGGGGGTCATGAGGGGGGTGTCAGAGGGGTCACCAAAGACCAGTATTTTCTGTTGGTGATGGGGGTTCTGTGTGGGAAGTTTGGCCCAATTCTATCATTGGTGGGGTTAAAGGGTTTGATTGTAAGTGAACTATAAATCCCAGCAACTACAACTCTCAAATGTCAAGGTCTACTTTCCACAAACTCCGCCAGTGTTCACATTTGGGCATATTGAGAATTCATGCCAAGTTTGATCCAGATCCGTCATTGTTTGAGTCCACAGTGCTCGATGGATCTAGGTGAACTACAACTCCCAAACTCAAGATCAATGCCCACCAAACCCTTCCCTTGGTCATGGGAGTTCTATGTGTCCAGTTTGATTCAGTTCCATTGTTGGTGGAATTCAGAATGCTCTTTGATTGTAGGTTAACTATAAATCCCAGCAACTACAACTCCCAAATGACAAAATCAATCCCCTCCCCAACCCCACCATTATTCAAATTTGGCTGTATCGGGTATTTATGCCAAATTTGGTCCAGTGAATGAAAATACATTCTGCATGTCAGATATTTACATTACAATTCATAACAATAGTAAAATGACAGTTATGAAGTAGCAATGAAAATAATGTTATGGTTGGGGGTCACCACCACATGAGGAACTATATTAAGGGGTTACAGCATTAGGAAGGTTGAGAATCATTGCTCTAAAGGCACCAGATCCAATTTGATCTTGGAAGCTAAGCAGAGTCACTCTTGATTTTTACTTGAATGGGAGACGAATGAATACCAGGCACTGTAAACTATATTTCAGAGGAGGGAAATAGCAAACCCATCTCTAAGCATTCCATGTCAAAGAAAATGCTACAAAATTCGTGGGATCCCCATAAGTAGCCCAGCAACTTGAAGACACACATTCAAACACAAACATGAAAGAGGGAGAAATAGGAAAGTTCTGCCTGCTCTGCTAATGCCATTCATAATTTTACATGCCTCTCTCACATCCTTCTTCGATCTTTTTTTAACTGTAAGAGTAGGAGTTGTTCAGATTTTTTGTAGCATGTGACCAAGAAAAGCCTCAAGGCTCTGATTTAAAATGAGAGTATGTGAAGAGCAGGCAAACCGCTGATGAGAAGTCAATGAGGAAAGCAATCAGAACATGCTGGCTAGTTTAAAATTAATATCCATCAAAGCCTTTCATAGACAAGGCAGTGATGACCAACTGACAATCCATACATAGCTGGAGCAGTTTGCTCAATGCCAACACAGTGCCCTAACATCAGTGGTGTGGCAAATCTGTTCCATCTTTTAGTCCGAACTTTAAAGGAACTACTCAAGATCTTGAGACCTTGTTCCCTTCAATAGGTTCACCAGCATCAAAGCCTACTTCAAAGATTGGACAAAAATCCATAATGGATTCACGGGCTCACAGACATCAGAACCACTGGTGGGTTTGCCACAGCTTTCTGTTCCATGTTCTAGTCTGAATTTTGCAGCTATAATTGATCTGACAGCAAAGGCAGAGACATGTAAGCCTCAGCCTGAATATTGTTAGTTTTTTTGGATACTAAAGTTGTGATAAAACCATGGTCTGTGTAGAGCATGGGGAATCTTTATGGGGTGGAGCCAGAATTGGGACTTTTGACAGTTAGAATTGACACTTCAGTCCTTCATTGATGCCAACTCTCTCACGTTGTTTTTTTCCCCCCTCTTAAGCTGTTCCAAACAGATTTGGGGAAGAGAAATATGAATCTTATACTTCTCATCCCTTAGGAAACAGGTGGAAATTTGTTAAATCTGCAGTGGCCTTTGCAAGGAAAGATATGAAGTCTCAGTCCTATAATTTCTTGGCGGGTCTCAAAATCTGATTTGGGATTTCCTATTTTAAGAGGGTTTTTTTTTCAGTGCAGGCAATCATCAAGTTTCCACAGTTGGGCCTAAGCTTAGAACAAGGAGAACTAGATCAGCAAGTCAAAACAAGACACCCAACACTTCGCATTTCTCACAGGCCACCTGGCCTGAGCTACACCTACCAGACTGCCAAAGAACATAGCAACAAGTCTCAGCCCATGACCAATACGAGACGTATCTCATCCATATGAATGACACAAATATACTTGGACTGAAAAAATATTCTTTTAGCAAATGTAAAATAGCAGCCAACTTATTTGAAGTGAGGACAGAGATGTTCAGAGTTGCCAGATTTCACTTAAAAGTTAACAAATGAAGTAAGCCTAAAGTTTCCTACCGAGGCCAAAGTTAAATGTGAAAAAAGTTTAAAAAAAGATTCAAGAATATGGAAAGTGTTTCTCAGAGGATCAAGGATATGATACATGAAGGCTATAATCCCATAGCTGCTTTGAGTCTCTTTTGTGGAGAGAAAAAGCAGGGTATAAGTAAACATAATAATAATTATTATTATTATTATTATTATTATTATTATTATTATTATTATTATTATTTTAAAAAAAACTAGAGCTGACAGCTGGCACAACAAAACATTACATGGAAAGTTCCTTAACAAAATTGAAGGAAAAGCTGATAAGGAGAAGACCTGGCTCTGGCTCACGAATGGGACCCTGAAGAAGGAGACAGAAGGCCTGATCCTTGCAGCCCAGGAGCAAGCCATCAGAACAAGCCATCAGAACAAATGCAATTAAGGCCAAGATAGAAAAATCAGCTGATGACCCAAAATGCAGACTATGCAAGGAAACCGATGAAACCATTGATCATATCCTCAGCTGCTGTAAGAAAATCGCACAGACTGACTACAAACAGAGGCACAACTATGTGGCCCAAATGATTCATTGGAACTTATGCCTCAAGTACCACCTCCCTGCAGTAAAGAACTGGTGGGATCACAAAACTGCAAAAGTATTGGAAAATTAACACGCAAAGATACTGTGGGACTTCCGAATCCAGACTGACAAAGTTCTGGAACACAACACACCAGACATCACAGTTGTGGAAAAGAAAAAGGTTTGGATCATTGATGTTGCCATCCCAGGTGACAGTCACATTGACGAAAAACAACAGGAAAAACTCAGCCGCTATCAGGACCTCAAGATTGAACTTCAAAGACTCTGGCAGATACCAGTGCAGGTGGTCCCGGTGGTGATCGGCACACTGGGTGCCATGCCAAAAGATCTCAGCCGGCATTTGGAAACAATAGACATTGACAAAATTACGATCTGCCAACTGCAAAAGGCCTCCCTGCTGGGACCTGTGCGCATCATCCGAAAATACATCACACAGTCCTAGACACTTGGGAAGTGTTCGACTTGTGATTTTGTGATATGAAATTCAGCATATCTATCTTGTTTGCTGTGTCATAATAAAATAATAATAATAATAATAATAATAACAACAACAACAACAACAACAACAACAACAACAACAACTGCCCTAAGGAGCTGTGGTGGCACAATGGATTAAACCCTTGTGCCGGCTGCTGCTGACCTTGAATATCTGAAGGTCGGCGGTTTGAATCAGTGAGACGGGGTGAGCTCCCATCTGTCAGTCCTAGCTTCCCATGTGGGGACATGAGAGAAACTCCCTGCAGGATGGTAACACATCCAGGCGTCCCCTGGGCAATGTCTTTGAAGACGCCCAATTCACCAGAAGCAACTTGCCTCAATTTGCCTCTGACACAATTTAAAAAACCAACTGCCCTGGTTTTTGCAAGGACCATCCCAATTGATACTGTTATACTACTTTTTCAGTTGCTTTTAAAATACCTGGTTTTTTCTCTTCTTTCCATTCCCCCCTTGGTCCCAGCTTATTTATATTGCTGCAAGCTAAGTTCAATGTGCAGATGCTGTGTGCACTCATTTAAGGCAGCAAGGGGAAGAGGGGGGAGGAGAACCTTGCCCTTCGCAATAGACTCAAGCAAAAGCAAATTATTGCTGCTTCTCCTAACTTGTGTGTTTTTCCTAATTAATAACTTTAGCCATTTTACCACATTCTGATGTTACTTGGCTACATATTCCCCAATTTTCTACTGTGAAAGAGGAAAGTATCCAAAGCATACTATGTGCTCAACATCTATATATATAAAAATGTAATGTGTGTAATTCCCATGGAGTAAACAACAAAACCACTGGACCAAATCACACCAAATTTGGCCACAAATACATAGTCATCCAAACTATGTCTTTCTATCAAAAATCCCTATAAAATTAGGTCCAAATTACAGAAAACCCGCCAAAACTAAAAATTACAAACCACATATACGCAGAGCCACCCCCCTGGGAAACTTGGTGACATTATCCAGGTGGGCGGGGCTTCAACATGTGTTTGAGCACAGCTAGATATATTCCAGAAGGAAACAACCAGAGCCAGGTAACACCTCCCAACAAAGGATTCTCCCACAGAGTAGTAGTAGTAGTAGTTGTTATTATTATTATTATTATTATTATTATTATTATTATTATTATTATTATTATTGACACAATGACATTGTATGACACAGCAAACAAGATAGACATGCTGGATTTCGTTTCACAAAATCACAAGTCGAACACTTCCCAAGTGTCTAGGACTGTGTGATGTATTTTCGGATGATGCGTGCAGATCCCAGCAGGGTTGCCTTTTGCAGTTGGCAGATCGTAATTTTGTCAATGTCTATTGTTTCCAAATGCTGGCTGAGATCTTTTGGCACGGCACCCAGTGTTCCCATCACCACCGGGACCACCTGCACTGCTTTCTGCCAGAGTCTTTGAAGTTCAATCTTGAGGTCCTGATAGCGGCTGAGTTGTTCCAGTTGTTTTTCATCAATGCAACTGTCACCTGGGATGGCAACATCAATGATCCAAACCTTGTTCTTTTCTACAACTGTGATGTCTGGTGTGTTGTGTTCCAGAACTTTGTTGTTGTTGTTGTTGTTGTTGTTGTTGTTGTTGTTGTTGTTGTTATTATTATTATTATTATTATTATTATTATTATTATTGGGTTCCTGGGAACCATCAAAATGAACAAAACCTGGCAGCCAGCATTAAAAAAAACTCTACAATATGGACAGTAAATAAAGAACAACACTCTGAAAATAAGGATATTCCAGACAGGAAACAATCAGAGCCAACTAACATCCCCTAACAAAGGAGTCTCCCACAGAGGAAACAACCACGCTTTGAAGCTGCAAGCTCATTCAATGCTAACCAAGGTGACTAATTACAACATTCATACTTGCCTCCACAAACAAAAATCCATTTAGGACAATGTCACAGCAACGCGTGGCCGGGCACAGCTAGTTCTGTAATAATTTTGCATGGGGAACTATGCTACATTGAGTCATTTGCCATCCCCTAGACCAGGGGTCCTCAAACTTTTTAAGTGGAGGGCCAATTCACAGTCCCTCAGACTGTTGGGGGGCTGGACTAGGATGAAATAATCCAAAATTAGGATTGTTGTTGTTGTATGCCTTCAAGTCATTTCAGACTTAGGTCAACCCTAAGTCTAAAGTTTAGGACAGAGGCCAGGTCAATGACCTTGAGGGGCTGCATCCGGCCCATGGGCCTTAGTTTGGGACGATCTCATAAGACTATAGGTAAGCAAAGAGACCTCCAAAGACCATCTAGATGGTCTCATAAGACCATAGATAAGGAAAGGGATCCTCAAAGACCATCTAGATCAAGGATCTTCAAACTTTTAAAGCAGAGGGCCAGTCCACAATCCTTCAGACTGTTGAGGGGCCGGATTATCATTTGGAAAAAAAAACCCGAACAAATTCCTATGCACATTGCACATGTCTTATTTGTAGTGCAAAACAACAGCAATAACAATGAAAGAACAATATAATATTTAAAAATGAAAACAATTGTTACCAACATAAACCTATCAGACTTTCAATAGGAAGTGTGGGCCTTCTTCTGGCCAATGAGATAGTCAGGTTAATTAGGATTGTTGTTGTTGTCTGTCTTCAAGTCATTTCAGACTCTGGGCGAGCCTAAGTCTAACATTATTTATTTATTCATTTACTACATTTATATCTCACCCCAAAGGGAACTCAGAGCAGCTGTATGTACATACAATATATTGTATTATTATCATAGCACAATATTAGCATTATATATTACTATATTGAACTATACCACTATACTGTAATATTATATGTAATATATAACATATAATTAATATTATTATATGGTATTATAATTAGGATATTGTATAAAATGATAATATTATTATCAATATCATAAGTATATACAATATATTATTAAAGTGATAAAAAATTATATTATACATCAGGGCGGGGGCCAGGTAAATGACCTTGGAGGGCTGCATCTGGCCCCCGGGCCTTAGTTTGGGGACCCCTGATCTAGATGGTCTCATAAGACCATAGGTAAGGACAGTGACCTCCAAAAGCCATCTAGATGGTCTCATAGGACCATAGGTAAGGACAGTGACCTCCAAAAGCCATCTAGATGGTCTCATAAGACCATAGGTAAGAAAAGGCACCCTCAAAGGCCATCTAGACAGTCTCATATGACCATAGGTAATGACCCCTGCCCTAGGGGGACCCCTGCCCTAGACCTATTGGAGAGCTGCAGAAACCCATTCAGCTCCCATGGTCATTCCATGCTCAACCTTCCTTATGGTCCAGCTCTCGCATCCAGATGACTACGGGGAATATCATTGCTTTAACTATGCAGACTTTATTTGCCAGTGTGATGTCTCTACTCTTCACTATTTTATCAAGATTGATCATTGCTCTCCTCCCAAGAAGTAAACATTTTCTGATTTCCTGGCTGCAGTCTGCGTCTGCAGTAATCTTCGTGCCTAAACCCAGAGATAGGGTTGGCTTACACGGATATAGAGCTTTTTATTTGACAGAGATAGAAAAGCCTGCAACACAGACTAGATAGTCAGTGAAAAAGGAGAACTGACTGGTTTAGGAGAGCTAGAAATGAATTGAATGTTCAAGTGTTAGCACGGCATCAGACGGTCTTTGGCTCCGTTTCCATGCGCTAAGAAAACAGAGTCCTATGGGAGTCCCACAGAGGCCATCAGATGCCGTAACGGAACTTCTGGTGAGTCTCCATGGCACTCTGTTTCCTAAGGGCATGGAAAAAGAGCCTGAAAACCATCATCAAGATTTGTGTGTTACCCAACTCCAAGCAGCAGAATTGCGTGGTAAGCACTTTGAATGGATGACCATCTCTGAAGATGAGGAAAGGTGGCAGGGAACAGTGTAAGACTGAACCAAGGAAGGGAGGGAGGGAGGGAGAAATAAAGTTTGTTTATTTATTTCCAACATTTATATCCCGCCTTTTGCCACCAGAAAGTGGGCAAACTGTCATCTTCAGGCCAAAAGCAAGTTCCCAGGCCATTTTGCTCTGTCCTATTTGGGGTGGGGACGAGGGAGCACAAGTTTTCCTGCTCTCAGAAGCCTCCAGTTTTAGCAGTTTTAAGTAGAATTGATCAAACACAAAAAAAATCCTTCCTTTATGTTTTATCTTGGACTGTGGAGAATCCTGGAGGCTGAAAATTAGCACCCTCCGATCCTCTAGCTTTGCTTCCCGCTAGCCTAATGGAAGACTTGGTCGAAGAGTAGGACTCAGCTTTCCAATTTGCCATGAAATTCCATAGGTCATGCTTGTATCTGACAGTTTCAGGGGTATAAAGGACATGCTGGAAGGGTTGTCTGGAGACTTCCGAAAGCCAGCATTCCTTGCCTAGCAAGTAAAGATGACATGATCTATTTCAGGTGCTGTCTACCTGAGGCAAAGCCTTTTTCTCTATCTATATTAGGCCTCGGAAGATGGTCGACAGTCTCCCCCACCCCCCTTTTTCCCTTTGTAAATGAACATGACACCCCACGACGGTATGGAGAGATTCACCTCTGCATCATAGGTTAAATGAATATTCTGAGGGTATTGATTGTTAAATTCTTCTAGCTTCTGGAGGGATGTGATTGGCATCAACAATCAGTTAGAGGGGTGATTTATTCTGAAATAAATGTATCAGCTTTTCTGCTCCCACCCACCATGCAATTTTTGAGTATGACTGAGACTGAAGCTAGTGAGCGGATTTTTATATCTGTATATAATGAGGTGTTGGAGAGATACACATATTTTTATAGAAGCCCCTGAAAATAACCCACGGAAAATGCACTTACTTTCATAATATCAAGGAGGTTTGTTCATTTGTTTTCTTTTGTTGAGGCAAGTACAGTGAGACCCCCATAACCACAAAACCGATATTTGGAAAATCACATTACCTGTATCCAGCAGAACATGGTCTCACAAGGCTTTTTCTAAGTCCTCCAGGCAATTCTATCATATACTTCACCCAGATGTTACCATAGAGTTGCATTGCAGGACCTAGCAAATTCCTGGAGGGGTACCTCTTTAGAAATCTATGTCCTGCAATGAAAATCTGTGGTATGGTGAGACCAGAAGTAAAGTAATTTGATGGCATTCTACTACAATATTACAATTGCAAGAAAGTTGTTGATATCCAGTGTGAAAAATTACATGCATGCAAACATACAGTGTGTTTCTGAGGTGTAAATCTACACTTAACTAGTTGTTATGCTACATCACCCTTCTTCTGAATAGTGTGCAACTGATTGTGTGTCTGCCAATGGGCTTGCTTTTTATTCCATTGCAACAGTGGCTGTTTCTGTTGTGGTAATCTCTGGGCGGTTAGATTCAATTTAACCCTCTCTGGGGGAGATTCCATCAAAATGCAGCAGAGTAGCAAAAGCAAAAGCTTTCAAATGCAACAGTTGCTTACACAGGGCGAGCAAAGAGAAGCCTTTCAACTTAGGATGGCAATGGAGTGCAGAGTCTCAGTAAAAGTTCAAAAAGTATTTATTCAGGTAAAAAGAACTCCATTGTAGATAGAAAGGCTTGGGAGCTGTCTTGTCTACTCTAGACTGGTTTCTAAGAAAAAATAAGAAAGGAAAAATAACAAACATCTAAATAGTTACATCTTGCCAGGAGAGACAGCAAGATGCTGCTTGTTAGCTAGAAAAACAAAGGGAGAAGAGAGAACCAAAATGGTTCCAATCTCATGGTCCAGTTTATTGGGGCCATAAAAGTCATTCTGACCAATGAGAAGTTAGTGTCCCTGGAGATTCACATTTCTACTAACTTCAAAGTAAGGGATGTGACATAAGCAGGACAGAGTGAAACACAGTAAAGCCTATCTAGGCATGCTTTGGAAATAGGGAAGGGATTCCCTCAATCTAACTCTATCATCTATCTAAATACATCTAGACTTGAGTAGTCCAAGATGATTCCCAACAGTTTCTACAATCAAGGCTAATATTGAAAGACATTATTGAATAGTTATGCACCATATGAGGATGTGCAACTGCATGACTGAAATTGTGTTGAATAGTCGCAACTACAATAGATCAATTGAATGGTGAATCAACATATAGCTAAATCAAATTGATCATCCAATGGTTGTACTTTACTGAGGCTTACAATAGGATTTAGGGCCCACATGAGAATGTCATTTATAGAACTCTGTTTATGCAGCAATGCGGTATATGGAGCTGTTTCAAAAGAGCTAAAAATGTCCAACCACATGCATGAGGGATCTCACTTCCCTAGTTGTCAGCATACTTTCCACTCTTTTAGCAAAGGAGTTGAGGGAGAGAAAATCCTCTCCAGATCCCCCCCCCCCAATACATACATACAGCACCCTTTTTCATTCTCTCCGGGCTAGATATATTCAATCAGTCCATGCTCATCCTCACAGTTATTTGCACATGACACCATTGGCCAGATAAAAGGCATGTGTAGAAGCAACTGAGACATCTGCCTAATGTAGGTGGCATTCTGTTCCTCTCCCCTCTTCTCTTTCCCCCAACAGGACTTGAGGAAAAACTCAGTGGGTGCTGGATGGGTGAGTAGCCCTCTTTCCCCAAAAATGTAGATACCGGTAGGAAACTGAAAGCAAAAAAACCTTCATGTTTTGAAGTATTTCCAATTTCCAGGTAAGGGAGACTCAACCTGTATTATGTATTGTCAGGCTCACTTCAAAGGACCAGTCTGAACGCAGATCAAAGATAGCTGCTCTCAAATCCAATCTTTATTGAAGAATACATGACTTTGGAAAAGTCGAGAATGACCTAATGTTTACATACAATCATTTTTATCACCTCTGATGCAACGTAACACCACACGCAAATATCATCATCAAACCCCACCCCTTGTATCACATTTCTACTATTCCCACACACTATACCAATTATAATTGTTTATACTTTCAACCCCGATTTCCCAGGCTCATTCTATCTTCTTCTGCCAGGTGCTTCCAGGATTATTTATGTTATGACTCCAAGTCCAGGGCTTGGAAATTCAGCCCTGGGACTTGGTTCCATGACATGGCGCCCTCTTTTTCTTCGTCCTCCTCTTCAGTTCTTCTTTCATCACAATCCTGAAATAAATCAAACAATAACTCTATGTGTCCATTTTGTCCAAAGTACCCATATACTTTTTCAGTAAGCTGCGATGGAATACTGGGTGTATTTTCCCTAAACTTTTTGGCAATGCCAACTGGAAAGTCACTTCGTTGATAACACCCTGTATTCTGAATGGCCCAATATATTTGGGGCCCAATTTTCTCGAAGGTAGCCCCAATTTGATGTTTTGGGTACTTAACCACACTAAATCTCCTTTCTCCAATTTATTGCCTTCCACCCTTTTTCTGTCTGCGAATGTTTTATACTTTTTGTGTGCTTCCTTTAAGGATGCAGTCACTTGACTCCAGCATTCTAGCATTTGAGTTTTCCATTTCCCTGCCCCTGTTTCTTCATTCTCTGTCCATTTTGGCAACTGGGGTAGAGGCTGTATTTCATACCCGTAAACTACTTCAAAGGGAGTTTTATTTGTTGCTGAATGTATAGTCGAATTAAAAGCTAGTTCTGCGAAAGCCAGCCACTTAGACCAGTCATTTTGTCTCATGTTAGAGTACATTCGAAGGAACTGCCCAAGTGTCTGTTGAGTACGTTCTACTGCCCCGTTTGTCATGGGGTGAAAAGCAGAACTTAGACTCCTTTCTGCTCCTAGCATTTCCAAGAATTTTTCCCAAAATTTTGCTGTGAATTGAACCCCTTTGTCACTGACCACTCTACTGGGACATCCATGAAGTTTGTAAATATGGTTTATGTATAATTCAGCTAGTTTCTCTGCCGATGGTAATTTCGTCAGTGCTATAAAGTGGGCCTGTTTAGAAAACAGGTCTAATACTGTCCAAATATAACGATGTCCTTTGCTAACCGGCAGTTCCCCCACAAAGTCCATAGCTACACATTCCCAAGGCCTGGTAGGTTCCGCTACTGTTTGTAATAATCCCATTGGCTTCCCTCCTCTCGATTTATTTCTGGCACAATCATCACATTGAACAACATGATTCTTTATGTCCTTCCTCATTCCTGGCCACCAACAATGTTTTGCTATTGCCTTTGTTGTTTTTGTAATTCCTGTATGACCAGCGCTCTGGTTATTGTGAAAACGATGCAAAATCTTAATCCTTAATATTGCTGGGATATACAGTTTCTTGTTCACAAACCAAAATCCCCCCTTCTGCTCCCCCTTTTCTGCGTTGGATGCGATCCACTGATCTCCTTCGTATGACTGTTTCAGTTCTTTTCCCCAACTATTTTCCCCGTCGAATTCAATAATAGCAGTGTTCTCTCTTTGGGTTTGCGCTCTTGTCCTGACAGCTAAGCCCCATTGTTTATCAGAGAATATTGTTCCCTCTTTTGCTGTGGTTATGCCTTCGTGTTGAGGCATGCGTGAAAGAGCATCTGCCAAGACATTCTGTTTCCCTTGGAAAAACTTTAATTGGAAATCGAACCTGCTGAAGTATTGTGCCCATCTAATTTGTTTGGGGGACAATTTTCGAGGAGATTTTAAATACTGGAGGTTCTTATGGTCAGACCAAATTTCAAATGGGATTCCGCTCCCTTCGAGGAAGTGTCGCCAGCATTCTAAGGCTTTTAATATGGCTAATGCCTCTTTTTCCCATATGGGCCAACATTTTTCAGTTTCACTGAACTTCCGGGACAAATATCCACAAGGTTTTAAGTTCCCATTTTGATCCTTTTGCAATAGTACTGCTCCGTATGCACAGTCTGAAGCATCGCAATGGATTATGAAAGGGCTCCGGATATCGGGGTGTTTTAGGACGGGTTCTTCTGTGAAGCATCCTTTTAGGGTTTCAAATGCCTTTTGGCATTCTGGCGTCCAACTCAGTTTGGCGCCAGGAGCTTTCACTTTTGCTGTCTCCCCTTTCCCTTTTGTTTTTAAAAGTTCAGTAAGGGGTGCGGTTATTTGTGCAAAGCCTTTTATGAACGATCTATAAAAATTTGCAAACCCCAGAAATGATTGCAATTGCCTCCTTGTTTGGGGTACTCCCCATTCTTTTACGTCTGATACTTTAGACGGGTCCATAGCTAACCCTTCTGGAGATATCCGATACCCCAGAAAGTCAATTTGAGTTTTATTAAATTCACATTTGGACAGTTTTGCATACAGCTTTGCTTCCCTTAGTCTCTGCAAAACTTCCCGGACCAATTCCACGTGCTTTTCTTTATCTTCGCTCACGATCAAGATATCATCAAGGAATATGAATACCCCTCGGTACAACAATGGGTGCAGTATTTCATTTATAAGCTGCATAAAGCAATTGCCGCCATTTTTTAACCCAAATGGCAAAATTTTATATTCAAAATGGCCGAATGCGCAGGAAAATGCAGTTTTCCAAGTATCCTCAGGTTTGATTCTTAATTTATGATATGCTTCAATTAAATCAAGTTTAGTAAATATGCTCCCTTTCTTCAATACGGTAATTAAATCCTTTACTAAGGGCATAGGGTATTTATTGTCCTTAGTAATTGCATTTAAATTTCGATAGTCAATGCACAATCTTAGGGAGTTGTCTTTCTTTCTCCTAAATAACACTGGGGCTCCGAGAGGAGAATTGGATGGCTTAATGAAGCCTCGCGCCAGGTTCTTATCAATATATTTCCTCAATTCCTCCTTCTCCTGAACAGACATGGGATACACTTTTGGTTTTGGTAAGTTTGCTCCTGGGGTTATTTCAATTTCTACTTCTATATTCCTCTTGGGAGGTAATTTACTTGCCTCTTTCTGATTGAAAACATCCACAAAGTCTCGGTATTCAGGTGGCAATAGCTGTGGGTCTATTTCACCTGCTTCATCTCCCTCGTCCTCCTCTCCTGCTATTTTGCTTATCTCCCATTGCGTCTGTTGTTCTTTAAATGCTAGGCTCTTTCCTCTCCAATCTACTTCAGGATTTGCCTGTTCGAGCCATGGGATCCCTAGTATTACGTGGTATGTGGCAATAGGGGCTATCACAAAGAATATTCTTCCTTCCCATTTGCCTATTTTACATGGGACCCCCCGTATTTCCTTTGTCGATACTTCCCCAGCAGCAACTGATCCATCTAGCTGCGAAAATGCAATTGGGGAGTCAAGCAACGTCTGCTGGCATTTCAGCGCTCCTGCTAGTTCCGGAGTTATAATGTTCCTAGAACAACCGCAATCCACGAATGCCCTGCAGGTGGCCCGATTCTCTAGCCCCGATAGGCAGATTGGCACTACTAGCATGCGTTTGTCTCGACTCACCAGCCTTTCCGGAGATTCTGGGGCTCGCACCTCCTCCTCCGCTCGCCTCCCGGTTGCTGGCTTGGGCTTTGAGGGTTTTGGCGGCTCCCCCTTCCGGGCCCAACATTCTGCTGCTCGATGGCCCGTCTTCCCACATACAAAGCATCCCGGCTTGGGTTTGTTGTCATCTCCTTTGAAGGGGATCCCCGGCCTCCCTCCGGGTCTTTCCTGCTTCCTCGTTTCTCCTCGACCTCTCGCCACCGGTCTTTGCTGGCCGCCGCCGCCCCTGAAACGCTTTACTTGGGCCAGGGTGGATTCGACGCGCCCCGCTAGTTGTATCCAGCCCTGGAGTGTTTCTGGGTCGTCTCTGTGCGCCAAGCCCTGGGACTTGGTTCCATGACAATGTATTGTTATTATATTATTATATTATTGTAGAGTTGTACTTAAGGAGGGAGCCTCCCTATCAGAGAATCATGAGAGGGCCTGGAAGAGCACAATATAGAAGCTCAGAAGGGCTGGAGAAGAGAGGTTTGAGCCATGGAACAGGACTTGTTCTGTCACGTGCTGGGCCTGTAACTATTGTCTTTTTGTATAGGACATATACTTTATGCCCAGCGGGAAGCCAGGGCGCCTAAAGAGAGGTTGTTGAGGATTTCCCTGAAAAGGATGGCCTTTTGAGTCTTTAATAAGATAACAAAGTCTTTATTGAGGAACAAATAATGAATCTTCAAGGAGTCAAATAACAATTCATGGTTTCCTTAATAGACTGTTGGCCCTTTCAGTCTTGTCCCCAGGGGACAGGCAATTGGCTTTGGATAACTGTGAAACCCCTCTTGTAACCTCTCCTAGTCTGTCTATTATCTGGGCTTAGCTGATGTGGGACCGACTACCGACTCCAAATGCATCTGGGTATCGAGTGGACCTACCAGCCAAGGCTTGCAGATGTTTCCGCTGGGGTTCCATGGATCTGTAATGCTGTTCTCTCTTTGAGTTTTTAGAAACTTAGGGCTGTTTCCCTCAGGAGCTGTGAGGCTGAGAGGCTGTAAGCTCTCAGCCAGAGCTTTTGGGACTTTTCCCCTGGAATTTCTGTTTCTGTTTCCTCAGATGTTCTATATCCCCGGATGTTCTGGAGATATGAAGCTTTTCTACGGGATGAGCTGGTCTACGTCCTATAGCTTAGCTTCCTAAGTGAGACAGACTTAAAAATGGCTCCTTCCCTCCCAGAGCCCTGAACAAGGGGCGGAAACAAACTTATTGATGATTGACAGGTGGCCTGTCCTATGACTGCAAACATTAGCATCAAGAAAATAAAGTCGGAGCTTCTGGTACACCCGTACCAGCACAGGACTTGATAAGGGAAAATGCAAAGAGCAACTGGGAGGAAGGTGGGAACATGGAGAAGGAAACATAAAAGGAAATACAAGGAATTTTTGAGAAAGAGATGAAGAACGAGTGAAGGAGTCAACTAAAAAGTCTTTGACCTTGGAGCTTCTGGACTTATTGTGGTGACAGACAAGTAACAGTTGTAATGTGAGTAACACCTGGCCTAAAACAGAAGGTTTTGGAAAAGTAGTTAGCCTGGCTTGACTGAACACTACCTCTATCTAGTGGCTCATCTCTCTATATAAAAGTCAAAGTTATAATAAATAATAAAAATAAACTTTATTCTTATACTCCGCCCCATCTCCCCGAAGGGACTCGGGGCGGCTTACACAGGGACAAGCCCAAACAACAACATAACAGCATTACATGTATAAAATTTAACAGCAGATTAAACATTCCAGCAATAAACAGAACAACATACAAGACAGCTACTTAAAAGCCTGAGCATCAATTATTGCACATGGCAAAAGGTGACAAGTGCAGCACTCAAGGGTCCATGGATAAAATCAAAATGAGTTATAACTTTGGGGCCCAAGCATTGATTTCATGTTCCTGGTGGGTGGTAGTTTCTCATATGCCTTCCAAGGAGCACATAAATATAACACCACAAATAAACCTCTGTAACTGACTTACTGGAAGATACCTTTGGGGAATTGTCCTGAACATATTATCACAGTGCTCACACCTGTTTTACACCAAATTTTCCTCCATATTCTTAGGAAGTTTGCTTAAACCCAGCTGCAAATGTGACAACGTATTCCCCCATGTTTCTAGCATTCCTTGTAAAAGGCGCACAACAACAACAATATACTCATGATCACTACTTAGGCACATCTAAACTAACTACAGTAGAATCTCACTTATCCAACATTCGCTTATCCAACGTTCTGGATTATCCAACGCATTTTTGTAGTCAATGTTTTCAATACATCGTGATATTTTGGTGCTAAATTCGTAAATACAGTAATTATTACATAGCATTACTGAGTATTGAACTACTTTTTCTGTCAAATTTGTTGTATAACATGATGTTTTGGTGCTTAATTTGTAAAATTTGGGCCCGGGCTGTGGCGCAAGCTGGTGAGCAGCCAGTTGAGACCAATCACTCTGACCAAGAGGTCATGAGTTCGAGGCCAGCTTGGAGCCTGCATTTGTCTTGTCTTTGTTCTATGTCAAGGCATTGAATGTTTGCCTATATGTGTAATGTGATCCACCCTGAGTCCCCTTCGGGGTGAGAAGGGTGGAATATAAATGCTGTAAATAAATAAATAAATAAATAAATAAATAAAATCATAACCTAATTTGATGTTTAATAGGCTTTTCCTTAATCCCTCCTTATTATCCAACATATTCACTTATCCAACATTCTGCCGGCCCGTTTATGTTGGATAAGTGAGACTCTACTGTACTTAGATCAATGTTGCCATGGATCAGCTCCATGGCAGCCAAATGCCACATGGGGCTGAACTTGGATAATGCAGAACAAGGGCACCTTAACGTGGTCTTGCTCCACATTACTCAAATTGGAGGACTACCCCCAACTTGTGGGGACAGTTGGTCCAGTTCCAAAATGGAACCCACTGCCATCCTGTGTTTCCTGGGCTCAAATGACCTGGGGACACAGGATGGTGATCCCTTTCCTACCATCTTTCATGTCATGGCAGTTTCTTTCCCACCGCCACAAGGGCTGGGGGGCTCTCTATGTGACCCATACCTTGGGCCAATCTAACATAGGACACACCAGATTGGCCCTAGAGTATCAATCAGTGTAGATCCAGCATTAGTCTTTTTTTTTTTGGCACAATGTCAAGTTCCTGCTCCCCATCTACTTCACTAGACCTTAGCTACATGGGGGGAAAGTAAGTCCATTCTGATAGCAATCAAAGCATGAATGACTGACATTTCTGTCAGGTATGTGGATAGTTCAGTCCAGGAGAAGTTACTAGATTAAATATGCTTAACCATAGAATCACTTGGAGGATTTGGCAAATTCTTTAGAGAGGCCGTTTCCCCCCAGGTACAGGTAAACGAAACCATGGATATGGGATCTGTGCTTTAGGGATCATACTGTGGTTTATATTGAATACTAGTTGTAGTTGTTTGCGGTTGTTTTTGTTGTTATGGGGTCCCTGGGGCTGGACATTGGGCCATAGATCCATCCCAGTTGCTCACCCCTGCTCTGTGTTTGGCTTATTTTCCCCCTTTCATCATGTGGTTTCAAACCTCAAATGTGGGGAGGATTACAAATGTTCCCAAATTAATTAAATAAACAAATAGAATGGAATTCAAAGGAAAGAAGAGAATGCATTAATATGCCTTCTTGCGTGGGTCTTTTCTCCCGTTTTGCATTAGGAGGACGCGGCGAACAATAAACAGAAATTTCCATGAGAGCTTCCCTAAGCTGATATGCATGTAAGGTATTATCTTTGGCTCAATATTCGCTTCTGGGTGGAAAGGGAGGAAATATAATTGCACTTCCATTCAAAAATCAACCGTGGGAATAAGGAATCCTACTCATTTTATGCACACTTGCCTGAAGACTTTCTCCTTAAAACAAATTACAGCAACTTCTATGCAACTCACACTCAAAAGCTAATTCTAACCCCTAAAGCCAAACTCTGAAATTAAACTTTAATCTAGGATATAAACAATTTTGTGTGCTTGTGATCTGTTTTAGTGACTCGCGTCTGCCTGGTATTTTTCTTTTGTTCTTGGTTTTGCCCTCTTTCTGAATGCGAGATTGGAGAAAGATGGGTTTAATTTGTGCTTTTATGCTTTAACAGAGAAAGGCAGGGCTGATGAATGTGCCCCTGAGCAAGTGCAGAGTGTATTTCTGTCACCAGCAACTCTCTTGGACATGTAAATAACGGCAAATCGGAAGGGAAATTTTGCAAAAGACCAGATTGGCAGGGGGGTTATTTCAATGCCAAGCAAATGGGCATATGTTTGAAAAAGAGAGTGTGAAATGTTACTTTTTGGACCTCAGATCACCCTGTTGGAAGGGCCACATGCCATATTGACTGAAATCTAGGAATTGTAGTTTTAAAAGTATCTTTAAATGGTTTCAATTATTTTGACCTGTTTTATTATTCGTTCACCTTTATGCCGTTCTAAGCTCTTTTGATATAGGACAGGATGTAAATACCCTAAAGGGTCATTGTCTGATCTTGGGTGCTAAGCAGGGTCAGCTCTGGCTACTACTTGATTGGGAGACCACCAATGCATGAAATAGGCTCTATTTCAGAGAAAGGACCGGGCAAAACCACCTCTGAGTACTCATTGCCTAAGAAAACCCTAAACATGCATGAAGTGACCATAACGTGAAGCCAAACCCACCTACCATTTATTCTAATTCTTCTTAAACAAAATCCAAAACATGTATATTTTAAGCTGTTGTAACTTCTTTGGTTTCAGCCCCTGAAAGTGATTTAACTTGTTGAACAGATAATAGAATCATAGAGTTGATTCCCCGCTGCCAAGAAGCAGGATAATCGCATTTAAAACACCCCCGACAGATGGCCATCCAGCCTATGCTTAAAAGCCTCCAAAGAAGGAGCCTCCACCACAGTCTGGGGCAGAGAGTTCCACTGCTGAACATCTCTCACAGTGAGGAAGTTCTTCCTAATGCTCTTGTGGAATCTCCTTTCCTGTAGTTTGAAGCTATTGTTCCGCGTCCTAGTCTCCATGGCAGCAGAAAACAAGCTTGCTCCCTCCTCCCTATGACTTCCCCTCACATCTTGATCCATGGCCCTCATCATGTCCCCTCTCAGCCTACTTTTCTGCAGGCTAAACATACCCAGCTCTTTAAGCCACTCCTCATAGGGCTTGCTCTCCAAACCCGTGATCCTTTTAGTCGCCCTCTTCTGGACACATTCCAGCTTAGAGTCAACATCTCCCTTCAATTGCGGTGCCCAGAACTGGACACAGTATGATTCCAGGTGTGGTCTGACCAAGACAGAATAAAGGGGCAGCATGACTTCCCTGGATCTAGACACTTGATTCCTATTTATGCAGGCCAAAATCCCACTGGCTTTTTTAGCCACCACATTGCATTGTTGGCTCATGTTTAACTTGTTGTCCACGAGGACTTCAAGATCTTTTCCACCTGTACCAGAGCCAGTCGCCCCCATTCTGTACCTTTGCATTTCATTTTTTCTGCCTAAGTGGAGTCTCTTGCACTTGTCCCTGTCGAAGTTCATTTTGTTAGTTTTGGTCCATCTTACTAATCTGTTAAGATCGTTTTGAATTCTGCTCCTGTCTTAGCTGTATTAGCTGGCTATCCCTCCCAATTTGATGTTGTCTGCAAACTTGATCGCCATGCCTTCTAACCCTTCATCTCAATATGTATTCATCTATTTAAATTACTTTTTATTGTTTTAAATTGTAAAGAAAGTCTTCCTCTGAATTTAATCGTGCTTTCCATATGATAAGTTGTACATACACAGGAGGCCCTCTACTTTTGTGGATGTTAGGGCTGCAAGACTTCCACAAACGCGTAAAAAGTGCAAATAATAGAACCACTATTATTTTGTACCCAAAAGAACACTTCTCTGGAAACCTCTAGGTCCTGTAGCATGACTCTATGGGCAACTTCCATTGGAAATTGGCCATTTAATCAATAATGCTCTACAAGTACCTAAAGCAATGTTCTCTCTAGAATTCTGTAGGACCTCCAGCATGACTGTATGGTCAGCTTGTTCCATCGGTTGTCAGCATGCTTGAGGAAGCAAAGACCACCAGCATTGAAGCGATGCTCCTACGCCATCAACTCCACTGGATTGGCCACGTTGTCCGAATGCCCGATCACCATCTCCCAAAGCAGCTACTCTACTCAGAACTCAAGAATGGGAAATGTAATGTTGGTGGGCAGGAAAAGAGATTTAAAGATGGGCTTAAAGCCAACCTTAAAAACTGTGGCATAGACACTGAGAACTGGGAAGCCCTGGCCCTTGAGCGCTCTAATTGGAGGTCAGCTGTGACCAGCAGTGCTTGCGGAGTTCGAAGAGGCACGAATGGAGGGCTTAAGGGAGAAACGTGCCAAGAGGAAGGCCCGTCAAGCCAATCCTGACCGGGACCGCCTTCCACCGGGAAACCGATGTCCTCACTGCAGGAGAACATCATCCTCGAACTACGAGGGATCACCTAAGAAAAACAAAAAGAAAGAAAGAAGACACCACTTTACCTGCCATGACTCAATGCAGTGAAACCATGGGATTTGTAGCTTAGTTTCACCTTTTTGTCCAAGAAGGCTAATGATCTTATAAAAATACAACCTCATATGTTTGTTTCTTCCACTCCCATGAGATTGTGCCTCTTCTAATAGAAATGAAAGAATTGCTCCATCTAATGGAAGTGTTGGAATTATAACTCCTCTCACAGCATATTGCTGTCGTTGTTGTTTTGTTGTTTTGTTTTTGTGTGCCTCATAATCATTTCCAACTTATGGCAACCCTAAGTCAAATCTTTCACGGGGCTCCTGACTTACCTGATATCACCCAGAGGGTTTCCATGGCTGAGAGGGGATTCAAACCCTGGTTTCCAGTGTCAACGTTCAACAGTCAAACCACTACAACAAGCTGGCCATCACTACAGCATGTACCACCAAAAAAGGCTGACTTTGAAAAAATCACTTTAGAAAGTGAAAAGGCGCTCTCTTCCAGAAATGTGTGAAATGTGCTTTAAAGAATCTTTCAGGGGATTCCCGACCTCAAAAGAAACAGAAATCCCTCTTGAAAGTCCCTTTTTCAGTTGTGCAGTGTAGATGAGCTCTAAGATACAAACAACCATTTGCCCAGAGTCATGTGCATTTTTGCAAAGCCTTAAAACCCCCTGCAGAAACAACAATGTTACATACGAACAAGGCACCTCAGTTAGAAAGTCACCCCTTCCAGAGATGCATTTACAAATTGGAAACGTGAAGAACCGAGGGAGCATTTTTACATGTGCGCCTCACCGCCCTCCTCCAAACTTCCCTCCATGTAAAACCCCCAGAGTTTCAACTGTAGCTGTATCCCATTGGGAGCCACTGATCTACTGCATGGATCACATTTGCTGTGTACCGTCAGTTGAAACGGGCAGGCTGCCATACCATTAAAGCAATTATTCCATCTCTCTGCAATACGAAAGCATTAGATTCTGTCCCTTGGAATGGCATACCTCGAGGGATCGGCATACAAGCTTTATCCAGACCGAGCAGGTGTATAACGCATCTCTTTCTTAGTTGCTGTGTTTGCATGTGAGCGTAGGGTCAATGACAGAAGGAGGAGAGATGCTGCACAGTGGCACCAGGCTGCAAGGAGTTAAAAAGAGTTCAAAGTGTGCAGAACTGTCTCTTCCAAAGTTGATGCGGCAATTCGCCATCCAGCGAGGACCTGTTCAAGATGCTCTGATAAGTCAGACAGAATTCACGGGAGATTACCATACAGCTCCTGCCAAGCTGCGCTGCAGCACGGGTAATAGATACACTCCAGTACTAAATCCTAAAAGGCCCCGGCTACATCTGTCAACCATGCCCTGGAAAAGCACCTTCAGTTCAGATGTTATCACTGTTCTGCCTGCATCAGAAGATTTAGTGTCCACCCTGGAGGTTGCTTTCGCTGCACAGTTTTTCGGGGGCAAAACAACAAGGAAGAAAGATGAGAGGGAAGAGAGGGAGGGAAGGAGGGATGGAGGCAGGGAGGGAGGGATGAGGCCGGAGTGGAGAGGAATATCATTCTTGCTTAAAGCAAATGGAAGAAAGTGAAGCACTTGCAGACAAATTGGACTCCCCCCACTCCTGGCTTTCCGTCGAGAAAATTCCCAAATCCCACATTACGATAGTGCTGATGTTCTAAGATGATTAGCTAGGACATCTCTCAATTCCCTGGATGGTGACACTTGGAAGATGATCTTCTAGTAAGTGACTCTTTCTCCCAAAGAGAAGCAGGGAGGGAGAGGAGAAAAAAACATCCAACAACAAACCCAGGTAGAAAGAGCTAAGAGGAGGGATGGGCAACTGGTCTGGAAATGACTGTTTGGTCACAAAGAAAACTGCTATAAGAATGGTATATATAGAAAAAACTTAAATGTATATATTCTCATCCAGGTTTAAATGTGTTACATAATAAGATAGTACCCAGTTGGGACTGTAAAGAAAATACTCAACAATACTAGCATACTATAATACACACGTTTAAACCTGGATGAGAACATATACATTTAAGTTTTTTTCTATATATACCATTCTTATAGCATTTTGATATAGATAATATATGTGCCTTATCCATTAAGAAAACAGAGCAGATGAGCAAAGACAAAGAGAGCTAGGTGCATAACAATTTCAGAGTGAGAGAGCAAAAAGGCAAGTTTATAGCAGGCATTTTTTAGACATTTATTTATTTATTCAAATAGTCATACATTTCTAAGTGTTTGTTGCGTACAGTACAATATTTTCCAGCTATTCATGTTTCATTATCATTTCAAACATAATATCTTTTCTCTAAGGGGTCATTGTCTTCTATTTGAATAGTACATATAAAGGTACATAGTACATTTAGCAGGCATTTAAGTGCACCTTCAGAAAGGCTCAGGTAGATAACAAAAGTAGGGTTTCTAGCATTTCGGATATATACTGTATATACTCGAGTATAAGCCTAGTTTTTCAGCCCTTTTTTAGGACTGAAAAAAGCCCCTCTCGGATTATACTCGAGTGAGGGTCCTGGCTGGCTTATACTCGAGTATATATGGTACATTTATTATTTTTCTCTATTTTTATTGGTATTATTATATTTATTATTTTACTCTATTATTATTGTTAGTATTACATTTATTTTACCCTATTTTTATTATTAATAATACATTTATTATTTCACTCTGATATTATTGTTATTAAATTTATTATTTTGGCTCGGGCTGTGGCGCAGGCTGGAGAGCAGCTGCAATGAATCACTGCAATGAATCACTCTGATCAGGAGGTCATGAGTTCGAGGCCCGCTCGGAGCCATGTTTGTCTTGTCTTTGTTCTATGTTAAAATGCATTGAATGTTTGCCTATATGTGTAATGTGATCCGCCCTGAGTCCCCTTCGGGGTGAGAAGGGTGGAATATAAATGCTGTAAATAAATAAATAAATAATAAATAAATATTTTACTCGATTATTATTAAAAGGATACATAAGGGCATTTACATTGAAGAAGATGAGAATAATGATTTAATCAGAGTTGGACAGTCTTATCTTAAATTAGAGTTTTATGTAAATATTCAAAAACATTTAACCTACCGATGCCTCGATTAATGTAATTTTATTAGTTTCTGTTTTTATTTCTGAAATTTGCCACTCTTGGCTTATACTTGAGTCAATGTTTTTCCAGTTTTCTTGTGATAAAATTAGGTGCCTCAGCTTATATTCAGGTCGGCTTATACTCGAGTATATACGCTAAATGTAGGAGGTACTAGAGTTCTCTGGAACTAGAAGCATAGAATCATAGAGCTGAATGAGACCTCAAGTGAGTCCACACTGCCATATAATCCAGGAAGATGATGGCAGGGTAGAAATAAAGTAGTAGTAGTAGTAGTAGTAGTAGTAGTAGTATTTATTTATTTATTTATTTACAGTATTTATATTCTGCCCTTCTCACCCCAAAGGGGACTCAGGGCGGATTACAATGAACACATATATGGCAAACATTCAATGCCAACAGACAAACAACATTCAGTTTTAGACAGACACAGAGGCATTTTTTAACATCTTTCCAGCTTCACGATTCCGGCCACAGGGGGAGCTTCACCGTCCATTGGTGGCTGTTCTTCCTCATTCTTTTCCTCGTGAGCAGTTTTATGGTGTTGTAGATTAGTTAAATTAGCCTCCCGCATAAAGCGTACCTAAATTTTCCCTACTTGACAGATGCAACTGTCTTTTGGGGCTACTAGGTCAACAGCAAGCCAGGGCTATTTTTTTTATGGTCAGAGGCTTAACCCGACCCGGGCTTCGAACTCCTGACCTCTCGGTCAGTAGTGATTTATAGCAGCTGGTTACTAGCCAGCTGCGCCACAGCCCGGCCCTGTAGTTGTTGTTGTTATTGACTCTTATTCAGCTTATGGGCTACCTAAAACTCCTACATCCCTTTGATATATATTGCTCTCAAGCCTGATATCACCCATCCTATATCATTTGTTTTTGTCCTAAATCTCTAATACGTTAAGGTCATTTTGAACCCTGATTCTCTTCTCAAAGGTATGTTACTCCTCCTAATGTGGTGCCATCTTTAAATTTGACAAGCATGCCCTCTATTCCATCTTTCAAGTCATTGATATGATGGTGATATTGCATTTCTCTAGTCACATAGCTCAGCACCTGAAAAGACATCACCAGGAAAGTGATCATCACCTTTTTGAGAGGGAACAGTTTGCTGGCAGCAAGGCAGACGTGCAGACTGGGCCAGATCCAGCCCGATGCAGCTGTCCACATCTCCAAAACTGTGACATTGCTCTTGAGTTTTCAGGACACTTTGGAATTAATTTCATATTCTGCAGACATGGATAAATACCTGGATGTAGCAGTTCTGCTGCAAATCCAGTCAAAGACCATGTGGACTCCTCACAGCAGTTGGGCTGTGATTCCACTTTATTTTGGTCATGTAGACATGGCCGTTGGCTCACAATTCAAGAGCCAATGTGTCTTCTCTTGCTGGGAATAATCAACAGGATTATTCCAACATAAATCTGTGTATTCTTAGATGGTGTTTAGAGTTTTGTTTGTGCCTTGGGGCCACTTGATTCACTGGAATTGGAGAAAAAAACCTTTGAACAATGAGAAAATAATCAGGGTCAATGACAGATTCTCAGTTGCGCAATGCTGACATTTAACTAAAAGGGAGTTAGTGTTCCGTCCCCCAGGACGATGGTTTGCCTTACCTATTGGTCGTTTGTTTGTTTTCCCTCCTTTGCATTTTGTTTCAGTCTCTGGCTGCAAAAGCCCAGGAAAAGTGGCTTGGAGTCTGCAAGAGCTGGCTGCAGTTTTCTTTGCAATGATTGGTCAAAGAGTACAACATCTTAGGACCGCCCTTTTTTACCAGGGTCTAGTCTCCATTTTGGAGCCTCATTTTGGCTATAGTCTTCCAACGTGCTGCAGCTGTGCAAAGCTAACTGGGACAAATCATCCTCAAAACCAGGCCAATCTAAGCCTATCCAAATTAGATAAGTATTGAATTATACTGATCTGGAATAGGGAATCTAGTTAGAGGAGCAGGGTTATTCCGTCGCTTCTAGAACTAATCTTTGCTGTAAAGATAGGGAAGGAAAGAGTTTCTCCTTCTAAAATAGACAGCGTGATTAGGGTATAGTGGTTTTATAATCACCTTTGCCTTCTGGAACCAGGGATAATTCTGTAACTAAAACCTATAGAAATTTGTTTCATTTTCTGTAACTTTAAGATCTGTGCCAGGTTTACAACCTTGTATGAATAAACATCCTTTTTTTTGAAGTCTTCCAGACTCAGTCGTTCAATATTTTTAGGACAGCTTATAGGGATTTGCAGTTCGCTCGGATAAAGGACGGCACGTTTCAGCTTTATAGTTTTTTTATTGTCTGGCGGACGGCACAGTTTTGAGGACGATCAGCGGTTTTTCCGCTTGAGCTAGCCTGCACGGCCATAGAGACTTTGCTTTTGTTGGTCTGTTGCAGTGAAGCTTGCTGCCAGGCCGATAGGCAAGTGAGAGAGTGGGGCTCCATTCCTTCAGCCTCTGCAGTATCCTGCTCTTCAGCTCGCGTGTGTGCGAGTAGCCCCGCGGCTGCTTCTGCAATTGCACAGCTGTGCAAAACCCAGCAATCTACCCTGAGCTCCTTCGGCGGCAGGCATCGAGCCGCGGAGCTCCAGCAGTAGTTCTTGGACTCACACAGAGGTGGTGAGTCCAGAAGCACCAGGCCGGGACCCAGATAAGCCTGGCAACTCCGAAAGAAAGTTCTGGCTGAGTCTTCACAGTGGCTAGGATCCCGGCCGGGACAGTCGCCTGGCGGTGGTGACCTGCCTCATCGTCCAGCAGTGGTGACCTGCCTCATCATCCTGCGGTGGTGACCTGCCTCATCGTCCTGCGGTGGTGACCTGTTTCATCGACCTGCGGTGGTGACCTGTTTCATCGACCTGCGGCGGTGACCTGTCTCATCGTCCTGCGGTGGTGACCTCCCTTCACAGCGGGGAGGAGGCGTCTCTTCTTTCCTCCTTTCCAAAGCCAGCCTCGGTGCTCCTTCGGCGGCAGGCCTCGAGCCGCAGAGCACAAGGTGCTTGAAAATTTGGCGAAGTCGCCATTTTGGCAGTTTACGTCACTCGGGCAAGGGAGGTATCAAGTGGCAAGTTGCTGTCAGTTGGCATTTTGCAGCTTGCCCACCAAAGTCTGGCGCCAAAGGTCACAATCTTTGTAAAGTATAGTTACTTAGTGATATATATTGCTATGGTTAAGTGCTGTGCATTGTATTATATATTGCATTTGCTTTTATTGTAAATTTACTTGCTATTAAGAATATATAATGTCTATGCAATTTCAAGATGATACAAATGGTATATCTCCTTCTGAGGCTGAAATTAGGAATGAAAGGCCCCAAAGGATAAAGCACCCTTCAGCCAAGATGCTAGCCCATCTAATAGATGAAAAGGAGCTCCTCCATGTGAGGTTAGGTTCGGCATGGGAGCGCATTGTAACATTAATGGGCAGAATAGAGAGCTTGGGTATTACAAGGGTGCCATCCATATTACAGACAGACCTTGAAGAGACCTTCGGTCTTTGGAGGGGTTTGGTGTCTAAGATAGTCCAGGTCCTCGAGCGCATTAACGCCAAGGATTCAGAGTTAGAAATAGTGAGTGTTTTAGCTGACACTAATGAGAAAGAAAATAGGGTGAGGGCAATCCTAGCTTCCTTATGCAGCCATGAGACCAATCTTTTAAAATCACCTGCTGTGGCACTTAGTCTTAAGTCCAACCGCTCTAGCCAGGTATCTAAACTAAGGGAGCGTGCATCGTCTAAACATAGCCACTCTAGCAAGTCTTCTGCTGCTGGGAGTGCCATCTCTTCCCTAGCTGCCTTGCACATTAAGGAGGCTGCACGTCTGGAGCTGCAGAGTAAAGTGGCGGGGGCGGAGGCTGACGCTAAGGCAGCTGATCTCACCCTTCCCTTTAAAGAAGAAGAGCAACGGCTGCAAATAGAACAGGCCCATAGACGAAGCGAAATGCAAATAGAACAGGCCCATAGACAAAGCGAAATGCAAATAGAACAGGCTCGTATAGAGATGCTTAGAATAAAGATGGATGCCGCAGCCAAAAGGGTAAGGGCTGAGACTTTGGCCAAAACCCTAATTGAGCCACTCACAGAAGAAAATGTAAGCCAGTTACCAATACAGGATCCTTCTGCCAAAGTGTTTGCGCACCTTGGCAGCATGAACAGCCAGTTTTCGGATGAGGAACAGGAAGACTTCTCTCCTTACCCAGAGCAGGGCCCCAAAGTCACTTTTGAGTTTCCTGCAGAGCAGAGCGTCATAGCGGGGAGCTCACCCTTGCTCGAGCTACCTGTGCCTCCTGCTAAAACCCTAGGTCAGTCAATCAGGGCCTCAAGGCCGAGTGCTAGTTGGCCCCTACAGACAGCTGCACAGGGAGCCATCGATTCGTCAGTGGTCGATGTCATCCCTCCAAGAGGCCAAAGGTTGACGCAAGGTGCACGGTGGGAGTCCACTCCACAACAGCAAACTCCTCAATTGTTCCCTTCGACGCCAGAGTCCCAGCTTGTCTCCATCATCAGAAGCCCCAGAAGAGATCTTAAGGACAAGGGCGTCGAAAAGTTTTCGGACAAGCCTGAGGAATTTCTTCTCTGGAAGGCCACCTTCCAGAGAGCAATCAGAGACTTAAAGTTATTGCCTGAGGAAGAACTGACTCTTCTGGCTGCATGGTTGGGCCCAGCCTCATCCTCACAAGTTAAGAAGATCTACGCAGCCCACGTAGCCGATCCCGACAAAGCCCTGGAAAAGGCCTGGGCCAGGTTGCAGCAGAGGTATGGGGCCAGCACAGAGATTGAAGCATCTCTTATGGACAAGCTCCAAAGGTTCCCAGCTTTAAAACTCAAAGACTTCAAACTCTTGTGGGACCTCAGCGATCTCCTTACGGAATTAGAGTCGGCCAAGGAGAATCCAGAACTGCCCGGTTTGAGGTGCCTCGATCAGCACCTGTCCCAGAGGCAGATCTTGACCAAGCTGCCCTTCACTTTGCAAGAACGCTGGGGACAGGAGGTCTTCAACTACAAGGAGGCCCACTCCCAGGCATACCCTCCATTTTCTCATTTGGTCCCGTTCATCACCAGGGCGGCCAGAGAAAGGAATGATCCACAGACGGGCCTCCCCACCTTATACCAAGGGACCCAGCCAGAGAAGGCACCTAAAGTGGAGAAAAAACCATCCAGAGAGGCCAAAAGACCGGTTAGTGTTAAGGCTGTTGAAACTCAGCACAGGGCCAACGAATCCAAGTCAGAGGTGAAGGAGGTGCTCTGCCCCATTCACCAAAAGCCTCACAGTTTGGCCAACTGCTGGGAATTTGGCAAGAAGCCTTATAAAGAAAGACAACAGATTGTTCAGAAGCTGGGCATATGTTTTAGGTGCTGTGGAGCAACTCTTCACTTTGCATCCAGCTGCAAAGAGGACGTCAAATGCGCAAGGTGTAACAGCCTTAAGCATTGCACCGCGATGCACAACTCTGACGCTGTCTCCCACGCCAAAGGGGACACGTTTTCCAAAAAAGGGTCATCTACTGAAGCCACCAACACGCAGGCCGCGTCACGGATGCAGGAGGATGCTCCATCGGTCGCCTGCACTAAACTATGCTCTGACGCGCACCAGCTTAGAGTCTGCCATCCCATCTGCCTAGCAGATGTATATCCAGCCAGAAGACCTTGGCTTAAAAAGAGACTTTACGTGGCTTTGGATTCACAAAGCGACGCCTCCCTGGCGACTCCAGAGTTTTTCCAACTGTTTGACATAAAAACCCAGACGGTCGACTACACCATGTCCACCTGTGTAGGGAAGAAGAAGTTGCAGGGTCGCATAGCATCCGGCTTTGTTGTCTCCTCTTGTGACCAGAAGAGACTGTTCGAGTTACCAGACCTCATTGAGTGTTCCTCTATTCCCCGGAACAAAAGGCAGATTGTCACCAGAGAAGTCGTGGAAGCCCATCCTCACTTGCGAAGGCTGAAGAACGCCTTACCTGCTTTCCGTCCAGATGTGGACATTGCCCTTCTGCTTGGTGCGGACTGTCCGAACTTGTTCTATGTGAACGACCAAGTTAAGGGACCTCCAGGGGCGCCCATTGCTCAGCTGCTACCACTAGGCTGGACAGTTATAGGCCCGGTGTGCATAGACAGGATGCACCCACCATCGTCGTTGGACTCCAATCAAGCACACGTGCTTAAAGGTGGACGTCCTACACTTGTGCGCAGTTGCCTAAGTCACATCTCAGTCTACTGCCAAGCAATAACTCCAGAGTATTCCTCCATCTTCAAAGTCTCTGAGAGAGACGAAGCCACAGCGCTCTCGAAAGATGAGCAAAGGTTTTTGGACATTATGAATGCTCAAGTCTCACGAAGTGCAGAGGTGAAAGCCTGCAAATCAACCACAGAAATCAGGATGGGCCAAAGATCTTGCCTGGAACCACACCGTTTTGAATGTTTTTCGGAGTGGCACAGTCTTCTTAGAGCAGTTGCTAGGCTTATACATCATTTAGCTTGCAAAGATAGTGAGCCTTTACAGGTCCAGGATATGATAAAAGCTAAGAGCGTCATATTCAAGTCAGTGCAGAGATCTGTTTTCAAGCAGGAAATAGCTAGGCTAGAGCAAGGGCTCAACATCCCTAATCAAAGTCTTCTAAATGAGTTAAACCCATTTCTAGACAAGGAGGGTATTTTGAGAGTTGGAGGAAGGTTAGCCAAGGCTAAACTCAAGGTGTGCATAAAAAACCCCATCATCATACCCCCTAATAGTCACACTGCATTGCTGCTCGTTCGGCATCACCATGAAAGGATCCATCATCAGGGTAGAACTCTAACTGAGGCAGCCCTTAGAAATGAAGGTCTGTGGGTAGTTAATGCCAAAAGGTTGGTCAACAGTTGTATTTTCAAATGTGTTAAATGCAGGCGCCTTAGGCGAAACTGTCAAAGTCAGTTAATGGCAGAACTACCTCAGGATAGGACTTTGACAGACCCACCCTTTTCCCATGTGGGAATCGATGTGTTTGGTCCTTGGGAAATTGTTACCAGAAAAACCAGGGGTGGTGTTGTAAATAACAAGAGGTGGGCAGTTTTGTTTACTTGTTTAGTAATACGAGCTGTCCATATAGAAGTCATAGAAGGAATGGACACTTCATCATTTTTAAACGCATTGAAAAGGTTCATAGCCCTCAGAGGGCCAATTAAGTCAATTCGGTCGGACTGTGGCACCAATTTTGTAGGTGCGACCAAAGAACTCAATTGTGTGTCTAGGTTTGGGAGAGACCCAAAGGTTCAGAACTTTACGAATACTGAACAAATTATGTGGACTTTCAATGTTCCCCACGCCTCCCATATGGGTGGTGTTTGGGAGAGGATGATTAGTATTAGTCGCAAAATCCTTAATGCCATGTTTTTGAGTCATAGGTCATTGACGCATGATGTTTTGGTGACACTTATGGCGGAAGTTACCGCAATTATCAACAACCGGCCGCTGGTTCCCCTTACCAGTGACCCTGAGAACTTACAACCACTGACTCCTGCACTTATTTTGACACAAAAGGTGCCAGGATGGAAGGACATCATGTTGCCAGTTCCGGACGGAACTCACCGTGCCCTGTGGAAACAGGTGCAGTCCTTGGCCAACCACTTTTGGAAAAGGTGGAAAGCTGAGTACTTAAGCCAGCTTCAAGCTAGAAGAATCTGGCAAAGCCCACAGGACAACATTGAGGTTAACAACGTTGTGTTGTTAAAGGACAAAGACTTGCCCCGCCATGCATGGCCCATGGGCATTGTATTAAAGACCTTTCCTTGCCCGGACGGTAAGGTCAGGAAAGTTCAATTAAAGACTTGCAACAGAGACAAAGTGTCCATTTTGGACAGACCAATTAGTGACCTTGTGTTGCTTATTGGAGATGTTTAAAGTTCTAGTGTTTGTATTGTCATATGTGCAAATGTGTTTGTATTTTGGGGTGGTAAATTCCCACATCCTGGGAATTTAAGCGGGGAGTGTTCCGTCCCCCAGGACGATGGTTTGCCTTACCTATTGGTCGTTTGTTTGTTTTCCCTCCTTTGCATTTTGTTTCAGCCTCTGGCTGCAAAAGCCCAGGAAAAGTGGCTTGGAGTCTGCAAGAGCTGGCTGCAGTTTTCTTTGCAATGATTGGTCAAAGAGTACAACATCTTAGGACCGCCCTTTTTTACCAGGGTCTAGTCTCCATTTTGGAGCCTCATTTTGGCTATAGTCTTCCAACGTGCTGCAGCTGTGCAAAGCTAACTGGGACAAATCATCCTCAAAACCAGGCCAATCTAAGCCTATCCAAATTAGATAAGTATTGAATTATACTGATCTGGAATAGGGAATCTAGTTAGAGGAGCAGGGTTATTCCGTCGCTTCTAGAACTAATCTTTGCTGTAAAGATAGGGAAGGAAAGAGTTTCTCCTTCTAAAATAGACAGCGTGATTAGGGTATAGTGGTTTTATAATCACCTTTGCCTTCTGGAACCAGGGATAATTCTGTAACTAAAACCTATAGAAATTTGTTTCATTTTCTGTAACTTTAAGATCTGTGCCAGGTTTACAACCTTGTATGAATAAACATCCTTTTTTTTGAAGTCTTCCAGACTCAGTCGTTCAATATTTTTAGGACAGCTTATAGGGATTTGCAGTTCGCTCGGATAAAGGACGGCACGTTTCAGCTTTATAGTTTTTTTATTGTCTGGCGGACGGCACAGTTAGCACAGCCATTATGTAACAAAACAATCAGCATCCTGTTAGGAACAGTTGCGCGCATGAGATAGGTTTTATTTTATATTATTATTTTGAAGCTTGGTATTCTCTTTTGCCTTCTTCAATGTCCAAAGTCCCCACTGACTGCTGACTCACTGTTGTGCTATGACACATACACATCCTGGATAATTTTTGCAGGTGGAGAACAAAAGGGATCGGCTAGGCCTCTGGCTATGTCCCTGTGGTAGTATGCAAACAAGTGAACTCATCGGAGACCTCGGTCTATAGGACCCCAATAGATCTCAAAGGAACATGTTCTATATTCATATCTGGTTATGTGCTTTTTAACATTGAATATGGTTTAATGGATTTTGAATATGATTTTTTTAGTGCTGTTTGTATTTAATTCTGTTTTAATAGTTGCATATCTGTATATTCTAAATTGTATACTAATACTTCTATGGAGCCTTTGGTGGCACAACGGGTTAAACCACTGAGCTGCTGAACTTGCTAACTGAAAGGCTGGTGGTTCGAATCCAGAGAGCGGGGTGAGCTCCCGCTGTGAGCCCCAGCTCCTGCCAATCTCGCAGTTGAAAAACATGCAGATGTTTGTTTGTTTTTAAAAGAAATTTATTAAATTTTTTATATTACACCGAAAGAGTGAGAACAACAAAGGTATAGAAAAGTAGGAAAAAGAGAGAAGATAAAAGTCTACATTCTACAAAAATATACCAACACACACTTAAAAAAAATGTGGAGAAAAAAAAAGACTTCCACTCCATCTTCTTGGATAATATTTTCTTATAATTCAGTAATATTTTTTCTTGCTAAGAGAAAAAAAAATAGCAAAATTGTTTCCCGTAATCTTCATTTTCTCAAATTATCCAGATAGTCCTGAAGATCATCCCAATTAGTTCTTTTCATTATCTTGCCTGTATTTTTCTTCAACAAAAAAGTCAATTCGTCCATGTCCTTTATTTTTCTTATCTTCTCCACCCACTCCTCAATTGGTGGGGCTGATTGCTGTTTCCATTCTCTAGCGAAAACAATTCTGGCGGAAGTTGTAATATAAGTAAAAAGTCTATCTTCTTGTTCCGTAAATTGTAAGTCTAAATCTGTAAATCCTAATAGATAATGCTCTGGTTTTCTTATAAATGTTCTTTTTAAAAAAACATGCAGATGTGAGTAGATCAATAAGTATCACTCTGGTGGGAAGGTAATGGCACTCCATGCAGTCTTGCTGGCCACATGACTTTGGAGGTGTCTATGGACAATGTCGGCTCTTCGGCTTAGAAATGGAGATGAGCACCAACCCCCATAGTCGGACATGACTGGACTTAATTTCAAGGGAAAACCTTTACTTTTACTACTAATGTTTCTATGTTAAGCTACTTTGAATCTTCTTTGGGAACATAGAACTGGGTATAAATAAATATAATAATAATATTATAATAATTATAATAATTATATGTATATAATTATCTATCCTGTATTTATTATGGTCTTACCATTTATGTGTTTTAAATGCAATTTTTTTATCCTTGTATTGTTGTTTTAATTGATTGGTTTTAACTGTTATAATACTTTTGTTTCATATTGTATTACTGTTTTATCTTTTTTATATTGTGATTTGTATTATGTTGCTTTTATTTTGTCCTTATGTTGTTTGGGCCTCTGCCCCATGTAAGCCGCCCGAGTCCCCGCGGGGAGATGGTGGCGGGGTATAAATAAAGTATCATTATTATTATTATTATTATTATTATTATTATTATTAAACTAAATACTTGTCCGGAGAATCCTAGAAGAGTCATTATGGTACTATACATTCTTACATTAGGTTCAACTATGTGGGAACTGCCCTGTCCATGCAGATTTGCTCACAAGCACTGTGTAAGATCTCGGTCAGTCCACTATTGAGCTGCCAAGATGTTGTTTTCAAAATGCCAATAATCCCAGACCTTTAAAACAAGATTTCAAATTGCGCATGAAAAGCCAACCTCAACCGAATGCTTTAAAAATATATCATTCTATGTGCAGGGAAGGCATTCCCCTACACGGCCCTCTGGCCCTTGCATTCATAAGTGATTTCTGCATGTTTGCTCGGCTTGATGCTGACATAAATCTTCAACTAGTTCAGAAAAGAAAGGACTTTGATTCTGACCTTCTACTGTCAAAAACAGCTACTGTCAAGAATAATCTCGAACAGCTTCATAAGGGCTGTTTTAACTGATTAATCTCTGAAGGTCACACAATCTGTTTAGACTATCACACATCGGTGCCACTCGCAGAATAGCTAAAGTTGTCAAATTTTCCTTGTCTGCTCGCTGGGAAGCCAAGCTCTGGAGGGCAGCTATAAATAATTAGCACAGTTAAAAGTTCACTTACTTTAGGTAGCTCTGCCTTTTCCGCATCTTCCAAGGATGAGTCGGGAAGGCAAGAGATATGTAACAATCACATCTCCTGAATAATCTAAAAGCAGTGGCCATGGAAACTAGGGCTTAAAAATTGTAAAGATGAACAGCACTCGTGTTCTTCATTGTCTCTCCCCAAATGCCACTTCGAGCCATATGGGATTACCAAATTGGGTGGCCTTCAGTCTTTTCTTATGGGAAGTTGGGGGGGGGGGGGGGGGGAGGTGCTGGCAAATTCTGGTCAGACTGGGTTTGTTGTATGTTTTCCGGGCTGTACGGCCATGTTCCCAAAGTATTCTCTCTTGACGTTTGACCCACATCTATGGCAGGCATCCTCAGAGGTTGTGAGGTATGGAGAAACTAAGCAAGGAAGGTTTATATATCTGTGGAAAGTCCAGGGTGAGAGAAGAACTCTTGTCAGTTGGAGGCCAGTGTGAATGTTGTAATTAATCACCTTAATTAGCATTGAATAGCTTCATCTCCTGGCTTCTTCCTGCCTGAAGGAATACTTTGTTCAGAGTTATTAGCTGCCCCTGATTGATTCATGTCTGGAACTCCTCTGTTTTCAGAGTGTTGGTCCTTATTTACTGTTCTGATTTTTGAGGTTTTTTTTTTAATACTGGTAGCCAGATTTTGTTCATTTTCATGGTTTCTTCCTTTCTGTTGAGGTTGTCCACATGCTTGTGGATTTCAGTGGCTTCTCTGTGTAGTCTGACATGATAGTTGTTGGAGTGGTCGAGCATTTCTGTGTTCTCAGATAATATACTGTGTCCAGGTTGGTTCATCAAGTGCTCTGCTATGACTGATTTCTCTGCAGTGCCTTTCCTGTTATTTGACTCGTGTTTAGGCAATGCTACATGTGGTGGTCCCTATGTAGACTTGTCCACAGCTGCATGGTATACGGTAGACTCCTGCAGAGGTGAGAGGATCCCTCTTGTCCTTCACTGAACGTAGCATTAGTTTCATTTTCTTAGTGGGTCTGTAGATAGTTTGTAGGTTGTGTTTCTTCATCAGTTTGCCTAACCGGGCAGTGGTTCCCTTGATGTATGGTAAGAACACCTTTCCTCTGGGTGGATCTTTGTCTTGACTCTCATGGCTTGTTCTTGGCCTTACAGCTCTTCTGATGTCCATGGTGGAGTACTCTGGTCAGACTGCTTTTGTAGAATCATAGAACTGGAAGAGACCAAAAGGCCCATCTTGTCAAACCATATTTTGCCATGCAGGAAGACTCAATCAAATAACTCCCAACAGATGGACTGTTTAGACAGTCTCTGTTTGAAAAGGCAGGACATGTGGTGACTGACCCGATCCTTGGCCTGTCCTCTTGGCATTATGCCAGGAGGAAGATGAGACAGGCAGCAGCTGAGAGTGCTCCAGACGGCTCTCTGCCACCACGTGCCTTCCTTGAGCTGTCCTCCCGGTATAAGTCTGGGGCCACTCGCACTGTCCTTATACCAGGAGGAGGGCAAGATCCGTGGTGGCTGAAAGCACTCCAGATGGCTCTCAGATGCTGTGGACCATTGTGTCCTTATGCCAAGAGGACAGGGAAATGAGGAGGTCATGAGGTAAGCATCGCATCCGGCCCCTGAGCCTTAGTTTTCCCATGCTTGGGTTAAACCCTTGTGCTGCTGAACTGCTGATCTGAAGGTTGGCAGTTCAAATCCGTGGGATGAGGTGAGTTCCCACTGTTAACCCTAGCACCTGCCAACCTAACAGTTTGAAAACATGCAAATATGAGTAGATAAATAGGTACTGCTTTAGCAGAAAAAGACACTCCAAGCAGTCATGCTGGCCACATGACCAGGAGGTGACAACTTAGGCTTCTCAGCTTGGAAATGGAGAAAGAGCACCTCCTCCAAGAGTCAGAGATGAGCATCGCCTCCAGAGCCAGAAATGTCTCATGGTGACAAGGCATTGAATGTTTGCCTGTGTTTGTTTATATACTTTAATCTACACTGAGTCCCCTTAGGAAGAAGGGAGAAATATAAATATATTATTATTATTATTATTATTATTATTATTATTATTATTATTATTATTATCTTCAAAATGACATCCCTTTCTTTCAAACATTTAAATGTGGCTGTCCTGTTACCGCTTAACCTTCTATTCTCCAGACTCAACATACTGAGCCGCTCCATACAAGGATTCATAGTTTCCAGAGTTTTGTCACACTTCTCAGGACACGTTCCATGTTGTCTATATCCCTCCTGAATTATACTGCCCAGACTGAACACAGTATTCCAGGAGACATCTGACCAAAAGCAGAATAAAGTACTTTTGAAAACTCAAAGTTTCCTGTTCCCTCTTATCAAAGTTTCATACTTATTTTCTTCAGTCTAGACATTGATGCAGCCTAGATTGGTGTTTTTAGCTGCCACATGATACTAGTGTTAACTCATGTTCATCTCCTAAGACACCTAGATCCTTTTCACATTCCTTTCAAGCCAGGTGTCACCCATCCTTTCTCTCTGCATTTCATTTTTTTTCTGCCTAAGTGTAGAACCTTATATTTCTCCCTGTTGAAATTCATTTTGTTAATTTTGTCCCACGTCTCTATTCTGTTGAGATCACTTTGGATTCTGATCCAGCCCTCTATGGTATTAGTTATAGTTATTCCTCACAACTTGGTGTCATCTGCAAACTTGATAAGCATGCCCTCTATTCCATTTCTAAGAAAATGGACCAAATTGGAATTTCCTGGATAGGAAAGTTGTTCTCTTTTGACTTTGTGTACAAGCCATCCTCAAGTTACAAACATCTGACTTGCAAACTACTCATAGTTAAGAATGGGGATGAGTCAACAGCAAGTGAGAGAAATCTACCCCTACAAAGGGAAATTCAGTCCTGGAAGAGTTATCATGAGGGAAAAGGTGAAGCTTTATCACAAATCCTCATTTCCACAACAATCCAATTTTTTCAACATCCAAATATCACAGGGACAGAAAGTGAGGTGAAATCTTCTGAACAGCAAAACGAACACCACAGGGGTGTTAACCCTTCCCTATGCTATCGATACATAGGTAGATAGATAGATGATAGATAGATAGATAGATAGATAGATAGATAGATAGATAGATAGATAGATAGATAGATGATAGATAGATATAATTGGAGCTGCACTTTAAAAATTACCTGTTCCAACATACAAACAAATTCAACGGAAGAACAAACCTACAGCAGTCCCCAAGTTTCAAATGAAGTTCTCAGATCAGAAATAAAAATAATGTGTAGAGGAAGGTTAAGCACATGAAATATATCTGTTTTGGGGAGGAATGTGAAAAATTAGTTGTGGAAATGTGTAGAGAAATATACATACAGTGGTTCCTCAGTATGCGCTGGAGTTTGGTTCCAGGACACACCAATGGATATCAAAATTCATAGATGTTCAACTCCCATTATATCAGTGGTTCCCAACCTTTTTTTGACCAGGGCCCACTTGACCAAGGACCACTTTGACCAAGGCCCACTTTGACCAGGGACCACTCTCCAACATTGGTATCAAAAGGGTTACAAATCAGTTTTTGGTCAACTTTAGATGTGGTTTACTTATTTGGGGTGCTGATTCAGAAAATTACATTGGATAGACCACATCAGCTCTAGTTTCTGATACAGAACAGATGCTATCCAGTAGTCACCATCTGCTCGCCCATAGAAAACCATCTTTAATAATTTAGAGCTGATGTGGTCTATCCAATGCAGTGGTCAGCAATGTGGAAAGGAGCAGAAATAAAATAAACAAATAAATAAATAAATGAGGAGAAAGGAAGTTTGCAGAATGGATTTTTGTTCTTGTGGCCCACTGCTGAGCTGCAGCCCACAGGTTAAGAACCACTGCATTATATGCAATAAAAGGTAAAGGTTTTCCTCTGACGTTAAGTCCAGTCGTGACCGACTCTGGGGGTTGGTGCTCATCTCCATTTCTAAGCCAAAGAGCCGGCGTTGTCCGTAGACACCTCCAAGGTCATGTGGCCGGCATGACTGCATGGAGCGCCGTTACTTTCCCGCCGGAGCTGTACCTATTGATCTACTCACATTGGCATGTTTTCGAACTGCTAGGTTGGCAGGAGCTGGTGCTAACAGCGAGCGCTCATTCCGCTCCCGGGGTTTGAACCTGGCACCTTTTGGTCTGCAAGTTCAGCAGCTCATTGCTTTAACACACTTTAACACACTTCGCCACCAGGGGCCCAATAGTGCAGTAAAATTTTGTTCCATAAATAAAATGACAAAATCAAGGTTTGCTTTTTAGATTTTTAAAAATTTTAAAATAATATTTCATACTGAGAATGGTTAAATCTGTGGATATGGAATCCGTGGATATAGAGGACTGACAGTAGTATGGAAAATGTGTGGAAAATACCTATTTTAAATCAGAGGTATGTTGGGTTAGAGGACTGATAAAAGCTCTGACTAGGTCATAAAGTTCCAGTTTTCACCCCAAAACTAACCCATCACCACCACAATTCAATCTACAAAGTATGTGAAAACATGCTTGTGTGATGTATTTTCGGATGATGAGAGCAGATACCAGTAGGGTGGCCTTTTGCAGTTGGCAGATCGTAATTTTGTCAATGTCTATTGTTTCCAAATGCCGGCTGAGATCTTTTGGCATGGCACCCAGTGTGCTGATCACCACCGGGACCACCTGCACTGGTTTCTGCCAGAGTCTTTGAAGTTCAATCTTGAGGTCCTGATAGCAGCTGAGTTTTTCCTGTTGTATTATTATTATTATTATTATTATTATTATTATTATTATTATTATTATTATTATTACTACTACTATTAGTTATTATTTATTCATTTCTATCCCGCTTTTCTCCCATGGGTGGGATTCAAAGCGGCGTTCAGCATACAAAATTCATACAAATACACTGAACAGCAATACATAATCAATTAAAACATCATATCCTGATTAAAACCCAATTAAAATATCAAATAAAACAATTTTAAAAGACTTACAACAAGCACCATATTAAAGATATCCATAACCTCCGGTCACTGAAGTTATTTATCAAATATTATTTTTAAAAATGATCAAACTGGCAGTGCCTATTTTTATTCGTCTGGGAAGGCCTGGCTCCTCAGAAAGGTTTTAATTTGTGAACGAAAGGCCATTAAGGAGGGGGCTGATCGTTCCTCATTAGGGAGGGAATTCCAGAGCCGCGGGGCCACCACCGAAAAGGCCCTCTCTCTCGTTCCCACCAAACGTGCCTGCGATGGTGGTGGGACTGAGAGAAGGGCCTCTCCTGAGGATCTCAGGGCTCGAGTGGGTTGGTAGAAGGAGATATGGTCCCTCAAGTATGCTGGGCCCGAACCGTATTGGGCTTTGTAGGCTAAAGCCAGCACCTTGAATTGCGTTCGGAAACAAACCGGAAGCCAGTGTAGCTGCTTTATTTACAGTATTTATATTCCGCCCTTCTCACCCCGAAGGGGACTCAGGGCAGATCACATTGTACACATATAAGGCAAACATTCAATGCCATATAACATAGAACAGAGACAGAGACAGAGGCAATTTAAACCTTCTCCAGCTTCCAACTTCCTGAGGGCATGCTTGATTCCGGCCACAGGGGGAGCAGCTGCTTCATCATCTACTGCGACGGCGGCTGGATGATTTTTATGTGTTCTTTCTCTATATCCCGCTCCGGTAAACAGTCTAGAAGCTGACTTTTGAACCAGCCGAAGTTTCTGAATGCTCTTCTGAGGCAGCCCCAGATAGAGAGCATTACAGTGTAGACTCATGTCATGCAGTTCAATGTAGTTAAATTGCATTATGAAACTGCATTATATGGCAGTGTAGATGTGGCCTGCATCATTGACAAATGTGATTCTTCCTTTCCTTTGCGGCATCAAAATGGCTTGCTAGAAGAGACTACCATGACATGGACATAATTGTCTTCCTGGATGTCGCCCAACGGTTGCTGTGGGACATGTCTCAATGCACAACCCTCCTTGTCACATGATAGGAGCAAGCCAAATTCTCCCAAAAGTTGTCATCATCTTCTTTTTCTATAGAGGGAAAGAACCCACCAGTTTCTTTTGAATTCCCCTTGCTGTAAATACTCCCCAGCCCTGTTTAAGGCATAACCAACCTTCAGTGCCATTCAGAGGTAAGTCTCATTTCTGACTTTCCTTCTGGGCATTTTACCTATTTAGAAATTCAAGAAGAGGAAACGGAAAATGGACTATCTAAAAATGGCATAAAAGCTGAAACAGCATTTAGGGGAAGGAATGGGGAGGGGAAACCACCGCTGCCATCTTGGCATATTAACAACATTAAAAGCTTTTGTCTGCATGACAGCCAAATGAACATATAGTACTGTGGACTGGAACGGTTATATTGTAAATGGCTTACAATACCCCCCATGAGGAGAGAATGCGTCTTTTTTTTTCCCTCTCTCTCTCTCTCTCTTTTTAAAGAACTATTTGATTCACTTAATATATACAGGCTCATGCAAACTGTATATTAAAAAACATGTAAAACAGCTTCAATAAATTTCAAAGCAGACTCCTGGATTCTCCCCCACCCCCTTTTTTTCCCCCTGCTTTTTTATTTTATTTTTTTTCCTTAAACTTGTCTTCTATGAAAGACTGGTTTTAAAAAATGAGCTATGTTAATGACACATGTAAGCTTGGTGCATACAAAATATTTTTCCCCTTTTTTCCCTTCCTTTTTTTTTAATGGCCTACAGAATACATTTTAGCATCCGCACAATGCTTCACAGGCTTAACGCTACCCGGTTGCTATGAATCATCATTGCTAATATATTCACAACAGACGCGGACCAACTGCTGCTATCAAAGGACTTGCTTGAATAACTGTAATAACTGGAAAATTATTTTGATAGCCTGAAACAATCTTATATATCACAGAACTTTATTAAAATAATATCAAATCAAATTAGCCTGTATCCCCATAATGAATTAAGTAACAGGTTATGCTGATATTAATCTCAGCTAGCTTGCAGGCATTGTAGCTGGAACACTTAATAAGTTGGTCCCCGTTGCTCAGAACGGGAAGAAATCCTCGAATACCCTGTGCTTATTCAGAGAAAAATACATCAAAAGGCTCTCTCTAAATAATGTGCCCATTTTGTGCCTTTGGTAAAATTATTCATAAGGCAAAAAAAAATCTTTGGCAAATCTCCTGAGAATTCTGATTAGCTGTTGACCTGTAGAGGAAGCTGTTTTTCATAATCCCCTAAACACTGTCTAATTCTTGCCTCAATCAGCTCTGGAAAGGCAGGATTTACCTTAAAATAATGTGATAATATTTCCTTATCATCTTTAAGTGAAACAGGCAGTTACAAGATGGTGCTGTCTCTTCTTTTGCCATATCCCATAGCCTAGCACAGATTTAAGGGGCCCCTCCCTCTCGATCTTTGATCCACAGGCAATTTATGGATGTCTTGGTATGCGGTATGCGCAGAACATGTTCTCCCATGTGCTGCAATGTGTGTGCGTGTTCTTCAAGAACAGCTCCCTTTGTGGGAATTGCTAGTGAATTAGAACTATGTTGATGCTCAATATATGTGTAGAGAATCATAGAATCATAGAGTTGGGATAGACCTCATGGCCAATCCAGTCCAACCCCCTGTGAAGAAGCAGAAAAATTGCATTCAAAGCACCCCCAACAGATGGCCATCCAGCCTCTGCTTAAAAGCCTCCAAAGAAGGAGCCTCCACCACACTCTTGCAGAGAGTTCCACTGCTGAACAGCTCTCACAGTCAGGAAGTTCTTCCTAATGGTGAGGTGGGATCTCCTTTCCTGTAGTTTGAAGTCGTTCCGCGTCCTAGTCTCCAGGACGGCAGAGAACAAGCTTGCTCCCTCCTCCCTATAATTCATCATGTCTCCTTTCAGCCTTCTCTTCTGCAGGCTAAACATGCCCAGCTCTTGAAGCCGCTCTCCTCGTAGGGCTTGTTCTCCAGACCCTTGATCATTTTAGTCACCCTTCTCTGGACTTATTCCAGCTTGGAATGACTGGTCCCAAACGTTAACTATGTATATCCAGTAATCATCTTCCTTGATTCTATAATTTGCTGATAGAGCTGTGCATTATATGTTTTTACATTGTTTCCCCTTCCGCTCCTTCCGCTCCTATTGTGCTTTAGTATCTATCTTCACATTTTAAATGTACTAAAAGTACCAAGTTTGTATGTAACTGTGGCCTTTATTTCCTGTGATGGTCTATGAACAAAATTAATGATTTGATATTCCAGCTTGTCAACATCTCCCTTCAATTGCGGTGCCCAGAATTGGGCACAGTGTGATTCCAGGTGTGGTCTGACCAAGGAAGAATAGAGGCGTAACATGACTTCCCTGAATCTAGACACTATACTCTTATTTATGCAGGCCAAAATCCCATTGGCTTTTTTTGCCGCTGCATCGCATTGTTGGCTCATGTTTAACTTGTTTCCCACAAGGACTCCAAGATCTTTTTCACAGGTACTGTTGTCGAGCCAGGCACCCCCCATTCTGTATCTTTGCATTTCATTCTTTCTGCCTAAGTGGAGTATCTTGCATTTGTCCCTGTTGAACTTCATTTTGTTAGTTTTGGCCAATCATCTCTCTAATCCATTAAGAACGTTTTGAATTCTGCCTCCTTTCTTCTGGAGTATTGGCTATCCCGCCCTATTTGGTGCCGTCTGCACGTCTGTATGTTACATTAAATATGTGATGCAGAGGGGTGGCCATGTTGGTATGCAGTTCATAGGCACATAAGCAAAATTTGGTAGGTATGATCCATTTATATGCGCCAACATCTTAGCGCCAAAATCTAAGTCACAAATGACAGACAAGCTGGCATTGAAAGTGACGGTCCTTATCACACAATGCCATGAACTTCCCACTGCAAGTCTGCCTACTTCCTGCAAATAACCTGTGTCTCACTATTAATGGTCAAAACCTATCATGGATAGCATGGAAAGTGATGAGGAAGAGATGCTGCTGGAAGGTTCAGCAGCGGAGCTGGAGTCCAGCAGTGCCCAGCAGCACCCTCAGCCAAGCTTTGGAGAAGACCTATGGAAGTATTACTGCTCAGCCTGCAAAACAAAGGCAAGCAAGTTCCTTGGCTTATAGAGTCTGATTCAACCTTGTACTCTGGACACTCTGGTACTCAGCTTATAGCCCTGGAATGGATATTCGGCTTCTCTATTGTGTTATCTTGCTAAAATTTGCATCTCTGTTGGTCTATCGGTTTGAATTCAGACTATTGATCAATGCTCTTCTTGTGTTTAAGGGTCGAGGCTTCTGACAAAACCCATCAATGGCTGGCAACCTCACAATGTTCCTATGACCAGCCTTGTGTGATGGGTCCATTTCACTTCTGTGCTTGCACAGCAGTGGGATTCTCCTCCTCTCCACTCTTCCCCATTCCCCCTTGCTAATCAGTAGCTGTTTATTTTATATTTTACAGTAAAATTTGCGTTTTCTTTATTAACTCCTAGCTTAGGTATCCGGCATGTCCAGGTTAGGTAATTTGTAACACTATTTATTAGAAAAAGTCAGTCTTTGCTTTTGTTTTTTTTATTAAAACACCCATTAGAAAATGCGTAAAGATGTGGGTGAACTACAACTCCCAACATCGTAGGTCAATTCCCCGCAAACCCCACTAGTATTCAAAGTTAGCCATGTTGGTTATGTGTGCCATCCTTGGTTGGATTCATAGTGATCTTTGGATTTGCATGAACTACAATGCCCAAAATCATGCGTCAATTCTCCCCAAACCCTGCCAGTAATCAAAGTTGGGCACATTAGATATGTGTGACAATTTTGGTCCAGATCTGTTGTTGGGTCTATGTGCCAAGTTTGGTCCAGATCCAGTGTTCTTTGATTACTTGTGAACTGCAATTTCCAAATTTGTGGGTCAGTCACCCCAAAATCCCACCTGTATTCAAAATTGGCTACATTGGGTATGTGTGCCAAGTTTGGTCCAAATCCATTGTCAGTTGGGTTCACAGTATTCTTTAATTGTGGATGAACTACAATATCTTAATTCATGGGTCAACCCATTCCCCAAGGTTGGCCCAGATCTATCATCAACTGGGTTCAGAGTGGTCTTTGGATGTTGGTGAACTATAACTCCCAGGATCTAGGATCCATCCACCCCAAACCCTTCCAGTATGTTCTGTTGATCATGGGGGCGGGGGGGGGGGTGGCTCTGTGTCAGGTTTGATTCAGATCTATTGTTGGCGAGAGTTACGGTGCTCTCTGAAGTTGGGGCCATCTTTCATACATGGTACATACAAACAAATAAACACTGACTTTTATTATATACTAGCTTGGATGCCAGGCAATGCCCGGATTATTTGGAAAAGTCATTTTTAAATTTTTTATTAATGATCCCATTAAGAAAATACAAAAGGTTGTGGGTGAACTACAACTCACATTATGCCAGCTTAATCTCCTCAAACTCCATCATGTTGGGCATGTCTGGCAAGTTTGCTTACACATAAGCAAATGTGCATAATCGGTGCATAATCGATTGGGGTTCAGATGTATAATCGGTGGGGTTCAGTGTGCTCTCTGGCTGCAGGATGAACTACAATTCCCACCATGGTGGGTCAGTCCCCTCAAACCCCTCCAGTAGGTTCTGTTGGTCGTGGTGGTTCTGTGTGCCAAGTTTGATCCAGGTCCATCATCAGTGGGGGGGTTACAGTTTCTCTGGATGTAGATGAACTAGAACTCCCATAAATCAAGTTCAATCCCCACCCAACTCCTCCAGTATTCAAATTTGGGCATTTCAAGTATGCATGCCAAGTTTGGTCCAGATCCATCGTTGTTTGGGTTCACAGTGCTCTCTGGATGTAGGTGAACTACCACTCTCCCAAATCAAGATGCATTCCCCCCCAAACCTCTCCAGTATTTTCCATTGGTCACGGGGGTTTTGTGTGCCAGGTCCATTGTCAGTGGAGGTCACAGTGCTCCGTCTTGATGAAGGGTGAACTACAACTTCCAACGTGTTGAGTCAGTCCCCCAAACCCCTCCAGTATGCTCAGTAGCTGATCAATCCCACTCTGTTTGCTGTGGAATTTAGACCCAGTCCAAAGCTCCTTTTGGTGCTTATTTTCCACCAGGTCTTCAAAGACAGGTTTTGGTCATGACCTCTGCATAATGTTCAAATGCATCAAGACAGTCTGGAAGGCATCATGGCAGATTTTTCCTTTATTGATCTCCAATCCAAGTTCTGGAGAATATGACAGATTAGACTAAAGTTTATCTGGAGGAGTCTGTAGCCAATACATCATGTCAGAGCCCTACAGATGGATTCATTCAGCTGGGGCTTGTCAGAACACAAACAGGGCACGCTTGGGATGGGTGATTAAAAAGAAACAAAAGGAGCATCCACAAACGGAGGTCAGTGGAAGTCACAGGAATGTAGCAGTGTATGAGCCAAAAGACTGGAACTAGGAGGCATCCACACAAAGAATTACATCAGGAACAAAGAACTGTGGCTCTGTACATGGGTTGAACTCCCATAGTCTCTTACGGCAACCTTAGGGCGAAAGTAAGAATTCTGATGTCATGGGTTGGTATATAAAAATGTTGCTTGATTTATGTGTGTGTGGATGAGATAAGTAGCTTTTGGGCATGGGGGAGAGAATGGAGTCTTGCGGCAAATGCTGATTGGTGGAGAGTTTCAAGAGATTTACACCGAAGAGTTGATGAATGACATCTAAAAGTTGAATTTGATTGTAGTTAGTTTGAGAAGGGTATAGTAAGGAAAAGAGTTTTGAGGTTAGAGGACTGGAGAGAGAGAGCAGAGTTTGAGTTGAGTGATTGGTAAGAGTGATTTAGCCTCAGAGGAGAGAAATGCGGTGTTCCAAATGGTATGGTGTTCCAAATGGTATAAAGTTTGAGTTTCCCTTATCCAAAATGCTTGGGATCGAAATGTTTTTAGATATTTTAATTTTAATTTTTTCATTTGATTTTGGAATGCCTGTAGTTGTGTATATATAAGGTAAAGATAAAGGTTTCCCCTGACGTTAAGTCTAGTCGTGACCGACTCTGGGGGTTGGTGCTCATCTCCATTTGTAAGCCAAAGAGCTGGCGTTTTCCGTAGACACCTCCAAGGTCATGTGGCTGGCATGACTGCATAGAGCGCTGTTACCTTCCTGCCAGAGCAGTACCTATTGATCTACTTACATTTGCATGTTTTCAAACTGCTAGGTTGGCAGGAGCTGAGGCTAACAGCAAAACTGGGACATTTTAAAAGCAGCTAAGAAGATGGGACGACACAGGGTTAATGTGTTCTTATCAATTTCAGGAAAGTTTGAGAATATGGGATAATGCATATCCGTGCATGTATGCTACACAACCCCAATGCACAATCTCAGCCAGAGATGTTTTAAACCATCATGATTCAAATAAATAACTGATGAAAAAAATGTGAATTGAATATATTAATCTAAGACTGAGATTCTTTCTGAAATATAGGGTTGCTCATTTTAATCTTGTCTCTTCCGTCCTTTGGTTATGTATTATGGGCAGCACTCATTAATTCACTGTGTGTGTGTGCGTATGTGTGTTGAAACGTTATGAATTACTGAGGAAAATATTAAAGGATTGCGCCTCGCAGTTGGCACTCTACTTGTCTCTCTCATGTAGCTCGTGCGGCCTCAATGACAACAATATTTCCTCTTCTACATTATAACCACCGTACCGTGTACATAATGTACATCATTTTGGTGATAAGTGCCATGTAGAGAAAGGGGGAGAAAAAATATTCACCCAGAGTCTAATTATAGTGTAACAACAGCGCAGCGTTTCCCTCTATGAGGACGGCGAACCCCAGGGTGAATCGGGATTTCAGCCTATTTGAGTGGGTTCAAAATTAAGTAAAATGAGTTTAGCCATCGCTGTTTCTCTAATAATACTTAGCACTTAGCAGTTTTCATCTTCAAAGCACTTTACAAACATTAACTAATTAACTATTAATTGGCAAATTCGAAAAGGTCCGTAGGTGAGGGGAGAGTCGGAGAAGCCCCAGAAGTAAGGATGTTTCATTTATCTGCAAATTGCCTAATCATCGGAGAATCGTCGAAATGAGAAATGGAATAGACCCCAAAGGTCATGCGGTCCACCCTCTTTCCATGATAGGATTTCCCTCCTCAAAGCGAGAGGGAGACAGCCAAGGGGGATTCTCTCATGGAAAGAGGGTGGACAACGTATTCTCCAACATGCGCACGCACCCAGCGCTTGGCCTATTTTAATTAGGCATCCTCCAAGTGTTTCCCTCCCCATTCCTTCCAAAGAGAGAGAAGACAAAAACAAACCCGTCATCCTGACTGTGGGATTCTGGGAATGGTGGTCCAATGGTAACATCTGCAAACTAATCTAACTCTATGTCCTAGCATATCCTGAGTCTCCTTGTGGAGAGAAAGATTGAGGCATAAATTAAAATAATAATAACAACAAAAACAATAATTATGTATTTATACCCATCTATCTTCTATCTATACACATACTAAAAGTGAAAAATGTGTATGTGTGTATGTGGCAGAGATGTCCACTTACACAGACAGCCTCCAGCCTCCACAAACAGCTATAGTATCACTGAGAAGGAGACACCAATGGTTGTCCCTCCACTGACATGCAGGTTATAGTGAGTACCATGAACATGTAGCCCAAAGCATGCCAGTGTCCTCCACAAACACCATTCTGCCCCCCACCCAAGTGAAGGCTTTCATATGGGGACAATTTCATCCTAGATGTTCTGTTTTTCCTCCAGAATGGACATCCCAGGGTTCCTTCATTTGCATGACCCCGCCCACTGCTTCTCCCTTAACCTTTTCCTACCGTTTCCTATGGTACACAGTTAACAATGGAATTGATCAGCAACTGAACAAGAGATTTGGGGGAGAATTCACAATTGTTGTAGTTGACCTATATCCAAAGAGTACTGTTAACCCAACCAAAAATGTATCAGTACCAAACTTGCCATGGATAATGGGACTTGCAGTACCTTCACTGATACTGTGAATCCCACCAACAATGGTCCCAGTCCCAGTTTGGGACTGGGACCAAACTTGACACAGAGAAGCCCCATGGACAACTGAGCATACTGCAGGAGTTAGTGAGAATGGACCTTGATTTGGGGAGTTATAGTTTGTCTGCATCCAGAAAGCACTGGACCCAGCTCACGCCAAATCTGGAGCAAACTTGGCACACATACCAAATACAGCCAACTGTGCATACAGGCCTGGTTTGGGGGTGACTGACCTCAGATCTGGGAGTTGTAGTTCACCCTTATCCAGAGTGCCCTGAACCCAGCCGACGACGGATCTGGACTAAAAACTTGAAGACATGGATGTTTCAATGTGCTTTTGAACAATAGGTCAGCCTGTGATTTATCTCTGCCCAGCCCAATTTTTTTACTGTGCTGCTTCCAGCACTTTATTCCCATCCTTGGTCCCTGCGTTTTACACAATCCCTGCCCTTTCCCTTACAACTTATTTAGCCACTTCGTGATTCTGATGTTCATGGATGTATTTTATGACATTTTATTCTGTAGTTTTAATTATGTTTAATTTACTGTTGTCGTGTATTTTATTTTATTTTATTTTATACCCTGTATACTTATTTGGACTTGATTCCCCATCTCCTTTTGGGAGATGGAAACGGGTTATAAAAATAAAGTTGTTGTTGTTGTTGTTGTTGTTGTTGTTGTTGTTGTTAGGCACACAGACCCAACATGGCCAATTGCAAATACTGGCAGGGTTTGGGGGTGATTGCCCTGGAATCTGGGAGTTGTAGTTCACCCTTATCCAGGCAGCACTGAACCCAGCCAATGACGGATCTGGACCAAACTTCAGTGATACTACCTAACATCCCAAAACAAACAATGTCTTCTTCTAATAACCCAGTCACCGCCAAGTCCCCAAGCTAGTAATAATAATAAATATCCTCCGACTGTCCCAATTTGGTAGGGGCAGTCAGTTTAATTCCTGATCTTGGAAAGAAACCAGAAAAAGTCAAGGCCTCTTCCTTCTCTGGATGTAGCCAAACTGTCAGTCTGTTTATGTTCCAGTGGTGATTTAATAGCCCTTCCATGGGGGCAAGGGAACATGATAGGATGTCCAAAGTCAACCAAAGATGGAGAGGTTGGGTTGAGGTTTTGGACATTTTTCCACTCTTAATCCAAGAGCTTTATAGCTCCAGCTATTAAACAAGCTCCAGCGATTTAATGCATAAAAGAAACCAGCTGGTACAGGCACGGCCCAATGCGGGTCTAAGATAGCAGTTCACTTCTGGCTAGCTTTATTGGGATGAGTAGACAGTGGGGTATTTAAAGTCTTAAATCCACGCAGACAGAAGTAAATACACTTGACCCGAGGCACTCCTCCGAGAGGTCAGGTCAGGTCACCTTAATTACGTTATGACCCAATAAACGCTAATGAAAGGTTTTACAAGATTCCATTAAAAGGTCTTCTTGTCTACGACCGTGTCTGGGACAGACGGTTGAGTCCGAAGAGCTGTTCAAATGATTCAAGGTCAAGGAAAGTGGGGATCTGAACATCAGAAGATGGTTTAAAAAGTGCAAGATTCTTGGTCAGCCCAAGCTATACATAGACACACACAGAGAGAGAGAGCATTTTTCTCCCCAAATTGTTTTTTTAACATGAAGAATCTCAGATGTCATTTACACTACTTTAAGGTCTTCAGTTAAGGAGATCTGTGTAAAAGTGACTTCACTGAAATGTTTATTCGGTTTTGAGTAGTTTGGAGTGTATGTGTTTCTTTTTTAAAATCATCATTAGAACTTGTGTCTGCAATATCCTTAAAAGTGAAAAGAAAGAGCTGTTAGACCTGTACTGAGCCTTTAAAAAATCATCTCAGAATTTGGGAAGGAAAGCAAGAGTGTTTCCAGAGACAATCTGATCCTTATCACAGAAGTAGGAAATACACACTTAGGAAGGCAGCATGGTTTAGTGAGCAAAGTATTGGGCTTGGTCTCTGGCTAAACACTTCCAGCGAAGAAGAGCTGACCACCCGAGGCGGAGTCAGTTAACATCAAACAGCTTGTATCTTTATGTATTCCTATGCCACCTTTTCTCCATTATGTACCCAAAATGGTACACAACATATTGAAAATACAACTACATGCAAATTAAAGGTAAGATCTAATCATAATGATAAAAGGTTTTAAAGCAATGTCCCCCATTATAATGCTGGTGCTCTGAAGGTCTATGTTATCTTATGAGATTGTCCAAGTTTTGAGATGTTCATGAGAAGAAGCCCTCTCCTCCTCCTCTCATTTGCAAAGGTATATCTGATGACAACATGGAAAAGGGACCTCTTGGTGCAGCATTTCTCAATCTGGCGGTCAGGACCCCTGTCGGGGGGGGGGGTCATGAGGAGGGTTCAGAGGGGTCACCAAAGACCAGTATTTTCTGTTGGTCATGGGGATTCTGTGTGAGAAGTTTGGACCAATTCTATCATTGGTGGGGTTCAAGGGGCTCTTTGATTGTAGGTGAACTATACATCCCAGAAACTACAACACCCAAATGTCAAGGTCTATTTTTCACAAATTCCACCAGTGTTCGCATTTGGGCATATTGAGGATTCATGCCAAGTTTGGTCCAAATCCATAATGGTTTGAGTCCACAGTGCTCTCTGGCTGTAGGTGAACTATAACTCCAAAACTCAAGGTCGATGCCCACCAAACCCTTCCAATATTTTCTGTTCGTCATGGGAGTTCTGTGTGCCAAGTTTGGTTCAATTCCATTGTTGGTGGAGTTCAGAATGCTCTTTGATTGTAGAGGAACTTTAAATCCCAGCAACTACAACTCCCAAATATCAAGGTCTTCTCCCACTAAACTCCACCAGTGTTCAAATTTGGGCATATTGAGGATTCATGCCAAGTTTGGTCCAAATCCATAATTGTTTGAGTCCACAGTGCTCTCTGGCTGTAGGTGAACTACAACTCCAAAACTCAAGGTCAATGCCCACCAAACCCTTCTAGTATTTTCTGTTGGTCGTGACAGTTCTGTGTGCCAATTTTGGTTCAGTTCCATCGTTGGTGGAGTTCAGAATGCTCCTTGATTGTAGGGGAACTACAAATCTCAGCAACTACAGCTCCCAAATGGCAAAATCAATCCCCCCTCCAACTCCACCAGTATTCAAATTTGAGCATATCGGGTGTTTGTGCCAAATTTGGTCCAGTGAATGAAAATACATCCTGCATATCAGATATTTACTTTATGATTCATAACAGTAGCAAAATGACAGTTATGAAGTAGAAACAAAAATAATGTAATGGTTCGGGGTCACCACAACATGAGGAACTGTAATAAGGGGTTGCAACACTACGAAGGTTGAGAACCACTGTCTTGGTGCATCCTTACATGCTCTGGAACTCTTTTCCAAGTGAGTCTAAATTAACTTTTTCTTACTTGTGAACAACCTTCAGGGGCAGTCCTCTGCTGAGCATATTGTAGCAGTCTAGACACGATGTGACAAAGGTGCATGTCAGGTTGGCCAGATCTGCTATTTATCTATGTGAATGTGTCTGGTTGTAATATGGCAAAGGAGAAAAAAGAACTCATGATGAAAGTCTGAGGGATTGTGGGAGTTGTAGTCCAACAATTAACTTTTCCATGCTTTGATGCTTGACATGCAAAGGGATGATTGAACTGCGTGAGGATTAAAGCCTCCACACAATATTTAAACGTTCAGGAACTTTTCTCACAGTTTGTTCTGAATTTTCAGGGGATTGGGGCGGACTCCCTGTGGCATTCTCTTCTTGCCACCCACCCCAAAACTCAAAATAGTAGGTCACAAGTAAGTTGCAGCCAGCAATGGGGGGGAATGAATAGTCATGAGCCAATTTCAATAGCAATCGGCTCATTACCACGCCAGCGGCTGATCAAACCAAATGCTCACAGTTCTCTCTCCAGCAAACCGAGGTGCCGTAGGCTGCGTCCATCCGTCTGCCTGCAGGAAATAACTCACAGTTTCAGAATGAAAAGAATCAAAATAATAATAATTTTTCAAAGTTTGGGGTTGGCTCTCACTCCCACTCAGTGCCATTTTCTACCTGATGCAGAAAGCTGTCAGAGTAATTAAAATTTAAACTTGGAGGGGGGAAGAGGAAAAAACTGCCTCCAGAATGTGAAATCGGGCCTAAATAAATACCCGACGAGGCGCAAGAGAGCCAAGATCGGCGTACATTGCGAGAAATGACAGGTGTTGCTCCAAATGTCTATCTTTCTCTCTTCTTCTCCCCTTTTTACTAAAGATGCAAAACATGTTGGGAGGTTTCATTTATCCCATCGACGTCTGACCATATGGGAGCTCCAGAACTTGGGAGCATTACTTTTGATATTACAATTCTAGTATCCCTTAGCCACCCAGATCAGCAGCCATCGAATCATAGAGTTGAAAGAGGCCCCAGTCCACGCTCTTCTGCCATGCAGGAACACAGAAACAAAGCACTCCTGAACGATGGCCACCCAGCCTCAGCTTAAAAACCTACAGAGGAGGGGACTCCACCACATTCTCAGGAGTCTATTCCACTGCCAAACAACTCTTACCATCAGAAGGTTCTTCCTAATGTTTAGGTAGATTTTTTTCCTGCAATTTGAATCCATGTGTCTTCTTCATCCTGGAAAAAAGTAATGAGTGCCACAAGTTCTGTCCTGGGCCCAGTTCTGTTCAACATCTTTCTTAATGACTTAGATGAAGGGCTAGAAGGCAGGATCATCAACTTTGCAGATGACACCAAATTGAGAGGGAGGGCTAATACTCCAGAAGGCAGGAGCAGAATTCAAAACGATCTTAACAGACTAGAGAGATGGGCCAAAACTAACGCAATGAAGTTCAACAGGGACAAATGCAAGATACTCCACTTAAGCAGAAAAAATGGAATGCAAAGATACAGAATGGAGGATGCCTGGCTTGACAGCAGTATGTCTGAAAAAGATCTTGGAGTCCTCATGGGGAACAAGTTAAACATGAGCCAACAATGTGATGCGACAGCAAAAAAAGCCAATGGGATTTTGACCTACATAAATAGGAGTATAGTGTCTAAATGCAGGCAAGTCATACTACCCCTCTCTTCTGCCTTGTTCAGACCACAACTGGAATCACACTGTGTCCTATCCTGGGCACCGCAACTGAAAGGAGGTGTAGACAAGTTAGAAAGTATCCAGAAGAAGACGAATAAAATGATCAAGAGTCTGCAAAACAAGCCATATGAAGAGCGGCTTCAAGAGCTGGGCATGTTTAGCCTGCAGAAGAGAAGGCTGAGAGGAGACATGATGAGGGCCATGCATAAATATATGAGGAAAGTGATAGGGAGGAGGGAGGAAGCTTGTTTTCTGCTTCCCTGGAGACTAGGATGAGGAACAATGGCTTTAAACTACAAAAAAGGAGATTCCTCCTGAACATTAGGAAGAACATCCTAAGTGTAAGAGCTGTTTGCCAGTGTAACTCTCTGCCACAGAGTCTGGTGGAGGCTCCTTCTTTGGAGGCTTTTAAGCAGAGGCTGGATGACCATCTGTTGGGGGTGCTTTGAATGCAATTTTCTGCTTCTTAGCAGGGGGTTGGACAGGATGGCCCATGAGGTCTCTTCCAACTCTATGATTGTTGTGTCCTTGTCTCTAGAGCAGTAGCAAACAAGCCTGCCCCCTCCTCAATGTGACATCCTTTCAAATATTTAAACATATCCACTCTCAGCCTTCTTTTCCAAGCTTAAACATACCCAGCTCCAAAGCTGTTCCTCATAGGTCTTAGCATCCAGACCTTGGACCATTTTGGTCGCCCTTCTTTAGAAACCTTCCAACTTGTCAATATCCTTCGTGAATTTTGGTGCCCAGAACTGGGCACCGGATTATTCCAGGCAGCATCTAACCAAAGCATAATAGAGTGGCACTATTACTTCCCTCAATTGACTGAGACACTACTGGGGCCGGGCTGTGGCGCAGGCTGTTGAGTAACCAGCTGCAACAAATCACTCTGACCAAGAGGTCATGAGTTCGAGGCCAACTCGGAGCCCCGCGTTTGTCTTGTCTTTGTTCTATGTTAAGGCATTGAATGTTTGCCTTATATGTGTAATGTGAGTCCCTTTCGGGGTGAGAAGGGCGGAATATAAATACTGTAAATAAATAAATAATAAATAAATATTGATGCAGCGTAGAATCACATTGGTTTTTTTAGCTGCCCCTTCACACTGTCGGTTCACATTCAACTTGACTCCTAAATCCACTTCACATGTACTGCTTATAGTCTCAAAATGAGGCAACCAACACCGACTGCACTACTCCAGGTCAGTATTCTTCAGTATTTGCATCTACCAAAGGAAACAGGTTTCCTCTTGATGCTGACCTTCAGCAAGTCAGTTTCACTGACGAACCATCAGCTCGCTCAGCTGTAAAATGGGTATAATAACACCTGTCTACATCACAGGAATGCTTAGCCAATTAGGGGCAATTAGAGCGACCCATCAGGAGGCCTGCACATTGTTCAGTCACACGTGCTTCTGTGTGGGCCTGCCTTTCGGCTCGCGCACATATATGTATGGAAAACAAGCCCTCGCATCTCTGACGGGATTAAGAGCTTATTAACGCTAATAGAAAACAGACAGTGCACTTAAATTTCCTGAGCAGCGTTGCTTAAGAAAGCTCAGCGGTTTCCCCAGCACGCCTTTCGACTCCTCCAAATTGTTTCATATTAGGCTAATATATTCAGAAATGGAACTCGGATTCTTTACGCTGGAGCAACCTGGCTTTGAAAACCTGCCTCCATGGGAAATTATTACAAACACAAAGCCTTTTGCTTCCAAGAGAGAGGGAAAGAGGTGGTACAAGGGAAGTTGCAATCCTCTTCTGAAAATAAATAAACAATGGAAGGAAGCACGAACATCGGCTTCCATTGTGGGTTTGGCCCCTCGCATGTTTCATCTTGCCCTGCATTCCCACCGCACGCCGTGTGACCGGCTCGCTTGCATGTCATTTATCACAGGCTGCATATGCTCCACGACACAAAAGAGAAATACTAAAAAATATTCAGTGAAAGTAGATAAACATTTCCAATTCAGCATTATTACTATTTTTATTACTATTATTTCTACTATCTCTCCTTTTCCCTACTTTGGGACTCAAAGCAGCTTACAGCAGTTAAAACAAATACTTGCAAGATAACTCATTCTGTAAGTATATGCAAATACAGATAATCCAAAATCTTGAAAATAAAATCTGAAATCCAAAACACTTCTGGTCCCAGGAATTTTGGATAAGGGATACTTAACAAAAGATAAAAAGCAATTAACCCATCAGATAATTAAAGCATAGACCATTTAAATACCAATAAATAAGACCCCAGAACATTATGCAAGGCCTCCTCCTTAAAAATAATTTTCAAAGGCATGTTGGAATGAAAAGTATATGGTAGATTAAGTATATATAATATAAGCATACACAATACTAACCTACTAATAAATAGACTTAAACAATATTTATTATTTGTTAATTTACAGTATTTATATTCCTCCCTTCTCACCCCGAAGGGGACTCAGGGCAGATCACATTACATATATAAGGCAAGCATTCAATGCCATAACATAGAACAGAGACAGACGCAGGCACCGGGCTGGCCTCGAACTCATGACCTCTTGGTCAGAGTGATTTGTTGCAGCTGGCTACTAACCAGCCTGCGCCAAAGCCCGGCCTTCTAAGCTTTCTAAGAATATTCTTAGCTTTCTAAGAATATGTTGTTGAAGGCTTTAATGGCCGGAATCACTGGGTTGTTGTGGGTTTTCTAGGCTGTACGGTCATGTTCCAGAAGCATTCTCTCCTGACGTTTCGCACACATCTATGTCAGGCATCTTCAGAGGTTGTGAAGTATGTTGGAAACTAGGCAAGTGGAGTTTATATATCCGTGGAATGTCCAGGGTCGGAGAAAGAACTCTTGTCTGTTGGAGACAAGTACGAATGTTGCAATTGGCCACCTTGATTAGTATTGAATGGCCTTATAGCTTCAAAGCCTGGCTGCTTCCTGCCTGGGGGAATCCTTTGTTGGGAGGTGTTAACTGGCCCTGATTGTTTCCTGTTTGGAATTCCTCTGTTTTCTGAGTGTTGTTTCTTTATTTACTGTTCTGATTTTAGAATTTTTAATACTGGTAACCAGATTTTTTTCATTTTCATGGTTTCGTCTTTTCTGTTGAAATTGTCCACATGTTTATGGATTTCAGTGGCTTCTCCACGTAGTCTGATATGGTGGTTGTCAGAGTGGTCCAGCATTTCTGTGTTCTGTGTTGAGCTTGGTTCATCAGGTGCTCTGCCATGGCTGACTTCTCTGGTTGAGTTAGTCTGCAGTGCCTTTCATGTTCCTTGATTCGTGTTTTGAGCAATGTTGCGTGTGGTGGTCCCTATGTAGCCTTGTCCACCACTGCATGGTATACGGTAGACTCCTGCAGAGGTGAGAGGATCCCTCTTGTCCTTTGCTGAAGGTAGCATTTGTTGGATTTTCTTGGTGGGTCTGTAGATAGCTTGTAGGTTGTGTTTTTTCATCAGCTTCCCTATGTGGTCAGTTGATGATGTATGGTAAGAATGCCTGCCATAGATGTGGGTGAAACGTCAGGAGAGAATGCTTCTGGAACATGGCCATAAGGCCCAGAAAACTCACAGCAACCCATATTCTAAGAATAGTTTGGCAATAAAAACAAACAACCTAACAGAAACAACCATAAAAAGACACAACATAACAGAAATAACCTAACAAAAACAACCATAAAAAGAAACAACCTAACAGAAACAATAAGACAAGGAAAGAGGATGACTAAATGGAATCAAAGATCCATCATAAGAATGACATGATCATTTGGTTTAAAGGACTATAAGAGCCTTCTTTTATAGAGAAGAAACATAGACTTTCCAAAAATGTTAGTAGTTTAAACAATCAAAGTTCAGATAATAGAGATCAAAAACTGAATGTAACACAATACGATGTTTTAAAAGGTTTTTTACTTGCTCTCCTCACCACCCTCCTTTTTCTTGCTGATTTATTAGACATTTGTTAAAATCTTTTAAACTAATACGTTAAATTACAAACAGTAACATGAATAAATCCTACCCTCCCCCCTCACCTCCCTATTATACATTGTGAAAAAATAATAATAATAAAACGAAAAAAGAAAAAGAAAGAAAAGTTATTTGGTTACCTGTGGAAAGACAGTAAAGAAGAAGTCAATCTAACCATTCCGGAAAGAAACCTTTACTATCTGGGAGTAGAACCCAAGGAGGCCCTCTGCCAATTTCCCACAAAGATGATGATGATGATGATGATGATGATGATGATGATGATGATGATGATGATGATTGGGTTGCTGTGAGTTTTCTGGGCTGTCTGGCCATGTTCCAGAAGCATTCCCTCCTGACGTTTTGCCCACATCTGTGGCAGACATCAGAGGTTGTGAGGTCTGTTGGAAACTAGGAAAGTGAGATTTATATATCTGTGGAAGGTCCAGGATGAGAGAAAGAACTCTTGTCTGTTTGAGGCAATTCAACTTTATCACTCTAAAAAGAGACCCAACGTGGCTAACACTCAAAGCAATACAGTATACAACAGAAAATCTGGAAAAAAAACATGCAAACACTAAAATAGGTTTAAACAACAAAACTCTTAAAAATAAAGTTAAAACCATTAAAAAGTTGGTAACATACCTTACAATGCAATACAAAACTGGTCTTATTATACCTTTGAAGATGGTGGAGTGGAAACAAGGGCCTCCCCAGAGAATCTCAAAATCTGAGCAGGAGAACATACGGTCCTTCAAATAACAAGGAGCTGAATCATAAAGGCAAAACACTGAAAGTGAGTATCAGCTTTACTTTGGTGAAGACATTTCAGGTTTCAAAAATAGGCACACTGGTTACCAAACTATCCTTTTCTGGCTTATTTTGATGCAGATTGGTGGCAAAGCATCCATTACTGCCATATGTTAGGACTAATTATTTATCTATTTACTTACTTACTTACTGTCAGGACCCAGGCTGCAGAGCACCAATAACCTTGCACAGAAGCCAGAATCTATCTAATATCTCTATTAAAGAAATATATAAAGTCAATAAAAACAAGTGAAGAATATAGTTCAGAAGCAGACCTTTCAGATGAGGTCAATTATAGTCCATAAATGTATTGTCCAATATAAGATATTAGAGTTCAAAGTCTTAATCCACTTGACCGAAACACACACTTTGCCAAGCAATAGTGTGGGGAAATGACAGAGTCTTTAAAGTCCAATGTAGCTTGACAACAAGGCTGGAAAATAAACTTGATTCTTGGCTAGATCAAAGACTTGGAACGAGGCGAACATGAAGCATGAAGCATGAAGCAAGGTCCGTGGCAAAACGCGAAACAAGGCAGGCTTGGAACTTGATCCGGGAAGCAAGGAACTGGGGTACGAAGTCCACACACGATCTCTCTCCTCAAGCTGATCAATTGACTCCACAAGGTTCCCCTTGCGGCAAAACCCCTATATAGGGTCTCGTTTTCCCGCCAACAGAACACTTTCCCTAGAGAACGAGAAGCGAAACCCAACTCTGTCCAGATGCATGACTCCTTAGAATTTCCCAAGGGAAGCAGACCTAATCAGCTAGTTGTTTGACAGCGATTCTCAGGCTCCGGCGATTAGCCTCTCTGACTCCTCTATCTCTATTATAATTGTCCCTCCGGGGAAACGGGGGGGAATTCTGCCCAAGGCCTGTTTGGCTAACTTCTGGAGGGCAAACATCCTCCAGGTGGAGAGGCTCCGGCTCTGGTTGAAACGGCGGAAATCCCATGTTTTCCTCTTTGTCTGCCACCATAGTACTAGGAACAGGACTACAAGGCCCATGAGTCATCACACTTACTTATTTTTTATGTCCTGCCTTTGTTCCAACAATACCTTCAAATCACCTCTTGGCTTATGGTGACTCCGTGAATTTTATAGGATTTTTTTGAGCCAGGAATACTCTGAAGTGGGTTTTCAGATTTCAAAAGATCTCTCCAAGGTGCTGAACTCTCACACAAGAATACATTCAGAACCTTGGACACCTCCTTGACAGTCTTGAATAACAACTAGAAGGAATCCACTAGACCCATGGTTCTCAACCTATTGATCCCCAGATGTTTTGGCCTTCAACTCCCAGAAATATTAACAACTGGTAAACTGGCTGGCATTTCTGGGAGTTGTACGCCAAAACACCTGGGGACTCACAGATTGAGAACTACTGCACTAGACCTGGGCAACCCTGGTAATAGCAGCAAAGCAGGAGTCTTGTTTTTTGGTGACAAGTGGCAGCCAGATAAATGGATGGATGTGCATTCAGATTTATCCATCTGTGAACTGTTCACACTACAGAAGTGTAGCAGTATTAGTTTACTTTAACTGCCATGGTTCTATCCTATGGGATCATGGAAAGCTACAAACCCCAAGACTTCATAGCAGTGGTTCTCAACCTGTGGGTCCCCAGATGTTTTGGCCTTCAACTCCCAGAAATCCTAACAGCTGGTAAACTGGCTGGCATTTCTGGGAGTTGTAGGCCAAAACACATGGGGACCCACTGGTTGAGAACCACTGCTCCATAGGATATTGCCATGACAGTTTAAGTGGAATCATGTTTGGTATTGATTGATCACCTATATATGTTTATTCAGAAATCCTATTAATTGACACAAGATAGTTTTATATATGATAGTAAACCTCCTTAGCAATCCTAACAGAGTGTACTTATAAGGAAAACCATGTGGAGCTTACTCTCAGATATATGGGCCTAGCATTGAAGTCTTATTTGTCTTGTAATTACACATACGGTATATACACACGAGGAGCTGGCAGCAATGAAAGCATGATCATCAAGTTTGCAGATGACACCAAATTGGGAGGGATAGCTAATATTCCAGAAGACAGGAGCAGAATCCAAAATTATCTTAACAGACTAGAGAGATGGGCTGAAACTAACAAAATGAAGTTCAGATGTGGCTAAAACATCAGGACAGAATGCTTCTGGAACATGGCCATACTGCCTGGAAAACTCACAGCAATCCTGTGTGACTTCCAGCAAAAAAAATGTTCATTTCAATAGGATTCATTGGTTTTCTGTTTCCACAATAAGTTCAAGAACATGTCCTCCATGGGTACAAGGCATGTACTATATAAGTGAATATTGTTGTAACACCATATAGGATGTCTAAGAATTTGACTCCCCCTTCTTCACCATTACCTGAATTCAAACATTAATTCTTACTACAGCAGACTCTTTGAACCAATCAATGAATGGGAAGCAAATATCATTTTTCCAGTGCATCTACTCTAATTGTAATTAACGAAGTGGATGCGATGATGGTGATGATTATACAAAAAAATTAAGAACCACCCATTTATTAACACATTTGTCTGACCTTTATCCCTTTTCTGCCCAACAAATATAATTTGTTTGCTATCCCCCAACTCCAATCCTAAGTTTTGTAGTATATTAATTAGAGGAGATCTGAGCGGTTCAAGTATAATTTTTAATCTTTCCTCAAAATGATTTTGCTCCAGGGCTTTTCTCCGGGTATCAAAGGAATCCCCAGGTGTGCATCTGGTCCTCTTTTCCAATCTTTATGTGAATTGACCTTATTTATAAACCAATCCAATTTGCCCAGGGCATGCCATCGCTGGGGGCAAGCAAGGGCAATTTCAGCAAGAAGAGCACACATTTTTCCAAGGAGTGCTCAAAAAAATCACTGAAAAGGAATATTTTTTGAGGGACATTTGCAAATCATTGTAGGTCATCTCAACAGCCATGTAGAAGAGACGGACATCTGTCAATGAAAAGGACCAGTCTGAATAGTCGACCCTAAAAACATTGATCTTTACACATTGAGGACAATTGTCTTGCAACCCTTTTGCAAACCAAGGGAAAGATGTCTCACAACAGAGGGGAAAAGAGGCAGGTCAACAACCCATCCTCAAGGTCAGGAGCCTACCAACACCTGCTTCTTCTTCCATATAACACCTGCTCGGAGAGATAACAAAACAGGTAGGCCTCTCTCCCTTTTTTTTTTGACCCAACACCACAGTCACAACCTCATTTACCATTTCGAGGAGAGGGAATGAAAGGGAAGGGGTGGGCTTTGTCCCCCAAAGGTCAAGTTTTTTTCCATCCCTCCTCCACAACATTGTACTCCTGAAAGGACTAATTGGGACCTTCAAGAAGCCCAGGTGTCCTCGCACTGTTTGCACTCGGGGGCTAATTGAAGAGCCCACAAAACAATGCCAAGTGGAGAAAAAGCTGGGCCCGGACAGAAGCAACCAATCCTTGTTCACCCTCTGCCTCATTTTTTGCATCTTCCCATTGTGCCTGTTTCAGCCAAACAAACAAAATAGCATAGAAATCAACAGACTTCCCTTCTCTTTCTCTCTGCCTCCCCTGCCCCCAAATACACTGTTGAATATTCATTATAGTATAACAAGCTTTCTCAGCCTGATGGGTGGGGTGACAATACCCCAATGAACATGTAGGCCCACCCACTCTTTTAATATTATACGGCTAGAGAGATATGAATGTAAGAACAGATCACAGAACAACAGACTGGTTCAAGATTGGGAAAGGAGTGCATCAGGGCTGCATACTTTCACCCTCCCTATTCAACTTGTACGCAGAACACATCATGCGACGTGCGGGGCTTGAGGAATCCAAGGCCGGAGTTAAAATTGCTAGAAGAAACATTAACAACCTTAGGTATGCAGACGATACCACTCCGATGGCTGAAAGTGAGGAGGAGCTGAGGAGCCTTATCACCAAGGTGAAATAAGAAAGTGCAAAAGCTGGGTTGCAGTTAAACATCAAGAAAACCAAGATCATGGCAACCAGACCGATTGATAACTGGCAAATAGAAGGAGAAAACGTGGAGGCAGTGACCAGTTAGTTTCGGCCCATCTCTCTAATCTGTTAAGATCACTTTGAATTCTGCTCCTGTCTTCTGGAGTGTTAGCTATCCCTCCCAATTTGTTGTTGTCTGCAAACTTGATGGTCGTCCCTTCTAACCCTTCGTCTAAGTTGTTAATAAAGATGTTGAACAGAACCGGGCCCAGGACGGAGCCCTGCGGCACTCCACTCGTGACTTCTTTCCAGGATGAAGAAGACGCATTGGTGAGCACCCTTCGGGTTTGTTCACTTAGCCAATTACAGATCCACCTAACCACAGTTTTGCCTAGCCCACATTTATCTAGTTTGTTTGCCAGAAGGTCGTGGGGGACTTTGTCGAAGGCCTTACTGAAATCCAGGTATGCTACATCCACGGCATTCCCCGCATCTACCCAGCTTGTAATTCTATCGAAAAAAGAGATCAGATTAGTCTGGCATGACTTGTTTTTGGTAAATCCGTGTTGACTATTAGCAATGATTGCATTTGTTTCTAAGTGTTTGCAGACCACTTCCTTAACGATCTTTTCCAGAATCTTGCCTGGTATTGACGTGAGGCTAACCGGACGATAATTGTTTGGGTTTTTACCCTGCCTTTCCCCCCATGCACTAAAGGCATTTTATAAGCTGTCCATCTCCTCAATCTGTGCTCATGCAAACCCAGTGAGAGAGGTCAGGATGAGGAAGGATGATTCTCCAAAGTCATTCCCGCTATAATCCTGCATCCCCAGCATAGCATAAATATCTGCCTGGGGAGACACGTTGTTTTGACACTACTCAGTTCCTACACAGAATAGCAGCCCTGCAGGGAACAATGTGGAATCAGAATGTGAACCTGAGATTCACAATGTGCAATAAGCAGCCACAAGGTGGAATTGTAACACACATATGCACAACTCAGTTTCCGCCTTTGTCAGTGGAACACATACCTTGCTCTGAACTCCTTTAATCTCTTTGCAGCAATAATCCATCCAGTTGTATAGTGGCTGGTGGCTGTCATATCAATGTAGTAATGATTGCACTCTGGATTTAGTCAAAACATAAAAGGGTTTCCCCAAGAGGCTTTAATTCTCAAAAATTGTATTCACACATTTAGAAGCTCCTTACACCTAAAACCGAGATCAGGTCCATTGATGCAAGAATAACTGACTCCTTAGCTGCAACAAAACTGTGGCCAATGCAGGATTTGAACCTACAGCATGACTTGATCAGCATCACATGCTGACAAAGTGCTTCTTCACCCAACCTAATCCACTACCTGGCCAAATACTATTGTGGCAGGAGTGCCCTTTTGCTGGCCATGCTTTTAATGGGGAGCAGTTAAGCCTCATCATCGCTGTTTCCATCTCATTGTGTTCCATGGATGAAGATGTTAGATAGGTCTTGATATCTGAGATGCTCAGAAGAAGATACTGTTGAGGCGGCCTTCCACTTGGAACCAGCAAGGAATACTGACCACTCTGGCCTGTCCTGGCAGGTTATGTTCAAGGCAGATCAACTGTATGCGTAATGCAGTGCTAACTGTCCCTGATGGAGGTAGGGGAAGATTTAAGGCTGTTTACAATTGGGAGTGAGAGTCTGGTTTCAGTGCAAGGGAAATAGCTGAGGAAATGCTGCACAGCTTCCATGTCCCAAGGAAAGGGATCCTTGGAGACTGGGGCCCCTTCTACCCTGCCATATAATCCAGTTCAAAGCAGATATTCTGGATTTGAGATGGCAGTGTAAAAGGACCAGGGTCTCCTTAAAAATGACCCAAAGAAGCCAGATGTCACTTCTCAGCTTTTTCTGGAGTCTGCTGGTTACTTGCCATGTCACTTCCCAGATTTTGCTGGAGCTTGCTGGTTACTGTCTTGTCATCCCACCAGAATTCAGTGCTATATAGAATCCTTGGATTTGTAGGTTGCTGAGGCCTGGCACCAAAATTATACAACATCCAGGATTCTATAAGATTGTGCCATGGCAGTTAAAGTGGTCTCAAACTGCATTACTTCTACAGTGTAGATGCGCCCACAATTTAAATTTTAGGAAACACAAGAAGATGTTTCAGGATGAATCCATAGCTGCAGACCTTCAGACTCAAAAGTTATGGCAGCGACTTCATTAAGGAAGGTGAGCCCACAGAAGAGTCCCATTCACAGCCCAAAGAGAATGGGAGAAGATGGCTGCATCGTAAACCTCCAATGACTGAGAAGAGCTGATTCGACCCCACTTCCCACCATGTGGGCCACTTGGATGTTGAATGGGCTGAACCAAGAGCGAGCGAGCTGACTCTTACTGCAAAGCAAACGCCGGGCAAGCAGCTGGTTCCTATTAACAATGGTGGATTCAAGAGGGGCCAGGGAGAGGGAGACAAGGCCCTTTGGTCTGCTCCCAGCCATCTCTCTTTTCCCTCCCTTGCCCTTTCACACTGGAAACTCTGCACCGACCGCTTTTGTACAGACAACGCTCCAGCCTCTCCTAGGTGTCTCCGCTTTGCACACAGGCTGGCAGATCAAGTCTCCTCTGACATGTCTCAGCTGGCCCGCCTCGCCAGACGTGCGGATCAATTAACAAAGGAATTTTCATCCACCCCCACCCCACTCCCCTTCCCAGCCCTGCCCAAAATCACTTCGGCCTGCTGTGTGTTTTCTTTGTCCAAGGGATCCTTCCCTATTGACTGTGCTGCCAATCTTGACCTAATTTATAGGGCATAAGATATTTGCAATGAAATGAATGATATGGCAAAACATATTCCTCAAAGGAACAAAAGAAGCTGCACTGGCTTATCCAGGGATGCATCTAACTTAGTTTCGGCTAAACCGATGGGCAGCCGCACTCCAAGCTTGCAGAATGAAGCATTTCCCCAGTCCTCCATAAGGTAAAGGTAAAGGTTTCCCCTGACGTTAAGTCCAGTCGTGACTGACTCTGGGGGTTGGTGCTCATCTCCATTTCTAAGCCGAAGAGCTGGCGTTGTCCATAGACATCTCCAGGTCATGTGGCTGGCATGACTGCATGGAGCGCCGTTACCTTCCCGCCGGAGTGGTACCTATTGATCTACTCACATTTGCATATTTTCGAACTGCTAGGTTGGCAGGAGCTTAGGCTAACAGCAGGCGCTCATTCCGCTCCCGGGATTTGATCCTGGGACCTTTTGGTCCTCCATAGAAATCATGAAATTGGAAATGACTCAGAATCATAGAGTTGGAATAAGCCACAAGAGCCATCCAGACCAAGCCCCTGCCATGAAGGAAAATACAATCAAAGCACTCCCGACAGATGGCCATTCAGCCTCTGCTTAAACACCTCCAGAGAAGGAAACTCCACCACACTTCCAGGCAGCATATAGAACAGTTCTTACCACTTTTCTTACCACTTGCCAACAGTTCTTACCCCTTGGAAAGTGCTGAACAGACTGCGCTCTGACACCACGTGATGCAGAGCCAATCTCAGGAAATGAGACTACAAAGTGGAGTCCACAACATGTGAATGTGGAGAAGAGCAAACCACAGACCACTTACTATAATACAACCTGAGTCCTACCACATGCACAATGGAGGATCTTCTTACAATGACGCCAGAGGCACTCGAAGTGGCCAGCTTCTGGTCAAAGGAAATATAGTATAATGCCAAGTTTTTAACTTTGTGTTTTTAAATACATTATAACTGTATCCTCAATTCGCTTCTGACAAAATAAATAAACAAACCATCAGAAAATTCTTCCTGATGTCTAGGTGGAATCTTTTCCTGCAATTTTAATCCATGGATTCACTGGTCTTTATGTCACTGTCCTCAATGTGACATCCTTTCAGATATTTAAACACGGCTATCGTATCCCAACTCAGCCTTCTTTTCTTCAAGCTAAACATACCCAGCTCTCTGGACACGTTCTAGTTTGACAATATCCTCCTTGAATTGCAATGCCCAGGACTGGACCCAGTCTTATTCCAGGTGAGGTCTGGTCAAAGCAGATCAGAGTGGGACTATGACTTCCCTCGATCTAGACTTTATATCTGAATACTCAATCCTTCCTCCTGCCATACATAAAATATGCAACCATACCCTCCAACATTTCACTGGAAAAAAACTGAGACACATATGGTCAAATAGCAACAGAATGTGGTCAAGAAAGCAAAAAATATTGATAAGGAAGAAGATACAAGCTACTTTTGAACTCTGAGCTGTTTTGCAGCAATTGAAATACTTGTAAGGTGTAGACGGGAATGTAAAAGACTTTAACGGCCATGGCTCCATCGTATAGAAATCTGTGATTGTAGTTTGGTGAGCCTTAGAGTAAGGCTTCTTAAACATTTTCCTTTTGTGATCCCTATTTGTCCAAAAATCTTTTATGTGACCTCGGGTATATAGGTATATAAATCAAACATTTACTGATAATAAATCAGCTTTTGCGCTGCTTGCTAAACAGACTGATTTTCATTCTTATGGAATACAGCTGAAGCATTTTCTGCAGAGGCCACTGTAGTAAACACTGCACTTTGTTGCTAACAGATTTGTGTAAATGAGTGGTGCTCAGAAACCTTTTACTGTTGCCAATTTTTGTGACCCCAACATTGAGCTAAGGGAACCTCATTTGGGGTTAGGGCACACAATTTAAGAAGCAGTACCTTACAGGACCTAGTAGGCTTGGGCCCAGATCAGTTTGACCGAAAGTGATTCGTAATGTTTGGTGGTTCATTTCGTGTAATCCCCCGAAAACAGAATGAGGAGGAGGGAACCGCAAAGCTGGGCAAAACAGATCAAGAAAACTGGATTTATGGGCAACTGGAGAAGATGGAGTGAAGTCTGCATTATACCTGAGGCAGGGGTCTGCCGCGAGGCTCCTGGAGAAGATCCTGTAGCATCTTTTCTCCCTCCCTGACAGTGGAAAAGTTTCCTAGACTTTTCCTCCAAAGTGGGCCCTGCTGGGAACTTGCTTTCCCAGCAGCACTTGCATGAGGTGGGCATTGAAAAGTCTCTGAGTTCCTCTTGGAGCATGATGGGAATTGAAGTTTTTCTCTCTCTCTGTTTCTCAGAGAAGCAGAAGGCCTGGTTATATCCATGCTCTGATTGGCTGAGAATGGACACAACCAGTGACTACAATTCCGAGAGCCTTCTCTTGCAGTTTGTCTTATTTTAAAAATGTTATGTTGAAAAATTAAAATAATTCTAAAAATCAGTAGATTGGTAAATTGTTCTGAAACTTGGCAGACCTACAGTTGTAAAAAGGGTCTAAAACTGAGGTAGGTTTCATGCAGATAGGCCTTAAAATGATTGAGGATTGAGCCTTTGAAGTTTCCCTTTGTAGCTAATGGGCCGAATCTTTGCCAAATGAAAAGGACAACACTCCTGCCAATTTGAGTAACTTTCCGGTAAACAGAATGAGGGGTTAGCCAAAAATGGACCCTGAAACAGCATGCCTTTCGGCCAAATTGCACAAGCCTAGGACCTAGTAAAACCCTAGCTGCATTTGATGCAACAAGTGACTCTTCTCATTTTCAGTATCTGGAATCCCAAAGGGAACTGGAACTTTCTGACAGAGAATGTGAAGCCTATTTTTTTTCATGCCATTGTCATTTTCATACGGTTGGTTTCATGAAAAAAATCCATGAAGTTAAGGGGGAGGGAAAAAAATCCTATATACACCTTGGCTCAACCAGCAGGCATTTCCCATATTTAATAATTTGATTTTGAAGGCAAGTCATATCAAAGAGCAAAATATTCAATATTGTTAATTCAGTTTTGCAAAATATATTCTTAATTTAAAAATGATTTTGCTCCAAGTAGTAGTGTAGTAATAAAGCCGTTATTGACCAGCTCTTATTGATTGTGCAGCCCCCGGGCAAAGTACACTGACCTTGCTATTTCCCTTATTGCTTACACTTTCCCTGGCCTTCTTCATCCATGCCCGCTCAATAATATTATTATGAATGTATATTTTTAGCAAAAACTCTCTCTTATGAGGTTAGGGCTTTGTAGTGATTTTACCTCTTTTTTTGTGTGTTCATTGGTGTCATTTTCTAGAGTTTACAGCTGAGCGATTGGAGAGGTTACTGGACCATGATATCTGGTCTATATAAGGAGGACCTTGCAGCCTTAGAATAATCGAGAAGCGATCCAGGGGACTGAGGCTGCATCTACACTGTAACATTAATGCAATTTGACACCACTTTAACTGCCATGGCTCAATGCAATGGAACCCTGGGATTTGTAGTTTGCAACAGCGACAGCAGCAGAGAATGAAAGACGACCAAACAGTGTGGCAGAACTGTTTCAGCAAAATGGACTGTGTAGATTCTGACCCTCCATTGTGGGTCAGAAGTCACACAGGCATGGAGTATGTAGCCAATTTGTAGTATTACTGCTCTGGACCGGCTGCAAATTAATTGACCAATATAAATAAGCCTTTCGTTACTCTAAAGTAGAGCTTTCAGCTAAAACATGGTGACATTTGGAGCCCTATCCATTTACCTTTGGCTCACTCACCCTTTGAATGCAGCCCCGAGAGACTTTAGTAAGCTACATTTGGTCCTTGATCTGAGAGCCATAACTCAACTTTATAGGTTTGTACAAATAGACTAGTGATAGCACTATGGGTAATGTGTGCCAACCTGACTTCTGGGGTTTATGATTCAAGTCCCACTATCCCACGGCCCTGCAGAAGCTTTCACTACTCAATAAATGCATCACTCATGATGTCCAAGTGGTTTTCTTGCTCTCTGGCTTTGGGAGACAGTCCATTGATGTTGTTATACGAGAGAAATCCAGAAAGTAGGTTACGTTTTGGAATTAAAAATGAACAAAGTATAGGAGAAAACATTTACCATATGCAGTTGAAAGCCACACCCAAATACCACATCTCACATAGTCGCCATTCAAATCTAGGCACTTACCATAGCGATGAATGAGCTTTGCAACTCCTTCCCCACTAAATTCTGCCACTTGCTTCCTCAACCTGCCGGTCACCCCTACCGCAGCTGCGCAGCATCGCCAAAACGCTGCATTTCCAGCCACGCCCCCATTGTTGAAAACAATCTATGGCAGGCATCATCAGAGGTTGTGAGGTATGGAGAAACTCAGCAAGGAAGGTTTATATGGTTTAAGTGGTTGAGTTCACCTTGGAGGAGGTGAAACTGGGCTCTACAGGCCAATGGATATTCCACCAAGGACAAGAGCAAGCCAGGAGAGTAAAGACAAAGATCCACCCTGAGGAAAGGTGTTCTTACCATACATCAGTTTGCATAGGCAAACTGATGAAGAAGCACAACCTACAAACTATCTACAGACCCACAAAGAAAATCCAACAAATGCTACGGTCAGCGAAGGACAAGAGGGATCCTCTCACCTCTGCAGGAGTCTACCGGATACCATGCAGCTGTGGACAAGTCTACATAGGGACCATCAAACGCAGCATTGCCCAAACACGAGTCAAAGAACAGGAAAGGCACTGCAGACTAATTCAACCAGAGAAATCAGCCATAGCAGAGCACTTGATGAACCAACCTGGACACAGTATATTATTTGAGAACACAGAAATGCTGGACCACTCCAATAACTATCATGTCAGACTACACAGAGAAGCCATTGAAATTCAGAAAGGAGGAAACCATGAAAATGAACAAAATCTGGCTACCAGTATTAAAAAAACTCAAAAATCAGAACAGTAAATAAGAAGCCACTCTCAGAGACATGGGAACTAGGGGCAGCTAACAAAGGATGCCCCCAAGCAGAAAGTAGCCAGTAGAATAAGTCATTCAATGCAAAGTAGGGTGATTAACTGCAACATTCACGCTGGCCTCCAACTGACAAGAGTTCTTCCCTCACCCTGGACTTCCCACAGATATATATAAACCTTTCATGCTGAGTTTCTCCATACCTCACAACCTCTGAGGATGCCTGCCATAGTTGTGGGTGAAACATCAGGAGAGAATACTTCTAGAACATGGCCATACAGCCCGGAAAACATACAACAACCCTGTGATCCCGGCCATGAAAGCCTTCGACAACACATAGGCTCTGTTTCTCCCCACCTGCTGGCTATGTTTCCAATCCAGCGCATGGAAATCTACAGCCGCTGTATTGTGGACCAGTTGTATTTCTAATTCTATTTTGGCTGTCATTTTTATACCAACTTTATTCTACATCAACATGTCCTTCTCCATCTATATGCTCAAAGGAGCTTCTAAGGTGTCGAAAAGCTCAGACAGGATTGCCAGAAACAGACATGTTCAGAGTTGTGTGTGTGTCTATTGCTCTGTGTTGTTTGTGTTGATGGGCTCTTTTTAAAAAAAACCTGCTCTGCTTTCTGCTTTCAGTCAGAGAGAGGAGAGGTAGCCTTTAGTGGTTGTGTCAGTTTAGTCCATATTATTATGTCCAGATGTTCCAGCTGCAGCTAAACATTATCTCTTTGATAGTGCTAAGCACTTTACAGTGGGTCACGAAGGTGCAGCTCTCAGCCAATAGATCTAATTGCAATCCTTTTATGTTCCCCATGATTGCAGGTTTCTCCAGCATTGCAAACAAATAGTAATCAACTAAACCTGCTACCTTCAGGCACTGGCGTTAGGATATGAAATATTAACTATATCGTAATGACGGTTTTTAATTTTTTATTATTATTTTTGTTGTCCTTCCTCTTCTCCGAGGTGTGTGTGTGTTTCTGCGTGTGTAGAAGGAACACATACTGTTTTAATAAATATACAGTGAGGACGATAGCTGCATGCAACAGAAAGAAAATCCTCCAGCTAATATTTAATGAAAAATCGTATTTGTGGCCAACATAGTTTATGCGGCCAAATGCAGTGTAAATATTGTGCCCTTCGACGGCTTTAGCAATGTGGTATTAGCCGTGTCACCAATAATTTTCACCTCCAAATCTACATTTTTATGACACCATTATGCTAATACAGACCAAACCTATATCACATCCTGTGTCTAATCCACCCTACAAATTAACCCATTTGTATTCCAGGAAATTTAGAGCTCTGCTTCTTTCTCTACCCAGTCTCTCTCGTTCTCAAGGTCTCTCTTTCCTTTTCTTCTTTTTCTCTCACTTACAAATACAGTGAACCCTCAGTATCTACTGGGGTTGGTTCCAGGGCCTCCTGTGGATACCAAAATCCCAAATCCGTGAATTCTCAAGTCCCGTTATGTGCGATGGCATTGTAAAAAGATGTCCATATATAAAATGGTGAACAACTCTACCTGGGGGTCTGTGAAAAAATGGGAGATTACAGCAAGAGACATGACCATAGTTCTTGGCATGCCACAAAAATCAAGGTTTGCTTTTGTGGTGTTGATTTTTAAAAATATTTTAAAGCTATGATTTGCTGTAACCATGTATGCAGGACTCTTGAATATGGAAGACTGACTTCATCTCATTTTCCTAAAACCAAAGATTCCTCCGATTGGAGGAAAGGGTATTGGACTCCTGAGTTTTCTGTTGCTCCAAACAATTTTCTGGCAATTTCACCAGCTGCAACATTTTATTCCCCCCTTAAGTGGGATGCTTCTTCCATCCACACTTAGGGATCCCAAGCACCATGTGCATCTTACAGAATGCAATTACCTTTACCTATTATCACTGCATCAGTGTGGTGGTGTTTTGCATTATAGTACTATTACTATAACATAATCAGAAAAGAAAAAAATTGCCTGCCAAACTAGAGGACCACTTCAGGAAAAGCCACAATGTAATTTCAAATAATTATTGCAAACAGCCAGTGTGGTGTAGTGGTTTGAGTTCACGCAACATACCAACACACCACAATTGGCACATGAAAATGTTGCAACATGAAGTTTGGAGAGCTTTAGGCTAGGGAAAATTCTGTTTGGAGAGCTACAACACACAACATCCTCAAGGCTAGAGGAATCTGGAAGTCGGAACTGACATTGCCTTTGTAATAATCCTTATGTTACCTTCAGCATGGAAGAGTTTCTTTTTCGTGTGCTGGCCATTCAGGGAAGACCAGTATCGTTGGCAGGAAAGACCAGGGAGGCAATGCCTGGTTAGCAGGTCTCGTTAGTGTGATTAAGTTCCATCACTCGACCGGGCCGCTGGCTCATATCACCAATTTAAACTGATTTCATGGAGGTGACTGTGAAATAGCAAATGAATCAAGAGTAAGTCGCTGAAAGAAAACAAGGGGGAGCCGTGAGGATTGGGTATCTCTTTGCAATTAGTAGCAATAAATGAACACATGAAGGGGGATTCACCAATAATCTAAATTAGACGCTCTTTCTGGACCTCATGGAATTTGCCATCTAGCCTAATAGATGCAATACCTTCTGTTTCCAATGCTGCTATTCCCCTATCTGTTTAAGCATACACATTTACTATGTCGGCAAAAAGTTAGTATATAAATTAAATAAATAAACAGAACTGACCCAACTCTTTACAGATGCCCAAAGTACAAGTGTGCTTTTGGGCATCCCCCAACTTTGGATAACATGGGGCAAGACCATGCTAAGTTGCCTTCCCAGGCATTAGGGTGAATCAGCCATGTAGACACCAGGAAGGTCATTCACACCTATCCCTTTTGGACCATGTAGATAGGCCCTGAGTCTACTTCCTCAGATGCAAAGGAAACCAAGATAAAAATGGAAATAATATTTTTTAAAAAATAGAAAATGGTTGAGAAGTGTATTTTCAAGTACAGTAGAGTCTCACTTATCCAAGCCTCGCTTATCCAAGCGTCTGGATTATCCAAGCCATTTTTGTAGTCAATGTTTTCAATATATCATGATATTTTGGTGCTAAATTCATAAATACAGTAATTACAACATAACATTCCTGCGCATTGAACTACTTTTTCTGTCTAATTTGTTGTTTAACATGATGTTTTGGTGCTTAATTTGTAAAATCATAACCTAATTTGATGTTTAATAGGCTTTTCCTTAATCCTTCCTTATTATCCAAGATATTTGCTTATCCAAGCTTCTGCCGGCCCGTTTAGCTTGGATAAGTGAGACTCTACTGTATTTGGAAACCATGACAATGAGAATCTTAGACTGAGAAGAATCTTTGAAGTTTCAGATTTATTATCTGCAAAATTTGCACACGTTTTTGTGTTTGTAGTATTTTCTGCATAACGATGTGCAGAAAATACAATGTTCTGCGTACAGAAATACCACATGCAAATTTTGACAGAATGAATCCTGAAGGAAGAAAATTGTGAGTTTGCTAGTGAAGGACATAGCTTTTGGCCCAAGAAAGCTAAAACAATTACCAGCTACACATTGTGGCAGTTATGTCTAAGTCTAGAAAACTTAAGACAGAACTGTAAGTATTACAATTCAAAAACTCATTGTTGTTCTTTCCTACAACATCAAAATGTCATTACCTTTATTCTTGCCCTGCTTATTATGTTTTTATTTACTTTTTTTGAAAGACACAAATCCTTAAGGCTGATAAAACAACATGAATAACACCTTCCCAAAATACCTATGGAAGTAACAAAGCTGCTACTAGAAATCTGATAGTGAAGTAACGTAGAAATTATTGAAAATGTCTTTGAGAAGTATCCAAAGACAGGATGTAACTCATGTATATATATGAACAAATAGACAAATAATTGAATAAATACACAAATAGACAAACTTCTGAAAGAAAAGTACAACTCCTACATCCACAGGGGATATGTTCCTGAATTTAATATCGAAACAGAAAAGCTTGGATAAAAGTGACCCTATTGAAATGGAAGTTACTATAAATAATAATAATAATAATGACAAAATTACAGTCTGCCAAGTGCAAAAGGCCACCCTACTGGGATCTGCACGCATCATCCGAAAATACATCACACAGACCTAGACACTTGGGAAGTGTTCGACTTGTGATTTTGTGATACGAAATCCAGCATATCTATCTTGTTTGCTGTGTCATACAATAATAATAATAATAATAATACAGTAGAGTCTCACTAATCCAAGCTAAACGAGCCAGCAGAAGCTTGGATAAGCGAATATCTTGGATTATAAGGACTGATCAAGGAAAAGCCTATTAAACATCAAATTAGGTTATGATTTTACAAATTAAGCACCAAAACTTCATGTTATACAACAAATTTGACAGAAAAAGTAGTTCAATACGCAGTAATATTATATTGTAATTACTGTATTTACGAATTTAGCACCAAAATATCACGATATATTGGAAACATTGACTACAAAAATGGCTTGGATTATCCAGAGGCTTGGATAAGCGAGGCTTGGATTAGTGAGACTCTACTGTAATAATAATAATAATTTATTTCTAGACTGCCCTCTCTTCCAGAAGGGACTCAGGACAGTTTGCGTATAGAAAAAAGGCAATCATTCAATGCCCAAAATAATACAAACACTTCAAAAATCAAAGGAATACACAATAATAACTGTCAATTTGTAGCAAAAGAATTAAAACAATATAAAATAATCCACTAGACATGATAACACTAATAACACAATTTAACATTAAAACATATACCCTGTAAGACAATTAAAATACATTAGAAATGGCTATAATCGATGTTAAAATATAGAGTTATATGACCCCAGTACCCATATTGTTCCTCCTGCCCACATCTGACAAAATATGTCCCCTCTAGGAATTGGTTAGGTTCTCCAGGTTACTATATAGTAACTTCCAGTTGTAGTACATTATAGTATTATTTTGGGTGCTTCCAGACAGCTTCAAAAATGCAGGACAAATAAGTGAGGCAAAAAATTTCATACCTGACAGCAAGTCCAGACACTGAGCTGTCAGTCCTGGTCAGTGCTCCCCCACCATCCTGGCACATTAGTTTGTAGCGGATTTTCGAAATCCGCAAAATGGATAGGGGACATTTGAGGGAAGTTTACTTTTATTTTTTAATGCGTTGGACCTCATACGCGCTGATGTGGATATCTGAATGTGCAGACCAGTAGTTTTGTTGTCATTATCTCTCCTCACCCTTCTTGATTAGCTCTCCTAATTCGCTGCACGATTGAAATTACCTCTCCACCAAGACTATGGACTGAAGCACCATGTTATCACCTCTTTTAATGGCTATGCTTTTACTCTGTTGAAGCTGTGTTATTGATCTACTGTGATTGTTATGTATTTTATATTGTTGTATTTTATATTGTGTATTTTATATTGTGTATTTTATACTATTGTGATTGTTATGTATTTTATATTTTTATATTTTATATTGTGTATTTTATACCGTTGTATTTTATTGTATGTTGTTAGGCTTGGCCTCATGTGAGCCGCCCCAGGTCCCTTCGGGGAGATGGGGCGGGATATAAAAATAAACTTATTATTATCATATTATTATTATTCTGCCTTTACTTTTTTCCTTATGAAGCCTATTTCCCTTTGGGGCCACTTGCCTCCCATGTTGGTGCCCCCAGTGTAAATTCAAGCTTTGTTTAATTTCATAAAAATCAAAACAAAGGAATGGTTGCAAAGAGTTCTCATGAAAATTGTTTTCCAATTGTGCTTCCATTTAGCCACCTGTGTGTCTGTAGCTCCTTTTGTTTACAGCTCAGATCAGCTATTTTGGTATTTTAAAATGCACACACGTACTGAGCAATCCAAATCAGCATATAGGAATGAAGTCATGTGTTTTTCTTGTCTGCAGGATTAGACAGTCATGCGGATATAAGCATTTTTTGGCCAAAATTGGGTCTTAAGCTCACCTCTTTAACATGTGTTTTTCAACTGTTAATCCAAATCAGTGTGTATTTTCCTTCTTGGAGAATCTAAAAGATCCTTAGAAAGGGCATATTGTGTCAGATGTGGGCAGGTGAAACAATATGAGGGTAGGGATCATAGTTAACTAGAGGTCATTATTGCTTGCATCAATAAAGAACCAATCAATAATTCACTCTTTTTATTATTGCGAGAATATAACTGTGTGGCACCATTGTTACCCACCAAATCAACTAATTACAGGTAACAACGTGGTATTTTTAACTGTTGACTTCCATGTTTGGAAGTCAAACATGTTCTGGACGGTGTGATTTTAATATTGAATGCAATGTTTTAAATATTTAACATGTATTAATTTTAATTAAAATTATTTTTAAGTTTAATGTTTTAAGGCATTGAATAATTGCCATGTAAGCCGCCTTGAGTCACCTTCAGGGTAGAGAAAGGCGAGGTATAAATAGAGTATACAAATAAATAAATGTTTTGGATTGTCCAAGAGCGTATTCAACTCCACTAAGCTCCACTTATATGTTTATTAAAAAGCAAGCAAATATTACAGGTACTTTACTTCTTTCATGTCCTCTTATTCCAGAGAAATGAAACCTGGTAATGTTGCCCTTGGAAGTGTTCATCTCTCTAAAGCAGAGAACACATGACAATATGAAATATAGATTTCTTAATATATCGGGTATCAATCCTGTTATTTAGTTGACAGTCGGGTGGACTTTGCCATCCCGGAATTTATTTCAGTGGCGATCAAGAAGCTAAGAACTTAGTTTTCTTTTCAGTGTCTTTTCCGGCTAACTTAATTTTTTTCTTATGTATATAAAAATGATGGAAGATAATCATTTGAGTCCAAGAGAAACCTTGACTTTTTTATTATTAATGCCATTGGCAAGCTGGACCATGTGTTCTTTGCAACCGAGCATTTTTAGAAGGGTCTGACTGTCTGGGTTAATTGTTTAATGCTTTTAGTTAGAATTAAACTTTGCACCTGCTCTGACAGTGATAAATTAAATGTGCTCTTTTTCCAATACCGCTGCCCTCTTTAAGTAGAGACCAAAGAGTGTATCTTTCGTTTCTTTCCCAACGTTTAAATCTGTGCTATACGGGAGTGTAAACCGGCATAATCTGTCACCGGAGCTAGCGCCAATTAAATTGATTGCGTTGGACTGAACTTCAAGACCTCTAATGTAAGCGCTAAGGGAAAAAATGGGCTGTTTTCAGCCCATTTCCCCATGTGGCACTTAGACATAGCTCGACAGTGGAAGGCTTTCAAGGTTCAAAAGGGTTTTATTTTCAAAAGAAAATGGGCATTGATCAGTCGCATTTAAAGGCAAAGATAATTCCCAAGCTTGAAGGGTTGGTTTTGTGTTTAAGGTCTAAATCTCTTTCTTTAACCTTGGGGGGCCGGTGTAACATAAAAGCAACAAAGAGATTAAGATTACAAAGGCGTTGTGAGCATCAAAGATGCAGTGGCATCCTTCAAACAAGGCGCAGCTCAAGACCAGAACTCACCAGGGCCTCCGTCCGCCTTTGACATGTTGGTTTTACCACCTGCGACAAGACAAAAAACCTGTGTTTGTTTGTCGTGTTGGTGTGATCTCGGCAAACATTTGAGGTGAAAGTGACCGGGGACAACTCTGTCAACTTGCTTACACCAAGAGAAAGGAGAGTCTGTCGGTGCCGATAAGAAAGTCAACAATCGGAAAGGTCAAAGAAGGTGGCAATAACATAGACTAGAACTTTGCTCAACAAACTGAACACAATCCACACAAATAGACCCATACGTTGCAGTAAACATTTTAAGCAAGGAAAGGAATCATGCAGTCCTTTGTGAAGTCCAGTGCAGACATTAGGGTTTCCAGTGTCCCTCAAAATTCCCAATTCCCTCAAAGAAAACTACCCAATTTCAGAAAATAATCATCTCCCCAGAATCGTGATGGTGTGGTATATGTAGTTGTTATTTTTGGCCATTATACAACAAAGCAATTTAATTTGTGGGGATGTAAGTGGAGTCACATAACATTTCCTATTTGTGGAGCACAGCCACTGAATTTATCTCCATGTTGGATTACCATGGTATAATCTCATGGTGGTCCCATTGCTGACTGAGCATGGAGGTTGGAGCAGCAATTGCTCTACTCTAGGATTAGACCACGTGGTTGCAAATTTAGGTAGGAAATAGTAGAGCACCTAGCTCACAGGATTACTACAAGGCAACTATGCACATGGGGGTAACATGCCCTCCAACTGACTCAATTTGGCAGAGATAGTCCTGTGAGCCCCGATGGCGAAGTGTGTTAAAGCACTGAGCTGCTGAACTTGCGGACTAAAAGGTCGCAGGTTCAAATCCCGGGAGAGGAGTGAGCGCCTGCTGTTAGCTCCAGCTTCTGCCAACCTAGCAGTTCGAAAACATGCCAATGTGAGTAGATCAATAGGTACCACTCCAGCAGGATGGTAATGGCGCTCCATGCAGTCATGCCAGCCACATGACCTTGGAGGAGTCTACAGACAACGCCGGCTCTTCAGCTTAGAAATGGAGATGATCACCAACCCCCAGAGTCAGACATGACTGGACTTAACGTCAGGGGAAACCTTTACCTTTACTTTTAGTCCTGTTTAATTCCCTATCAACCCAGTTTTTCAGCTGCTTTAAAAAGGTCCCAGTTATTCTGTCTTCCTCTCATTCCCTCCCCTCATCATCAGTTCACTTAAATTGCTGCAATCAGAATTCGAAGTGCAAAAGTAGTTTCAATGAATTTGGGGATGCGGGGAGTGCCTTCCCAGCAAACAGATAAAAGCAAACTATTCCAGCAATTTATCACTTGTCTAATTCATCCTTAACTATAATTTTTATCATATTGTTGTCATTGTTGTTATGTTCCCTCAAGTCATTTCTGATTTATGGCAACCGAAATGTGAACGTATCTCAGGGTCTTCTGGGGCTGAGAGTGTGTGACTCAACAGGGTCACCCAATGGGTTTTCATGGCCAAACTGTGGATTAAAACCTGGTCTCTAAACTCATAGACCAAAGATCAAACTACCACCTTAGCACTGCAGTTTGCTTGGCCAAAAATGTGCTGGTTTTCATCTGATACATTGGAGGATAAGAGTAATTAAAATTCATTGTCTCTTACAGCCTTCTCTTGCCCACCCATTAAAAAAAATTGGCCAGAAAGCTTGGCCCAGCCTGGATTTGCCGTAATATACTAACCAGCTTCTGAAACGATTTTGGTAAAAGCCAGCTTTTTCATTTACCAGAATCTTCACAATCCAAGCCAAGAAATGCTTCCAAAACTCTGTCAAACCCATTTAGCCACACAAAATTCCTTTATTTCCCCTTCCCTTGATACTTTTCTATACATTTTGGAAATAAATAAATAATAAATGAGTAGCAGGTAGGTCCTGTTTGTGGTTTGAGCTCCAATAAATCAATAATCAACACAGAGTGAGAGAGAGACCAAGAAAGGCAAACCAATTATCCTCTTTAAAATGCACATAGATGCCACGATGTCATATTTCTTCCTCCCTTTTCAGATATATAGATATATATGTCTCTGTGTGTGCATGTTCAACACAAAAATCTTTGCCATACATCCCAGAAAACAAGTTGTTGTGTTTGAGGGGGTTTTTTTTGCTCCACATGGTTGTTGATTTCCAGCACCAGCCAACTTCATTTGCAAGGTATACCGCAGATCTCGCAAGGCAGCTGGGTGGACAGAGGACAGATTTATGCGGGATAATATTAATAGGCGCAGGGAAGATGTCCAGTTTTTAATTAGAAAAGGGCACCGAGCAGACATTGGCTGCGGATGAAATATACAAGGAGAAAGGGATGCCAAAGCAGGCCTTATTGATTCATGTTGCAAAGGAGGGGGGTGGCGAGACCAACCTGCTAATGCCTTGCGTAGATAACACCAAGGGCCTAGACGGATTTGAAAAAGTTGTCATTTTAAAAGCATGTCAGCCTCTTTCTTTCACCGGAGTGTGTTTGAAATGAAAGGATTTCGGGGTCTAGGATGGGTATTTTCCTCCTTGCATAGTAAAGAAACAAAAGATTTCCTGGCTGTTGCCTAGTTGTTGTTGTTTTTGTTGTTCTTATCAGCAACTGTGAGGACTGGCCACTTGACCTTAAGAAAGTATGGAAAGGCTTGGGTTAGGGGAACCACAACAATAGGAGTGGTAGATTGCATACTCAAAAAACAGGCACTTCAATTCTGCATAGTTGCTTTCCCCATAAAAGTTAACCTTTCTCTGCAGAATATGAAAAAGCATAACCAAAGAGGAATCACAAGTGTTACTTGTCCAAGAAAAGAGTATTTTTTTTGAAAGGCGTCAATGGCAAGCATTCCCATGTTGGGGGACAAAGTTATTTTATTTCTTTTATCTGCTTGGTTGAATACCCTTAGTCCCAAGCCTAAGGGCTACGTTGAGATCTTGTCTGTCTGAAGGACAGCACTCTTGTAGCTAAAATTCATGGTGATTTGCTGATAGAGGTAAACTCTTAAAATAAATTTCATATTTTCTGTATGCTGTGTGTGTATGTGTATGTGTGTGTGCCTTCGACTTCCTTGTCAACTTATGGAAATTCTATAAATTTCAGAGGCAAGAAATCATAAGAGGCAGTTTTACCAGTTCCTTTCTTTGAAATACAGACTACAGCAGCAGGTATTCATTTGTGGTCTCCCATCCAGTGTTTGACCCTTCTGGCATGAGACAGAATCTGGTGCCCTTAAGGTATTTGGAAGCTATTTACCATCTTTCTGGTGCTCCAGTGGCGAAGTGTGTTAAAGCGCTGAGCTGCTGAACTTGCAGACCGAAAGGTCGCAGGTTCAAATCCCAGGAGCAGAGTGAGCGCCCACTGTTAGCTCCAGCTCCTGCCAACCTAGCAGTTCGAAAACATACCAATGTGAGTAGATAAATAGGTACCGCTCTGGCGGGAAGGCAACGGTGCTCCATGCAGTCATGCCGGCCACATGACCTTGGAGGTGACTACAGACAACGCCGGCTCTTTGGCTTAGAAATGGAGATGAGCACCAACCCCCAGAGTCAGACATGACTGGATGTAACGTCAGGGGAAACCATTACCTACCTTACCATCTTTCATGGATGAAAATGGGGCCATGCATGGGCCAAGCAACATCAGAGTGCATTCAACATAGCAAAATATATTAATATGAAAGAACAATCAACCCAGCAGTTCACTTTGCCAGAGTCTACAGGAAAGATCAAGAGTCTGTCCCTTCATTTTCTTTGTCTCCACTATTTATTTATTTATTTATTTATTTATTTACAATATTTATATTCCGCCCTTCTTTCTCACCCCAAAGGGGACTCAGGGCAGATCACAATGTACATATACATGGCAAACATTCAATGCCATACAATATACAGACAGAGACAAAGACACAGAGGCAATTTAACATTTTCCAGCTTCCGGCTTCATGAGGGTATGCTCGATTCCGGCCACTAAGGCTGCATCTACATTACTACATCACACAGTGTGGTAATTGCATTAGCCTGGTATGTCCATACAACGCACACAGGATAATGAAATTTAACCCAGGGTAAGACACTTCATGAGGCTGGACTACAGGTTAAAAAGAAAAACAAGGAAGATCCTGATCCTGCTCCACGATTTCGACCTTTCCTCATTTTGGGCAGTGGGGACAGCCATCCCAGATCCCGATGTAGGAGCCAGGGCCATGTCCACAGCCATCCCATACTCCCTGGGCTCAGGCAGCCCATGGAGATGGAATGGCAGTTCCTTCCTGCCCCAATTGCCTGTTTGTTTGTTTGTTCCTTTCTCTTTCCCTATCATTAATTGAGGAGTCCCCGGTGGTGCAATGAAATAAACCCTTGTGCTGGCAAGACTGCTGACTTGACAGTTTTGTTGCTGACCTGAAGATTGCCAGTTCGAACCCAGGAAGAGCACGGATGAGCTCCCTCTGTCAACTCTAGCTCCCCATGCGGGGACATGAGAGAAGCCTCCCACAAACATCAATTCATCCAGATATCCCCTGGGCAATATCCTTGCAAACAGCCAATTCTCTCATACCAGAAGCAACTTGCAGTTTCTCAAGTCACTCCTGACACGAAAAAAAAATTAATTGAACCCAGCAGTTTCGGAAAAGGAGAGGGTCTCATTCCTCCCAAGCAGGTAAGGGGAGATTTCCTTGCTTTCGGGGTGGGGAGAATGGGAGTACTGGGAGTAAGAATTCTGCCCTATGGACAGTCCTGATTAACATAAGGGTGCAAGAAGTCGCTGCTCGGACCCTGCCTATCTCCCACCCAACACAACAATAGCAGCTTCACATTTGGGGCATAGGAAATTCCAGATAAGCCGACCACTGGGAAACACCCAGAGTAAGAATCATGGAATCATAGAATCGTAGAGTTGGAAGAGACCTCACAGGCCATCCAGTCCAACCCCCTGCAAGAAGCAGGAAAATCTCATTCAAAGCACCCCTGACAGATGGCCATCCAGCCTCTGCTTAAAAGCCTCCAAAGAAGGAGCCTCCACCACAAGACAAAGGCCAAACCTCCAATCCACAGCTGGGTGTTTGGTAAATGCAGTAATTACATTTAAGAGAGATTGGAAATCTCATTAACCAGGTGCAACTCCTCATCGTCCCATTGAGAGGAGGTAAACTACCCCTCCTAATCCGGATGATCCATCATCACATTGTCCCTCCCTGCCGCCCTTTGTCTTCTCTGGAAACTCAACCCATGGAAGGAAGACTGGACGTGATCAGCTGGCCACAAGTTTAAATCACCAATAAAACTTTCTGAAAATCCCCACTATGCATGATCTGCCAATCAGAGTTCTAGAACATATGTACATTCTCAACCAATGAGAAACAGATTGCATACACCGAGACCGCTCTGGGTCTCCCTGGGAGAGAAAAGCTGTATATAAATTATTTAAATAATTAAATAAATAAATATGAGAAAAGTTCATTGGTTTTGTGACATGATAAAATATGGGTGGGCTCCACCATAGGGGCATGGCAGATGTGGGCACCTTCCCCTGACATCCTTCTTGGATCATTGAAGAATAAATCTGACACTTATCTCTGCATGTCTTCAATTTGGAATATTGGCAGTTTGGCACACCAGGACCAGACTTTCCAATTCTTAGGATAACATGATTGTATAATACCATTTAAATGGAATATACTAACAAGGGATAATAATCCAGTAGATTGGAAGTTTGCAGATCTGGTTTTGCTTGTTTGTTTTTTGTCCTGTGTGCGTATGTTTGTTTTGTTTTGTCTTCCTATATTGTTGTTCTTAATATTGACTTAACTGTAGTCTTAGCAGCAGATGTAGTCTTTAGTTTTATATATCTAAAATATGTGAGTTATGTAGTTTTTAGTTTTATATATCTAAAATATGTGAGCGTCTCTTCTTCTGGACGCGTTCCAGCTTGTCAGTATTCACTCCTGACAGTTAAAGTGGTGTCAAACTGCATTAATTCTGCAGTGTAGATGCACCCTAAGTCACCCAGCATATTGCCCTAAAGATGCACCCTAAGTCACCCAGCATATTGCCCATTTCACTCACCATAAATGATTCCTCTCAAAGCAGCAGTTTGAACAAAATGAAAAAGACAGCTTCCTGCACTGAATATAAAAGAGCAAAGGTGCATCTATTTGAAAACGGATGTTGAGCTGTTGATGTAAGGGACTGTGGAAAAACAGTCACAGACTCCCATTAGAGCTTCTGTGCCTTTTAGCTTTGCTAAAAATAGGAAGATAATGTGTAAGAGGAGGAGAAATTCAACCAGTTCAGAATTTCACCATCTGGAGGACATGTGTGGGTGGAGCCGCTTTACCTGTTCAATGGTTCCCTGTCATGTTGCTGTTGAAAACCTGCCAGGAATATCTGCTATGATACAATAGCCACCTTCAAATATTTGAGGCTTGTCATGTTGATGACTGAGGACATTTATAGTCTGCTGAGCCAATGAGTCTAAATGATAAAAAAGACAGATTTTTCCTAACCGTGGAGGAGGATTTTATATACAAACTGTCCAACACTGGAAGAAGATGAGTTGTCTTTCAGCTGATGATTTTTAATAATGAGAACCTGGATGATCAATAATTGAAGATTTTGAAGATCTGGATTTCCAAAATCCGCATGGGGGATAGACTGGATGACCTTTAAGGTCCTTTCCAGCTCTACAATTAAATGACTGTAAGGGAAAGAATGAGAAGTCATTTCTCACCAATGGAGAAACTATCAGAGAAGGGGTTTTTTTGTTTTGTTTTGGGTTTTTTTTGGCAGAATTTGCTCATGGAGAAGGCCACCAGAGCCTCCCGTGAAAAGAAGTTGTACAGTGTGGAAGGCTTTCTCCTGCATCCTAACCAGCCATTCCTATAATAGCACTAGGTTACTATATTCACCCTTATGGATATTGGGAGGAGGAGGAGGAGGAAATCATATTGTGTGATGAAATTCCATGTAATTTATTTATTTTTATGTTTAGTATTTATATTCCGCCCTTCTCACCCTGAAGGGGACTCAGGGTGGATTACAATGAACATATATATGGCAAACATTCAGTGCCATCAGACAAACAACATACAGTATAGACACACACAGAGGCAATTTTAACATTTCCAGCTTCATGAGGGTATGCTCGATTCTGGCCACAGGGGGAGCTGTTGCTTCATCATCCACGAGTGACACCGAGCGCTGTACTTCCTCATTCCTTTCCATGTGCTGCAAGCAATTTTATGGTGTTGTAAATTAGTTAAATTGGCCTCCCGCATAAAGCTTACCTAAATTTCCTAGTTGACAGATGCAACTGTCCGACAAGCCGGGCTATTTAATGGTTGGGGCTTAACCCGACCCGGGCTTCAAACTCATGACTTCTCAGTCAGTAGTGATTTATTGGGTGCCACAGCCCGGCCCAATTCTGATTCCATATCATGTGGAAATATTTTGCACCATATGAAAAGATTCCATATTTCATGAAAGGATTCTGTGTTGTTTGGGAAGCTTCTACGCCACACAGAAAGATTCCATATTATATGGAATGTCTCTATATCATTGGGAAAGGATTCTACCATGGGCCCTTTGGTATCCTCTGGGGTTTTGTTCCAGGACCCCATAAGGATGCCCAAATTCATGAATGCTTGAATCCCATTATATACAATAGGTTAGTAAAATGGGGACTGTCTGTATAAGGAGATACAGTATTCCCTCACTTATCGCTGGGGTTACATTCCAGGATCACCTGTGAAAAGTGAAAATCCGCAAAGTAGGAATGCTATATTTGTGTTGTTTACAATCTCCCTTCCTTCCTTCCTTCCTTCCTTCCTTCCTTACTTACTTACTTACTTACTTAGGCTTCTTCTTAGGAAGGAAGTAGAAAGAGGGATTTATAATATTATTTAATGATTTATATTATTATTTAAGTGTTTATTTAAAAAATGCTAAACAGCAAGGGTGTGAAAAGCAAACCGCAAAGTAGTGAGGGAACACTGTACAGAGTTTCAAACAGTCTCTCTCTTTTAAGGATCGAGCAAGTAGGATTGTGCATGGGTCCATTTTTCAAATATTATTTGAAATAATATTTTTAATATTATTCTGTGTATCGACTTTTTATGACTGTTTTTCTTATGATGATGTTTTTATTGTTGCTGATTTGTCTATTGTTTTTGTTTTTGTTTTGATTTTGTACTGTTGCATTGGGCAAAGCCCCATGTAAGCCACCCCGAGTCCCTTCGGGGAGATGGGGCGGGGTATAAGAATAAAATTAAAATTATTATTATTATTATTATTATTATTATTATTATTATTATTATTATTCAAAATGGGCTCCAGCTGTTTCGGCTATTTCAGGCAGCTATAACGGCACAGGTTCTGCCACCATTTTTCCCCTTTGGGCATAGTGGCTTTCCCCCTCTGTGATGTTTAGTTTGCGTACAACGTATATACAAGTAAACAAATATATGCAAATCAGTAGTAGTGTGTTCTCCTCCCCCACCACCACCCTCATTTGCTCCTTCTTGTAGGAGCGACAACCTTATCTAGCACATCTGTGTTAGCCCATGTGGTGCAGATTATGCCTGGGTTTAGGTTACCATCTTGCTGCCAAATCCAGCTTTGCTAATAACTCCCAGAACTGACAGTCACTTATTTTCACACAACATTATGTTTGAACCATCTCTCGTTTCCTTCTCAAGTTTTCAGGGGGCAAAAGTGATAGTCTAGAATGAAGTGACTACCATGGAGAGAAGAAAAGCAGATACACAGGAGAGAAGCGTAGACAGACAGCAATAAGAAAGAAAACTTTATGTGGTGCTATCTGCAATGAGGAAACCAACATGGTATAGTGGTGTGAGCACTGGACTACAGGTGCATCTATGCTGTAGAAATAATGCAGTTTGACACCACTTTCAGTGCCATGGCTGAATACTAAGGAATCATGGAGATTGTCATTTTTCTTTAGTGCAGGTTCCTCACCAAACTACAAATCCCAGAATTCCACATTGAGTCGTGGCAGTTAAAGTAGTGTCAACCTGCATTAACTCAACAGTGTAGATGCCCTAGCGCTCAGGAGACCAGGGTGGGAATTCCGGCTTGGCCATTAAACCCACTATCTTGCCTTGGACAAGTCACACTCTCTCATCCTCAAAATAAGGCAATGGCCAAGCTCTTTTGAGCAAATCTGAGAAAGTGTGGCTTGCCTAAAGTCACTTCATGAACCCTGACATCCAAGTGATAGTCCAACTCCCAAACCTCTACACCATGCTGACTCTCTAATTCAAAACAATTTTTATTTATCTAGTAATTTCTTAACATTAGGAACAAACCCAGCAAATCTTTGCTCCAGCAAACATAGGCCTGAATTTGTATCCAAGATTAGTATTTCTTGGCTCCCTTCCTCTGACTGTCAAAGAATGCTATCTATCCTACTGCCTGTCTAGTTCTATCTTACTTTAGTTTGATATGGCAATTATATGAGTTTCGGTGAGAGAGAGTCATCTCAGTACTGGTCAGGAAATGTAAGACAACCCTATGGCCCGATCTACACTGACTATCTAATTCAGTTGCAAACTGGTTTCACCATGCAGATGATTGCATAGGCATTTCTCGAATCCCTTTGAGGCCCAGTTGGTGATTAAACAAACCATACAACACTGATGCACATTATAATGACTGTGATTTTATTTTATGCCTTTTAATTTTATTTGTGTGTTTTTTGTATTTGATACCACTGTATGCTTGTTTTATATCTGTGAACCACCCTGAGTCCCTCTGGAGAGATGGTGGCGGGGTATAAAAATAAAATAATAATAATAATAATAATAATAATAATAATAATAATAATTTTTAGCACTGATATCAACATGGAGTTTGGTTTGGACAAATGTTCGACAGTGGCATTGAAGAAGGGAAAAATCATTGAAAGTGAGGGCATAAATATGCCCAATGGCCAAACAATAAAGTGTCACCAGCCAGAGGCCTATAAATATCTGGGCATACTACAGCTGGACAACATCAAGCATGAACATGTGAAAACTGTGGTCAGCAAAGAATACACACAAAGGGTCAGAAAAATTCTCAAAAGCAAGCTCAATGGAGGCAACACCATCAAGGCCATAAACACCCGGGCCATACCTGTCATAAGATATACTGCTGGCATTATAAATTGGACACAGGTGGAACTGGACAATTTGGACAGAAAAACAAGAAAACTCATGACCATTCATCATTCACTGCACCCTCGCAGTGATGTTGACCGGCTATATCTGCCTAGAAGATCAGGGGGCAGAGGACACTTACAAGTAAAGCAAGCAGTCAAAGAAGAAGAACATGCCCTGGCAGAATATGTCAAGCAAAGTGAAGAACCTGCTTTGATTGAAGTCAAAAATCAGAAACTCCTCAAAACACAGCAGACAAAAAACCAGTACAAGAAAACCGCACTACAAACTAGAGCTGACAGCTGGCACAACAAAACACTGCATGGAAAGTTCCTTGACAAAATTGAAGGAAAAGCTGATAAGGAGAAGACCTGGCTCTGGCTCACGAATGGGACCCTGAAGAAGGAGACAGAAGGCCTGATCCTTGCAGCCCAGGAGCAAGCCATCAGAACAAATGCAATTAAGGCCAAGATTGAAAAATCGGCTGATGACCCAAAATGCAGACTGTGCAAGGAAACCGACGAAACCATTGATCATATCCTCAGCTGCTGTAAGAAAATCGCACAGACAGACTACAAACAGAGGCACAACTATGTGGCCCAAATGATTCATTGGAACTTATGCCTCAAGTACCACCTCCCAGCAGCAAAGAACTTGTGGGATCACAAACCTGCAAAAGTATTGGAAAATGAACATGCAAAGATACTGTGGGACTTCCGAATCCAGACTGACAAAGTTCTGGAACACAACACACCAGACATCACAGTTGTGGAAAAGAACAAGGTTTGGATCATTGATGTCGCCATCCCAGGTGACAGTCGCATAGATGAAAAACAACAGGAAAAACTCAGCCGCTATCAGGACCTCAAGATTGAACCTCAAAGACTCTGGCAGAAACCAGTACAGGTGGTCCCTGTGGTGATGGGCACACTGGGTGCTGTGCCAAAAGATCTCAGCCGGCATTTGGAAACAATAGACATTGACAAAATCACCATCTGCCAACTGCAAAAGGCCACCCTACTGGGATCTGCACACATCATCAGAAAATACATCACACAGTCCTAGACACTTGGGAAGTGTTCGACTTGTGGTTTTGCGAAACGAAATCCAGCATATCTATCTTGTTTGCTGTGCCATACAACGTCGTTGTGTTGATAATAATAATAATAATAATAATAATAATAATAATTAAGGGCTTTTTCCCCCCACTAACTTTTGTAGGAGTTTGTTGTCTGTCCACCACTTTTGAAAGCTACCTTTGAACTGCATTAAATGGTCGGTGTAGAAAGGTCCTATCTAAAAATAGGCCAAAGTCACTTGGGAGAAGAAAGTCGGTCATGTCAGTTTTATGCTCCTGTGAGATTTGGGATTTGAGCTCTTAGAAATCCCCCCAGTTGTTATTTCTTACATAAAAATACCCCTGTTTTTCTGGGCAAGCATGCATGTGTGAATTTTGCACTGAAAGATTTTGCACAATGTTCAGTGCAGCAAACAGTCCTTTCAGTGCAGAGTTATTATTTGTCCAGAACCGAAATATTGCAAACATATTGCAGAAAATGTTTTCATCACACACACAAAAAGTGTGAATTTTGTTTCAAAGAAGTCCTGAAGTGTAAATTGTCTGCACTTGAGGGCTGGGCAGTTTTTAAGACTTTCCCATAACAGGAAGATCATAGCTAAAATTTACACTTTGTCTCTTTCAGGGATGAAATTAGCGAAAATTGGTGCCATGCAGTTGTGCCGAGTAACCTGACATGCATTTTGTAAACTAGATGCAAAAGGCACTGCCCTGTTAATCCAGCACTGAAGTAAGATCCTGCTCCCTTTCCAATTCAGTCCTTTCCATGGCCTGGAAGAAGAAGGCAGTGCAATCTTCCTTTTCCTCCCAGGCAGCCAAATGTCTAAGGTCAACCCTGCCTAAAAGGGCTGGCAAAATATTTTGGTGATGATCAAATACAGACAACAAAATACAAGACAGTGCATTTATCCTCTTGCCCTCCTGCCTCCCCCCAACTTGGTTTAGTTTTGTTCATGAAGCTGGTTTTGTGCCTTGCAGCCCAGGGTCCATTCGAATGCCACGCACACTCCCCACTCGGCATGGGAATTCACCGAGCAGATGTTTATGTTTATTTCACCTCCCGGGAGGATGTTACATTTATATGGTTTCCTGCCCGTGGTAAAATGGGGCAAGCCGTACTGATTCAAATGGATGAGGTGAGGTGGGGGCAGGATGGCATTGAGACCAAGGAAAAAAAGCCCCCAAAGAAATGGAGGGCTCTATAGTGATAGGGAGGTGGGGGGAGAAAGAAGAGACAAGGCAAAAGTGGGGAGGGTTGAATGAAAATGGGGCATGAGAACACAGTTCACGTAGCTGCTCCTTGCAACAAGGCGAAGAAGCATGAATTTCAAGTTGATGTGGAAATGAAGCTTGCATTTCAAAGGATAACAAAATCAAATGCTAAATATAAGAGAACAGTTTGATCATCAGGCTACAACTCTGGAGACTGGTGAAGATCCTTGTTCGGCCATCAAACCCACTTGGTGACCTTGGGCAAGTCACACTTTCTCAGCCTCAGAGGAAGGCAATGGCAAATTTTTTGTGAAAAAATCCTGCTAGGAAGACCGTGTGAAAAGTTTGCCTCGATCGGAAACAACTGAAGGCAAGATTTAGTGAGATATCATGGTGGTGAGCATGTTGTCTCTAAGCAGGGAGAATGGGTTGCAGTTCTCCCTTTTGCACTCTCCCATACCAGTAGGCAGATTTGGAGCTGATCCAATGTGATGTACATTGTGATCAGCACTGGGATGGTTCTTACACCCACAGCCACATATACACACACCAGCATCTGTGGAGGTGGGAGGGGGTCCTAGCTTCCCAGTGGTATCCATCCCAGTTTGATGCTACCAGGCTGTTGCTTTACCATCCCCTCCCATTCTCTGTCTCGCAGAAGGGCTATGGGTCCTGCCAGCTGTCACCTTCAGTGACATTGGTCAGGGCAACAATTGCTCCATCCCTCTAGCCAGCATAACAGCAGGTGATAACTGATTGGCAAGATCCATGTCATGCTTGGAAACTGCCACAACTCAGGGCCATTCCAGACAAGTGCAAAATACGGGACCTGTTTAACTTTTATTTGGGGCGTTCAAACATTCTTCAGGTAAAAATAATATGGAGAAAACTGAGTTTTCTCCGCATTTGCCCCACATTAAGTTGACATCTGGAAATATCTGGACCTTAAACTAAGGTCTGGATCTTTCCAGGTGCTGGGCCAATGGGGACTGACTCCTGGGGTTGCTTCCATGTGCAAACTAGTAAATTTGGGGGGTATTGGGGGTTGAAAGGGGGCTGGATGCCATCCCAGGTCAACCTTTGGCTGACCCAGGATGGCATCTAGCCACCCTTCAAGGGAAAGCCAAGAGTTTGAGAAGGGGGTGGAGACATAAATCCAGGAGAAAATGAGTTATTTCCTCCCAGGTTTCTGCCATGTTCGGAAGGGCTCACAGAATGGGAGAGGACAATAAGTGTGATCTCATGTTCCCTAGCTACCCAAGCCCAGTAGACACAGGATGGCAATGTAAATAATTGCAGCCAGTTTCATCTCAGAACCAGCCTAACTGTTTACATGGGCCCAAAGTTATGGGATACTTAAAACTCTGAGTGAGCCCCTGACTTTAGTTACCGCAGGTCAAGGCTGTATTTGGTTGCCACAGAGCTCATTTAGAGCCCTTTCACATTAGGCAGTCAGTGAAGATGTGCCCAGTTATTTTACTCCAGATTTCAGTCCGAACTATGAAGGAGCTATCCACAGTTATGAACTGTTTACAGCAGAGTTTCTCAAACTGCTCCTCCGGGTGTTTTGGACTTCAGCTCCCAGAAATCCCAGCCAGTTTAGCATCTGTTAGGAATCATGGGAACTGAAGTCCTCTGAAGTTTGAGAAACTCTGGTTTAGAGGATAGGGTCCAGCACATTAGACAGCCTCTTAAACATAGGATGAAAATGTGCCATAGATCCACTATCCCAAAGACATGTTAGACACTGTCTGCTGCTGATTACACTTAGCCATGATCAGTCATTATGTTCAGGATTTTTTGAACAGCACATTATTATCCCATTCACTTCATTATTTCCTCAGCACTCACAACAGAGCAGGACAAGAGCATGCAGTAGACAATGAACCTTTGCTTAAAACATATGCTATTTCTCCCCCCAACGTTTTGTAATGCTGCACCTCTACAACTATAAAAACAACTAGCTATGTTAAATAGCTATGGTGCAAAAAAAAATGAGTGCAATTATCCCTTATCCCTTATTAATGTGTGGTAATGTAATGTTATTACGTCTTTCTTGGTAGGCAGTAGTAACTTCATATTTACAACAAGTTATATCCAAGTTCCAATCTGTGCCAGAGGCAAGGTTTCAAAAACTGGGAAAGGAGAGTTATAGTCTCCCCATCACATATGTCTACTTTTGGATGACCTAAGAGAGATGTTGCTTGAAGTGTGCATAACTGGGCATGGTGTTCTATCCTGGCTTGGTAGCAATTGGTGCTTTCTTTGCAAAATTGCAAGGAGGGTTGCCTAGGGCTGATGGCAGGTGTGGTGGACAAGTTGTGCAGTTGCTATGGACACAAGTCCTGTATTTGGCTTTATTTATTTGGTGGTTTGAGTGTTGTTGAGAGGATGCTGAATGAGGTGATGACACCAGCTAGCAAGCAACAGGGTAAGACTCTAGGAAGGAAAGCAGGCCAGGAGAGCAACCGGTCTGTCTTCCTGTTAATAGTCCCCAGCATTAACAGTATTTAGAATTGCAGAAATAGCAGTATTTAGAACTTTGCTGCCTCTAAACATGTGAGCCCCATTTAACTATTATGTTTAACAGCCATTGATAGTGATCTATTAGTTGTCTCATCCCTCTGTTTTAAAGCGGGTCGAGAAATTCTCCCAGTTTATTTAGGTATTATCTAAAGGCACCAGATCCCATCTGAGCTTGGAAGCTAAGCATGGTCAGCTATAGTTAGTACTTGAATGGGAGACCTCCAAAAAATACCAAGTACCTGTAGGCCATGTTTCAGAGGAAGGAAGAGCCATGGCCAAGTATACCTTGCCCAAGCAAACCTTATGAAATTGATGAGACCACCATAAGTTGATAAACACATACTGTGTTGCTTTTCGCAAATCTTGGAAAGCTTAGAGTAGCATTTCCAAAATCCTACTATCTATATGTCTGCATATGTAGGAGGAAATCATAGCTCCAAAAAGGACCTTTCCCAAACTCTGCATAGAATCGGTATCAACTCCACTGTTTCTACATTGTAAGGAGAACCAAACAAGTTCATAGCAATAAGGCAAACAGATAGCTGACCAGAAAACAGGTCTCTTTCCAGCAGTATTCAGTCTGTATTCAGTATTCAGTATTCTATAACCAGAGAGGCCAAATGCTGGATGCACAGCAGACTGTAGTAGTTCTGCATGTGGAACTATGCAGCTACAATTGGCTATTCAATGCCTCTGGACTTGCTATTGAGCCACTAGAGCCATGGTAGTGGCTATTGAGCCACTACCATGCTAAACTGGAATGTGTCCAGAGGGGAGTGACTAAAACAATTAAAAGTCTGGAAAGCCATGCCTTATAAGGAGTGGCTTAGAGTACAGTATATTCAGTCTTGAGAAGAGACCTTTAAAAAGTTATGATAGCTGTGCTTCAATATTTCAAAGAATGTAATATTGAGGAGGGGTCAGACTTGTTTTCTGCTGCTCTAGAAGCCAGGACACAGAGCAATGGATTCAAATTGTAGGAAAAGAAATTCCACCTAGACATTAGGAAGAACTTCCTGATGGTAAGAGCTATTCAATGGTGGAATACCCTACCTCGTGGTATGGTAGAGCCTTATTCTTTGAAGATTTTGAAACAGAAGCTGGATGACCATCTATTAGAAGTGCTTTGATTCCATATCCATGCATTGGCAGGTTATCCGCTAGATGGTTCTTAAAGTCTCTTCCAATTTAGTAATTCTATGACCATTTCAAGCATAGTCAAAGCAATGGTATTCCCCATAGTAACCTATGGATGTGAGAGCTGGACCATAAGGAAGGCTGAGCAAGGAAGATAGATGCCTTTGAACTTTGGTGCTGGAGGAAAATCCTGAGAGTGCCTTGGACCGCAAGAAGATCCAACCAGTCCATCCTCCAGGAAATAATGCCCAATGGTTGCTCACTGGAGGGAAGGATATTAGAGGCAAAGATGAAGTATTTTGGCCACATCATGAGAAGACAGGAAAGCTTGGAAAAAATCATGATGCTGGGGAAAATGGAAGGAAAAAGGAAGAGAGGCCCAGCTAGGGCAAGGTGGATGGACAGTATCCTTGAAGTGACTGGCATGAACTTGAAGGAACTGGGGGCGACAACGGCCGACAGAGAGCTCTGGCGTGGACTGGTCCATGAGGTCACGAAGAGTCGAAAATGACTAAACAAATGAAGAAGAAGATGATGACAATTTCATGGTTGATGGAGAGCAGGAGGGACTGGAGCGTGTTTGGCTATGTCCTCACAGCCAGACATGACATTATTACATTATTCACTGAGGGCTGCTGGAATCTTCTGCTGGTCTCAGAGGATAGTGTAATCATTTCTCATCTAGTTACAGGGCCAAATGATTCTCCAGTTACCCTCCACTCTAAATCAGCAATCCAACAGACATAGAGGAGCAGCAGCTACTCACCATTAAGGACCTTGTCACACAGCCCAGCTGGGCCATTCTGTCTCACTGACTCATGGTGCCCCGCATACCCTGCCTTCTCCCCTTATCACACATGGAGGGCAGGAAAGGGTGTCTTGGCACCCTTTCCCACTGCTCATCACATGGAAGAAAGGGTGACAACGCATGTTGCCCCACCACCCATTCTGCCATCACACAAGTTTTTGGGGCCAAAAGTGCAGATAGTTCCATCGGAACTACTTGCACGATGTTTTCCTCCTCGTAGTGGGCAGGGGCTGCCATACATCATGTGATGGCGTAGGCAGGCCCCGTCAAAGCCACACATGAAAGCAGCAAAATGGGTAATTTTTGCCTCATGTAAAGATGTCCTAAGTTTAGTCACTGACGAAGAAGAAAAGGAATTATAACTTCATTCATGACCAACAAAGTCATATGAAGGTATAGACTTACATCTGTGTATGCTGCGAAAAAGATAGCAAACAAAAAGTGCAATACAGTCATCCCTGTGGCGCAGCTGGTTAAGTAGCCAGCTGCAATAAATCACTCTGACCAAGAGGTTGTGAGTTCGAGGCCAGCCCGTGTTGGGGTGAGCACCCAATAATTAAAATTAAAAATAGCCCCTGCTCATTGTTGACCTAAGCAACTGAAAGATAGTTGCATCTATCAAGTAGGAATTTAGGTACCGCTCTGCGGGGAGGCAAATTTAACTAATTTACAACACCATAAAAAAACTCGTCCAGCTCCCGTTTGGAATGAGGAAGTATCCATCAAGATGCCACAGTGGATGATGAAGCAGCTGCTCCCCCTGTGGCCGGAATCGGTATACCCTCAGGAAGCTGGAAGCTGGAGAAGGTTAAATCGCTTCTGCGTCTGTCTCTATGTTTATATGGCATTGAATGTTTGCCATTATATGTGCACATTGTGACCCGCCCTGAGTCCCCTTCGGGGTGAGAAGGGCAGAATATAAATACTGTAAATAAATAAATAAATAACTTTTGACTTTTGAGGATTTGATTATTCATGGATTTGATTCAAAAATGTTCTTTCTAGGAATCTCTAGGGACCTCTTCATACTGATAAACCCCCCCTCCCGACCCCTTTCTCTTGTCCCGTTTCACTTGGAAACACCGGTGAAACAGAAGGCTTGTGTAGTGCCTCGTAGTGAGTCACATGCCCTCTTCCTATCACATAGAGCAAGGGTGGCAGATTGGGGCAAGGTATGTTGGCGCCCTGTCATCAGACACAGAAAAGCCTGCCAGAATTTGAGCAAGGCATGTTTCCCCCACCACACAGGGAAAAGCATAAAAAGACGAGTATCTCACCATGGTGGCGAGGAAGCTTCTTGCAACACTTTCTCACCACATCACTCATCGATAGGGTGGGTCCACAGCTTGCGCCATTTGATGTGATACATCAGGATCTGTAGCCAAAGTTGAGTCCCAGCATGGTAAGGGGCAAAAAAAAAAAACATGATGAGGTGGTGAGTCCTCCAGTGTGACTTTATGGTCACCTTCCCCCGATCATGCTGGAGGATCTAGAGGTGTCTATCATGAACCCTTCACTAGGAATCTCTGGACCCTTCAATGTGAGCTTCCTGTGGAAATTGACCAGAAAGTCATGCTAGAAGACTAGAGAGATATTTTTGCAGGTTAAAAAAAGGAGCAATTTCTTTATTCATAGCCTTTCACAGGAATTCTGTGTCCCCAGTCACATCAAATGTGGAAGGCTGACTGTAATAAGCTTCCCGCATCTGCTCTCCTCACAGTTATCTCTTGAGAGGATAAACTCAATTTGGATGCTCTTGTGGCTAACAGCCATCAACAAAACTGTTCTCTGTGGATTTGTCCCATCCCTTCATTTTAGCGACCTTTAAGCTAGTGGCCTTCATCCTGTGAACGTGAACTCCACAGGTCAGTTGTACTGTGTAAGGAAGGCATTCTTTTTCCTTCAGGGTTTGTCTTCAGGTTGATCCACCTAGGAAGGTAAAACACACATACACATGTTCCCATCCCTGAAAAAGGTTGCATCGCTACATCAAGCCATCCCTGCAAAAAAAAGAAAAAAATAGCCCACTGCCATGAGACCTTTCATTTCTGACCTAAAGTGGACTTGCACCTTTTGTATGTGTGAAAACTTTGCACATGAAAGAAGGCTTCAGACTTTTTTTTAGTGTTCTTAGCATGAAAGCTGCCATACAGATTCATAGACATCACATCTTTTTCTTTTTTAAAAAGTACCTCAAGTTTTACCCTTTGTTTCTCGGCCCGCTCTCTCCGTCTCTCTTTCTCCCTCCCTGGCTCAAACAGCTTTGTTCTTTTTTAAAACTGGAGCACCGAGAAGGCCACCATGTCAGCAATGATATATCTGGAAGTCTGAACATAACACCTGCTTTCCCCTGTTTGGAATTATAGCATTTGCCGCAACTCTGGGCTATAATCACGGGCCGACAAGAGCCCTAGAGGGAACTTCACCTCAGTAGCTCCCTTCCTTTACACAGCTGTGGCTTACCTCTATTTATTTTTTCAAGCGACTCTCTTGTCACCTTCCTCCCTTTCCAAGAAGCTGCGTGAGATAGTGGTGTTGGCTAGGACTGAAATATCAGCCCTACTGTATCCTCCCAGGTGGGACACGAAGCTAAGATGACCCCGAAACTGAGTAGGAATGTTAAACAAACAATAACTTTGACCAAAGGAACTACCAAGTTCCAGTGCTGATTTCAGTCCAGCCTACTCACAGCACTGGCCCAGATAGATAAAGTTTATTTCAAGCATCAATATTTCACAGAACTTCACCAGACAGCAAGGAGAGACCACTTTCAAATTTCCAGCAGTTGTACTGGGTGATGTTGTGCCTGTCAGGGGATGATGGGATGCAGAGTGGATTCCAAAAATCATCATCCTCGTCTCACCTCCTTCTCCAGACTGTATTCCCATGCTGAGAAACAGCACTGGTCAAACAAACACTCCAGCAGACGAAGTCCAACTGTTGATTAACTTTATTTACATGTCTATTTACAGTTTGCATTTCTCGGCTTCAGAGCATAGCATTCATAGTCCATCTTCAGCGAAAGCTCAAGCCGAACTCCACAGAGATTAGATAACAACATTCCTCAGTCCGGAGGAAGTTCCAACCCTCAAAGGCAGGAAATCAAGCCTGATAGGTCATAGCAATCACAACAGGCTGTCAGTCAAAACTAGCCTGCTGTTAACTATTTCATTACTGAAAAATACACACTCTTGCTCATCAGCAGTAAACACTTGATTTACATTTCATACAAATACAACCATACTCCATCAGTGCCAACCACTCACCCTCTTAGCCTCAGTTGACAAAGCAGTGAGTAAAATACTATCCAATTTGCAATGAGGGCTGGCATTCTGACTTATGGTATCAGTCCAACTAATACCACTGCAATTACTTTTATTTTGTTCACTGCAGAGGTCACAAGGGCATATGTTATCAAACACTACTAAAAAAAAGGTAAAGGTTTCACCTGACGTTAAGTCCAGTCATGTCTGACTCTTGGGTTGGTGCTCATCTCCATTTCTAAGCCGAAGAGCTGGCGTTGTCCGTAGACACCTCCAAGGTCATGTGGCCGGCATGACTGCAAACACTACTACTCCCCCAAAAATAAAAAGGACCTATAATTTGGGGATCTGTAACTGTTTGCTAAAGGGCATCAAGCTGAAATGATATAAAAGGAGTTAAGTCTTGGCCACCTTGCAAAAGGAGTAATAGCAGAAAGGATCCCTTTCCCATCTTAAATCTTTGTACATGTGGCAAAAGCCCTGAAATCCATGTTAAACAACCCTGCTATTGTGAACCAGTCCCAGGCAATGACAAACAAAGGAACCTCAATATTAAGGGTGAGAGACATTTATATACTCTCAAAACTGGTTTGTCAAGTCAAGCTTCCCCCTGACCAGACCCTCCATTATTTTCCTGGGCCTGGATTTCATAATCCCATCATCCCCTGCTGGGTTCATGCCAACCTCCCTTCTGGACTGTTACTCACCTGAGCCTAATCCCATCCTGGCTGGGAGGAAATTTCTAACCAAACCATTGAAGGCTCAGTCAGGGAGGGATGATTCAAACTGTAACAATGAAACAGACTCTATTTAGCTCCTTTTAGGAGAACATGTGGGCAGACTTGTTTCTTGGTCATGAGTCCACAGGTCTCCTTTCTATGACCATGGATGGATAAATCTGCCTCTGTCTTATGTCTTCAAGTGCCTTTGGTGAGTTAATTCTAATCTGGGAAATTAATTAATTGCTAGCATTCCTTGCCAGGCAGGATCTTCAAATTATTGCAGTCTAGATTCAATATCATCTATTGACCTCACGCAATGGCCAAAGATTATTCAGGCTTCACCATTTACCTTCTGCTGCACCGCTGCCACTCCACCCTCTTCCATTTCAACTAATGGCTAGTTGAAAATATAGGGCGTACATTGTGTATTTCTGCATGGCAGAAGGTTGGATTGGATTGCCCTTCTGGTCTCCAGCGATACGGTTCTATGGTTCAATCAGAGAAGCATTTGGCTGCCAGTTTGTTTCCAGGCACCATTCAAAGTGCTGGTTATGACCAATAAAGTTCTACATGGCTCATGTTCTGACTATTCTGCAGATTGTATCTCCCTGTATAAAACTGTCCAAGCTCTGAGATCCTCTCGTTTAACTGGATAGAGCATGTTGTTTAATGAAACTATTGTTGTTGTTTATTCATTCAGTTGCTTCGGACTCTTCATGACCTCATGGGCCAGACCACGCCAGATTTTCCTGTCGGCCATGGCCACCTCCAGCTCCTTCAAGGTCAAGCCAGTTACTTCAAAGATACCATCCATCCAGCTTGCCCTTGGTCGGCCCCTCTTCCTTTTTCCCCAGAATCATCTTCTCCAAACTTTCCTGTCTTCTTATTATATGGCCAAAATACTTCATTGCCTCTAATATCCTTCCCTCTAATGAGCAGTCGGGCATTGTTTCCTGGAGGATGGACTGGTTGGATCTTCTTGCGGTCCAAGGCACTCTCAGGATTTTCCTCCAACACTACAGTTCAAAAGCGTCTATCTTCCTTCGCTCAGCCTTCCTTATAGTCCAGCTCTCACATCCATAGCTTACTACGGGGAATACCATTGCTTTAACTATGTGGACCTTTGTTGCCAGTGTGATGTCTCTACTCTTCACTATTTTGTCAAGGTTGGTCCTTGCTCTCCTCCCAAGAAGCAAACATCTTCTGATTTCCTGGCTGCAGTCTGCATCTGCAGTAATCTTTGTGCCTAAAAATACAAAGTCTGTCACTACCTCCATGTTTTCTCTCTCTATTTGCCAGTTATCAGTCAGTCTGGCTGCCATAATCTTGGGGTTTTTTTTATGTTTAACTACAACCCAGCTTTTGCACTTTCTTCTTTCACTTTGGTGATAAGGCTCCTCAGCTCCTCCTCACTTTCAGCCATCAAAGTGGTATCATCTGCATATGTAAGATTGTTAATGTTCCTTCCAGCAATTTTAACTCCAGCCTTGGATTCATCAAGCCCTGGACATCACATGTTGTGTTCTACATACAAGTTGAATAGTAAAGGTAAAGGTTTCCCCTGCCGTTAAGTCCAGTCGTGACCGACTCTGGAGGTTGGTGCTCATCTCCATTTCTAGACCGAAGAGCCAGCATTGTCCATAGACACCTCCAAGTTCATGTGGCCGGCATGACTACATGAAGCGCCGTTACCTTCCCACCAGAGCGGTATCTATTGATCTACTCACATTGGCATGTTTTTGAACTGCTAGGTTGGCAGGAGCTGGGGCTGACAGCGGGCGCTCATTCCACTCCCAGGATTTGAACCTGGCACCTTTTGGTCCACAAGTTGAATAGGTAGGGTGAAAGTATACAGCCCTGCCGTACTCCTTTCCCAATTTTGAAAAAAAAATGAAACTATAGCCCTCAACATTTGCTAGGGTTAGGGGCACAGGATCTCTAGCAATCTCTAGGTCTTCCAGTACATCTCTATAGTCACCTTCCTCTGAAAGCTGAACATAGAATTGTTCTGGAGAACTAGAGATTCCTAGGGAGGTGTTCTCTCTAGAAATCTCTAGGTTTTCTTATTTGACTGGAGGAAATTCACCATAAAGTCACCCTAAAGGACCTAGAGATTCTTCGAGAGAACATTTTGAATCAAATCCATAAAAATCAAAACCACAATTGTGGAGGGATGACCACTAGTAAAATCTTCAAGCTGCCCTTGTCAGGCTTGCTGTGAATTCTGGGAATTATCCAATAACGTAGCTTTTTCCAACTTTGCAACTGGATCTATACATTTATGAACATACACAGAATTACTGCTTTACATTGGCAAAGAATACACTGGTTATCTTGGGTTTTTTATTAGTGTTATTACTATTAGCCTCTTGATTTGTATCTTAATTGAATAATAAGAGCAATGGGAATAATGCTTCTTTTATCTATAAGGCACTGCAAATAAAACGGGCCTCTGAGAAGCTCATGCTATTATTATGGGAAGCTAATTGTATGTTAAAACATACACATATGCCAAGAACATTTTCTCTCTCTCTCTCTTTCTTTTTTAATGTGGTCCATAACTGCTTGTTGTAATAAGGGCATTCATTTCATTTCACATCCAGACAAAATTACAGCTGGAGACTACAATCATATACACACTCGTCTGGAAGTAAGTTTTGCTTCTGATATATTGAAGGATGCTTAGCTCTACATACAAAGTAATATAGAACAATAAAAAGCCTATAGCTTTACACCAGAAGCAAAACATGCCCTAAACCCTATTGCTAGTCCCAACTGAAGTTGAGATGGAACTTACGTAACACAACCTGCACGGAAATAAACTTTTTTAAAATATTGTAGCTGTTTTAAATGCATTTAGCAGCACATACATTTATTACACAAATTTCATTACTAATTTTGTTCAGTCGCATGTTTGCAACACAGAAAACAAAGTCTGAAAAAATGCATGTGACGGAGCAAAACTGAAATCATGTTGTCGAAGTCTTTCATGGCCAGAATCACTGGGTTACTGTGAGTTTTCAGGGCTGTATGGCCATGTTCCAGAAGCATTCTCTCCTGACGTTTTGCTCACATCTATGGCAGGCACCCTCAGAGGTTGTGAGGTCTCTTGGAAACTAGGCAAGTGGGGTTTATATCTGTAGAATGTTCAGGGTAGGAGAAAGAACTATTGTCTGTTTGAGGAAAGTGTGAATGTTGCAATTGATCACCTTGATTAGCATTGAATAGCTTTGTAGCCTCCAAGCCTGGCTGCGTCCTGCCTGGGGAAATCCTTTGCTGGGAGGTGATTACCTGGCTCTGATTGTTTCCTGTCTGGAATTCCCCCGTTGTTCTTTATTTACTGTCCTGATTTTAGAGTTGTTAAATACTGGGAGCCAGATTTTGTTCATTTTCATGGTTTCTTCCTTCCTGTTGAAATTGTCCACCGGCTTGTGGATTTCAATGGCTTCTCTGTGTAGTCAGACATGGTGATTGTGAGAGTGGTCCAGCATTTCTGTGTTCTCAAATAATATGCTGTGTCCAGATTGGTTCATCAAGTGCTCTGCTATGGCTGACTTTTCTGGTTGGATTGGTTTGCAGTGCCTTTCATGTTCCTTGATTCCCCCAAGCAGGAAGCAGCCAAGCTTTGAAGCTGCCTGGCTATTCAATGCTAATCAAGGTGATCAATTGCAACATTCACATTTTCCGCAAACAGAGTCCTTTCTTCCACCCTGGAGATTCCACAGATATATAACTTACCTAGTTATACCTAGTTTCCGGAGCCACTGGTGGCGCAGCGGATTAAACCACTGAGCTGCTGAACTTAGAATCATAGAATCATAGAATCAAACTTGCTGACTAAAAGGTCGTCAGTTTGAATCTGGGGAGTGGGATGAATTCCTGCTGTTAGCCCCAGGTTCTGACAACCTAGCAGTTTGAAAACATACAAATGTGAGTAGATCAATAGGTACTGCTCCGGTGGGAAAGAAACGGCGCTCCACTCAGTCATGCTGGCCACATGACCTTGGAGGTGTCTACAGACAACGCCAGCTCTTTGGCTTAGAAATGGAGATGAGCACCAACCCCCAGAGTCAGACATGACTGGACTTAATGTCAGAGGAAACCTTTACCTTTGGTTCCATACAGTCATGCTGGCCACATGACCTTGGAGGTGTCTACAGACAACGCCGGCTCTTTGGCTTAGAAATGGAGATGAGCACCAACCCCCAGAGTCAGACACGACTAGATTTAATGTCAGGGGAAAACCTTTACCTTTACCTACCTAGTTTCCAACAGACCTCACAACCTCTGAGGTTGCCTGCCATAGATGTGGGTGAAACGTCAGGAGAGAATGCTTCTGGAACATGGCCATACAGCCCGGAAAACTCACAGCAACCCAAAACTGAAGTCATGTTTGTATTGAGAAGGCCAGATTCCTTTTTTTAGGTCCCTTTTAAGAGCATTGACCTCTTTTTTGAACTTGACATTTTTTAAAGTAATTAATTACTGCATAGATTTTTGTTCTTTGATTACAACCAAAATACCACTTGAAATACAAAAATATCACCACAATGAGCCAGACAGGCAACCTTTCAGGAGTAAATATTATTCCTCAAGCCCAAATGGCAATAGTATTATTAGCTGTTAGGAGGCTGTCACCTCCCTTTGAAACACCCTCTTATTCTCGAGAAAGGGCTCTTTTTCAACACCTGCTTTAAACTTCTACAGGAACATTTTGGCTGTCTCTGCTGAGGCCTCAAATGGATATGTATGAACAACACCTATTCAGAGGCACAATTGGGATAAATTGCAAAACATTAATTTACTGTTGGCATAATTGCAGGTTTTCGGCTCCGCTCCTCGAACTGTTTAGTGCTTGGGGCCAAATCCCCCCTCTTGCCTTTAAAATAGTAATAATAATAAATACAAATTCAGACAAAGCCAACGTTGTTTTAAAAGGGCACCCTGTTGGAGCAAAGGAGGGTGGGATCCCTTTTAGGAAAAAAAAATCTGGTGTTCCTCAAGTTTCTTTTGTAAGATGGGCACAAAAACACATAGACTCTCGAAATAGTTATCTTTGCCTTTATGAAACTAAATAAATTAGAGCAAGATGAGCACTGAATTTATGATTTTTCCCCCCATTTGAAATGGAAAATCCCAGCTCTGGTGGAATCTTTTAATCCAGTTTTCTGTGTTTGTCACACTGGCTTTCGAAATCTCTCACCCAAGAGGCCGCGGCTCAGCCGATCACAAACAATTTCATCTGCGTAAGGTTCCCTTGCAACCATGATAGGAACAAAAATAAAATAAAATGGAGCAGAAAGCCTCTCCGCCTATCTTCCCGAAGCCCATATTTCCCCAGTTCCCAAGTCACCACTGCAAAGTCAGGTGACCAAAAATGCCACAAACTTTGCCTTAACTTTTGGGAGGAGAGAAGGAGCAGAGAAATGAGCCTGACGCATCTTTGCTTCGCCGTGTCAAAAATTAAGGAGTAAACAAAGGTCTCCCAATTCCCTTGATTGCATTAATCATTCAAATGACGTATTAGCATTCTTCCGACTTGGCTGTTGCGCTTCCAAATTAACACCTCCAGGTTCGAGGGAATAGAAATTAACTGAATTATCTGGCAGCCCCAGATGTCCTGGCGTGCTCTTCCCTCTCGCTGATTTAATATGCCTGAAGAACAGTTATGATGCAGAAAAACTGCTAATGGTCAAGAAATAATTTATGACATGTGTAACGGATAGGCCCGGCTGTCTCCCGCATACAAAAAAAAGCCACTCCAAGTTGGGTCAAAACAGGAAACCGAAGGTCCCTGTAGAGGAAAGGAAGGCCTTTGCCCTTTACATGGTGGGTTCCAGGTCCAAGATCAGCTGCAGCTGGAGAAGGACCTCCTGGAGGAGCTCAATCATCTCAACATCTGGAAAGTGGTGGAGGCCTTTGCTTTTTAGTGAAGAGCAGAAGGCATCCATAAGTGGGAAGAAAGCTGGCACCACTTTCAGAAGTTTGTGAGAAAGGCTTTGGACCCCAGCCGCTAAACCAACTGTGGGAGCAACCTCCTGAAGGAAGGGAAGCTGCAGGTGAAGCCACAGAAGACCCTTTCCAAGCTTGGAGCTATAGGACCAGGTGAAGTGCTGGGAGCAGGAGCACCAGGAGCACTTCCATGATACATGGCCAAACAGTTGTGCCTCCATCACCTGAAGAAGGAGTGCAAGTGACAGAATCAGCAATTCAAGAAATTGCACCAGATTGTGGGTGAGATTATGCACAGGAGCAGCCCCTGGACCCCCAACAAGAGGCAGGGTCTGGGCCTCACCACACACTGAAAGGTCTGGAAGCTGAACACCACTTCCACATCCAACAGATGATTCCTTTTTTCAATCCCCACATCTGAGCTGGGCTCCCAGGAAGCCCTTACATAGTGTAAGGGCATGTTGCACCCCAAGGCAGCGTGAGCACTGGAAACCAAACAGAGACCAATAATCATATAATATCTTTATTAAAACAATAATAAATTCAGGAAAGAATAATTGGAAAGGAAGAGTGAACAATAGTCCTTTTAGGAATGGTATAAATTAGTCCAAAGAGTTGAAGAGATATGTCCAATATTATTGTCCAAAGTCCAGAAACCGAAACATGCTCAAAACTGTTGAGAAGTTCTTGAGCGGGGAAAACAACAAGAAAGCAGGAGTGAATAACAAGGTCCAAAGTCACTAGGAAGTCTTGGATTTCAAGGCAGGCAGAAGACGAAGCTAAAAGCAATTGGATTCAGGAACAAGGCAAGGACGTGAATTTACTCCGGATTAAATTGGGAGTCGCGGCGTGGCTTGGCCACCAGGAACAGGAGACTTGGCTTGGTGAAATCAGGGAACTGGAAACGGTGAATTGTTCTCAGAAGTCGCTACGTTGACACCACAAATTGTTCACAGTGCAGGGCACTTTTATGGAACTTAGATCTAATCACAGCGAAGGGAAACCAACTCCCCAAAGGTTCCCAAGGAAATCTCCTATCCAATATCCCCTCTAGATGCCAAACGTCGACTCCTTTGAAGCTCCTGTTTCTCTGATCTCTGCAATGCAAAAACTCCCTTCTGTTAAAGGATACATTCCCTGGGGAACTCAGGACATCTGGTTCTACCACGGGAGTAATGTTTTCAGTATCTCTCCCAATTAAGGAAGCATGGGAGCTATTCACAGTTGGGGTCTGTAATTGGAAGGAGCTCGGAGGAGAACTGGGTAAAAGGTCAGAATAAACTTCATCCTGGTCAAAGTTCATTTCTGAACCAGGTTCAGAACCCAAAGGTGGCTGGGGTATAACAGGGCATGACCATGACTTTGTATTTTAAAAGGAATTAAAGTTTAAAAATGGGCATGGGGGGAGTCATTATATATATTATATGCAATGGCCCACATTTGCTGGCTTTCTATGGGAGGGGTGCTCCCTCACTTTCCTAGTCCTTTGGGTCTAGGAGTGGTGGACACAGCCAATGAGATAGGTGGGCGATGCATCAAAAACAGCCTGCCATTCCCACTTTTGGGGGATTTCTCTGATCCTGGTTGGCTCACAGCCCAGTATAATGCTTATAAATAGTGCACCATACATTATAATTATAACTACAAAATATCCATTCAGTCCAAATCGTTTGTGTGAACTTAACTTTATCTATTTGAGAGACATCAAGACCATGTCTTGGTTTCATTGCATGCAAAGGCATATGGAAACAGTGTGCTTTTGTATGTCTGTTTGGTAATGGTATTCTCTTCCTCCTACCAACCTAAACCTACTGTGGCCTACCATGTAGCTATGACCATTCATGACTGGAGAAGATGTCCAGACTCAAAGCAGTTGCATCACCCATTACACACTCCACCAGATGTGGTCCACCAGATGTTGACCACAAAATTGTGCTGGAGGACCTACAATAGCACTGGAGGAGTTGGCCATAGAGCTGGCCAGGGACTAAGTAGTATGTAATATCTGTCAGGAAACTATACAGGAAATTTCTGCTAAAGCAGCCAATCACCAATCACAATGTCAGTTATTCCAGGGCCATTTAATTTAATCAGTTCAGCAGAGGCAAAGCATAGAAGCAAAGTCAAAATTCAGTCCAGGGTTTAAGGCAAGTAGTATCAGCAATTCCAAACCATCTTCCAAAACGTAGTCAAATCCAGCAAAAGACAAGAGTTCACCAACAGGGATTCTGGCTGTGCAGTTCAACAAAAGTTGTTCTCGGAGAATTGTCAGTTAAACTCCCAACTGTTTTATGCCACCTTTCTTAATGTTTTCACTGTTGGCCAACCAATTAGACCTCCTCAGCTGAATGACACTGGTTCTCAATTGCAACCAAGCTGGGATGTTTAACTCTTGCTTTTCCTCTGAGAATTCTTAATCCTGCTGTAATTCATCCTTTATATTACCTGGAGGCTCCTACATGAGCTCTGCAGAACTAGTTCCTTGAGGGCAAGGCTGCTGCTCCAATTCTGCTGCTGACTCAGATTCTGGGCAGAAAGGCCCTTCATCTTATCTTCAGCACAGACTCTAACCATATCATATAGTCAGAATGTGGTCCAATTTTCAACATTCCATTTTTGGGCAAGTTATTACAGCCAGTGGTGACCTCTCAGGTCCTCAGATTCCTGGATGGAACAGATTATCTGGATCCATGTAAACCTGGTTTCAGGTTTGTGCTGCAGGACCTAGAGATTCCTAGAGAGGACGTATTAGTTAAATTTGCAAATAATGAAATCCACCAAAGTAATACCCATAATTATGAAAAAGCAACTGTACTTATTGGGATAGTTTTTGCAGAAGTAACCATGCTAGTCTCTTGCTGCATAGAAAGGAAGGGGAAATGTGAAAAAACATGGATACAAACCCACTTCTTTGGCTGCAGTACAAAGTAAAATACAAACTATTTATTGGTGTATCACTTTAATACGTGCTTTGAAATGATGCTATGTGTTGACAAAACCAAGGTCACCGCAACATCTATTATAGAACTCCAATATGCCAATGACAACGTCGTCTGTGTGCATTCAGAAGAAGACCTACAAGTCACTCTAAACACCTTTGCAGAAGCATACAAGAAGCTTGGCCTATCACTGAACATCGAGAAAACCAAAGTGCTCTTCCAACAGGCACCTGCCAATCCCTCTGCAAGGCCAGAAATACTTATTAATGGTGTAACATTAGAAAATGTTGACCATTTCTGCTACCTTGGCAGTCACCTCTCCACAAAAGTCAACATTGACACTGAAATACTACACTGCCTGAGCTCTGCGAGTGCAGCATTTTTCCAAATGAAATAGAGAGTGTTTGATGATTGGGATATCCATAGAGATACCAAGGTGCTTGTTTATAAAGACATTGTCCTCCTAACCCTGCTATACGCCTGCGGAACATGGACAGTCTACAGACGTCACACTCGACTCCTGGAGGGATTCCATCAGCGTTGCCTCCAAAAAATCCTGCAAATCTCTTGGGAAGACAGGAGGACAAATGTCAGCGTGCTGGAAGAAGCAAAGACCACCAGCATTGAAGCGATGCTCCTACGCCATCAACTCCGCTGGACTGGCCACGTTGTCCGAATGCCTGATCACCATCTCTCAAAGCAGTTACCATACTCCCAACTCAAGAACGGAAAACTGAAAGTTGGTGGACAGGGAAAGAGATTTAAAGATGGGCTTAAAGCCAACCTTAAAAGCTGTGGCATAGACACTGAGAACTGGAAAGCTTTGGCCCTTGAGCGCACCAACTGGAGGTCAGCTGTGAACAGCAGTGCTGCGGAGTTCAAAGAGGCACAAATGGAGGGCTTAAGGGGGAAACGGGCCAAGAGGAACCCCGGGACCGCCTTCCACGTGGAAACCAATGTCCTCACTGTGGGAGAACATGTGAATCAAGAATAAGTCTTTTCAGCCACCTATGGACACACCCCCAAAACCCCACAATTGGAAGGCCATCATCCTCGGCCTAAGTGAAGTGATGTGCTGTACTATTTATTGTAGTTTCCTGCCTCGATCCACAGGGAGAAGTGGGTAAGAAATAAATCCTCATCGTGATTATCATCGTATCTGATACAAAATAAAAATATGGGTTTAGACAAGGCACAATAGTTTAAAGATTGCTTTATATTTCACATCCATATGTAGGTGCTTCATAAAAACCAAATGCCTCCTCATTAAATAATATCAGTGATCCACTACTTTCACAACTTTTTCAGTTATGAAAGCTACTTCATTTCAGCAACTTTCTCATCCTGACTAAAGTGTAGGTGTGCGTACATATCCCAATTATATGCATTTTGCCCATTAATGTTTCAATGATGCACATTCTTTCATGTAGTTTGTCACTGTGCACTCCATAAGCTTTTGCAAATGCACAAAGCCCCAACACAAGGTGCACAACTTTAAAGCAGTTACCTGAAAGGATTGTTTCCATGTCTCATAATGAAAGGAGTTGATCAAGGTAGCATATAATACTGTATAAGCAGAATGTTTTCTAATTTCCAGCATTTCGTTTTTGGGAAAGTTATTAGAACTGGCGGAGGCCTCTTAAGGCTGCAGATTCCTGGATGAAACAGTGTCTGGATCCATTTGAATTTTGTTTCAGTCTTGTTTACAGGACAGAGACAGCTTTGGTTACCTTGACGGATTATCCACCTTGGAAACTAGACAGAATGTGTGTGTCCCTGTTGGCTCTGCAGAATCTCATAGCAGCTTTCAATATCATCTACCATGGTTACTTTCTAGATCGTGGGGTGGGGGTGGGGGTAGAAAGTTATGCTCAGAGATTCATGTTTGGCTGTTTGGGGACTCACCTGTGGAGTCTATCAGACTCTTTGCTAATCCCCATGTTATGCAACATTGGCATGAAACTGCTGGGAGTGGCCATCTGGAGGTTTGGGGTCTCCTGATGATGTCCATCTAATTCCAAGAAGGGTATCCAGCATCAGTAATAGATTCGATGAATAAATGGAAGGTTTATCTAGACAAGGCAGAAGGGTTCCTGAGATCAGTCCAAAGGAAAATCAGGGAATAGGGATGCATCCTGCACTGGATGGGGACATGCTTGTCAGGGATTCCTCTTCTTCAGAAGAGGAAGGGAAGCAGGAAAGTGTTCATGAATCTGAGGGTGAGTTGGAGTCTGAGGAGACTTTGCTAGTACCCTCATTCCAGGACAGTCAAAAGGAAACAGAGCAGAGACGTTGTTCAGCTAGAATAGCTGCCAGAAATGCAGCTAAGTAATTAGGAACTGCCCTAGCAGCTGTGTGGGGCTATAAAAGCCAAAGCAGTTGCAGCCAGCTCTTGCTGGTAACAAACTGACTCTAATGCCTTCACTCTCTGTGTGCCTGCTCCAGGTCTGCCTCTGGATTTACGCCTGTTTCTTTGTCTGAAGTAAGACTTCCTGGCTTTCTTTTGCATTATTTCACTGAGTGTACTGTACTTTATGTTTTGCTGAAGTAAAGCAGTTTTCATTTACTTACCACAGTGTCTTAAGGCTGTTCTTGAAAGACAAAACAGGACAATGCTTCACAGATATGCTTTAGATATGTTTTTGGACTCAGTCTTCAGACTCAGAGACTAGGTTTCTGTGGTAGGCAGAAGTATATTTGTGTAGTTAAAGTAAGTGTACTACTGATGGAGCCCATTCCCAAAGAAGCCTGATCTGGGTGGTGATACATGCCTTGGTTACATCCCATATGGATTACTATAATTTACTTTAAATAATCTAGAAGAGTATTTGGAAGCTTCCATGGAGACAAAGAGATGAAACCAGGTCAAGGATAGGGACAATATAAATCCCCATTTACATCTCTGCTGGCTTTCACTCTATTTCTGGACACAATTCCAAGTGCTGGGCATGACCTATAAAGTTCGATCTGGCTCAGTTCTAGGCTATCTGACAGATCAATATCCCCTCCCAAGCCCAGAGATCATAGAATCCATGGATCAGGAGGGACAACTATATCATCGAAAATATCCCATATCTCATGGAAAGACTATGTATCATATGGAAATGTTACATCTCAAATGGAAACACCCCGTCTTATATGGAAAGACTCCTCTGTTGGAAATACTCTGTATCATATGGAATTATTCTAGGTCAAATGGAAAAAAACCATGTTATATGTTGAGCAGGAACACATTACTAAAGCAGACTATTATGTGCCCAGCTCCATAAAACATTCAAAACTCGCTTGTGTTTCGATGCCAGTCTTGACTCTTCTGAATCTGCGCATCACAGATTCTCCATTTTCCCTGAATGAAGCAGACACAATACAGAGAAAAGGAAAGTCACCAGAAAGGAAGAAAAGGAGGGCCTGTTCTGGTGCCAAAAGGCTCACCTGGGTCCAACGGTAGCAAACTAACAAGCAGACACTGCCGCTCATTCTTCATGCCTCGGTGGCAAAGCGCAACATTCACTGTTTATGAAATGACAGCCGCCGTGGTGACTCTTCCTCACACGTTGAGCCCAGAAGTATATGCTTTCGCTTTAAAAAAAAAAGCAAGGAAGAAAGACCAAGCCGGTGCCAAGCTAGTCACCGTAATGCTCCCTTGGCATAATTAGATGCATACCCGGGGTTGTATTTGCATATGATATTCAGGGCATGATTTTTTTATTGTTCTTAATCAGAGCCGAATGTCAACAAAATAAATGAAGTTGCGAGTAGAAGTGAAATTTTTATCACATTGGGGATGTGCCTTTTCTCCCATTTATCACAGTCCATATTGAGAGAGCAGGGTTTTTTTTTCCTTGTTGGAAAATGTGGTAATCAATGGAAGAGCTCCATATGGCCGGGATCAAAGGTGTTACATAGTGTGTGGTTCTGCTTTATTGCCAGCCAGTACTGTTAATTGGACAACAAGATCAGAGGCAATATTAAAATCCAATTAAATTGATATGAACAGATTGCCAAGTGATGTACACTAATGTATAATTGAGTATCAAGCAAATGCGAGTCCCCGTCTTCTGCTTCTACCTCCTGAATAAATGATAGAGCCATAGAGGACAGAAACAAGTTTGCACATTAGCGCCACAGCTCTGGGCTTTCATTTGTTTCTTTCAGAGTTGATGACTTTACTCACTAGCCTTAAAGGCATAGACACACCTCTTCTTCTTTTTGCTCCCCTCCTTCTTTTTCCCTCATTTCTCTTCTTTTGCTTCTAGTATACATTCATTACTTGGCTCTCTTTTCCATGGTTTCTGTTCCTTAGGACATTGCTGAGCACACTGGTGACAAAGTGTCTTCCATGTCAGTGAGGTGGCAAATCTGCTCCAGGTATTAGCCCTATCCGAGGGCCTGGACCCATTCAGTAACTTAGAAAATGCCTTTTGAGTCCACACTAACATCTGGAGTGGATTTGCCCCCACCAGCCACTACTGGTTTAGAAAAGAAGACACTGTTCAACTGATCACTGTATTCTGGTACCTTCAGTCTCTACTTGCCCAATTAATTGTTGTAACTGAGAAAAGGTGGGGAAAGTTACATTTCTGAATTTCAGACATTCTGAAGTTCTACTCAGAAGCTAGTTGGGATGGTCCCAGGTATGGTGTGGAAGCCCAATATACTTCAAAGAACTCCTCTTCCTACATATGTCTGCCCATGGTTTGAAGCCTGCTAAAGGAGTCCTCCTTTGCACCCCATCAATGGAGTAATAAACTGTGGGAAAATATGAGATAAGGTCTTCTTTGCTTTGGCACCCCGATTATGGAATGCTCTCTCTACAGAAGTCCAACTGGCATTCAGACTTGCTTCATTCTTGAATCATGTTAAGCAAAATTACAGGAAAGCCCAAATTCTGAGTGTAACCATCTGCATCTGTCTTGAATGTCATTCCGCATTTCCTATTTCCCTAGAACAGTGTTTCTCAACCTGGAGGTTAGGACCCTCGGGGGGGGGGGTGGCAAAGAGGTTGTCAGAAAGGTCGTGGGAGTTCAATTCCATTGTTGGTGGAGTTCAGAATGCTTCCAGCAACTATAACTCCCAAATGTCAAGGTCTGTTTCCCCCAACTTCCACCAGTGTTTACATTTGGGCATATTGAGTATTCGTGCCATGTTTGGTCCAGATCCATCATTGCTCGTCATGGGAATTCTGTGTGCCAAGTTTGGTTCAATTACATCATTGGTGGAGTTCAGAATACTCTTTGATTGTAGGTTAACTATAAATCCCAGCAACTGCAACTCCCAAATGACAAAATCAACCCCACCCCCCAATCCCACCAGTATTCAAATTTGGGCGTATCGGGTATTTGTGCCAAATTTGGTCCAGTGAATGAAAATCCATCTTGCATATCAGATATTTACATTATGATTCATAACTGTAGCAAAATTAGTTATGAAGTAGCAACAAAAATAATGTTATGGTTGGGAGTCACCACAACATGAGAACTGTATTAAGGGGTTGCAACATTAAGAAGGTTGAGAATCACTGCTCTAGAATCTATCTAGAAAAGCCACCTAAAACAATTGTGGGAGTGGGCTGATTGTGGACTTTATTACATTAGGAAATACTCAATTTCTGAGACTGTTTGAGAATGATTTCCAACGGGTTCTATCACATGACATTGGCCTCATCCCGTCTATATTCCATCAGAATCCATCTGAAAAGCTTCACAGAAACTGATTATTTGCAGACAGAATTCTAATCATGTTTTTAGAATACTACAGATTATTTCATTGCTGAAGCGCTGTTTTTGTGTGTTATAGGAAAATATGTATGCATCCCATCATCAATGATATTTTTAAAAGGTCATAGAGTGATATAGGGGGTGTTTTGAATGGATTGGGAAAGAGCCCGCCTTCCATGGTGTAATGAGTAAAATTCCATTATTTTCAAATCAAAAGAATCATCATAATCAGGTGTGATGAGGAGAGTATGCATCCCGCATCCAGTTCTAAAAAAAAAGATGGGATGCATACTGATACAGTAGAGTCTCACTTATCCAAGACTAGCTTATCCAAGGTTCTGGATTATCCAATGCATTTGTGTAGTCAATGTTTTCAATATATTGTGATATTTTGGCTCTAAATTCGTAAATACAGTAATTACAACATAGCATTACTGCGCATTGAACTACGTTTTCTATCAAATTTGTTGCATAACATGATGTTTTGGTGCTTAATTTGTAAAATCATAACCTAATTTGATGTTGAATAGGCTTTTCCTTAATCCCTCCTTATTATCCAAGATATTCACTTATCCAAGGTTCTGCCGGCCCGTTTAGCTTGGATAAGTGAGACTCTACTGTATAAACAGATTATATCCCAATGTGATAAGGCCCTGTGTCAACCTACAGTGCCCTGCTCAGCAGCAGCACATACATGTTTGCTCTGAATGGCCAACTAACTTTTAAGTTGAGTTTTTAGCAATCAGATGAGGAGTGTAAGCATAGCTAAAACATTGTGGCTACATACTAGATGCAGAATCTCAGCCTACGTTTAGAACTGGGCTTTCGCAGAGCACCTAATGGGTTACATCCTTCCCTACTTGCTCCCTTTATTTCTCCATGCCTTCCAATCACCCTCAAAAACAGCCTCTGGTGCAGGGAGATAAGCTCTGTATGCAACAGATGTTTTTCAAGAAAGCTTGATTTATGACTTGCTTTGGTTAACCACAGAGCCTCAACTTTTCCAAGACACACTGTGCTTGAGTCATTATTATTGGCTGGACAGCTTCAGGAAAAGTGGCATTTCAGTCTCAAGTCAACCTCCAGACCTTTGAAAGGACATCTCATAAAGCCTTCAAGAGTCTGTAGATGTGACATGAAGCTGTGCTGGCTGGGGATTCTGGAGGTTGTAGTCAGAAAGGGTCAGTTTGGCAAGGAATACCGCAGAATCCTTTGAACTGTATCATGAGCCATGGAGCATGGTTTCACTTTCCATGAGGTTCAGCCAAGTCAGAGGAGGTGGAAGGAAAGCTATGGGATTCTTGCCAGGACCTCAAGAAACCCACCTCAGGAGATTTTGTGGGGAGATATCTGCTCCACAGCGCATTGCACATGCAGTAGCTACAACTGAGGGGTGGCTTCCAGAGCAATGGGCCATTTTTTTAGTCTGAATGTTAAAGAAGCAGCCCAAAGCGCTGAATCTAAGGATGTGTCTACACTGTAGCATTAATGCAGTCTGACGCCACTTTAACTGACATGGCTCAATGCATTAAAACCAGAGATTTATAGTTTAGTGAGGCACTATATCACTGTAATATCCTACACATTGCCATTCTAGTCTTACTGCAGAATGAGAGGGATTAAAGACATTTCTGGCTGTGATCCTTATTGGAAAATAACTGCACCCAGTCTCTGGGCACATATCCCTTTGGAAATAAATGGCAACCATAACCTTATTGAAAAGGAAAAAAGTTGTCATGTCTGTTTGATAAATATGAATCTCCATGAACATGTGGAGACCAACTTTTGAAAACCACTAGTCAAGAAAAAGCATGACCTTGTTAGAACTCAACTCTTTGAACAAGTGATATTCACAAGCATTAATGTAATGGCACACAGATAACTCAGCTGTTAAGCTGAAAACCATGTCTTTAAGGACAAAGACATGCCACTACAAATATATATTTGGTTAGCAGAGGATGGTTGTTTCTTTAAAGTTGAAATTGAAGTTGCATTTGCACAAAACATATACGCTAGCTTTGAAACCTTTTAGTTTAAAGTATGCACTCAGAGATAAAAAAAACTAAATCTTCTTTGAAAAATAATGTATCTTGTTTACTCATAAACATCTTCTATTAATTCACCATAAAAGCACATTTCTTATTGAAGTTCAGTTATAGATAGGATATAGCTTCTCTATGTTGGGTACACAGGGTATCATTTTTAATCAATAGTCTTTAAATATATTTATACTCACTGAAGTCCATAAGCATACTTCTATATTGAAGCTCAAACAGTAACATGCATACATCCACCTCCACTGAGGTCCAAAGCGAAGTGCTAACATTGATAATCACATTGAATACAAAATGGAGTCCTGAGTCTGAACATGCTCAGTACAATCACATGTCTATAACTCCTCCTACACAGTCAAACTGGTTAGCAAATATATACATTGACAAATAAATATTGAAAGGCTTGGGAGGTTGCTATTTCCAACAATTTATTTATTTATTTACAGTATTTATATTCCGCCCTTCTCACCCCGAAGGGGACTCAGGGCGGATCACATTGTACACATATAAGGCAAACATTCAATGCCATATAACACAGAACAGAGACAGAGACAGATGCGGAGGCAATTTAAACCTTCTCTAGCTTCCAGCTTCCTGAGGGTATGCTTGATTCCGGCCACAGGGGGAGCAGCTGCTTCATCATCCACTGTGACGGCAACTTCCTCATTTCAATGGCGGCCGGATGATTTTTATGGTGTCATAAATTTCCCTCCCCACATATTAGTGGTACCTAAATTTCCTACTTGATAGATGCAACTATCTTTCGGGTTGTTTAGGTCAGCAATGAGCAGGGGCTATATTTTATTTTTAATTGTCGGGTGCTCATCCCGACACGGGCTGGCCTCAAACTCATGACCTCTTGGTCAGAGTGATTTATTGCAGCTGGCTGCTAACCAGCCTGTGCCACAGCCCGGCCCCTATAGCCAGAAGCAAACTGACAACATCATCTGCTGGAATCTCAGCAAAACTTGGGGGAAAATGTTATTGCTTTGTATCTGACTATGGACATCACATGCAGAACTACCATGCTACACAGCATTATGTGGAATCTTGATCAGTGTGTCACCAATGATGGATGGTAGCTCCCATGCCCATGATTTTAAAGGGGACAATCAAAGTACATAACCTATTTTTCAGATAGGGCTCAAAACCTTAGATAACTCTTTTAGAGTTGAGACTAGATCTTAAAGGGGACCTATTGTCCCACTAATATGGAAGCCATCAGCTGGATGCCACTTAGAAAGCAAAGTGCAACAAGTTAACACATATCATATTTGAGTGGGGGTGATAAGTCACTTTTTCAATATAATGGCTGGGATTCAGTATGGGACATAGGTCTATGTAAGTAGATTTTTGTCTATAGGAAATAGAATTTAGCAGTTTTGCAATGCCCGTATTCAGTAAGGGGTTGATGGGATGTTACTTCATATGAGAGCCAACAAAGTGCTGTTGCTCATTGGACTCATCAAAAGACCAGTTAAGAAGTACTGGTGCACATCGGTCGAGTCTAATGCACACCAGGAGACCAGCCAGGAAATGCCAATGTGCGTAAATACAGCTGCATTTGCACAGAGCCCGCCCTAGGTAATTTTAAAGTGTAGGCGAACAGAATTTTGGTGCCCCCCGCCCAAACCAATCACTGAAAAAAAAAGCGTTGGATAAGCAAAAATGTTGGATAATAAGGAGGGATTAAGGAAAAGCCTATTAAACATCAAATTACATTAAGATTTTACAAATTAAGCACCAAAACATCATGTTTTACAAGAAATCAGCAGAAAAAGCAGTCTCGACTGCGCCCCGTATGTTTTGCTCCCGAAGCGACCGCTTAATTCACCTCATTGTTGGACCGGCTCTGCATGTGCATCAAGACACTCTCTTGCAAATGCCCGGATATGCATCTTCACAATTTACTAGGAGGTCTCCTTTGCACTTCTGCTACATAGCTAAATGGCACAAATATAAACCATAATGTAGAATTGCAGCCAACATTCCTAACTCTGGTTTTGCTGTACATTATCTGAAATGAGGGCGCAAACCTTCCAGATGTTCTCCATGTACATAGCTCAGTTTTCTAGTTCCCCTTTCTATGTTTTTTCATTGATGTTTATCTGTTTTATACTGTCCATGAGGATTTCACCACCTTCCTCCCATGTCCTTGCCCTGGAGCAGTTAAGCAGGGTGCCATGAATAAATAAACAAACAAACAAACAGTCATCAAAAATACTGGAAGAGGTTGCTTGCACAACTCCTGCAGAAAGTAGCAGGGAAATGATTTACAGATGCAGGAAATACAATTTGGCAATTAGGAAAATTCCTTTTTGACGGCTAATGGAATTAATTTAGCACATCACATCCCAACTTCTTTAAAAACTCCAGACTGAGGAGGCAGAGAGTTGGAAAGGGAAGAAACTCCCTTTACTTAAAGGAAGACAAAAGAAAAAAGGGAATCAAGGGTGACCTCAGCTGCTTGATGAGTGAATGTTTAATAGCTCACCAAAAACACTTTCACTTTGGAGATGGAATCTTAATCCAAAACCTCACTCCAGCGGCCGCCAAATCTATTAGGTAGCCAAAGACATTTATTTTGGAATTAAACAGGATACGTGCACTGTCCATAGGGTACCCCTTGCTGGCTGAGTGTTGAAACTGTACTAATAATAACATTATTCTGAGTAGCTTTAGCAAGCAGGAAGGAATTCTAAATCCATTCTTGCCTGGACAGCAGAAATGCCTTCCGTTTCTTTATGTAGGAGAATCCACGTAGGAACAGAAGTACAGTCAGAACTCCACTTTATCTGGGGTTTGGGGTGCGAGACTCCCACAAAAGCGCAAGAAAAAACCTGGTTTTTTGAACCTCATAAACTAAACTTTGGGATTCTCTACATACTTTAGCATGACTTTATGGTCAGTTTACCCTAGTCAACTTTTGCAGCTTTGAATTGCTGTAAGTTTTCCAGGCTGTATGGCCATGTTCCAGAAGCATTTTCTCCTGACGTTTCACTCAAATCTATGGCAGGCATCCTCAGAGGTTGTGAGGTCTGTTGGAAACTAGGCAAGTGGGGTTTATATATCTGTGGAATAATGTCCAGAGTGGGAAAAAGAACTCTTGTCTGCTTAGGGCCGGGCTGTGGCACAGGCTGGTTAGCAGCCAGCTGCAATAAATCACTCTGATCAAGAAGTCATGAGTTCGAGGCCAGCCCTTGTCGGGGTAAGCATCCGACAATTAAAAATAAAAAAGCCCCTTGCTCGTTGTTGACTTAAGCAACCCGAAAGATAGTTGCATCTATCAAGTAGGAAATTTAGGTACAGTAGAGTCTCACTTATCCAACATAAACTGGCCGGCAGAATGTTGGATAAGCGAATATGTTGGATAATAAGGAGAGATTAAGAAAAAGCCTATTAAACATCAAAATGGGTTATGATTTTACAAATTAAACACCAAAACATCATGTTATACAACAAATTTGACAGAAAAAGTAGTTCAATAAGCAGTAATGTTATGTTGTAATTACTATATTTACTAATTTAGCACCAAAATATCATGGTATATTGAAAAGATTGACTACAAAAATGCGTTGGATAATCCAGAACATTGGATAAGCGAGTGTTGGATAAGTGAGACTCTACTGTACCACTTATATGTTGGGAGGCTAATTTACGACACCATAAAAAAAATCATCCAGCCGCTGTTGGAATGAGGAAGTTGCCATCGCAGTGGATGATGAAGCAGCTGCTCCCCCTGTGGCCAGAATCAAGCATACCCTCTGGAAGCTGGAGAAGGATTAAATTGCCTCTGCATCTGTCTCTGTCTTTGTTCTGTGTTTATATGGCATTGAATGTTTGTCTTATATGTGTACAATGTGATCCGCCCTGAGTCCCCCTCAGGGTGAGAAAGGCAGAATATAAATACTGTAAATAAATAAATAAATAAATGTTGTAATTGGCCAGTTTGATTAGCATTGAATGGCCTTGCAGCTTCAAAGCATGGCTGCTTGTTGCCTGGGGGAATCCTTTGTTGAGAGGTGTTATCAGGCCCTGACTGTTTCATGCCTGGAATTTCCCTGTCTTCTGAGTGTTGTTCTTTATTTACTGTCCTGTTTTTAGAGATTTGAAATATTGGTAGCCAGATTTTGTTCATTTTCATGGGTTCCTCTTTTCTGTTGAAATTGTCCACATGTTTGTGAATTTCAATGGCTTCTCTGTGTAGTCTGACATGGTGGTTGTTAGAGTAGTCCAGTATTTCTGTGTTCTCAAATAATATACTTGTGTCCAGGTTGGTTCATCAAGTGCTCTCCTATGGCTGACTTCTCTGGTTGAATTTTGCAGCTTTACAGATTTGATCAAAATGTTCTTCCTATGAATCCCGGGGTCCTCCAATGAGACTCTGTGGTCAAATAATAATAATAATAATAATAATAATAATAATAATAATAATAATAATAATATATTTAATTAATATTTAATTAATATAAAAATAAACCAGTGCAGGTGGTCCTGGTGGTGATGGGCACACTGGATGCCGTGCCAAAAGATCTCAGCCGGCATTTGGAAACAATAGACATTGACAAAATTACAATCTGTCAACTGCAAAAGGCCACCCTACTGGGATCATCATCTGAAAATACATCACACAGTCCTAAACGCTTGGGAAGTGTTCGACTTGTGATTTTGAGATATGAAATCCAACATATCTATCTTGTTTGCTGTGTCAAACAATGTCATTGTGTCAATAATAATAATAATAATAATAATAATAATAATAACAACTTTATTTTTCTATCCCGCCTCCATCTCCCTGAAGGGACTTGGGGCGGCTAACAGAGGGCAAAGCCCGAGAACAGTAAAACAAAATAAACATAAAAAACAGCATATTCAAATAAGTAAACACAATAAAATCAGTCATTGATACATATACAATACAGAACAGTAAAGGCCAATTTAAAACATAAAATGATGAGATAAAAGACCACCAATTAGGAGAAGGGAGCAACATGGGAGGGCAATTAAAGCTAAAGTGCTTGATGTGTCAAAAAGTGCCTTTAGGGCAAAGAAGACAAAGTGCAAATGTTCTCAACACTGGAGTGAGGTAGGACATCCAGTTGAATCTTGGAAAGGGTGAGATAAAGTGTGAAATATGATGCATTCATTTAGGTGGAATTTAAATCATGGGGACTAGATTATTTAAAACGTGCCGGAAAAGCCAAGTTTTTAATTCCTTTTTAAAAGACGTTAGGGTGGGAGCTTGCCTGGTCTCCCTGGGAAGGGAGTTCCAGATCCGGGGGGCCACTACCGAGAAGCCCGCTCCCTCGTTCCAACAAGGTGCGGTTGTGATGGAGGTGGGAGCGAGAGAAGGGCCTTGTAGCTGATCAAAGAAAGTGTGCAGGTTTGTAGGGGGAAACACGGTCACGAAGGTAGGTAGGTCCCGAACCGTTCTGCTGGAAGCTGACCATAAAGTCACACTAAAGATCCTAGAGATTCCTATGGAGATGTACCGTAATCAAATCTACAAAGAATCAAATCTAGAAAAGTCAAACATGCAAATGTGAAGAGCCGACTGTATACCTGAAGTCTATACTTGACATCCTTCAGTTGGATTTCCAGAAAAAATAGCCTCTGTTGGGATTACAGCTCCTAGAGCCTCCAACCAACATGGATCCCAAGCATTGTAGTCACAATTGTTTTATAAGTTGCTGAGATCACAATGCAAGCCTCCTGCACTGTTGAGTGCCTTCTGCATCTGCATCTCCCAAAATCCTTACACATGCATAAATCATTTCCTCCCCACTCCTTGATTTATATCTTAAGATCTTCTTCTCTGCTTACTTTTTACAGAAACTGAATTATTCCCATTAGCCATTTTTATGAGTGCATTTTTTCCAAGTGTTGAGTGGTGGAATAAAGATAGTGATCGGCAAGGGAAAAGATCCACGAAAAACAAGACTTGCAGATCTAGCTGGCTGTCAGTTGATACATGTGTTTCCCACTGCTTGCGCAAGTTGCTTTTTTTGGGGGGGAGGGGGGGTCTATATCCGCCAGAATCCCTAGCAAGCTAGAAGATTCTGGAAGTTGTAGTCAAAAAATGGATTAAACTTTGGGAATTGCATCCTGCCCATGTGAGAGGTCTTGAATAACTTCTTGAGAGTGGAACTGTATTTATAATGGGACACAGATTAAGGACTTGTGAGAAATAGGAGTAACACTATTTCTATGGAAGACATTTTGGTCTTCCATAAATGTTTCCTTTTATTTCATTTTTGGTTCATTTGAAAGTGAATCAGCCATAGTTCCATCATTTGTGATCATGACCTATTCACTGTTACAAAAACTTCAGAACCAGCTATTGCCATCTTTGGGTAGTTGCTGAGCACTGTAGTGTGGTTAGAAAACTATTTCTTGATTTAAGGCATTGGCATGTTGGCTGATATCTGAACAGGGGATGGGCCAGAGATGTCAATGCCTTGGTCCTTTCGTGGTGGCATGTATTCCACACTGGGCATGCATATTCAGCAGTAAGGACAGATGTCTTCACTATGTCTGGTTTTGATCCCCAGATTGTGCCTGTTAGTTTTCATGCGATGTTATTTTTAGTGTCCACTTTTTGCTTGATAGTCAAGCAGTGCTTCTTGTAAGTCAGAGCACGGTCCAGGTTAACTCCCAGGTATTTTGATGTGCTATAATGCTCCAGTGGGATTCCTTCCCAGGTAATCCTCAGAGCTCGAGATGCTTGTCTGATCTTAAGGTGAAAAATACAGTATGTGTTTTAGATGGATTAGGGATCCGCTGGTTTTCCCTGAATAGGCAGTAAGAGCACCTAAAGCTTCAGAGAGCTTCTGTTCAACAATTTCAAAGCTCCCTGCTTGGGTGGTGATGGCATGATCATCAGCATAGATTAGGCTCTTTGTTCCTTCTGGCAGTGGCTGGTCATTTGTGTAAATGTTAAACGCCGATGGAGCACACACGCTCCACTGAGGCAAGCTGTTCTTCTGTTTTCACCATCTGCTTCTCTGGCCCTGGAATTCGACAAAAAAGCTCCTGTTTTGTAGCAGATTTTGTATGAAGTGGATGAAGTGGTAGTCCTTTGCGATATTATAAGTTTTCTAATAGTTTTCTAAGATCTCTAGAGATACACGCAGGAATACCCCAGCAAGGGAGAGTCCAAAATCTAGTTGGCTAGATTAAGTGTTTTTTATCCCATCTCCATAAGTCGGAAGGAAGAAGGAAATGAGGAATAGTCCCCTCATTTCGCCTTGCTTTGGAAGCAGTCGCCCTCAGCTCAGCTTTCTGTCTCCATTTCCAAGTAGGAAAATATGTTATGTGCGCATGTATTTGAATGACAACATATGAGTAACTGAGGTTGGTATGTATCTCTCCCAAGGTCACCCCTCAGTCTCAGGTTTTGGCCACAACCTTCAGATCTTAAACTATCAGCTCTAAGGGAAAACTGTGTCCATGAAGCTACTTCTAGAATCACATGTGTCTTGAATAGCAAAAGAAAAAAGATCCCTTTCTATAAAGAGAATTAAACAAGATGCAACTCTTCCAACCCGAAGAATCTATACTTCTATTATTCTGTACTGTGGATTGTGGATTCCATCTGGCACCACAAAAAGCTTATAGAAACATCTATAAGGAGCACTTTTTATTATCTTCCAGACACGGTGGGCTGAAAAAGTGATAACACTCTAAAGATAGCTGCACAATATAATCAAAATTAATTTATGAATTTTGTATTAATTTGACTGTGTAGTCACTTAAACCCGGAGATGTACTTGTTCAAACATTATTATACATGCTCTCGTCTTCCTTGTGCATATTTGTACATGCTGGAGGACATGAAGATGGTTGTCATATAATGCCCATCTGCACCATGCACACAAGGAAAAATAGATTACAAGACAAATATTGGAATGAAAAGACTGGAACGAGAGACTAAATGGCCACTTAAAGTAACCACATTTCCCATCCCTGCCATTAAGCAGACCTCAGTTATCACACCACGATCTGTGCATCACCTCTCATCAAACAGACTGGCAGCTGCTTGGTAGGTTTTGCTAAAAATTCACTCTGAATTCTCATTGCCTAAATTTTGCCTCTCGCTGTGGCACTACAGACTTTATCACACAAAGTCGCTATTCCCAGGCAGTCACACAATCACTAACTGGAATGATCATCCTTATTAATGCACATCTCTCCATTTGTGCAATTATGCCAATTCACCAATCTGGGGTCCTATACTTATACTCTGCATACCCTCATAATCCCGCATTTCCACCACTCCAGATTTTAAAAATATTTTAAAGCAATTTCAAAAATCTAGGTATGGTAATTTTTAAAAAGCCAAATACTGCTGAAAATTCAAAAATGACTGACTTGGGAATAGTGAGGGAGAGAGGAAGAGAAGGACAATCCCATCCCTTGAGATCCCTTCACTCTCATCACGCTGACATAGAAGCAGAATGGATCCATCGCACCAGGTAGATAATGGGAACACTGTGGGATTGGCAGTTGTTAATGGGTTTGCCCATCAATAGCAGGGAGTGCGTTAATCACGAGGAAGAGGCAGACCAGAAGCAGGATGGGTATGGCATCATGCTGTAGAATTTGATGGATTCCCTCCTTCATGTGATAGTCATTCCTTTCCACAGAGGTGTGATAGCATGCTCCCGTAAGACAAGTAGCTGTTTGGCTCTTTGCTGACAGTGTGCAATGCGTCCAGTATGGTCCTCCACATCAGACCGGCTTTTGCTGAAGAGCCAAACAGCTATTAGTCAGCAGCAGTAGTGGCAACTAGAGTAGATATGGAGGACCATCTTTATAGAGGGTTTTTTTAAAGACACCTTGAGCTCTCAATCTTTGGGAACGCAGGACTATATAAACCCAGTAAATGAAATAAATGAAATCTGGACTGCACTAGAACCATACTTGACTACTCAGAAATGTTTTGGACTTTCATGTCATTTCCAAATTGTGGTATCATGGACAGTGTGAATGAGGGTTTGCTGAGTGATGGTTCAGAGCAGACATGGGCAAACCTCGCCCCACCAAGTGTTTTGGACTTCAACTCTCAGAAATTCCAGCCATCTTATCAACTCTTAGAAATTATGGGAGTTGAAGTCCAAAACACCTGGAGGGCTGAAGTTTGCCCATGCCATAACTAGAGCCTACCTTAATCACATCCAAAAGGAATGACTACTCAGCCTGCTAGCCCAAGACAAGAGACTTTGGTTGAGGAAAAGATAAATGTTCTTTCCTTTGTGGAACTCAGTTAAGGAAACCAGTAAGGCTTGCTGAGAAGAGGGGTGGCAATAGGGATCACCTGTGGAAGTAGCACTTACAGGAGTGGGGTGTGTTTCCTGCTTGCTGGCTGCAACTTCAGTACTTATGCCAAGACCTTAGACCCTTGAACTGTTGTGCACTCTTGGAATCTCGGGCTGCTCTTGGATATTGGTTCTGGATTTGTGGACTCAGCCTTATTGCTTGGATTATTTACTGGTAATTGGTTTTCTAACCCAGAACTGGTCATTTGGCTTTCCCTCCTGCTTATTCCCCTGAATATTTCACATTTCTTTGAACTATCTGGTTTGACTTGAGGCAGTTGTACACTTTGACTTGTCATGAGAGGTCCTGGCTTTGACATATGGTGAGCCCAGAACTAACCTATCACTGTGTCAAAGGGTTTTCTTGGCCAGATTTGTTCTGCAAAAGTTTACCATTGAAGCTAAGAGAGAGTGATGAGGCCCAAAGTTTTATGGTTGTACAAAGACTCAGAACTCTGCTCTCCCATAGAAACATAGAAAAATAGAGTTAGAAGAGACCACATGGGCCATCTAGTCCAACCCCCTGCAGGAAAAGCACAATGAAAGTATCCCTAACAGATGACCATCCAGCCTCTGTTTAAAAGTTTCCAAGGAAGGAGCTTCCACCACAATCCGAGGCAGAGAGTTCCACCGTTGAACAGCTCATACGGTGAGGAAGTTCTCCCTAATGTTCAGGTGGAATCTCCTTTCCTGTAATTTGAACCCATTGCTCCTGGTCCTAGTTTCAAGGGCAACAGAAAACAAGTCTGCCCCCTCTTCCTTATGACACTTTTTCACATTATACATGGCTATCATGTCTCCTCTCAACCTTCTCTTTTGCAAGCTATTCCTAACCCAACAATCAAATCACTACACCATTCTTGTTCTTGCTCAAAAATAAGCATGTGAACAGCTTTAAGGCCCCTTTCTTGGGGTGCATCTACACAGGAAAATAAATTTGACACCACTTTAACTATCATGGCTCAAGGCTATAGAATCATGGGATGTATAGTTTGATAAGACACCATCATTCTTCAGGAGGGAAGGCCAACGACCTTGTGAAACCACAATCCATGATTCCTTACCATTGAGTCATGACAGTAAAAGTGTTTTCAAATTGCATTCATTCTACAGTGTAGATGCATCCTCAGCCTGCTTCCACACAAAGAGGAACTGCATCATCACCATTTCCTGATTAGTTCTATTTTTGTAGTAGTACCATAATTCTACATTTATATATTGCAATTTATTGTGAGTTTGGGATAGCTACCTGGGTAATTTTGCAAAGCGTATAATCCCAGTCAATTGGAAAGGACCAACCTTATGTTGCAACGCTCAGATGTGTCCCAGATTATATTTCTATTCTGTGACATGATCTGCTCTTACTTATCACATCTAAACAATAGGTTTCGCGAAGGAGCTCAGTGCAGAATATATACAAACTCTTCTCCCACAGGAAGCTTGTAAAATAAGATTAGACACAGGGAGAGTCACTTGTTTAAGGTCACCCAGTGAACTTCATGGTTGAGTTGTGTCATCCCTGAATTGATGCTTTAACAACTTTCTATGTCAGCAAAATATAGCTGGTCATTGCCTGGGTAGGAGAGCATTTGGAACCCCTATGTAAATCACTCTGGGCTTTTCAAAGAAATATAAATGTGATAAAAGTATTGCATATGGCTATTGCATATTTTTAAAAGATTTGCAGAATGTGAACTGCCACACATTGTATATCTAGCTGTTTTGAGTCTCTGTGTGGAGAGAAAAAGTGGGGTATAATAATAATAATAATAATAATAATAATAATAATAATAATAATAATAATAATAATAATAATACAACTAAAGTATGTGTTGCTGTTAATTGTTGTCAAGTTGGGCTCTATCTATGAGAGTCCTCCAAGACACTCTTGAGTATATTATCTACACTGTAGAATTAATGGTTTGACACAATGCTATGGGATCATGGGAGTTGGAGTTTTACAAGGTCTTGAACCTTCTCAGCCAAAGAGGGCTGGTGCATCACCACACTATAAATCCCAGGATTCCATAGCACTGGGCCATAGCAGTTAAAGTGGTGTCAAACTGCAATGTAGATCAACCTCCATTCAGTCTTCTGTCGTCTTACTTTATCAGTTGCATTTAAATATCCCATTTGACTATTTGCTCGAGCCCCCCGTGTGCAATAGGTTTAACCCTTGTACCGACAGGACTGCTGACCTGAAGGTTGGGTTGCCGGTTCAAATCCAGGGAGAGCGTGGAGGAGCTCTCTCTGTCAGCTCTAGCTCCCCATGTTGAGACATAAGAGGAGCCTCACTTAAGGATGGCAAAACATCACAACATCCAGACGTTCCCTGGGCAACGTCCTTGCAGACAGCCAATTCTCTCAAACCAGAAACGACTTGCAGTTTCTCAAGTTGACCCTGACACGAAAAAAAATTCTTACTTCCTCTGTTCCTTCTTCATTCTGATCTTATTTTAGTTTCTGCAAACTGAGCTCAGAGTCCAAAAGTACTTTGTGCTCACTTATCTCAACTGGTATTAAGTAATTATATGTTTTAAGCTCGATTAATGTATTTTATGAATTATTGTTAATGGTTTTAAATGTGTTGCTGTTTTTATTGATCTGTTTGGCATTGAATTTTGCCAGTTGTTGTAAGCTGCTTTGAGTCCCCTCGGGTGAGAAGAGCAGGGTAGAAATGTTGTAAATAAAATAAAATAAAATAAAATAAATAAATAAATAAATAAATAAATAAATGGCAGAGCAAGCAAAATCTCATCCTTCCATACAAACTTGGGCAAAACCAAACTGCTGAAGCCTCTCCTTGCTTGTGCCTTATTCCTCATCCATAACTCACATTGTCTTGACCACACTCTTATGCTTTTTGGATACGCAATGCCCCAGTTTCCATCTGACAAATGCTGGAACATATGATATTTAAAAACGGCCGGTCTTCTCTTTCCCAAATATTGGGAAGTAGAGAAATCTGGAAAAAGCGTATCTCTGTTGGTTGCTTTGTCTCACTCCAGAATAGGCCTGAAATTGCATTGGAGGCCTGCGTATTCTTCCCAATGACACCCATCCGCCATCTTCTCCGCCTCCTCCCCCAACTCTTTCAGTCTTGAATGGCAATTAGGAAAAGGTTAACGGAGTGTCTTTCTCCCAGGAATCCTTTCCCTCTTTTCAAAATAACGGCGTTAGCAAAAGAAAATCCCAGATTAGGCTAACAGGTAGAAGCGTGGTGAAGCTCTGGGAGATGCTGTTGGAAGTGGGGAGTTTGGGAGAATCATCCCAGCGGGAAGCTAATACTCATCATTTGGAACTGCAGCTGAGACCCGTTTGAGTGACAGGCAGCCGGGAGCTGAAAGAACAGCTCATATCCCACAACTGCTGGCATGCAGACTTGAAAGAGATTTATTTCAGGATAATTAGCCGGGAGTATTAAAGTGGCAGGAAGGATGTGCAATTACTGTTTAGCAAACAGAAAAGGACTGCAATGGGGACCAAGGGGTAGAGAAGGAAGGACCCTAAAACAAAGCAGTTCCAGGGGGCCCAAATATTTCATCCCTTGTGAAATGAGTTGTAGTAGAGGTGTTGGGAGCTGGATTACCGGCAGTTGTTAAATCAGTAGCCAAGCCCAAAAGCAAGTCAGAATTTCAGCACAGTTCTAGTTTTCTTAAGACCAGTGGCAATGGATTGTCTCCTGGCATTGGATTGATTCTGGGTTTTGGTGTGAAGTTAAAAGAAGTTATGCAAGGGGAAGCTAATCTGCCCTTTGGATAGCTCCTTTAAAGTTCACTAAGTTAATGTTGCTGACTGCCTTAAAGTTGACGTCAACTTATAACAACCCTATGAATGAGAGACCTCCAAGTCATCCTATCCTCAACAGCCCTGCTTAGGTCTTGCAGACTTAGGACTGTGGCTTCCTTGATGGAATCTGTCCATCTAGAACAGGAATGGGCAAACCTTTATTCCTTGGGGCCACATTGTGGGCCCGACCAAGACGGCTGGGCCAGGAGGGAAAGAGCCTGTGAGAGGGTGGGGCTGGGAGAGGGCAGAGTAAGGAACGGGTCATCCTCAGGTTGTCCTCCTGGCATAAGGATGGGGCTGCTCGATCCATCCTTATACTGGGAGGAAAATGAGACAGGAGGCGATTGACCCAATCCTGGACCAGGCTGTGGCGCAGCTGGTTAATAGCCAGCTGCAATAATCACTACTGACCGAGGGGTCCTTAGTTCGAAGCCAGCCTGGGTTGGAGTGAGCTCCCAACCATTAATAGCCTAGCTTGCTGTTGACCTATGCAGCCCCGAAAGACAGTTGCATCTGTCGAGTAGGAAATTTAGGTGCTGCTTTATGCGGGAAGGATAATTTAACTAATTTATGACACCATAAAACCTTCCAGCAGCTGAGGAAGAATGAGAAAGTACTCCATCAAGGACTCGGTGTCACAAGTGGATGGTGAAGCGGCAGCTCCCCCTGTGGCCGGAATCGAGCATACCCTCATGAAGCCGTAACCTGGAATATTCCTTCAAAAATCTGCTTAAAACCTGGCTCTTCCGCTGTGCCTTTGGATAAAGGAGCCCATAGCTATAGTAGTTGCACAGGCCATCTCTTTGACTTGAAACACTGCACTTTATTCCTCTGCCCCAAAGCATCTTAGAATATAACATTACACTTTAGTTCTAGTGGCCCCTCCAGGCCATCCTCTCCTCCATCCCAGTGGTCTTTTTTCTTCTTCTGTGATTCATATGTTATTTGAGTGATTATATTGCTTCTGTTTATGTGATTGTTTTAGTCAATTGTTATGTTTTTTTCTTTGTACTCTTATAGCGTTTTATAGTGTTTTCAGTGTTTTATTGTACAATGTTTTATGCTGATTTTATATTGGAAACCGCCCTGAGTCCCTTTCGGGAGAGAGGGCGGTATACAAATAAACTTTTACTTACTTACTTACTTACTTACTTACTAATGTTAAATTGCCTCTGTGTCTGTCTATATATGTCGTATGTCTAAAAGCATTAAATGTATATGTGCGTTGTGATCGGCTCTGAGTCCCCTTTGGGGTGAGAAGGGGGAAATCTAAATACTGCAAATAAATAAATAAATAGATAAATCCTCTTCCACCAATATTCGGGCTATTGTCTCAGTATTATGTCTGGAGGAGAGTGAGACAGGTGATGGCCAAGAATACTCTGGAAGACTCTCAGCCGCTGCATGCCTTCCTTGGGTTGTCCTCTTGGCATAAGGATAGGGCCGCTTGCATCGTCCTTACGCTGGGAGCAGGGCAAGACATGCAGTGGCTGAGAGCTCTCAGCTCCTGCATGTCATCCTCCCCCATACTTTCTACATAGCAATGTGTTGGGCCACCATGTCCTTCTGCCGAAAGGACTGGGGAAAATGAGGAGGGCCTGAGGTAAGTTCCCAGGGGGCCGCATTCGACCCCCAGCCCTTAGTTTGCCCATGCCTGATCTAGAATATGGTCTTTCTCTTTTTGTATTGCCGTACATTTTACTGAGCATTGTCATATTTTCTAGTGAATCATCTCTTCCCATGATATGGCCAAAGTATGACAGCTTGCCACCAGCTTCCATTGACACATGGGCTGGAAACCCCAGTTGGGCAGATGCCTTAAGAAATGTGTCGGTGATCAAATCAAGCCTGAAGTCTCCCTAGAAGCCGAAATGACTAAACTGAAGCTATTGTACCCTTGGACATATCTGACACAGCATAACTCATTAGCAAATATAGTATTGCTTGCTAAAGTGGAAGTCAGTAGGAAAAGAGGAAGATTGCATTACAGGTGAACAGACCTGATCAAAGAAGCCGTGTCTTTGTGTCTGTAAAAGCTCAGCAAGGCCTTGAAAGCAAAGTTTTTTGGAGGACTGAATAAATCAAAGACCACTTGATGGCAAACAACAACAATAACATGGAGGCCAATGCAGAAACGCCTTTGCAGAAGGCCATGTCAAAATCTAAGAATCTGATCCAGGAGACAGTGTTAATCTGATACCATGAATGAGGTAGTTTTGTAATGCAAAGGTATACATGTATACTGTGTACACGTGGCCCAGTTAATTTGGATTATGTTCCATTTAGGCCTTCCTCATTATTTAGAAAACCACAAGAGAACTATTGGAAACTTACAGAGGGCCACAAAAAGTAGAAGTGGCCAAATAGAGGAAATCACAACAATCCACCCCATTTGTTATGTGCCTTCAAGTCAACCCCAATGCACAGTAAAAGGAAGTTTATCATTGCCTTTCTCTAAGGCTAAGAGATTGTGACTTGTCCGAAGTCACCTAGGGCCCATCTACAGTGCCATATAATGCATTGAACAGCATTGTATGGTAGTGTATATTCATATCATCCAGTTCAGTGCTGTTAAACTGCATTCTGAAACTGCATTTTATGCCAGTGTAGATGGGACCCCAAAGTGGGGATCCAAACCCTGGCATCTGGAGTCCTAGCCCAACATTCAAACAGCTATAACACAGTAGCTCTCCATCCATGCCAAAGTATTTCCTGTTTCTATGTGCAGATGTAAAAGCTAAGCAGTAAAGAAAACTGATCAGCTCATGTGAAAAGTGGTGCTGGAGAAGACTTATGTGCCTACCCTGAACCACCAAAAAGACACATCAATGTCTCTGGGAGCAAATCAAGTCTGAGGTCTTCCAAGAAGCCAAAATAATTCAACAGCAGCTATCATACTTAGACACATCTTAAGATGACATGAATCTATAGATTTGCTGGAGAAAGTGGAAGACATTTTGGAAAAGGAAGACCATATTTCAGGCAGATTGGTTCAATTAAAGAAGTTACAGCTCTACGTTTGCAAGATCTGAGAAGGTTCGTTGATGACCTTGGAGGTCTTTCACTTATAGGGTCATCACAAGTCAAAGTAGATTTAAGGGTAACAAGTCACAACACCAGCAATAAGATACTGAGCACTATTACAAGACATTCAACAACTGGCTACATCCAATGACATTCGGCTAAATGTCTACAGATCCAGTGGCTCCTTGCCGGCTTTATTCTTTTTCCTCCAAGCATACTCCATCTGGTCTCACAAACATCCAGAGCATGTTTAGGGAGAGAGTAAATTTAGTTCTTGTAGTTTCAATTCCATTGGAGGACAGCACTGAATATAACAAGGACTGCAATCCAAAACTCATTGACCAGGAATTAAATCTCACAGGACGCATTACGATCTACCTCTGAGTAAACAAGTCTGACAGTTCTATGTAACCTGGCTAGGATTCAGCACGAATCCAGAAGCACAGACAGGTAACTGTACAACTTGTAAAGACATTGTAATCCGTGTATATTACCTCAAGCTCTGTGGTGGATAAAAAGTACAGTGGGCCTGCCATATCCACAGGCCATGAATTTAACCAAGTCTGGAATCATGTTGTTGTTGTTGTTTATTAGTTTAGTCACTATTGGTCATGGCCACCCCCAGCTCCTTCAAGGTCAAGCTAGTCACTTCAAGGATATCATCCATCCATCTTGCCCTTGGTCAACCTCGCTTTCTTTTTCTTCTATTTTCCCCAGCATCATTCTCTTCTCTAAGCTTTCCTGTCTTCTCATGATGTGGCCAAAGTACTTCATTTTTGTCTCTAATAATATCTTTCCCTCCAGTGAGCAGTCGGGCATTATTTCCTGGATGATGGACTGGTTGGATCTTCTTGCAGTCCAAGGCACTCTCAGGATTTTCCTCCAGCACCAAAGTTCAAAAGCAAGAATGAATATTTTCATCAAATTCATGAATAATCAAATCTGCACAAGTCAAACCCATGAATGTTGGTGCTTGACTGTATGTATTTATTCATTTAATTCTTTATTTATATTTTGCCATTTAGACAAAAGACCTCCTGGAACAGCTTATGATTCCGTGTTTCCCTGCCCCTCAGACTTACAAACCGAGCCTGGCAATTGTGGAAGGGATTAAGTAAAACAAGTTCTGGCTGCTCTTCTCTCCCTTAGAGACTAGGGCAGTGGCAGTTGGGGTGGACCACAAGGGCCATCCAGTCCAACCCCATTCTGCCATACAGAAATACACCATCAAAGCATTCCTGAGAAATGGCCAACCAGTCTCTGTTTAAATACAACCAAAGACGGTTAATACTGCATCACACTCGGAGGCAACAGATTTCACTGTCAAACAGCTCTTACCATCAGGAAATTCTTCCTAATGTTTGGGTGGATTCTCTTTTCCAATAAATTGAATCCATTGTTCAGGGTCTTAGTCTCTGGAGCTGCATAAAACAAGAATGCTCCCTCCTTAATATGGCATCCATATTAAATTATTCACAAATCAAAACAAATAGAGGAGATCTAATTAAATGAGAATCTTTACATGTGGAGAGAGAAGAAAGGAACCCCCAATGCCTTTGCCCTGTGACTCTCCTGCTCATCTCCACAGCCTGGCCATGGTTCAGGTCAAAGTATGCTAGAACAACGAAGCAGCCATGGAGGTGTGTATATTCACTGCAGAGGTGGACTTGCACATCCACTGTTACTGTGAATGAAGATCACATTGTACATGAGTGCACGGATTACGTGTACATTTGGGCATGTTCCCAGTCTTTCAGACTTGGAACATGTCCATCTGTATTTTATAAGTGTTTTTATGAATGTCTGATTTAATTTAATAACTTTTTAATAGATCCACAATGTCTTGTACAATTTTATATATGTGTTTTATTGTAAGCCGCCCTGAGTCCCCTATTGGGTGAGAAGGGCGGGATATAAATATTGTAATAAATAAATAAATAAATAAATTTGGCTGGGCATTCTTCTGCACATTTCGTGCCTTGGTTCAATTTTGCAGTCCTGCCATTCAACACAAAAGGTTGTGTTGCATGACTCCACGTGCAGAAATGCACAATATGCAATCCCATTGAAGGATCTCAGCTACGAACAACACACATACAGCCAGGGAGGATTTTTGTCTCTCCTCAGAAGAGTAACTCCAAAGACAACTATTAGGATAAAGGGGGAAATACAGTATGATTTTTGGATATGCTGCTGGACTTTGCATGGGTATGCAAAAGCACAGATAATAATGAACCGTATTAAAATGAAGGACCGCCGCCCCCCAGAACACCACAAAGTCACACTGCAGAATCTACGTAAAAAATGGCTATGTTTTGTCAGAGGGGGATAAATGAAGCTGCATTTACCAATCTATATAACAGCATTCCATGCAGTCATGCTTTTTTTTTCCGTGTAAGGAGCGACTTGAGAAACTGCAAGTCGCTTCTGGTGTGAGAGAATTGGCTGTCTGCAAGGACATTGCCCAGGGGACTCCCTGATGTTTTGATGTTTTTACCATCCTTGTGGGAGGCTTCTCTCATGTCCCCGCATGGAGCTGGAGCTGATAGAGGCTCTTTGGCTTAGAAATGGAGATGAGCACCAATCCCCAGAGTCAGACACAACTAGACCTACCCTGTTTCCCCTAAAATAAGACATCCCCAGAAAATAAGACCTAGTAGAAGTTTTGCTGAATTGCTAAATATAAGGCCTCCCCCGAAAGTAAGACCTAGCAAAGTTTTTGTTTGGAAGCATGCCTGCCAAACAGAACACCAGAACATGCAGGATCAGTAAATGTATATAGCATAAAGTGTACATGGGAATATTGGTAGTAACAAGAAATTCTTGATAGGATTCACCGTTTGTCTGGTTATGCTGGTTTATGATGACAACTACTGTACAGTATATAATAAATGTTCTTTTTTTTTGTTCAACAATAAATGTGAAATCTTCTTCATGGAAAAATAAGACATACCCTGAAAATAAGACCTAGAGCATATTTGGGGGCAAAAATTAATATAAGACACTGTTTTATTTTCGGGGAAACACGGTACATACAGCCAGGGGGGAGTAACTCCAAAGACAACTATTAGGATAAAGGGGAAAATACAGTATGATTTTTGGATATGCTGCTGGACTTTGCATGGGTATGCAAAAGCACAGATAATAATGAACCTTATTAAAATGAAGGACCTCCACCCACAGAACACCACAAAGTCTACGTAAAATATGGCTATATTTTGTCAGAGGGGGATAAATGAAGCCGCATATACTGATCCATATAACAGTGTTCCATGCAGTCATGCCGGCCACATGACCTTGGAGGTGTCTACGGACAACGCTGGCTCTTCGGCTCTTCGGACACGACTAGACTTAATGTCAGGGGAAACCTTTACCTTTACTTATACTAATCCCACACACACAGGTGTCATACCGTAGTGAGGCATATTGCAATCTCAAAAGGGTGCCCTAGTACAAAATCCTTTTCCCTTATTTTGGAACTGGTCATCTTTCTTGCTTTCCCAAGTTTTTGTTGATGGTGCTGTTGAAGGAATTAAAGAAATCGTCATTAGCAAATGCAGGTGAGGGAAGCAAAGTGGCTGTGATTTCCGAGGGCTGGAATGAATATCACCACTGCTATAAACAATGGCCAAGATTTTTTCAAAGCACTCCTTTCTCCTCCTCCTCTTGTTATAGTGCTTTAGTACACTTACGAGCTCAGTGTGTTGTGTTTTCCCCCAACACAGAGAGAGATACACACACTTCACTGTCCCCCACTCCCAGCTCCAGAAGGAGTGCAGGAAGAATACTAAAACGTCAGTTCGTGCTCATGGCTGGTTTTGTTCCATAAGCTTAGTCCATTGAAAGAAAGAAAACCCCAAACGTGCCGTCCAGGTGTTCCCGCTCAATGCCATAATGGATGCAAATTGATACGATTGGAAGGTAAAGGATATTAACATCCTCAGACCTTCCTCAGGCACACAGCCAGAGAAGCACCCAAAGATTGTGGGCAGCGCTATCCCGGATTATTCTCTATCCGGGACACCTCACGACAAGAGCTCTTATTACAAGACCGGGCTGCTAGGCAGGTGTTCTTACATCTTACAAGAGAATAAATAAGGAGTTGAATAGATGGACAAGATGGACTGCTTGTGTTATTGATTTAGTACGGGCAGCTGACAGAGAACCGTGCGCCCTCCTCTATTTATTTCCACAAGGTACGTCGTTCTCCAAACTGAATCATCTTTGATTTTGACCAAAAAGGAAAGGAGAAAAAGAAAAGAAAACCAAATCACATCTATGCCCAGCTGTCAGGCTAGCTTGTCCTCGCTTACCCACCGAGGAGAGCTTTTGTGCCATCGAAATGAAGACAAGGACGATGCTGGGAACGCAATTTTTGATCATCCCTGTTTAAATAAACCGTGTGTCAATCAGGCGGAGTTTGAAGCACATTAGAATTACAAAATATATCCCCGGTATATCATCAAGATTGTTTGTTATAGAGGATTGAACGGCATGGGCCAGTTCGAGACGTAATCCTGAGAACTAGTCGCATGGTGATTTTAATAAGTACGCTAAGAAAAATACACTGGAGATTTGGGAAAGGTAAACAAGAAAGGGGATGGATCTCGGAAGCTCATTTTCTTTGCTGGGCAGCCTCATTTGGGGAAACACCGTGGACAATCAGATACATGAAGGTTCACATTAAGGATAGCTTGTTTATATAGGCAGGAATCTACTTGGATAGATTTTGGAAAATACATTTGTTTAAAAAAACTATTTACTTACCATATATACTCGAGTATAAGCCAACCCGAATATAAGTCGAGGCACCTGATTTTACCACAAAAAAACTGGGAAAACATTGACTCCAGTATAAGCCAAGGGTGGTAAATTTCAGAAATAAAAATAGATACCAATAAAATTACATTAATTGAGGCATTGGTAGGTTAAATGTTTTTGAATATTTACATAAAGCTCAAATTTAAGATGACTGTCCAACTCTGATCAAATCATTATTCTCATCTTCTTCAATGTAAATGTGCTTATGTATCCTTTTAATAATAATAGAGTAAAATAATACAAATAATAATAACAATAATAAATTATTATTATTGTTATTATTTGTATTATTTTACTCTATTATTGGAAAATAATACAAGTAATAATAAATAGAGTAAAAGAATAATGCAATAATAATAATAAGATCAGAGTGAAATAATAAATGTATTAATTATAATAATAAAAATAGAGCAAAATAAATGCAACAATAATAGAGAAAAATAATAAATGTAATAATACCAATAATAATAGAGAAAAATAATAAATGTACCATATATTCTCGAGTATAAGCTGATGCAAATATAAGCCAACCAGGACCCTCACCCGAGTATAAGCCGAGGGGGGCTTTTTCAGTCTTAAAAAAATGGCTGAAAAACTAGGCTTATACTTGAGTATATACAGTATTTAATTTATATCCCACCTTTCTCCTAATATGGGATTCACAGCAGCTTTAGCAGAGGTTGAAGCAAAATACAATTAGCCCTCCATGTCCATTGGCGTTAAGGTAGAGCACCAGCATGAAAGTGAAAAAACCTCTAGGAATTTTTATGTCCTTCAGAATGGCTCTGTTATTAACTTCCAATGGAAAGTGAATTTCACTTCCAACAGTAAACTGTCATCATCTAGAGATTTTGAGAGATATTTTAATCAAATCTGTGCATAGTCAGGTCCACAAAAAATATTGAGTGCCCATTGTACAACTAAACTATAGTGATACCTTGACTTAAGAGTTAAATTTGTTATGTGCTTGAGCTCTTGACTAAAAACACTCTTATCTCAAAATGAATGCTCACATTAAAATGCTATTAATCCATTCCAGTCCCCCAAACTACCACCCCCCGCCCACCAATTTTTGTTGCATGCTTTTAAATAGGAAAGTGTACCTTATAAAAAATAATGTATAAATGCACATTCACATGGAACAATTAAAAATAAAGATCAAGTTTTAAATGGTAAAAGCACAAAGATGTGGCACGGAAGCACAAAATGAAGAGGCTGAAGCATCATTTGCTTCATACTATCCTCATTCCAACCTCCCCCCTCTCTTGCTCTCCCTCCCTCTCTCTCTTCATGAATCCAAACATACCAAAAAATAAAAACCGCACAAAATCAACTAACCCAAAGTTCCTCAAAGCAGACAAGAGCAAAGCAGACAGTAATCTCCCAAAGTGGACAAGAGCATGAGGCACGAGGCACATAAGCTGCTCCCTTGAAGCCCTAAAACAGGCATGGGCAATTTTTTTTTTGCCTTGGGGCCGCATTGTGGGGCCAGCTGGGAGGGCAGGCCTGGAAAGAGGTTGGGCACACGTTGGGTGGGGAGGGCTTGGAAGAAAGAGGGGCCCAGGTCATCAGATTGCGCTCCCAGCATAAGGACCAGGCTGCTCAACCCATCCTTATGTTGGGAGGAAGGCAGGACACGCGGTGACTGCCCCAATCCTGCTCCCCATCCTCCTCCCCTGATTCTTGGGCTGTTTTTATTTATTTATTTACAGTATTTATATTTTGTCCTTCTCACCCCGAAGGGGACTCTGGTTGGATCACAATGTACACATACAAGGCAAACATTCAATGCCATATGAACATAGAGACAGAGACAGATACAGAGGCAATTTAACTTTCTCCAGCTTCCAGCTTCCTGAGGGTATGCTCAATTCTGGCCACAGGGGGAGCAGCTGCTTCATCATCCACTGTGACACCGACTTCCTCATTCCAAACGCTTCTGGATGATTTTTATGGTGTCGTAAATTAGTTAAATTAGCCTCCCCACATAAGTGGTCCCTAAATTTCCTACTTGATAGATGCAACTATCTTTGCTTAGGTCAACAACGAGCAGGGCTATTTTTTATTTTAATGGTTGGGTGCTCACTCCGACATGGGCTGGCCTTGAACTCATGACCTCTTGGTCAGAGTGATTTATTGCAGCTGGCTACTAACCAACCTGCGCCACAGCCCGGCTGTCCTCTTGGCATTATGCCAGGAGGAGGGTGAGGCAGGTGGTGACTGAGAGTCCTCTGACAGGTTCTCAGCTACTTAGCTCAACACACTCTTAAGTTGGGATGCTCTTCAGTCGAGGTTCCACTATATAGGTAAAAGGTAAAGGTTTCCCCTGATGTTAAGTCTAGTCATGTCCGACTCTGGGGGTTGGTGCTCATCTCCATTTCTAAGCTGAAGAGCTAGCGTTGTCCATAGACACCTCAAAGGTCATGTGGCCGGCATGACTGCATGGAATACTGTTACCTTCCTGCCGGAGCAGTACCTATTGATCTACTCACATTTGCATGTCTTCGAACTGTTAGTTTGGCAGAAGCTGGAGCTAACAGCGGGCGCTCACTCTGCTCCCTGGGTTTGAACCTGGGACCTTTCAGTCTGCATGTTCAGCAGCTCAGTGCTTTAACGCACTTTGCCACCAGGGCTCCTAAGGTAGAGGTTTCTCCTGACATTAAGTCCAGTCATGTCTGATTCTGGGGGTTGGTGTTCATCTCCATTTCTAAGCCGAAGAGCCAGCGTTGTCCATAGACACCTCCAAGGTCATGTGGCCACTGGCATTACTGCATGGAACGCTGTTACCTTCCCACCGGAGCGGTACCTATTGATCTACTCACATTTGCATGTCTTCGAACTGTTAGTTTGGCAGAAGCTGGAGCTAACAGCGGGTGCTCACTCCGCTCCCTGGATTTGAACCTGGGACCTTTTGGTCTGCAAGTTCAGCAGCTCAGTGCTTTAACGCACTTCGCCACCAGGGCTCCTAAGGTAGAGGTTTCTCCTGACATTAAGTCCAGTCATGTCTGATTCTGGGGGTTGGTGTTCATCTCCATTTCTAAGCCGAAGAGCCAGCGTTGTCCGTAGACACCTCCAAGGTCATGTGGCCACTGGCATGACTGCATGGAACGCTGTTACCTTCCCACCGGAGCGGTACCTATTGATCTACTCACATTTGCATGTCTTCGAACTGTTAGTTTGGCAGAAGCTGGAGCTAACAGCGGGCACTCACTCTGCTCCCTGGGTTTGAACCTGGGACCTTTCAGTCTGCATGTTCAGCAGCTCAGCGCTTTAACACACTGAGCTACCAGAGGCTCCACTATATAGCAAGTGTAATTTAAAAGTTTTACGACAATTGCAAAACTATTCTATTTAAAGCAGAATTCCTTTAAGAGCATTTAAGAACAATTAAACACAGCAATGAGAATAACAGTACACTGCATGCATTTAATAACATGTACAAAGCAACCAGTTAATCATCAAATGCCAGTCTAAATAAAAAAGTATTTTCCTGCCAGTAGAAGAAGAGTGGAGAAATGCAACAAAGGACTGATAGGGACAGTTGGAGGGTTTGTGTTTAAGAACACATGGAAGGTGTTGTTCTGCCAAATAAAGTTTTCCATTCTGTGCTTTGAATTGGAAACTAAGCCTACTGTAGCCACTGTAAAGCAGCCTATAGCAGCATGGGTCAACAGAAAGGCAAGAACACAATGTTTAATGGGTCTTCAAGGCAATACTCTCACCTTGAGATTCCTCCCCCTCACTCTGAGGACGAGAGAAGAGGGTCCTAGTACTGAGGCATATGTAATGGGCTTCGCAGACTCAGCCCTGAGTCGTCCCTGGGAAGCGCATGCAATAAGCTCCCATTTCATTAATACAGAAATATGCACTTGCTCTAGGCACCGCCAAAGTGAGCCACTCTCTCCTGTATGTTGTCACTCTGGTCTAATAAAACGTGAATGTCTAATTGTATTAGCCATTTCCCCTTCCGATTATATTAATATGCATCATGCTAGTATCCATTTGTTCCAATGCGACATGAAAGGCCGTGATGTGATTACTTTGCTATGTGATTACGGTGAAAAGGCGTGGCCCTGTTTATACATGCAATTTATTTATTTTTCAGTACATTGATGTACTGGCTTTGATCAGGCCTGAATAACTGAATGACATCAGCCACGTATAGCAGTCCATTGGGGTGGGCAAGAGGGGACCCCCAATATTTTGGTTATGAAGGAGAGGACTTATCTAGAAAGGGTGCAGCAGGCACTGAACATAAGGTAAAGGTAAAGGTTTTCCCCTGACGTTAAGTCCAGTCGTGACCGACTCTGGGGGTTGGTGTTCATCTCCATTTCTAAGCCAAAGAGCATGACTGCATGGAGCACTGTTACCTTCCCGCCGGAGGAGTACCTATTGATCTACTCACATTTGCATGTTTTCGAACTGCTAGGTTGGCAGAAGCTGGAGCTAACAGCAGGAGCTCACCATGTCCTGCAGATTCAAACCACCAACCTTCCAGTCATCAAATTCAGCATCTCAATGGTTTAACCAGTTGTGCCACCATGCCCCCCAAATTTCTTTATCCTCACTCCGCTTCCCGGGATTTGAACCTGGGACCTTTCAAGGTAAAGGGGTGCCACAGGAAAGAGCTAGCTGAAGAGCTAGCGTTGTCCATAGACACCTCAAAGGTCATGTGGCCGGCATGACTTCATGGAGCGTCCTTACCTTCCCGCCTGAGCGGTACCTATTGATCTACTCACATTGGCATGTTTTTGAACTGCTAGGTTGGCAGAAGCTGGAGCTAACAGCGGGTGCTCACTCCGTTTCCTGGGATTTGAACCTGGGACCTTTCGGTTTGCAAGTTCAGCAGCTCAGCGTTTTAACACATTTTGCCAACAGGACTCCCGGTGAACATAGGTTATCCATAAAGTTGCCATGTTTCATTTCCTCAATATGATTTGCATATTTTCATTAGACGAAGTCAACCCATAATTGTTTCCTTTTTCTTCAGCTCTGCTTCAACATTCAAGACACTTTGTACAGTACAACTATTCCAGGAAAAACAATACAGAGCAAAGTTTCAAACACTGGACTTGGAAAAGGGAGACATGAAGTTCGCATCTCTGTTTGGTCATGGAATTTACCGTGGGACCTGGGGCGGCTGCTGCCTCTGTGTAAATCGGCTTTATAAGGTCTTCCTTCTTGCTCTCTGCTGCTTGTATCGATCCCTCTCCCTTTCTTCCGACTCCCACTCCTGCTTCACCTTGCACCTGAACAACGCACGTGTCCTTTGCTTCCTGCACTCAGCTTGCACCATTCTCTCGTCTTGTTTCTTACAGAATAATTTCACACATTTTAATCCATATCAAGGCTTTAATTCCTCCAAAGGCCAGAAACGTAGGGCTTGTCTATATTGGACCTATAGCCCTGCTTTGGGCCAGAAATCAATCATGGATGTCTCCAGATGACATCCAGGGACTCCCAGTCCATAAGGTTTTCCCACATTGGTCAAAGTCAGAGAATGCTACAGAGTTTTGACGAAACTCCAGATCATCCCTGGACTCCAGGGTAAGTGTGGACAGCTGGAATGACTCTAATTCAAGAGGGCCCACTGTCCACATGGCAAGGCACCACCATCCCCTTTTCCTTGTGGAAAAGGGACAGATAGAGGACATGTCACCCAGCCATCACCATGGCAGATGGCCATTGGAGCTCCATAACATCAGTAAAGGGGTACTATTCCATTATCCAGGTGGAGGCCAAAAGGAGGACAGTCCATTTTATTTATTTATTTATTTATTTACAGTATTTATATTCCGTCCTTCTCACCCCAAAAGGGACTCAGGGCAGATCACATTATATACATATAGGGCAAACATTCAATGCCCATATACACATAGAACAGAGACAGACGCAGAGGCAATTTAACCTTCTCCTGAGGGGATGTTCGATTCTGGCCACAGCGGGGAGCAGCTGCTTCATCATCCACTCTGATGGCACTTCCTCATTCCAACGTCGCAAATTAGTTAAATTTGCCTCCCCACTTTATAAGTGGTACCTTGTTTCCTACTTGATAGATGCAACTATCTTTCGGGGTGCTAGGTCAGCAATGAGCAGGGGCTATTTTTTATTTTTTAATTGACGGGTGCTCACCCCGCCATGGGCTGGCCTCGAACTCATGACCTCATGGTCAGAGTAATTTATTGCAGCAGGCTGCTCACCAGCCTGCGCCACAGCCCGGCCCCTTTTTTATAGAAAGGGGGTTGAAGGAGGGAAACCATTTCCCTCTATTTTCGCTGGTTATTTCCCCCTCCCCATTTCCCATTTCATAAATGAGGATTGTTTCCACGATTGCGACATGAATGAGGGGAATAACAGGAAAACAGGGGGAAATGCTTTTCCTCCTTCAAACCCCCTCCACTCTGTAAAAGCTGCAGTTAAATATAAGCAGGTGTTCCTGTAGCAAAGCTGTTTATCTGCATGAGAAAGAAGCCCATCGTGGAAGCAAAGAAGGAAGTATAAAGAACTTGTTCAATGTGTTGTCGAAGGCTTTCATGGCCGGGATCACAGGGTTGTTGTATGTCTTTTGGGCTGTGTGGCCATGTTCCAGAAGTATTCTCTCCTGATGTTTCGCCCACATCCATGGCAGGCATCCTCAGAGGCTGTGAGGCATGGATAAATGTCTCCGGACTAACCCTAACCCTCCAAACCCTCCTCCTCCCCAGCGGGAAGACTCCGGAGTCGGCGGCCTTTTCTTACACGGGCCCCACATTTATCCATGCCTTACAGCCTCTGAGGATGCCTGCCATGGATGTGGGCGAAACGTCAGGAGAGAATACTTCTGGAACATGGCCACACAGCCCGAAAGACATACAACAACTTAACTTGTGTTATGGAAACCTTATTTTTGTAAATAGTGCAACCATATTATTTTGCTATAAAGAAAAGCCTCCTAAGAAAGAGATAGCATTTATCTGTGTGTTTTTTGTTCTTCTTATCACTTTTGGCTTCTGGTGCTGCGTCACGCCGCTGCTAATAAGTTACTCTGCCATACGTTTATGAGGAGGATACAGTGTTCCCTCACTTATTGCTGGGGTTAGGTTCCAGGAGCACCCGCAATAAGTGAAAATCCCCAAAGTAGGGACACTATATTTATTTTAATATTTATACATTATTTTAGTAGTTACACTATTGTGTGTTGATAAATCGCCTCCTTCTCCTCCCATTGCTGCTTGGGCTCCTTTTCTCTCTCTTTGGCTTCTCCTTCCTCCCTTCCTTAGACTGTAAATTGTAATTTTTTATTATTTATAATAGTCTTTTAGAGTTTATTGAAAAACCACAAAACAGCGAATCCGCAAAAAGTGAACCGCAAAGTAGTGAGGGAACACTGTATTTTGTTAATAAGCTCACTTGCCCAACATAGCGCCCCCTTTTGGCCTCTGCCCAGATAATGGAACAGCAAAGGAGCCTGTAAAACCTGAGGGAAGAAGGGGAGGATAGTCCCTCTTCCTTCTCTGTAGTTGCATGGGTGTCTATTCTGATGTCAGCAAAGGAGACCGGCAACAGCCAGGAGTTTTCTGGAGCTCTGTGGCAGTCTAACAGTAGTGACAACGGATAGCCAAGATAAAGTGTCAGTCCAGTGGGACCAAACTGTCAGGATTTGGAAATTACCTGGCATTTTCTAAGTGATAGCAGAGTTAATACCTCTGGCCTAATCACCTGTAAAGAGTTAATCCGCTGTAATTAATGTGTGGTGGTTAATGCAATGGGAGTAGTATATAGTTATGTTGAGTAAGTTCGATGAGGGTTGATGGTGGTTTGGAGATGGTTTGGAGAGTGTGTCGGAGAATTACTGCTGTGAGTAGAAATGGTAAAGTTTGAATATTTTGTATAGACTTTGTATACTGCTGCAACAAAGGAGAAAGAGAAGCCTTCCTGCTTATTTGGGAAAGAACGAAAGTCTCCACATGTTTTGTTGTCCAGGTAGAAGGCCACTACATCTGTGTTTTTGGGTACCTGGTTCCTTAACCAGAACTAATAGAGTTGCTTCCACAAAAGGTAAAAGGTAAAGGTTTCCCCTGACGTTAAGTCCAGTCGTGTCTGACTCTGGGGGTTGGTGCTCATCTCCATTTCTAAGCCGAAGAACCGGCGTTGTCCGTAGACACCTCCAAGGTCATGTGGCTGGCATGACTGCATGGAGCGCCATTACCTTCCCGCCGGAGCAGTACCTATTGATCTACTCACATTGGCATGTTTTCGAACTGCTAGGTTGGCAGAAGCTGGACCTAACAGCGGCCGCTCACGCCGCTCTTGGGGTTTGAACCTGGGACCTTTCGGTCTGCAAGTTCAGCAGCTCAGTGCTTTAACACACTGAGCCACCGGGGCTCCTTCCACAAAAATAGGAGCTTTATGACTGCATAAAACCCCTGACAAACTGCTTGTGATGCCACTGGATGGTTTGGCCACATATCAGTAGTGTCTCTGCCCCCATTGCCTATCCAGAGTGTTTTTCCTCCAGACCAGCCATACTGTCAGACTATCAAATGATTTATACATTAAACACAAGGAGATGACTACTCTGACCAGTTCAGTGGGATGAAGTCCTAAGTCAGGAGATTGGTTTTGCTCAGGTCTGTGAATGAAGCAGAGAGTATTTGAGGATCGAGACATCCATAGGGATACCAAGGTCCTTGTTTATAAGGACCTTGTCCTCCCATCCTGATTATACACCTGCAAAACATGGGCCATTATCTATAATCACACTCAGCTCCTGGAATGATTCTGTCAGTGTTGCCTCTGAAAAATCCTACAAATCTCTTGGGAAGACAGGTAGACAAATGTCAGCATTCTGGAAGAAGCAAAGAAGTGATGCTCCTATGTCATCAACTCCAATGGACTGGCCATGTTGTCTGAATATCTGATCGCCATCTCCCAAAGCAGTTACTATACTCCCAACTCAAGAATGGAAAACGGAATATTAATTCACAGGAAAAGAGATTTAAAGATGGGCTTAAAGCTAACCTTAGCATAGACATTGAGAACTGGGAAGCCCTGGCCCTTGAGTGCTCTAACTGGAGATCAGCTGTGACCAACAGTGCTGTGGAATTTGAAGAGGTGTGAATGGAGGGCAAAAGGGAGAAACATGCCAAGAGGAAGGTGCGTCAAGCCAACCCTGACTGGGACCATCTGCTACCTGGAAACTGATGTCCTCACTGTGCAAGAACATGCAGATCAAGAATAGGGCTCTACAGTCACCTACTCATCCAGCTCCAAGACACTACACTTGGAAGGTCATCATACCCGGATAACAAGGGATCACATAAGTAAAGTTTTGTTGACATGGGAATCTTAGTCCAGATTCTTGAGACCCTGCTCCATAACTTTTGACGAGCAGGAGGGCTATAACTGGAGCAGGAAAATGGCATTCATAGCGTAAGAAGCTGTTTAAATCTATGTCAAGTATTTTATTGTTTTATCTGTTTGGATGCATTAGTCCAGAAACCTTCACCCATAACATCTGTAGGAGCTGGAACTGAGGGAAAAAAGCAAACAGAAACCATTTGCTTTCCTGCAGGACTGGAATGCCTTCCACTTATGCTAGAAATGCTTTGGATCCAAATCAAGAATGCTTTATGGTTTTATTTATGGATACCCTCCAACTGGCATGATGTGGCTAAGACAGTCCCAATTAATCCTCCTATCCCACTTTTTTCAGCAGCTTTCCACACCTCCTATTTTTCCCTCCTCCTCCCATTTTTCTCTCCTCCTCACACAGAAGCAGATTAGCTATTTTGCAAGAGTTAAGAAACAGGATTGTGGGACTCTTCCATCAATAACAGAGGATGGGTTTTGTTCCGTCCCCCAGGACGATGGTTTGCCTTACATTTTGTTTCAGCCTCTGGCTGCAAAAGCCCAGGAAAAGTGGCTTGGAGTCTGCAAGAGCTGGCTGCAGTTTTCTTTGCAATGATTGGTCAAAGAGTACAACATCTTAGGACCGCCCTTTTTTACCAGGGTCTAGTCTCTATTTTGGAGCCTCATTTTGGCTATAGTCTTCCAACGTGCTGCAGCTGTGCAAGCTAACTGGGACAAATCATCCTCAAAACCAGGCCAATCTAAGCCTATCCAAATTAGATAAGTATTGAATTATACTGATCTGGAATAGGAAATCTAGTTAGAGGAGCAGGGTTATTCCGTCGCTTCTAGAACTAATCTTTGCTGTAAAGATAGGGAAGGAAAGAGTTTCTCCTTCTAATATAGACAGCGTGATTAGGGTATAGTGGTTTTATAATCACCTTTGCCTTCTGGAACCAGGGATAATTCTGTAACTAAAACCTATAGAAATTTGTTTCATTTTCTGTAACTTTAAGATCTGTGCCAGGTTTACAACCTTGTATGAATAAACATCCTTTTTTTGAAGTTTTCCAGACTCAGTCGTTCAATATTTTTAGGACAGCTTATCGGGATTTGCAGTTCGCCCGGATAAAGGACGGCACATTTCAGCTTTATAGTTTTTTTTATTGTCTGGCGAACGGCACAGGTTTGTCAAAGGGAAGTGGCAGATCAGTAACCGACTGCACACAAAGTTGTGCGATAGGAACCATCGCCAAAAGTAATGGTCTTGTTTCAATGCCATTTTGCCACCTTCGGCACCAGAAAGCACAGAAAAGAGATGAAAAGATGAAACTTTGAATGCGTAGCCCTTTAGCTTCAAAACTCACACAATTTGTCAACAGGAACCTGCAAATGCCATGCTAGATCTTTACCCAGTATCTTTACCCCAGACAGGGACATCGATGCTTGGAAGCACAGAGCCAGGTGTATCACTTGGCACGAAACTATCGGGAGGTCTGACTTTTCTGTTCCGTGTTTGGACTGGTGTTGGAGATACATCTTATCTCCCAGGCCGCTTTCTTATCTGCCCTTGTCTTCATCCGGGACAAAGGCAAGCCTGTGTGAAGTTCACCCTCAAGAAGCCGTCACACGTCCCTTGGCAGCCCCTGAAGGGCAGCTGAAAGTCTCCCTCTTCCCAGTGATTTGTCATCGTCAACAGGGGCAGGAAGGTTGGCCTCCCAGGCCACGCAATAAGAATAAAATCATAATGGGGAAGTTTAATTCCCACAATTAAAGAGAATTTAAACCCGAGCATCAGGTTCAACTCTTTGGTGTGGCCAAGGAGGGGCGGGGGGAAATGGTTGTTTGATGTGAAAGTCGATGGCTGAATTATTCAAATGGAGAGATTCTCCAAAATGATAATTTCATATTTTACGTAACTGATGGTGATTTATTACAGAGCAGAGCCCCCAATTGCACTTGCGGCTATTCGAAGCACCTGCGGATGCTTCTTTTCTCTTTGGCGAGGCATTTCGATCTGGACATTAATATCTCCATTACAACTGGGAGTTAAGACAACCACAGGGTTTTTCTCCTTGCCATCCTCTCGAGGTTATTTTATTCTATTAGGCCTGGCACTTTATGCTTCTGAAGGGTCAAAGAGAAGGAAGATCCAGCCATGGCCATCTGGTTCTTGCAAGAAATGAACGAACACCTTTATTATCTCTTTAGATTTGAACTTTTCTTTTCCTTTTCCTCCCTGAGGCGAACTAGTAAAGGCAAATCTGTTCAGTTTCCAGACAGGACAGCTGACCAGCCTGCCATGTAAAGAGACTGGCATGGATTAGGAGGTGGATTATATGCTTCTGAATGGGAGTAGTAGGGAACATGTTCGGAGTTGGTGCTTGCAGCAGTCAGACCAGAAAGAAAAGCGAGCAGGCAATCGCTTCTTTCTCTGTCTGGTCATGTCCACACCTATCCAACATGAATTGTATGGGGTCCCTGCAGCAGCTGAGCAGTGGATCCACTTTATTTTGACCATATAGGCATGGCTTCTCTTGCTCTCTTTTTCTGACACCTCTTTTCTCATCTTCTGACACTCCTCTGTTTATCCCTCACCTCTCTCTCAGTCTCTCTCTTTCTCTCTGTTCACTCTATCTTTCCCCCTCTGTCTAACACCTCTTTTCTCTCTCTTTCACTGTTCAGCTATGGCACTTGACACTTCCATTACCAGGCTCTATCTTATGATATGTCCTTTGCTGGGTTTGCCTGGAGCCCCAGATATGTCCTTTGCTGGGTTTGCCTGGAGCCCTCCTAAGTCCCTTGTGAAATGACAACTCCCAGGAGTCCAGAGCATTTGTTGTTTATTCATTCAGTCGCTTCTGACTCTTTATGATCTCATGGACCAGCCCATGTCAGAGCTCCCTGTCGGCCATCGCCACCCCCAGCTCCTTCAAGGGCAAGCCAGAGCATAGGCCCATGGCAATTACAGTGGTATCATGGCAAGTAAAGTATCACAGAATCATGCTTTACTTTACCGGGCTATGGCTAGTAACGAGCTGCAATAAATCATTACTGACCGAGAGATTATGAATTTGATGCGCAGTTTGGGTTAAGCCCCCGACCATTAAATAGCCCGGCTTGCTGTTTACCTAAGCAGCCCGAAAGACAGTTGCATCTGTCAACTAGGAAATTTAGGTATGCTTTATGTGTCAGAGTAATTTGCAGCGCAGCAGTAGTTGGATGGAATCAGTGGAACGCAGAACAAAGTGACATCAGAGACGATGGTAAAACTATATACAAAGTTTTACTGACTTCAGTAATAATCAAGACAAACAGACTTGCAGACGAACACAGGACTCTCACTCTAGGCAGACAGCACTCGATTCAACTCAGAACTGAACTGATGCAATCAGTAATGTATACACACTTGTGTCTGGACACTCCCCAGCTCCAGCCGCATATCAAGGACATCACAGCTTCTTAGGAATTAACTCTTTCCAGACTATGTTACACTCTGGATGATGCAATCAGTATGCAATACAGGCAAGACACAAATTTCATTTAAACACTACCAATACACAAATCCCACTTCAACATTATGCAGGAGGCTAATTTAACTAATTTACAACCCAATAAAACTGCCAGCAGCACGTGGAAAGGAATGAGGAAGTACAGCACTTGACATCACTCGTGGATGATGAAGCAACAGCTCCCCCGGTGGCTGGAATCGAGCATACCCTCATGAAGCTGGAAATGTTAAAAAATTGCCTCTGTGTGTGTCTATACTGTATGTTGTTCGAATGTTTGCCATATATATGTTCATTGTAATCCACCCTGAGTCCCCTTTGGGGTGAGAAGGGCGGAATATAAATACAGTAAATAAATAAATAAATAAATAAATAAATAGATTTGGAAGAAACCACGATGACCATCCAGTCCAATACCTTGCTATGCTGGAACACATAAGGAAAGCACTCCTGCTTGTGTTATGGTTGCATGGTGTGAAGCAGAGCACTGACTGAATTACTGTGAGTTTTTTGAGCTGTATGGTCATGTTCCAGTAGCATTCTCTCCTTACATTTCGCCTGCATCTGTGTCAAGCATCCTCACAACAACCTAGTGATTCCAGCCATTAAAGCCTTCGACAACACATACCACTGACTTTCTTGCTCATACAATTTTCATTCTGTTACCTTTAGCTCTTAGAGAACTTGGGATCTACACCAGGTAGTTTAGCCCAGTGCGAATCTGCCCTCATAAAAACTCTGGATTCAACATTTTTCCTACTGTGGTCCAGACAGCCCAGTACTGCATGCACCATGAGGAACTATCATTCCTCTGAGTTGTCACTGCCACAGCTCCTAGTCATCCACAGTGCTCCATCTGAGCTCCAGGGCATTACAAATGTATCTTCTGATGTCAGAATGGGACACTCAATGCTTGGATGGAGCTCTGTGGCCAGCTAGGAGATACAGGGTGGTAACACAGGCATCATCTGTCTCCTTTCTTTATACTGATCAGAGCAGCGAGAGAGTGATAGATGCAGCATGCTTTGGATAGCAGAATGGGCTGAATCATATCTAATCCTTCTATCCAGACTGCCCCAAAGCCACAGGATAATTTGGAGTTTCCAGCAAACTCTGTCATTTCCCCTAACTTTGACAAAAGCATGACAAACTTGGTTTAAAGTTTTAAAATTTGATAGACACGAAGACAGAGTGAGGGTTGGCTCTACCGTTTTAGTTGGTTAGAAAAATTAATGAAATCAAATAATCATTCTCTACTTAACTTAGAAGGGTACAACTTAAGATTCGGATGGCATGCCTATCTTAGGAACGAAAAGGATAAGATAAATAAAGAATTGAATAGACACATATTAAGACTGAATTTGTTAGCTATTTGGAAGAGATGGAAGGAGAAATGGAACAGAAAACCCCTTTTATGGTTACGCCCATTAAAAGTGGTATTAAGGCCAATATCAAAAGAGGAAATAAGATATTACAGTGACTACCTATTTAAAGAAAGTGGTCAATGGAAACTAAAAGGGAGAGATGAATTAGGCATCAATGATTGGTTTTGGTTCCATCAGCTATATGATCGATTTATGAGAGATGTCAAAGTAGGTTTTCGGAGAAGAAATCTATACTGGAGAGCATTTTTGATAAGGGGAATAAATCTCCAGGCTATATCAATATATTTTAGAGTATAATCTAGAAGATAACAGAATAAAATATGTCATGATCTTTTGGGCCGGAGACTTGGGGGGAAACATAAAATTAGAGAAATGGGAGTATCTTTGGAAAAGAGGATTTAAATTATCAGTAGCAGGGCCTATTAGAGAGAACACATATAACATGTTTTATAGAAGCTATATAACTCCAGAGTTATTAGCCAAAATGAATAAGAGTAATGGAGGGGAATGTTGGGGATATAAGAAACAGAAGGGTACTTTTTCCATGTTTGGTAGACCTGCTTGATAGCTCAAAAAAACTGGAAAAGTGTTGTTAAGGAAACAAATATCATGATCATCAACAAGGTTAAGAACAATCGTGCCTTTTGGGACTATTTAAAGAGAGAGTAAGTCGGGGGATAAAGAAATGTGGGGACCGCGGTGGCGCAACTGGTTAAACCACTGAGCTGCTGAATTTGATGACTGGAAGGTTGGCAGTTTGAATCTGCAGGAGGGGGTGAGCTCCCATTGTTAGCCCCAGCTTCAGTCAACCTAGCAGCTCGAAATCATGCAAATGTGAGTAGAACAATAGGTACTGCCTCAGCAGGAAGGTAACGGTTCTCCATGCAGTCATGCTGACCACATGACCTAGGATTTGTTTATGAACAACACCGGCTCTTCGGCTTAGAAATAGAGATAAGTGCCACTGCTCAGAGCCAGAAGAGGAAACCTTTAACTTTATCTGTGTTTGCTATTTCTAGGCATTGAATGTTTGCCTTGTGTCTGTGTTTGCTGGAATCCTCCCCGAGTCCCCTCAGGGAGACAGGGTGAAATACAAATTTATTATTATTATTATTATTATTATTATTATTATTATTATTATTATTATTATTATTATAGAGTGATAATAGTGAAATTCTGGAAAAGTGAAAGAGAGCTATCTAAGAGAGATTGGAGATAAAAGTTATTAGAATATATACAAATGACCAAGCTGTCTAATGGACTTCAAGTTAAAAATAATGAATTGTTTATAAACAAATCTAGGCTAGCTTTTGTATATTTTGCAAAGAAGACAAAAGTGGATTTTAGGGAAGCTGCAAGGGGAATAATTTAAGGAACTTACAAGTATAGTATTACAGGGTATAAATATTACAGTGAATGGCAACGGAAGTTCTCGGTGCTGGGTTCACGGATGTGTGTTTCTTGTGTTTGTTACTGTCATTGTTTTTTTTTTTTTCGTAGCTGTTTGTACTAGTTGTAATTGTTATATCGTTTTTTTAAAAATAAAATAAAAATAAAGTTTTTAAAACACCACAATACTCATTGGAAGCCATTTGGTGTCATTGGGAAAGCCAGTGAATATGATTTTTTTGGGGACATATGGACGAATCCTTAATTTATGAAGATAAATTAATGTGCAAATTGTTAGTCACAGCAGGGTACATAAATACTGTTTCTCATGTTCAAATTTAAATCAAAGAGATGCAGGAAAAGTGGCAGAGGTGAGCCTGGTGTTTTGTTTTGGGTTTTGGTCTGAACTTGAAAGAAAACATGTAAGCAGCTGACTCTTTGCCAGAGGAAGGGTTCGCAACTTTGGGCCTTCAGACTGAAACCCAGAATATGTGAATATGTAAGAATTTGGCTTAAACAGAACTGGATGAATACCTTGGACATTTATCCACTGCCATCAACAGGGAACAAACTTATGGGATCAAGAAAAAATCCAGCTTCAAATTTCCACACACACATATACATACACATATATCCGTTCCTCTGTTTTACCGCTTCTCTTTTGCGCTGGACTTTGACAACATGCTTAAGTTAGTTTCACATCTGATTTGTCGCCTGAGCTTCCCAAAGTTCGGGAAATTAGTATTGTGTGTGCAGTTTGATTTAATTAGCAATTGGGGAAATAGGTCTGGCATGTTGCAGGGAGGCTTGGGGAAATTGTCAATTAGCATTCTGTTAATTGGTGTCTGCTGTCCTTGCTTTTAGTTTTTAACCCCTTTTACCTTGTTCCCACTTCCAGGGTGGAAAAAAAAATCTGGCTGCTTATTATTCTTTAAGTAAAGGATTAATTGCTTCAACTCCTGCCTGTGCATAATGTCCCTTTTTCCCTCTCCCAGCGTGGAGAGATTTGCAACCCTCGGTAGAAGAGACATTCATTTCTTTCAAGAGCACCCCTCCTGCCGTTTGTTGGAGATTTGTCAGGAGAGTTCTTCTATGGAGCCCACAATGACCTCTGCTTTTAAGGCACATTCATTGGGGGGGGGGGGGGTTGCCTTGCTCAACTCTTGGAGAACTTTTGATAAGAGGGTTTTGTTGTGGGAGAAAGCAACCCGAGTTGGTCCCCTTCTGCAAAGTTTATTTTTATTCCTTTTGCTGGTTTCAGAAGCCCATTTAGAGAATATTCTTTTGGCTTCCTTTCAGATACCTTCCGTGTTTCTCCAGAAGTCAGAGAATTTGGGGAGGAAGTCAAACTTTTACTTACTAAATAAAATACGACAATGGCAACATCATGTACATACATTTCTGGAGGAACCAATTGGTTTGCCTCAGCAATGCTCTTCTGACTTGCCTTAACATTCCTCAAACCGTAAAGCTCTCAGTTGGGCTTCAGGACAAATAAAACTTTTATGAGGATTGTACAATGTGTGGTAGATGAAGTTGATCAGATGCAAGATAAAGGCAGGCCTAGTCCAGCCGTAGTGAGTTCAGCTCAGTCATAGATCTCGTTCTCCATGTGAAATCCTACTAACATGTTTTCAGGCCTTTCTATGGCGGGTGCATTTATTAATGGGAGGGTAGTATCATCAGCTCCAGCTCCTGCCAACCTAGCAGTTCGAAAACATGCCAAGGTGAGTAGATCAATAGGTACCGCTCCGGCAGGAACGTAACAATGCTCCATGCAGTCATGCCAGCCACATCACCTTGGAGGTGTCTACGGACAACACCGGCTATTCGGCTTAGAAACGGAGATGAGCACCAACCCCCAGAGTCAGACATGACTGGACTTAACGTCAGGGGAAACCTTTACCTTTTGCCTTAGTATCATCAGGGATGATGCCCAGTGTGGAACACCTCTCACCACGTTAAAACAGTGGATGTGGCTCTTAATGAGACATGCCGTATTATCACAGGATGTCTACACCCCACACCACTGGATAAATTATACTGTTTAGCTAATATTGCATCACCTGACATCCGTTGGGAAATAGCAGCCTGTAGTGAACAGACCAAGGCAGTGACATCTCAGGACCATCCTCTGTTCAGATATCATCCAGCAAGCCAATGCCTTAAATCAAGAAACAGCTTTCTAAGATCTACAGAGATACTCACAGGAACACCTCAGCAAGCAAGAATCCAAAAGTGGCAGGCTAAAACCTGAAACCTCAATCCATGGTTGATACCAGATGAGAAACTCCCTCCTGGGCACAGAGAAGACTGAGTGACTTGGAAGGTGCTGAACAGACTGTGCTCTGGCACCATGAGATACAGAACCAGTCTTAAGAAATAGGGCTGCAAAGTGGAGTCCACGACATGCAAGTGTGAAGAAGAGCAAACCACAGACCACTGACTATAATGTAGTCTCAGCCCTGTCACATGTGCAGTGGAGGACTTTATCACAATGACATCAGAGGCACTCCAAGTGGCCAGCTTCTAGTCAATGGCAATCTATCATAATGCCAAGTTTTAAGTTTGTTTGGTTTTAAAATACATTATAACTGCACCCTCAATTTGCTTCTGACACAAAAATAAATGAAATAAATAAATAGAGCATCAGGGATTTTAAAAGGTGAATAAATGGAAACATTATGGCCAACACTAGGCACATAGACCCAATGGGACAAATTGTGCCAAGACAGGGCTGGCATCCATAGAAGGGAAAGGGTTATTTTCATCTCGTGATATCTTCTCCTGGCCCATTGGTCTGTAGGGACCATAAAATGAAATTCCAAGTGCCTCGTCGTCTACACCAGGCATGAGAAAACTTTGGCCCTCCAGGTGTTTTGGACTTTAGCTCCCACAATTCCTAACAGACAATAGTCGCATTTAAACTTTCTTCCACAGCACCTTGATGGCACTCCACTTTCACTGCATTAGAATTTTCCTGTGACTTCATATGCAAGCACATATCACTACCTTGTGTTCCTTCCAAAATTGCATTACATTATTATCATCATTTGAAAGGAGAGAAATAATGTATTACATAGGAAGTTCTGAAGCTTAGAGAGGAAGTTCGAATGTAGATACATTGCCAGGAGTTTGGTTAGATATTCAGGCATTATAACTCCCAAAATCACAAAAAGTGGGTTCTAAGGGTCAAACTTTGCCCACCTCTAATCTACTGACTATACTGTCGTAGAAACACAATGGTCCTTTCTACACAGCCAGATAATCCAGATTATCAAAGCAGACAATCCACATCTGATTTGAACTGGATTATCTTAGTCTACATTCACTGCCATATAATCCAGTTCAAAGCAGATAACGTGGATTTTAAACAGCTGTGTAGAAGGGACCAATGTGTCAAGTGAAGATAATATTCTCTCACATTTGGTTGCTTGCTCAGGATCAGCTAGCTGAATCTTCTAAATTTGGTTCCTGCTCTTGGCACTTGCCTTTTGGTTCCTGCATTGCCAAGAAGCTTTTTTTTCCAATGTAGACATGTGCAAGGAGATAGCCAGGTTATTCTGTCATGGCAAAGGCAACATCAGAAACTTACAGCCACGTTATAGAGACTTGCTGGTTTTATTGAGCTTTCACTGTTGTGCACTGCAGTCCAGTTCCCAAAATTTGTGCTACTAGACTCCTCATTGTGGCTTTTTCCAAGAGCACCAATGGCAAGTGGCTATGCAAGGGTGCAGCAGAAATAGAGTGGCAGGGATGGTGCCTCTTAGCTGTGAATCAATGGGTTCAGCTAGTATCCCCTGTCATAACCCAGTCCCTGCCCAGTCATGCCTCAAGTCAAAGGTGCAAAAGCCAAAGGAGATTTCTGGTGGGAAGCTGCTTACACCTTCTTGTGCCATCTTGCTAGGTTGGCAGCAGCAGTATACATCTTGCCACCTTAGCTGCAGGGCCCCCACCCAGCATCTTACCTACTTCTGGCTTCATTGCCACAGCCAAGCATTGCCAAAGCTTTGATACCAAGCATTGCCAAAGCTTTGACACCATCACCACCCACTGCCCATGAAGCAACCCTCCACACTGGGATGACCTATGATGCAAACAAAGGCCTCATTAAGCTATGTCCCTGAAACTACAATACTTTAGGTATGCTGCACATTGGGAGCTGCAATTGGAACAGAGAAGTCTGAGAGCTTTGCAGCTGGAAAGGAAATGCCACTCCAAGTGGTTTTTGGATGACTTTAGGAAACTCTAATGCAGCTTAGCAACAACTCCCTAAATATGAGGTGCTTACCTGCTTTCCTTTGGTGTTTGTTTGCAAAAAGGCTTCTTCCCAAAAATACCACACATCCCCAGTGCACTCTCTCCTCCTCTCGTGTTGTGCACACCATAAGCATGTTACGAAGCCTTTGATTCAGCACAAGAGGGGAGGATGGAACTGTGTCATTTTGAACACATATGCATTTGAAGAGCGCTCCAGGCTCAGCGTTCCCAATCCACAAATGGACTGGGATGGCACAGAAAACCTACAACCCGAGAACACCTCCCTCTTCTCTTTTAATCATCACCGACTCCACTTGCTCTGTAATAAATTAACAGGGACTGAAAATAGCAGCAGAATGCTCTCTTTCTTGTCCCCGACGGACGTTTGCCCAGATCGTGAAACCTAGCCTGCTCTTCAGCACAATTAGTTGCCTTTGCTCCAGAGAGGTTCCGGACTGGGAGAACTGGATAGTTGGGGTCAAAACGGAAGGGTATTGGCAAGGTGCTCTATGGGAACACGCCAAGTGGTCTCCGAAGGCTCCCTTCTTGCCAGTGCTATTAACCTTTCCTTTCGATGAGCACCAAAAATGGAGCACAATTTTGCAAACAAAACCCTGGAAAAGGAAGCCTTCTTCTGAGACAGAGGAAGGGGAGGGGGATACAGTAAAAACCTGATCATGGACCTCCTGTGCCAACCAAGGAAGACAGCATCCCATCTCAAAACTAGTCTTTCTTTGGCCATTTTTTCCTGTCAGCTGTCTGGCTATGAAAGAGAAGATGTGATTTCATTAATGCAGGATGGGAATATTAATTAATTGTTAATTATTATTAATTTAGAGACAGAGTCTGCAAAGTGTCTGATTGGAATGAACACTTTGCATGTCAATAGCTGTGCCAATGTCAACGCAACATTTTTACGTGCAAAAATTTCAGTGCAAACCTACATCATGGCAGAGGCAAGGGATATCAAAAAAACTCATGATTTTTTAGAGTACTAAGATATATCTATCAATCAAACTGTGTACAACGGGCCCTTGGTGCTTGCTGGAGTTTCATTCCGGAACCCCCTGTAGATACCTATTGCATAACCTCTTGGAAAATAACTGCACCCAGTCTCTGGGCACAGATCCTTTTGGCAAATGTGAATCACCATGAATATGTGGAAACCACCTTTTGAAAACCAGTAGTCAAGAAAAGTATGACCTGTTTCTTTGCAGTTGCCCAAAAGATATACACTTCCTTGAAACCTCTTAGTTAAAATATGCACTCAGCAGTAAAAAAACAAATTCTTCTTTGAAAAATAACATATCTTGTTTACTCATAAAATATCTTGTATTAATTCACCATACAGGCACATTTCGTATCGAGGTTCAGTTACAGATAGGATGTAGCTTCTCTGTGTGTTGAGTACACAGGGTATCATTCTTAATCAATAGTCCATGTTCTAGTTGTGTAGTTGTGCTCACTGAAGTCCAAAAGCCAACAGATGTCGCTACCAAAGTCCAAACAGCAACATACAACTGCTTGCCTTGAAGACCAAACACATACTTCTCCATTGAAGTCCAAACAGCAACTGAATACAAAATGGAGTCCTGAGTCTGCACATGCTCAGTACAATATTTATTTATGTATTTATTACATCATTTCTACCCCGCCCTTCTCACCCATCAGGGGACTCAGGGCGGCTTACAACATACATCACAAACACAGTTTACATCAAATTAAAAGTCATCCAAGATTAAAAATTACAATAAAGATTAAAATATAAATTAAAAACAGCATAATTATACATCTAAATATACAATACATGTATAAACATAGAATACAGGTTAGCAAATATATTAACAAATAAGTAGTGAGAGGCTTGGGAGGTTGCTATTTCCAACAATATCAATATCTGTGGATGTTCATTTCCCATTATATACAATGGTGTAGTAAAAGGGAGTCCCTCATATAAAAGAGCAGACAACTCCAACAAGTGCCAGAGAGAGTAGGAGAATCTGAGAAATAGATGAGCATGCCTGCTAGACATGTGCGTGGAATTAGTTCCTATCGTTTCTACCATTTCTTTCATGTCTTCTGTTTCTTCAGGAGCACAAAATGGAAAGCTCCCTTCCTGCACGAAAACCTGCTCGAAACGAAAGCAGGCTTTTGTCTGCAGCTGAACTTGCCTCCTTGTCTTGGAAAGAGAGTGCATGTGTGGAGGCCGAGGCATGCAGGAAGGCCCGAAGTGTGCCTGCAGCCAAGCACCTCTTACGCTAGAGTAAGAGGTGCTTGGCTGTAGGCACTGGCAGGCATGCACACTTTCCGGGCCTGCCGTCATGCCACACATGCACTCTCTTTCCAAGGAGAGAGTGTGTGTGTGTGTGGCATGGTGTGGTGTGGTGGCAGGCCAAGAAAGTGTGTGTGCCTGCCAGTGCCTGCAGCCAAGCGCCTCTTACTCTAGAGTAGAAACAGCAGGTGCCAGGTAAGAAGAATGGAAGCTTCCTTAAAGCGCGCGGGGTAGGGGAGTCACTAGGTGGGAAACCCACCCACCAATAATGATCTGATTTTTAGGGCCCCAAACTGAAAACAAATATCTACCCTCCCAATTTCAGGAGGCTCCCAAAAATGGATCGGACCCCAACAAAATCTGGGACATGAAACGGGGCAAGGTTTTCCTCAAAAGCACAAGTCTAGAGCCCCTGTGGTGAAGTGCGTTAAAGCACTGAGCTGCTGAACTTGCAGACCGAAAGGTCCCAGGTTCAAATCCGGGGAGCGGAGCGAACGCCCACTGTTGCTCCAGCTCCTGCCAACCTAGCAGTTTGAAAACATTCCAATGTGAGTAGATCAATAGGTACCACTCCGGCGGGAAGGTAACAGCGCTCCATGCAGTCATGCTGGCCACATGACCTTGGAGGTGTCTACGGACAACGCCGGCTCTTTGGCTTAGAAATGGAAATGAGCACCAACCTCAGAGTCAGACATGACTGGACTTAATGTCAGGGGAAACCTTTACCTTACCTTTTAGTGCCTACACATCAGCATGGTGCTTGCCATATAGCCAAATCAACGATTACTTTTTGGATTTTTGTTTCTGAATATTTCTGAGCCACGGTTTGTGGATTCTCTTTTATGGCAACCCTTTTGTGGGATTTATTTGGCAAGATTTGGTCTTACCGACTTGATCCTCACAACCTGGAAAAAAAAAAGCTTGGGAGACCCATTTGAATTAGGACTCTCAGTTGGAAAAAGTTTCCTATCCCTCCTCTCAGGGGAAAGGGTGCAGCTCGGTGGTAGAACATGTTTTTGTTTCCACAATTTCCCAGGCAAGGTTGATTCACTCTGCATGGTGAGGCTGGATTGTCCTTAACACTCTCCTCGCTGCATCCATCCCAGCTCTCTCCATCATTGTGCCGTCACATTTGCCCTTCCAGAAAGCCTTTGGGAAAAGATGCAGGTAAATTCACAAGAGAAGGCCTGCCAGGTGAGGGAGGGAGGGAGGGAAAAAACCTTGGTTGAGACACTCACAGGCTCAAGGCTACTGTCGTTGCTGCATGAACTTGGCAGCAGGCCAAACAAGCTGAACAAGGGAAGGCTAGGAAAAATTATGCAGAATGCAATTAAAACCCATCCTTTCAAGTAGCTACCGTATATCCTCAAATATAAGTCAACCTCATATTTAAGTCAAAGGCAGATTTTGGGACCAGAATTGCAGATTTTGATAAACCCTATGACTAAATTGAGGGTCATTCCTTGAAGAAGGCAAAGCACTAATGCCATCTCAGGGAAGAAGTAGTCATTTCCCCACCCAGACATTCAAAAAGGCCAAAACCTGTACTATGGTAGAAAGAACAGAAGGGGTCTCTACTAATAATAATAAATAATAATACTTTATTTTTGTATCCCGCCACCATCTCCCCAAAGGGACTCGAGGCGGCTAACATGGGGCCAAGCTCCAAGGACATAATGTAAAGAAGATAAAATATAAAATAAGAGAATAAAAACAAGTAACAAACAATATAAAACACCTCTTTTAGGTTCTCCCAGGATGGACTAAGTTCTTACCTTTCACCATTCTACTCAAGGGATTGTTCTTTTTTATAAGAGTTAAGGTACGGTAGGCACTAGGCACAGTGACCCATTAATAAATCAACCCAGGTTTTGGGGGTTGATTTTTTGACTAAAATTTCTAAAGTTATCCATGAGTCTATAGGATGCATTTCTTTCTAGACACAAACATATTTTCTCATATCTTGTAATATTTGATAGATGACAGATGGAACCAATATTGCTGAATTTATCAGAGTGTGGTCAAAAGGGTAAGGCAGGGCAGCAAAAATTATGAATGAGGAAGAACACACAGAAGTACTATTTTCAACAGGGGAATTCCAATATTCTTGATTTCAGTTTAGAAAGGGCAAAAATCTGCCCTCTTTCATCGAAGGATTTATACAAAGTTCTGAATCTATTAGAAAAATAGGATTACCAAGACAGAGGACTTCATCAGACTAACTTCTGACTCTGTTTCCATCACATGATGTAAGGGCACTTCTGGTGGGATTCCATGGTGCTACATTTTTGAACTACAGTAGAGTCTCACTTATCCAACGTTCTGGATTATCCAACACATTTTTGTAGTCAATGTTTTCAATACATCGTGATATTTTGGTGCTAAATTCGTAAATACAGTAATTACTACATAGCATTACTGCGTATTGAACTACTTTTTCTGTCAAATTTGTTGTATAACATGATGTTTCGGTGCTTAATTTGTAAAATCATAACCTAATTTGATGTTTAATAGGCTTTTCCTTAATCCCTCCTTATTATCCAACATATTCGCTTATCCAACGTTCTGCTGGCCCGTTTATGTTGGATAAGTGAGACTCTACTGTACATGGAAATGGAGCTAGAAATCCATCTTCATGAGTCAAGTGTTACCCGACTCCAAATCTGAGAAAGTGAAGGAAAGCAAGGAAAAGATGGGGAAATACTGTGAAAGGATCTGAGATGGCTGTCCATCCCAGAAGACAAGGAAAGATGGTAGAGATTGGAGTGGGATGGTTCCCTCCACTTTCCTCTGCTTTCCCTCACCTGTCTGATGATGTCCATAGCTATCCAACTTCTCCATATAGATCTCCAAAGAAACAGTGTACCACCCTCTGAATTTGTCTATTCCTCTGTCAAACAGTACTTACATCCAAGACATTCTTCTCTTTATTGAGTGAAACATAACCAAATGTCTAAGCCTCATACAGCTTGGTTGTGAGACCTTTCATGTTGGTCATCCTTCTCTGCTCAGTTTATCAATATTTGTCTTGGATTGCAGTGCCCAGAACTGGACATGTTATTCCAGGTGAGATCTGATCAGAGCAGAATAGAATGACAGTTGTGATAATTTGGACACTGAAGATTTTCAGATCTGCCTTTAAAAAATCTTTGAAGTGGGTACAGAAATGAAGGCATTACTCTCTCACTCTCACTCTCTCTCTCATATTCAAAAAAAAAGGATATTTATAAAGAATTAGAAGCCACCAATTAAAATGGTGAATTGTCAGAATGGCCTTCCACTAATACCATCTTTGCAATAATTATCTCGCCGGAACCTCAGACGTTGTATTATTTTCCATTGGATTTACAATTAATCTTGTAGAAACAATAAATCCTCTCAGAGTGAGGGGATGGTAGTATTATTAAATGCTCAGCTCTTGAAAGTTCGGGGCAATTGTTAACTAATTAGCTCTCATGGCTTTCTTGGGGGAAAAAATAAAAGGGGAGAAATATGGAAGCTCTTTCTAGTTATTGAAGAAGAAATAGCCGCCGGAGGAACCTAGGTTCTCATTTCTTTCTACCACAATGTCATACTCATGGATACCTCATTGTCCATGCAGGAGCAAGAGGAAGGCAAATGTGGCAATAGGATCTCCTGAATCCCCATAGAGCTTTAGTTCACATTTTTGAAGGGCTATCCAAGGTGCTGAAACAATCCTAAAACAGGCCCCATCAAAGGTTTTATCCATGAATTTAGGAAGTAGCATGCATTGTTTTGGTCAAGCTCTGTTCCATTTTGCAGCATTGTTTTGGCCAGCAAAATCTGGGTCAATTTTGCAGGAAGGAACTCACCAATGGCAAAAATTGAATATTAGGTTTATGTGGGAGAACTTTACCTCGAATTGCTTTTTCTAGGTCACCACTGCAAAAACAGTTCCACTCAGTCAGAGGTTCAGCCATCATTTCCTTTCCTCCACAAGATCCCAGAGCATTGTGAGCACAAAATTACTAAAACCATCCCTGAATCTTTAGATGTTAACTTTTGCTGCTGTGGATGCTCCAGTACTGGTCTCCATTACAACAGTACAAGAACAATGATGGTTTCACAGAACAAGGAGACAATCCTACACACATACAGTGGGTTAATTGTAAAATTGACCATTTCATATTCAATCTCTGACTAAGATCTAGGGATACTTTTTCTTGGATTCCAGGGTTAGGTGGAGGAATCTTAGAGCAAGTGCGCTGCTTTGAAAAGTGTGTGTATCTATTTATGTCATTGATTGAATTTGGTGTTTTTCTATTTGATTGGTATACTGTATGCAAGTGAGATTGGTGCTTATTGTAGCATACTTTAGCCATCCATTATCTATGTTTGTATCCCACCTTTTTCCAAAATGGGGACTCAAGGTACCTTCTAAAATGGAATCCTATTGCCCTCGGCTACCTCTTGTAAGGTAAAGGTTTTCCCCTGAAATTAAGTCATGACTGACTCTGGGGGTTGGTGCTCATCTCCATTTCTAAGACAAAGAGCCGGTTTTGTCTGTAAACACCTCCAAGGTCAATTGGCCGGCATGACTACATGGAGCGTCGTTACCTTCCCATCGAAGCGGTACCTATTGATCTACTCACATTTGCATGTTTTCAAACTGCTAGGTTTGCAGAAGCTGGTGCTAATAGCAGGAGCTCCCTCTGCTCCCCAAATTTGAACCACCAACCTATTGGTCAACAAGTTCAGAAGTTCAGCGGTTTAACCCACTGCGCCATGGGGGGCTCTTTTATCCTTATCATTACCCTTATAACATTATCAGGGTCTGCCCCATGACAATATAAGATCATGTCATAGAACTGAAAAGGACCACAGAGGTCCAACCCTCTCACATGCAGGAATATACAACTAAAGCACTTCTGAAAGATGCCCATTCAACCTCTGTTTAAAGACATCCAAAGAATAAGAGCCTGCCATCCTCTGTGGCTGTGCATTCCATGTCTGAACAGCTATTATGGTAAAAAAAATCCTCCTAATGTCTAGAGAGAATCTTTTATAATTTGAACCCATTGGTTCATGTTCTTGAACTTTACCACATAGGGAGGCAAACCAACATAGAAGCAGGACCATCACCTTTGCTTATGACCCTATGGTACAACATTGTATACTATCCTTTTCCAGTCTGCCGGCTTCCCACAACAAACTGGCTGTCTGCTGTTGATATGCAAGACTCATCAATAGCCCCTGATTGCACCATGGTCCTGGGCCTTTTCTGTGCAATTTGCTCCAGGTCATCATCATTATCATAGGCTATCACTCATGGCTGAGTATGGTTCTGGGTGTCTACCGTTTTTAAGGTTAGCTTTAAGCCCATCTTTAAATCTCTTTTCCTGCCCACCCACATTCCATTTTCCATTCCTGGGCTGAGAGTAGGTAGAATAACTGCTTTGGGAGACAGTGATCGAGTATTTGGACAACATGGTCAGTCCAGCGGAGTTGATGGTGAAGGATCATTGCTTCAGTGCTGGTGGTCTTTGCTTCTTCCAGAATGCTGACATTTGTTCCCTGTCTTCCCAAGAGATTTGCAGGATTTTTCAGAGGCATTGCTGATGGGATTATACCAGAAGCTGAGAGTGATGTTTGTAGATGGTCTACATTTTGCAGGCGTTTCACAGTGTTGGATGATTCTATGATTCTATGATTCTATGATTCTAAGGACAATAGCTTTATAAACAAGCATCTTGGTCTCCCAATGGATATCCCAGTCCTCAAACACTGTCTACCTTATTATCAGCATATTGGTTTTCTATAACAGGTACTTCTTTGCTGACATGACAGCACAAAAAGAACTATTCTCTTCAACTCCCAGTAAAGAATTATATTTTTCAAAAAGAATATATTGTAAATAATTACAAAGCTATGGAACTAGTCAGGGCGGAGTCCCTTCCCCAACAGAAAATCCATCTATGTAGAAGGGAAGCACCATGTCTGAAATAATACAAACAGATGGAATGAAAAGGACAAACATTCCAGCAAATTCCCAAGATTAGTGATTGTGCCACTGCCACAGGGAGGATGGCTTCAAAGGATAAAGTCCTCAGTCTCTGGCAAAATAGAAACAAGCTGGCTCCATCTTCTACATTGTTAATGATCACTAAGTCTCAGGTTTTGGCTTTGAAATCTCAAGGGCTGGGTGTTCATGACCTTACTAAGATCATCACATTCTTGTCTGGAGGTGGGAGTATTATGACACCACCCTGAACTTCTAAGATCACATGGAATGGGGTCAGCATACATTACAAAGCCTTTTAAAAGTGATTTATGGATCTCAGCCTCATGGGCGCAATCAACAACCTATACAAGCCAGAGCATGTTCAAATAAAAGATTCTATACTGCAGAACACAAAGTTTAATCAACATCAGAAATTAAACCAAACCATCGATAGAGGCAATTTTTCCGCACTTAAACGCCATTATTCTAGGGTTATTTTCCCCCCTCTCCATTTGTCGTTTCCCCCAATTTGAGCTTTAAGTGGGGCTATTGGAGCCGACCATGGCCATGTTCTGATATGCGTTAATTAGAATTCTTGTATGGTTTTCTTCCGTTAATTATAGCCTAATTTGATTGCTTAATAGCGCTGCTTTTCGTAATGTTTAGCACCTGTTGTAAATTGCACAAGATAAATCGTCTTCCACCTTCCAACCTGTTTACCACCAACTTCTACCTTCTCCTTTTCATACAACCAAGAGGCCTTTCCCCTCGCTCAACAAAGAAAGCTCTCCAGCAATGTGGATGGTGGCCAAAAATGAAAAACAAAGGAGCACGGAGAAGGTGATTTTCATTTTGCTCCCTTTTTAACATACATATAAAAAAGCAAGGCTTCTTTCAAATAATGGGAATGGTGAGGAAATACACTTCAAAACCCATGCCAATGTCGACCCACCCCGTAATGTTGACTTTCACATGTAGGCCATCTATTTTATGTTCTCTCCTGCTGGCATTTTTGTCTGCTTTGTTTTGTTTTGTTGCCTTCTGTAAGCAAGGGAGAGATCACACACATGTTGATGTTGTGTTTTATTCCAGCTCCCCTTTCACAGGATTATTAGGCAGAAGTGGAAGCCGGATGCCATTAATGGATTTCTCCCATACATCGTGCAATGGTACAATTTTTCAAGGCTGTGCATAATTGTATTCTTCCTGCCAGCCTTCCATGTGCCGTCCTTGTCATGTTGTCATTGAATGCTGATCTCAACCTTCTGTAATTGGAGATGTTCTACTTTTGGACAAAGGTGTGGGGGGCAACTCAAGGGACCGGAGCTGACATTTACTTCATCAATTTATTTTTATTGTTCCTCCGTTTATTGCCGCTGTAACAGCCCTTTAATAGTTATATCTCCTCCCTGTAGGGTATTCTGGTATTTGAAATTTTTCCTTAACTCATTTGTTCTCCTAAATAACAGTAAAGTGCATTTCAGGCTAACCTTTTTAGACTTCCCATCTCCTCTCTTCTCTTCGGCTTTCTCAAAGCAGTCGCGGCTTTAAACTTTTTACAGGGCTGTCAGCCCGAAAGGCCAATGCCGTCGTCGGCTTCGTTCTCGCCGCCGGAATCGCCGCCAAATCGGTGGAGGGCTTTAGGAATTTCCGGCAGGGTGGCCTCCCCAAACTGAGCATAAAGTTCTCCTCGTAATTCAAAGATGGACATCCTTTGCAAAGGAAGGGTGGGATACAGCAGGCTGATGCAGGCACACAATGAATACTAGCACCAAGACTCTCACTTTACGATCTCCAGGCAACGAGAGAATCCTAATTAAATCTTTACAACTGCCAACCTGAGTGGTTCCTTGAGTTTGCTTCCTTCTGTCTTTCTCTGCCAAGAAGGGGCAAAATAGTGAGACTGAGAACATTCTCATTGTGCTTGGGCAAAAAATGGGCACCTGAGTCCCTCAGGAGAATTTGGAGGACTTCGTCTGCCCTCACAAGAACAAAATATCAAACAGCCCTCCAAATACTCTCAAATGTCCCCTGGCTATTTTTACATTTTAGGGTTCTCAAAGCTACTTTAGCTCCAGGGTTGGTCTTTTTTACATTTATCATGTCAGAAGTGAACCAAGGGTACAGTTGTAATGTATTTAGAAACACAAAGTTAAAAACTTGGCATTATACTAAATGTCCTTTGACCAGTAGCTGGCCACTTGGAGTGCCTCTGGCATTGCTATAAGACGGTCATCCATTGTGCATGTGGCAGGGCTCAGGCTGCATTATAATAGGTGGTCTGTGATTTGTGCTTCTCCACAGTCGCGTGTTGTGGACTCCACTTTGTGGCCCCATTTCTTAAGATTGGCTCTGTATCTCATGGTGCCAGAGCACAGTCTTTTCAGTGCCTTCCAGTTCGCCTAGTCGTGTGTGTCAGGAGAGATTTTCTCATTCAGTATCAGCCATGGTTTGAGGTTCCAGGTTTTAGCCTGCCACTTTTGGACTCTCGTTTGCTGAGGTGTTCCTGCAAGTATCTCTGTAGATCTTAGAAAACTATTTCTTGATTTACGGCGTTAGTGTGCTGTCTGATACTGAATAGGGGATGGGCCAGAGGTGTCATTGCCTTGGTCCTTTCATTGTTTGCTGCCACTTCCCAGCAGATGTCAGGTGGTGCAATACCGGCTAAACAGTATAATTTTTTACAATAGGAATTCATTACTGTTTTTTAGAAACGTATTTATTTATTTATTTATTTACAGTATTTATATTCCGCCCTTCTCACCCCGAAGGGGACTCAGGGCGGATCACATTATACACACATAGGGCAAACATTCAATGCCCATAAACACATCAAACCGAGACAGAGACAGACAGATGCAGAGGCAATTTAACCTTCTCCTGAGGGGATGTTCGATTATGGCCACAGGGGGGAGCAGCTGCTTCATCCACTCTAACGGCACTTCCTCATTCCAAGTTGTAAATTAGTTAAACTTGCCTCCCCACTTTTTATAAGTGGTACCTTATTTCCTACTTGATAGATGCAACTATCTTTCGGGTTGCTAGGTCAGCAACGAGCAGGGGCTATTTTTTTTATTTTTAATTGACGGGTGCTCACCCCACCATGGGCTGGCCTCGAACTCATGACCTCATGGCCAGAGTGATTTATTGCAGCAGGCTGCTCACCAGCCTGCGCCACAGCTCTTCCAGCCTGAAAATAGCTCACAGGGCTGGGAAACGTAGCAAAAATGCCCTCCATGTGCCCCAGAGAGCATTTGAAGACATTGTAATTGGGGGGAAAAATCAAGAAAGAAACATGACCTCTGAGGCTCCATCCAGAAAAAAAGCCTCATGCCAATTGGGTACCCTTATGCTAGGATACATACAGGCAGAACTTTGAAAAATAACCATGTGGACTAGAGCTCCCAGAGTTCCCCAATGAGGTACAAAATTTCCATTCAACACGGGGAATATGCAGAACTCCCAGCACAAAACCCCTCCTCTGGAATGTTATACTACAGAACCCAAATATTAGCTCTCAACCTAAGTATGCATGGTTATGAGCAATTCATATTTGCACTAGAAAAGGCCTGCACAACCTGTGGCCCTCCCACTGTTTTGGCCTCCAACTGGCAGAATTCCTGACCATTGGATGAGCTGGCTGGGGTTTCCGGGAGTTGGAGGCCAAAACAGCTGGAGGGCCACAGGTTGTGCAGGCCTGCACTAGAGAAATATCTCTGCTTTCAAATTATGAACTGCAGATACAAGGGCTGGCATCCTGTTAGTGATATATGCATGCATAAGTCTTGCTTTTCATGTGGAATAATTTTTGCGATGGCGCAACAGATGCATTCCGCTGACAACAGAAGAAGAAGAGTTGCACACACAGCAATCTTGTGCATTGGAATTGTGCACCTCGCATTGCATTTTTGCACAGTGACACCCAGCCATCAACATGTGCTCCACAAAGTGCAAGTGCAGATATAGGACTGGCCTCCATGCCTCTCACACAAACATTCAAACACTGACATGGGAAATACCGGGCAGCCCTGGATCCAATGTGTTCACTGGATTACAAGGCTGAATGCCTCTGGCATAAATGTCTTCACTGGATCACAAATAGCAACAGATGTGGTGCCATGGTGGGATGAATCCAACTAAAATAGAGTAGAGCAACACACTGTTGAGAGCATGCAGGGTTTGAAGTTTCCTAAATGCCCAATTTCCCTTTCCCCAGACTGTCCTGTTTTTAATTGTCTACATCCCTCTCCCTGCTCTCCCTTTGCAATCTCTTTTACAGTAAAGATGCCACACGAGAGGCCTTTTCCAATGCCTGGTTGGAACTTCATCTAAAGTATCTGTCTGTAAACCACCTTCTAACTTGCCTTTCATTACCAGGTGATTAGTTTGTTCAAGTGATTGCCCTTTTTTCCCCTTTCTTTGGTCTCCAGAGACATCCATGGTGTCTTTTCCTTCCCTCCTCAAATGAGCCGTTTTATTTCTTCCTACAAGCACAAGAACCCTCCCACATGTGTCCACAGTAGGTGCACATAAAACAGCCCTAGACTTCTGCTTTGCCATTTAATGCACCCCATAAAAGCAAGTGTGGGGGATTTCTCTTTTTCCCTATCCGCAGCCACATCCGAGCCCGTCTCTGCCCTCCTGCTCTCCTTTCCGTGGGTCACGACTACCGGAGGGTTTTATGTTAGGCCTGACATTGTTTGTTGTGCCTCCCACAAGACTTTAAGTGCTTCCCAAGATTGAAAGACACTGGCATAAATGTCAAAGAAATGCTTTCCCGGTGTCGGCTCTAATTAGGCACTCGGCCTCGTGGGACAAACACGGTCACCATAAAACGCCAAGAGCACGCTCTCTCTTTCCCCTCCTCCTTTCTTCCTCTGCATCCTCTTAAAACAGGGATCAAGACAAGACTTCCTTAATACTCTATACACCTAAATGATATTTGGTCAAATGCCAGAGCTGAGTTGACCAACAGTCCAAGCAACATTTCCCAAAATATTGGTTGTCAATGCCCGTTTTTGCATCTGAATTAAAGTGCTGAAAAACTATCACTGCACATAGCAACATTAAAGATGCACACCGAAATGAAGGCTTGCCTGGCATGTTGTTGTTGCTATTTATTTATTTACAGTATTTATATTCCGCCCTTCTCACCCCCAAGGGGACTCAGGGCGGATTACAATGAACACATATATGGCAAACATTCAATGCCAACAGACAAACAACATATATAGACAGACACAGAGGCATTTAACTTTTCTTTTTCAGCTTCACGATTCCGGCCACAGGGGGAGCTGTTGCTTCACTGTCCACTAGTCGCTGTACTTCCTCATTCCTTTCCTCGTGTTTTGCTGGCAGTTTTTATGATGTTGTAAATTAGTTAAATTAGCCTCCCACATAAAGCGTACCTAAATTTCCCTACTTGACAGATGCAACTGTCTTTCGGGGCTGCATAGGTCAACAGCAAGCCGGGCTATTTAATGGTCGGGGGCTTAACCCGACCCGGGCTTCAAACTCATGACCTCTCGGTCAGTAGTGATTTATTGCAGCTGGTTACTAGCTAGCTGCGCCACAGCCCGGCTGTTGTTATTGTTGTGTGCTTTTAAACTCACAGTGGCTCTTTTGTCCTGCCTAAATAGCACGAGATGCTATCTGATCTTGGAAGCTAAGCAGAGCCAGACCTGGTTAGCACTTAGATAGGAAACTTCAGGGATATAAACAAAGTTAAGACACTGGATTGCCCAAAAAACCTTTTCCAAAATGGAGATAAAGAGTGGATTCAAAGGTGCCACAAATGCATTTTGTATAGTACCATGAGTTACTTTATACACATATTTATTTATTTATTACAGTATTTCTACCCCACCCTTCTCACCCAATAAAGGGACTTAGGGCAGCTTAAAATATAAAACACATATATAAACAATCCCAGTAACACTCCAATTCATCACAAAATTATAATTACATTTAAAAACATTCATAAATATTATTATTATTATTATTATTATTATTATTATTATTATTATTATTTACAGTATTTATATTCCGCCCTTCTCACCCCGAAGGGGACTCAGGGCTGATCACATTGTATACATATAAGGCAAACATTCAATGCCATACACATAGAACAAAGACAGAGACTGACGCAGAGGCAATTTAACCTTCTCCTGAGGGTATGCTTGATTCCGGCCACAGAGGAGCAGCTGCTTCATCATCCACTGCGACGGCACTTCCTCATTCCAACTTCAGCTGGATGATTTTTATGGAGTTGTAAATTAGTTTACATACATAGGCAAACATTCAATGCCTTTACAATCATATACAATGGGACAGACAAACACAAACAAAGGAAGAGACTTCTCTTTTCATTTCTGGCTTCTGAGGGCAGTGCCCATCTCTGTCTCTGGGAGGTGCTTTTTTCTCCATTTTCAAGCTGAGAAACCTGTGTTGTTACCTCCTGGTTGTGTGGCTGGAGATAAGATTGCTTGAAGCCTCTCTTTGCCTTTTCCCACTTGAAGCAGTACCTATTTATCTACTCACATTTGCATGTTTTCAAACTGCTAAATTGACAGGAGCTGGAGCTTACAGGCAGGAGCTCACCCCATCTCACGGGTTCGAACTGCCAACCTTCAGATCAGCAGTTGATCCAATCTTCAGGTTAGCAGTTCAGCAGCTAAAGAATCTAACCTACTACGCCACTACGGCTCCAAAAAGGCACCAAATCTCGTCGGATCTTGAATGCTGAGCAGGAGCAGTCCTGGTTAGTACTTGGATGGGACTAAATACCGGGTGCTGAAAGTTAGATTTTAGAGGAAGGTACATAGACACACAATTTGAACTTGGGGGTTTGTTTACACTGTAGAACTTGGCACCATTTGGCACCACTTGAACTGCCATGGCTCAATACTATGGAATCGTGGGAGCTATAGTTTTACAAGCTCTTTGGCCTTTTCTGCCAAAGTGTGCTGGTGCCTCACCAAAGTACTCATCCCAGGATTTCAAGGCATTGAGCCGCAGCAGTTAAAGTGGAGTCAAAGTGACTTAATTTAGCAGTATAGAGCAACCTGGGCCTTCTAGTCCAGCAACTCTAACCACTCCTCTACATAGTGGGATATAAATGGCAAGAGCGACTCATAGAGGTATCCTGGGAGTCTTGTGTCCTCCCTTATTTGCCAAGTAGTTTCATTCAACCAGCCCCTGTCCTGTGAGGTTGCTGCTTTGCTCCCTGTCTCTTATTTTAAAAAGATTAATTGCTTACATCAGAATTAATCTGCTTCGAAAAAGACTGGGTATATCCATATCTTTCAGCAGCCCTTGTCATGGAAAAAAATCTGGAACTTGGGAAGCAAAATAATTGCATTCCGTTGGCTTTTGGCTGGTGTTTTGGAGTGAAAGATGCTGATTAATGCTGAGCCCAACCTGTCAGAAATCAATACCATTAACCCTTCGGAAAGGGGGCTGTTTATAGAGGGCAATGTTTTTGCACCACCACATTTCTTTCCAGCTCAGGAGGAAAAAGCTGGGCTCCTCTTTCCCCCCGTCTTGGCCATAAATACACAGTTGGTGGGAGGGTTCCCTACTGTGCCGTTTCTGAATGACCCCCGTCCTGTGATTCAGGATTTGGCTACTGTCGCAAAGCCTCCGAAAAGCACCATTTTGCTCATGTAAATGAGTCCTCTCGGTGTCTAAAAAGAGGCCTTAAATAAGAGAGTAAACACATTGAAAATCTAGCTTCTGCTTTATCTTCTTCTCTCCGTTTTATTTATCCCGTCCTTTCCCAAAGGATCAAGCAACTTACAGCATTTTTTAAAAAATAAAGTGTATTTATGTGAAAGAAAAGTGTGCGCATGCAAGCGCTGTGAAAGGAACATCTCGCCATCCACAAAACATAACATCGAAACGTGTGTGTTTATTCTCATCTCAGTTTTATATTCGGATGTACAGATATGAAGGGCCAGAGACTGGAAAATTTACTGTTGGACAACAACTCCAGAGTCCCCAGCTAGCCTTCTTGGGGATTTTAAGAGCTACAGACTGTCTATCCCCCTAAAAAAGCAACTTTTCCAATATCTTCCATCAGCTAAACCTGATGTGTGTTGGCAAATGTGTTTCTTTAAATGCTGCCTGGACTGGTCATATATAAAGATAATCATTTTGGTGTAATAGACGGCGGGTGCTTCCACACTGTAGCATTAATGCCGTTTGAACCAGTAACTGCTATGGCTCACTACTTTGCAATTCTTGGAGTTGTAGTTTGGTGAGGCCACAGCATTCTTTGGCAGAGAAGGCCCAAGATCAGGGGTCCCCAAACTTTTTAAGCAGAGGGCCGGTCCACAATCCTTCAGACTGTTGAGGGGCCGAATTACCATTTGAAAAAACAATACAAACAAATTCCTATGCATACTGCACATGTCTTATTTGTAGTGCAACAACAACAACAACGAAAGAATACAATATTTAAAAATGAAAACAATTTTAACCAACATAAACCTATTAGGATTTCAATGGAAAGTGTGGGCCTGCTACTGGCCAATGAGATAGTCAAGTTAATTAGGATTGTTGTTGTTGTTGTTGTTGTGTGCCTTCAAGTCATGGAAAACTACAACTCCCAGGATTCCATAGCATTGAGCCATGGCAACTAAAGTGATATCAAATTGCACATTTTACAGTGTAAATGTATATTTGGTCTTGGGGTCTTTTTGGGATGGTAACAAGGCAAAAATAGATAACAGCAACAAAAATAATTGATATCTAAATGTGCATGTTAATTACATTCTTTTCTGAATTCAATGTTTTTATTTTGACAATGGAGACCAAAACAGCTTGGGACCATGAGAGTTGAAAGAGCATATCTCCCTATCCGTAACTGCCTGAGGATTCAGGCATGCAAGGAGGAGTCTCCTCTGAACCCACAACCTCCACCATCATAAGCAATCCCTCAAGGTGAATTATTATTGTTTTCCAAAGGTTGAGTCTTAGTGGTGGATCCGTAAATGGCTGTGAAGATCTATTCTGGATCCACAAGGTCTTTCACAATGAGAACATAGATTTGTTGGGAATCATCCTGGACTACTCAAGTCTAGATGTAGTTAGATAGATGATAGATTGAGGGAATCCTTTCCCTGTTTCCAAAGCATACCTAGACAGGCTTTAGTGTGTTTCACTCTATCCTCTTTACATCACATCTCTTACTTTGAATCTTTAGGGACACTAACTCCTCATTGGTCAGAATGTCTTTTATGGCCCCAATAAACTGGACCATGAGGGTTCTCTCTTCTCCCTTTGTTCTTCTAGCTAACAAGAAGCATCTTGCTGTCTCTCCTGGTAAGATGTAACTATTTAGATGTTTGTTATTTTTCCTTTCTTGTTTTTCCTTAGAAACCAGTCTAGAGTAGACTAGACAGCTCCCAAGCCTTTCTATCTACAATGGAGTTCTTTTTACCTGAATAAATACTTTTTGAACTTTTACTGAGACTCTGCAGTCCATTGCAATCCTAAGTGGTCAAAGACTTCTCTTTGTTCACCCCGTGTAAGTAACTGTTGCATTTGAAAGCTTTGCTTTTGCTACTCTGCTGCTTTTTGGTGGAATCTCCCCCAGAGAGGGTTAAATTGAGTCTAACCGCTCAGAGATTACCACAACAAGATTTCCAGGTGGAAGGCAGTCATAACAAGGGTTTGCTTGATGCGCCTTCCTCTCAGCACATTTCTTCCTTTTGCCCTCTGTTCATACCTCTCCAAAATCCATAGCACTGTTGCTATACCCTACCAATACAAAGTGGAAGGCTTTAAGTATTATAAAACGTACCATTCAAGCTAGAACTGATTTTGATGTCTTCTTGCTCACTCATATTACATAAATACAATTCTCCCATAAAACATATCCTCCTACCAAGAAATAATCTGCCCCATCCCCCTTTACAATTAAATATAAAAATACCAGAAAATTTATAACCATTAAAATTGACTTCCTGCCTACTGCTTCAAAGACAATAAAGTAGTTATCTTCTTACTATTGAGATATACGAAGTTTCTTTTTCTAATTGTTGTTCTTACCATTGTTTTTATATCACTAGATACTAAAGTTAGGATTGTCTATGCCATTATATTCCTCATTTCTATATATCAACAGTTCCCAACCTGTGGACCATGGCACACTGGTGGGCCATGAGACCTATAATAAGATCCATAAGACATGCGGGGAAAATCAGCTCTAAATTATTACATGTTTATTTATTTACAGTATTTATATTCCGCCCTTCTCACCCCGAAGGGAACTCAGTGCGGATTACAATGAACACATATGGCAAACATTCAATGCCAACAGACAAACAACATATATAGACAGACACAGAGGCATTCCAGCTTCATGATTCTGGCCACAGGGGGAGCTGTTGCTTTACTGTCCACTAGTGGCTGTACTTCCTCATTCCTTTCCTTGTGTTTTGCTGGCAGTTTTTATGATGTTGTAAATTAGTTAAATTAGCCTCCCGCATAAAGTGTACCTAAATTTCCCTACTTGACAGATGCAACTGTCTTTCGGGGCTGCATAGGTCAACAGCAAGCCAGGCTAGCTGGTTACTAGCCAGCTGCGCCACAGCCCGGCCCGCTTTCTGCGGGTGAGCAGATGGTGACTATTGGATGGCATATGTTCTGTATCAGAAACTAGAGCTGATGTGGTCTATCCAGTGCAATTTTCTGAATAAGCACCTCAAATAACCAATCCAAATCTAAAGTTGTCCAAAAACTGATTCGTAACCCTTTTGGTACTAATGTTGGAGAATGGTTTCTGATCAAAGTGGTCTCCAATCAAGTGGTCCCTGGTCAAAGTGGTCCTTGGTCAAAAAAATAAGTTGGAAACCACTGCTATATATGGTCATGAAAGCTGGACAATGAAGAAAGCTGCAAGGAAGAGAATCAACTCATTTGAAATGTGATCCTGGGAAAGTATCCTGTAGATACCATGGGCTGCTAAAAGGTCTAATAAATAGGTCCCAGGACAAATTAAGCAGAATTTTCCCTAGAAACCAAGGACCTCATCACATAGAGGTCCAGAAGCTGGGGGACAGCAGGGGAAACCATGGAACAACTTCCCATTTCATCCCCTTACCATTGTGGGTTGACATCCCATGACGTTTCCCCAATCTTCAATGAGGAGACGGGTAGTCTCCCAACTCCTCAGGATTCCCACTCAGTATCATGGAGCAGAATTAACAAGTCATTTCAAATTCAGGAGATACAGGTTTCAATGCCCAGTGAATTACAAAACCCATTCGGTGACCTTTGGCCTTTTGCTATCCCTCAACCTAACCTATCTCATTGGGTTGTTGTTGATTGAGGATTGAAATAGGTAAAAGGAGGGTCAGGCATGTTGTCCTGAGCTTCTTGGAGAGAAAAATAGAATATAGATCTAACAAATGCAGAAAATGAAAATGTGTAGCATCATGCAAGTGAGGGTTATCTCTGCAAGAGAGTCCTGGATCCAACAAATATCTTTGGAAGATCAAAGATGTCCAATAAACTGAACACACCATAACAATCCTAAACATTATTCAAAGCACCTTGTCTTGCTTTACCTGACTGAGGAAAGGGAAAATACAGGTAAAATCACTGTATTTCTCCAAAAAAAATTTCATTCTGTGCTAAATCATCACCATCATCATCATCAATTTGCTTTTTTCTCAGAATTGAGCAAAATGTTCATAGAATAGAGTCTCGCTTATCCAACATAAACGGGCTGGCAGAACATTGGATAAGCGAATATGTTGGATAATAAGGAGAGATTAAAGAAAAGCCTAGTTAACATTAAATTAAAGGTAAAGGTAAAGGTTTCCCCTGACATTAAGTCCAGTCATGTCTGACTCTGGGGTGTGGTGTTCATCTCCATTTCTAAGCCGAAGAGCCGGCGTTGTCCGTAGACACCTCCAAGGTCATGCGGCTGGCATGACTGCATGGAATGCCCTTACCTTCCTGCCGGAGCAGTACCTATTGATCTACTCACATTGGCATGTTTTCGAACTGCTAGGTTGGCAGGAGCTGGAGCTAACAGCAGCCGCTCACACCGCTCCCGGGGTTTGAACCTGGGACCTTTCGGTCTCCAGCTCAGTTCTTTAACGCACTTTGCCACCGGGGCTCCTATAAACATTAAATTAGGTTATGATTTTACAAATTAAGCACCAAAACATCATGTTATACAACAAATTTGACAGAAAAAGTAGTTCAATACACAGTAATGCTATGTAGTAATTACTGTATTTACGAATTTAGCACCAAAATATCACGATGTATTGAAAACATTTGTTGGGAAATCATCCTGGATTACTCAAGTCCAAATGTAGTTAGATAGATGATAGAGTTAGATTGAGGGAATCCTTTCCCTGTTTCCAAAGCATGCCTAGACAGGCTTTACTGTGTTTCACTCTATCATGTTTACGTCACGTCCCTTACTTTGAAGTTGGTAGAAATGTGAATCTTTAGGGACACTAACTTCCAATTGGTCAGAGTGTCTTTTATGGCCCCAATAAACTGGACCATGTGGTTGGAACCATTCTGGTTCTTCTCTTCTCCCTTTGTTCTTCAAACTAACAAGCAGCATCCTGCCATCTCTCCAGGCAAGATGTAACTATGTAGATGTTTGTTATTTTTCCTTTCTTATTTTCCTTAGAATCCAGTCTATAGTAATCTAGACAGCTCCCAAGGCTTTCTATCTACAATGGAGTTCTTTTTACCTAAATAAATATTTTTTGAACTTTTATTGAGACTCTGCAGTCCATTGCAATCCTAAAGGCTTCTCTTGCTCACCCAGTGTAAGTAACTGTTGCATTTGAAAGCTTTGCTTTTGCTACTCTGCTGATTTTGGTGGAATCTCCCCCAGAGAGGGTTAAATTGAGTCTAACCGCTCAGAGATTACCACAACAACATTGACTACAAAAATTTGTTGGATAATCCAGAATGTTGGATAAGCGAGTGTTGGATAAGTGAGACTCTACTGGGCCCAGGCTGTGGTGCAGGCTGGAGAGCAGCCAGTTGCAACCAGCAGCAATGAATCACTCTGACCAGGAGGTCATGAGTTCGAGGCCTGCTCGGAGCCTATGTTTGTCTTGTCTTTGTTCTATGTTAAAGGCATTGAATGTTTGCCTATATGTGTAATGTGATCCGCCCTGAGTCCCCTTCGGGGTGAGAAGGGCGGAATATAAATGCTGTAAATAAATACTGTACTTGAAAATCCATTTAAAACATACATAAATATAGTAATTTAATGCTTATATTGTGCTATGATACTAATATATTGTATGTTCATTTGATTTGTAAGCCGCTCTGAGTCCCCTTCGGGGTGAGAAAAGCAGGATATAAATGTAGTAAATAATAAATAAATATGTTGCAGGAAGAGGGGCAAGACTTAATTGGATAGTTCTACATTTTTCCTGCAACCAGTTCATTTGAACCCAAAGCTGAGTTTGACTCTGCAAATGGAGAATTCTTCACAGCAAGGAACCCCCTTTAGGGGTTTAGCCATGGGAGCTTTTTTTTTGCTCCACAAAGAGAAATGGGGACAAGGGGGTTGCTGCAGAGTCCCTGCCCCATCTTTCACTCCAGTGGGCCGGCGTGCTTTCTTCTTCACAGACAAATTGATTTGCAAAGGTTCAGGGCTGGCAGCCCGACCTGCTTTGCATACAGAACGCTCCCTTGCAACACAATAATCATATAGAAAGAAAAGAGAAAGGGGGAAAGAGGAAAAACCTAGGCTGGGCAAACAGAGCGGCCCAGCAGGACCCGGCCAGTTGAGCGTCCAAACCCCACACACAAGCCGCTTGCCCCAGTCTGGTTTGAAAGGTCACCCTGTGTCTGGGAAAATTGGTCTCAGGATACAATCCCTTATGAAAGGTCACCATCCTGACCCCCTCTCCCAGCAGTACTTTGATATACACTTACACACCAAATGAGATGCAGGGGTGAAACACCTCGGACATGTCTCCCACTGAATATTGGGTTTACCCGATTATTTTTTCCTATGATACCTTGATTTAGTATTCAAACTCTCCATAGTTCTCATGGAACATGTCTTGTTTTCTTAAACCAGGAATGGCCCAGTGGAAGACAAAGAGAAGCCAAGCAACAGAGGTTTAATCCTAGCTCTTCGGGCACAATAACATCAAGGATGAGAAATGTGATACTTTGTTCTCGGAGGAAGCAATGAGTAATTTTAGGCATTTTCTTCTTGAGGTAAGAAAGACTTCAAAATGGTACAGTTTCCAAAAGTTATTGGCAGTTTGCAATTTATTTTGGTGGAATTTACATGCAAGATTTTTGTGCATAGACAATGATGTATTCTACACACACACATACACAAAAAATGAATGAAAATTTTGCACAGAATGAGTCCTAGGTATGAAAATTCTTCAGAGATTAAGATACAAACCAATGGGTTCAAATTACAAAAAAAAATGGATTCTACCTGAAAATCAAAAACAGGCTAATACAGGCTAATCCATCCCAACTGCCACTTCCCTGGCCTCAGAAGGAAAGCTCCATCATGCTGAGATCCAGAAGCAGATGAAAGACATTCCATCCAACTCAACTGCCATTGCTCTAACCTCAAAGGGAAAGAAGACAGGGTAGATATGGCTCCATCACCCCTAGGTCCAGACCCTTCATCCCAACTGCCATTGCCCTGGCCTCTGATGTAGAGAAGAAGAAGCAGACACATCTCCATCATCCCTGGACCTAGAAGTGGACGAAAGACCTTTGCTTCCTCCCAACTGTTTATTAAACTGCTTTGAGATCCTTTATGGCTGAAGAGTGAGGTACAAACACCTGGGCTGTGGCGCAGGTGGGAGAGCAAGCCAGCTGCAACCAGCTGCAATGAATCACTCTGATCAAGAGGTCATGAGTTCGAGGCCCGCTCGGAGCCTATGTTTGTCTTGTCTTTGTTCTATGTTAAAAAGCATTGAATGTTTGCCTATATGTGTAATGTGATCCGCCCTGAGTCCCCTTCAGGGTGAGAAGGGCAGAATATAAATGCTGTAAATAAATAAATAAATATAGAACAATGCAAGCATTGCCTATATCCATGCAGAATGACATCCCCAAGGGCTATTGCTTATAATATACTCTCATAACATTAATAGGGAGCCCTGACCTGCTTAAACCGCTGAGCTGTTGAACTTGCTGACCAAAAGGTAGGCGGTTCGAATCCAGGGAGTGGGGTGAGCTCCTGCTGTTAGCCCCAGCTTCTGCCAACCTAGCAATTTGAAAGCATGCAAATGTGAGTAGATCAATAGGTACCGCTCTAGTGGGAAAGTAACGGCACTCCATGCAGTCATGCCGGCCACATGATCTTGGAGGTGTCTATGGGCAATGCTGGCTCTTTGGCTTAGAAATGGAGATAAGTACAAACCCCCAGAATCTGACACATTAGGAAAAACTTTCTAACTGTGAGAGCTGTTCGGTAGTGGAACTCTCTGGCCCGGAGTGTGGTGGGGGCTCCTTCTTTGGAGGCTTTTAAGCAGAGGCTGGATGGCTATCTGTCGGGGCTGCTTTGAATGCGATTTCCTGCTTCTTAGCGGGGGGTTGGACTAGATGGCCCATGAGGTCTTTTCCAACTCTACAATTCTATGATTCTACAACTAGACTGAATGTCAGGGGAAACTTTTACCTTTACTACATCAATAGATCCTGTCTGATCTCATATATTAAGCAAGATCAGCCATGGTTAGTACTTGGATGGGAAACTGAATGAAGACCAGGTGATGTAGACTAAATTTCAGAGGATAGAATGGGCAAAAACACCTCTGAGCAATTCCTGCCTAATAAAACTCTATGAAATACATAGGTTTGGGAACTTTGATGGCACATACATACACTCACATCAACACAACCTGCTTCCTATGTCCTCAGAAGAAATCATCTCAAGGTCTCAGGTATGATGATGAAATCTCAGGTCCTGGGATATTCCAAACCTAATCTCTGAACATATCTTGACAATTACAGCTCACTTTTAAAAAAAAAAAAGTAAGATCATAAAGGAAGAAAAAAACCAATCTGACCAGAGGCTGACAAAGAAGTGTTCTTTACATACAAAGGTAATCTGAAAATAAAAATGTAAGTGCTGTTAAAAAGGAAGTGAAAATATAAGCTAAAGTAAACGTTCCTCTTTGTGGCTTTGTTCAAAAGTATATTAAAGTACAGAAGGAAGTCCCATTGTGTTCTGTCGGATTTACTCCCTGGTAAGCATGCATCGCGTTGCCGTCTTAAGCTGGTTCCAAAGACCTCAGGTGAGCTTGCATGACTTGTGGCCAGCAAACTTGAAAAATGGGACAGTTCAGTGGCCATGCATGACAGATAACCACAAGACTTAGAATAGACCTTTTTCCTGTTGCAAGAGCCATTGAATGTCTTCAATGTGTTCATAGTCTTTTGCTTATATTAGCCTTGTTAAGCTCCATGATGCACAGATACAATATGGATTTCCCTTATATGGAGTCAACTCAATAGTCCATCAAAGTGTCTATGGTACAGGGGTGGGAATCAGGTGGCCCTCTTTCATACCTTCAAACATTTCTGTCTTTGCCAAATTAACTAGCTGGAGGGTATACTTTCTAGATGTCGTTGGACTGCATGTCCTAGCACCATTTTTGACAGTGAGGAATGCTGGGAGTTGCAATCCATCACTTTCTAAAGTATTCTGGGAAGAAAGAGGTTTCCTGTCCTGGAGAGCTTACAATAGGCAGAAGATACAAAGGGAAATGGATTTGGGAAGAAAGAACTGAAAAAAGCAACCCCTGAATATTCTTTGACATTCATGGGGTTGATAGGCAACTTGAAGAATTATAAACACACTGATTTATCAAGGTAATGTGAGCACATCAAATATAAGAGCTCTGGGCCGGGCTGTGGCGCAGGCTGTTGAGCAGACTGCTGCAATAAATCACTCTGACCATGAGGTCATGAGTTTGAGGCCAGCCCACGGTGGGGTGAGCACCCGTCAATTAAAAAATTAAAAAATAGCCCCTGCTCGTTGCTGACCTAGCAACCCGAAAGATAGTTGCATCTATCAAGTAGGAAATAAGGTACCACTTATAAAGTAGGGAGGCAAATTTAACTAATTTACGATGTTGGAATGAGGAAGTGCCGTCGGAGTGGATGATGAAGCAGCTGCTCCCCCCTGTGGCCAGAATCGAACATCCCCTCAGGAGAAGGTTAAATTGCCTCTGTGTCTGTCTGTCTCTGTCTTGGTTTGATGTGTTTGTGGGCATTGAATGTTTGCCCTATGTGTGTATAATGTGATCCGCCCTGAGTCCCCTTCGGGGTGAGAAGAGCAGAATATAAATACTGTAAATAAATAAATAAATAAATAAGAAACCTCTATGACATTCATGGGGTCGATAGGCAACTTGAAGACTTATAAACACACTGATTTACCAAGGTAATGTGAGCACATCAAATATAAGAGCTCTCAGCATGAATGAATTTCAACATTTCATCTCTACAATAATAGAAATTGGGGATGGTGGTTAATTTGATGCAGAAATGTGCTTGTTTTGACCTCGTCTTTGTATCTACACTCCTGAGGGAGGTCACTATATATCAGGTTTGATTTGAAGGTACATAACAACAACAACAACAACAACAACAACAACAACAACAACAGGTATTTCATAGTATATTTTATTGCATTTTCAGTCTACAGTTATCTGACGGGTTAGAGACAGTAACACTGTCAGAAAGTGAGATTGGATGAAAGGTGGAAACCATGTTGTTTTAGCTTGCAAATGCATTTTGACTGCTGAAAAAATGTAAATAGTACTGTATAGATCACTTCAGAATATGTGATAAACCTAAAAGAGATTTTTCAAAAGTGATTCAATGAGAGATCTACTCTTTCCATAGAAAAGATCTGTTCTTTTGGACCATGCACGTGCTCACAAGCAGCCCCATGTGAGCCACATGGGAAGAAGAACTGGTAAAAGAACTGTCTTTTTTTCAGATTAATAGGAAGTGTCTGTAACTTGTAAGTAACCAAAGAATGAGTCAGAAAGTCATAGTTGAAAGGTGAGGGAAGCCTCTACTTTAACTGGCATTAGCTACCATATATACACATGTGTAAGTCTAGAAATTTTAGTCAAAAATGGACCCAAAAAAGCTGGGTGGACTTATCCATGAGTCAATGTGAATAGCGTATTGTATTGTGACTCTTTTTTTTTTAAAGTAACTATTCCCTTCTCTGATGACCCTTCCACACACCTGTATAAAATCCACATTGAGCTGGAATATATGGCAGTGCAGACTCAGATAACCCAGTTCAAAGCAGATATTGTGGATTATCTGCCTTGATATTCTGGTTTATATGTCTGTCTGGAAGGGCCCTAAGTTGAGAGGTGAAAGGCAGGAATTTAGCGAACCTAAAAGAAGCATCAACTTCTGCCAATGTTTGCTGTGGTGCCACTTCTAGTCTTTGAATCCTGTGTGGAGAAATGACCCTCTGATGATGTTGGGCCTTTCTCTTCTCTGCAGATGACACTTGAATGCACAGTGATTCATATCAAAATCTATAATTTTGGCCCCAAAACATGCCCTTGACTTATACATGAGATTGGCTTTTACACGAGTATATACAGTGTGTCCTAAAGATTCCTTGAATTTGTCATTTGATGATGCACGAGAACTATCGGGATTCTAAGTACTGTATATACTCAAGCCTAGTTTTTCAGCCCTTTTTTAAAAAATGAAAAAGACCCCCTCAGCTTATACTCAGGTGAGGGTCCTAGTTGGCTTATATTTGGGTCAGCTTATACTCGAGAATATATGGTACATTTATTATTTTTCTCTATTATTATTGGTATTATTACATTTATTTATTTTTCTCTATTATTTTTCTCTATTACATTTATTTTACTCATTATTATTATTATTATTATTATTATTACTAATACATTTCTTATTTCACTTTGATCTTATTATTATTGCATTTATTATTTTCCTGTATTATTATTATTATTATTATTATTATTATTATTATTATTATTATTATTACATGTATTATTTTACTCTATTATTATTAAAAGGATAAGCACATAAGCACATTTACATTGAAGAAGATGAGAATAATGATAGGATCAGAGTTGGACAGTCTTATCTTAAATTTGAGCTTTATGTAAATATTCAAAAACATTTAACCTACCGATGCCTCAATTAATGTAATTTTATTGGTATTTATTTTTATTTCTGAAATTTACCACCCTCGGCTTATACTGGAGTCAATGTTTTCCCAGTTTTTTTTGTGGTAAAATTAGGTGCCTCGGCTTATATTCGGGTTGGCTTAAGTATATACGGTATTTTTTTCCCTGAAGTTACAAATCTCCAGATTCTATCAATTCAAGCCATGACAATTAGAGTGGTATCAAAGCTCTTTAATTGTGCAATGTAAATGGCTCTGCTTGTGTATCTCTAGAAAGTCATGTGAGCATTTAGGCAGGAACCTCCTGGAAGGAAGCTGGCAGGGGCACAATTTGCCTCCACGAGCGTCTTTCCCTTGCCAGTACAAGCTGAGCCGTAGTAAACAGAACCAGGATGGGAACTCAGCTTACCGGTGACCCTCAGTCAGTTCCAGTCTCAAATAGGAGTTCTGGGATTTGGAGGCTGCAGGTCAGCCTGTAAGAGATCCAACTGCTCTCCATTACGGCACACAGCCCGACATCCAGGTTGTCGGCTCTCCTGAGGCAAACCTGTGCCTTAATTCCAGGTGCAACTGTCCCTCAAAGCCATTACAAGAAAGAGTTGCTGGAGTCGGAGTTGTAAACATAAATGCCTGTCGGAATGGAGACTTACAGCCCCCAAACGCACGCTCAAAGTCAGAGCACAGGCAGGGGAGATGCTCACAAATGGAATGGAGAGGATCATCTGTCTCAACAAACGAAGCTTTTAGGACTGCTGAGAATGAAGAGCCGAGGTGGAGGAAGAGGTCTGGGGATTCCTGTGACCAGGAAAGGGCTCACTTTCTTTCTTCCCACCTGTGTTTCATGAGAAAATGTAGGTATAGGTGTAACATATATTTGCAAATCATAGCCTTGTTATGACTCCCAGAACTCAGTTCTGGCTACTATTTATTTATTTATAGTATTTATAATCTGCCCTTCTCACCCCGAAGGGGACTCAGGGCGGATCACATTACACATAAAAGGCAAACATTCAATTCCTTAACATAGAACAAAGACAGAGACAAACGCAGGCTCCAAGCTGGCCTCGAACTGATGATCTCCTGGTCAGAGTGATTTGTTGCAGCTGGTTGCAGCTGGCTACTCACCAGCCTGCACCACAGCCCGGGCCTACTAGCAGGATTTTGGGCGTCTTTACGGTGGTGGGGGTGACACCATCAAACAGCATAATGACTGTGTTGTCAAAGGCTTTCATGGCCCGGATCACAGGGTTGTTGTGTATTTTTCAGGCTGTATGGCCATGTTCCAGAAATATTCTCTCCTGACGTTTCGCCCACATCTATGGCAGGCATCCTCAGAGGTTGTGAGGTATGGAAAAACTGAGCAATGAAGGTTTATATATATCTGTGGAAAGTCCAGGGTGAGAGAAAAACTCTTGAATAAATAAGAAGCAACACTCTAGACATGAATCAACCAGGGGCATCTAACAACTCTGAACAAAGGATGCCCCCAGGCAGGAAGAAGCCAGGAGATGAAGCTATTCAATGTGAATTAAGGTGATTAACTATAACATTCACACTGGCCTCCAACTGACAAGAGTTCTTCTCTCACCCTGGACTTTCCACAGATATATATATAAACCTTCCTTGCTTAGTTTCTCCATATACCTCACAACCTCTGAGGATGCCTGCCATAGATGTGGGCAAAACGTCAGGAGAGAATACTTCTGGAACATGGCCATACAGCCCGGAAAACATACAACAACCCAGCATAATGACTGCTTACAAAACTTTTGTGGAGTGTTTATTATTTTTGTAAGGTCAGCTGACATGTACTTACAAGGCTAAAGCTCTCTGCTAGTGTACTTTTTGAACCTTGTAATGTGCATGCAGCCCAGTCAAAGTTGTCATTAATTACCCAATAACGATACTTCAAATCATGTAGTTCAGATGCATGCACTACAAATGCATGCTGTTTTTTTTGTTGCTATTTTTAATAGTGGTTATTTTACAAATGTTCTGATATTTTAGCTATAATACTATGATATGATGTGGTGTGGTGTGGTATGGGAATAGGTCCGAGGAGATGACAGCATAAGTTACTGCATTGGATGACACTGAACCTAGTTATGCTATTGGTCCTAAATTTCAAAACTTCCCCAGTCCTCAGAGCAAAGGGGAGAAATCTCAAGGTGAGAGCATACAGTAAAACATTAAATTAAATAAAATAAAATAAAATAAAATCAGCTTGGAGGGGGAATGTGGAAGAATCCCACCCCCTGATGTCACTTCATTGCCAGCATGTCACCATAAAAGCAGAACAGATCTTTCCCACAAGATAGATGAAGAAAATTTTGCAGGACTGGCAATTGACCGAGTTAATTGTGTGGAGGCACCAAACCAACAGTGGGATGTGCATTGGTAAAGGTAAAAGTTTTCCCCTGACATTAAGTCCAGTTGTACCCGACTCTGAGGGTTGGTGCTTATCTTCATTTCTAGGCCGAAGAGCCGGTGTTGTCCATAGACACCTCCAAGGTCATGTGGCCGGCATGACTGCATGGAGCGCTGTTACCTTCCCGCCAGTATGGTACCTATTAATCTACTCACATTTGCATGTTTACTAACTGCTAGGTTGGCAGAAGCTGGGGCTAACAGCGGAAGCTCATCCCGCTTGCCGGATTCGAACCACCGACCTTATGGTCAGCAAATTCAGCAGCTCAGCAGTTTAACCCACTGTGCCACCAGGGGCTCCATGCACTGGGATGTGCATGGCATGTGCAATAGGGATTCTGCTTTGTCTACCTCATGTAATATTTGTGGTATTTTTGCAATGTGTATGTGTTTTAATTATTCTGTAACCTGCCTTGAGCCACAAGGAGAAGCAGATAAAAAATGAAATTATTATTATTATGTCCATACAATCTCACTCCGTATTCTACATGACATCCCTTCTTATACAGTAGAGTCTCACGTAACCAACATAAACGGGTCAGCAGAATGTTGGATAAGCAAATATGTTGGATAATAAAGAGGGATTAAGGAAAAGCCTATTGAACATCAAATTAGGTTATGATTTTACAAATTAAGCACCAAAACATCATGTTATACAACAAATTTGACAGAAAACGTAGTTCAATACGCAGTAATGCTATGTAGTAATTACTCTATTTATGAATTTAGCACCAAAATATCACGATGTATTGAGAACATTGACTACAAAAATGCGTTGGATAATCCAGAATGTTGGATAAGAGAGTGTTGGATAAGTGAGACTCTACTGTATTTAGATGTTTATAATGTTACCCTTCAGCTTCCATGTCTTCATGACGTCTTTAACATGACTTCTGTGCTTATATTTAGCACTGAGAAGTGCCCAATTTTTAATACATTGTTCTGTACTCTTTGCAAGCACATCCGCATTATTTCGATTATAAGAAACTTGGCACATTCCCTGTCTTTTTCATTGCCCTCACCGTTCCCAGGGGCACCAAACATCATCAAAACATAAATGTTCAACAAGGTGAGTAATTTTTGATCATCTCTTCAGCAGCATTAGATGTGTTACTTTTGAAGTGAATATTGGCATTAAAGAACATTTGATGTCACACCACTTAAAACGTCTTAGGGTGAAAAGACCGACATGACATTCTAAGAGCAGTGGAATTGGTTTGATGGTTTTTCGGCTGCTCTGTGAGCAAAGGGAGATTTTCCTTTCCCAGGATGAACATGGGGAAGTTACAGCTCTACAATAGTACTAAGTGTCAGAGCTTAAGTGGAGTAAAGTTAGTTGTGGAGAATATCTCATTAGCTAGCTCCCGTCCCGTTACATCATGAATATACCCCCTCTTAGGAAATTGTAACTGAGGTCTAAGAAGATGTACACCACTTTCAATTCAGTTCTTTAAACCTAGAATTACAGTCTAAGTCCCATATGCATGTGGGATATGTTCTAAGACTTCACATATGTGAAATTACAGATAATAGGGGGCCGGGCTCTGGCACAGGCTGGTGAGCAGCCTGCTGCAATAAATCACTCTGACCATGAGGTCATGAGTTCAAGGCCAGCCCATGGCGGGGTGAGCACTCATAAATTAAAAAGATAAAAAATAGCCCCTGCTTGTTGCTGACCTAGCAACCCAAAAGATAGTAGGAAATAAGGTACCACTTATAAAGTGGGGAGGCAAATTTAACTAATTTATGATGTTGGAATGAGGAAGTGTCGTCACAGTGGATGATGAAGCAGCTTCTCCCCCCTGTGGCCAGAATCGAACATCCCCTCAGGAGAAGGTTAAATTGCCTCTGCGTCTGTCTCTGTCTCGGTTCTATGTGTATATGGACATTGAATGTTTGCCCTATATGTATATAATGTGATCTTCCCTGAGAAGAGCGGAATATAAATACTGTAAATAAATAAATAAATAAAATAGCTAACCCTATTGAACTAACAACTATATTTTCTCAAACATGGGTAAATTTATTTATTTCGTGTCAAAAGAGTTGCATAAATAATTATAAAACTGATAAAATAGAAGAAACATGAGCGGCTAAATAATTTTAGACCAAAAACGGGCAACGGCGACCGCATTATCTGTGACTTTAAACAATTCTTCCTCTGTGCATGAGGCAGGGCATTGTGGCCAAGCATACAGATGCAGAGTTGTTTGTTCTGCTCCACAGTCGCACAAGGTGAGGGATTCTTGTAGGTCGTGCTATTTTGTCAGGTTGTCTTTGATCTGCCCATTCCTCTTCTTGGTTTGACCCTGGAGGTAGACCCTCGTAGGGGAGCATCCATTTGGGATTTCCTGGTTTATCTGCCCACAAGGATACTCTTGCTGTTGCTGGGGAAACATTAAGAGGAGTGGTGGTTCTCATGAAATTTTTCCTTGGTTTAAGTCTACTGAGTGGAGGCTGATAGCCATGCAGTGGGTGGCTTTCACAATGTTCAACCTTATTTCTCTCACAGTTGGCAGCAACTTCCCATCGCACATCAGCGGAGGCAATGCCATCTAGCTTATAGAGTCTATCAACAGGTGTAGCTTTGAGGCATCCTGTGATTATTCTCCATGTCTTGTTCAGTGCTATATTCACCTGCTTTGTGTGGACAGACTTGTGCCAAACAGGGCAGGCATACTCAGCAGTTGAGTAAGACAAGGCCAGGACCAATATTCTTACTAATTTTGGGTCTGCATCCCATGCACTATCGGTTAGTTTCTGCAGGATGTTATTGTATGCAGCTACTTTGTGCTTCGTGTACATACAGTGTTTCCTAAATGTTAGTGTTCGATCTAAGGTGACTCTGAGATATTTAGGTGTCACCTTAGATCGAACACGGGTAAATGAAACCCTGTATACCAGTCCCATGAATGTGGGCATCACACTGAATGTGGAATTTTCTTAGGAGACTATGTTACATCTGATTGTCATATTGGTGTCAATAATAAAGGGCCTCTCAGAAAGGTAAGAGATAGCAATCTTAATTCAGGACTAACTTGATTGAATACCAAGGGATTCAGGCCATGATGTTCTGTTGAGAAAGGTGAGAGATAGTACTGCTTCTTTCTAGGAGACTAAATAAATTGTTATGGCAGATACTGAACAACCACCAGTCCCACATCCACACAAAGGATTTAGGAGAGTAAAAAACCCATCTTAGTTTCCTTTATGAAACATATAAAGTAGTATTACATCCAAATTAATTGTATACAGTCGGAAAAATGGAGGAGAGAGGGAGTGGAAAGAAAGATAGCTGCAGATCAGAGCAATGCAGAAAGAATTGCTTTTAAAAGTAAACAAGACATCTCCATAATACAAACAAGCAATTAGGCTTGCAAAGGAGATAAACTCTAATTCTTTTATTCAAAGCCCTGGACCTTGACAACTGAATCTGACAGGTTCTGTTTCCATTACATTAAATTCTCTCCCTTCTCTGGTTCAATCCTTCGGGAATCCAGGCAGCAGATTTGAGAAATGACTCCCGTTTTGTCCAAGGCATTCTTTTGCTTTGGCGAAGCAATGCCCTATCAAAGGTTCTCTGTGCGTTGTTCCCCATCTCCCTTCGCCATCACAAAATGTCTGGGTCATGCAAATGGCCTTTGTTATAAAAGTAATTACAATGATTTTTGACAGCCTTACCAGGAGAGCTGGTCACGCAAGCTGTCATGGATATGGTCCAGTTTTGCACACTCAGAGATCCACTATTGATTCTGGGCAGGCAAGGCGTTGATAGGGACAAGGGATGGAGGCAGGGGCGAGTTAACAAAGGAGATGAGCAGGGCATTATGCAAAGCACTAGATCTCTAACCTTCTGCACAAATTCTTCTTGGCAGCAATCAATAGATCCTTAGGCCAACAGCGACATGATTTTGTAACGTCTCAACCAGGGAGGCTAAAAAGGCAAGAGGAGGAAGAGAGTGGTGAGAAGAAAATAGCTTTGTGAGTGTAAATTCATTTAATCGGTCGATTAATCAGCTGGAGCATCCATTAATCGGTGGGAGCACATTTTAATTGCTGGGCTCTCAGAGCAAAGGGTTCCTTTTCAATTCCAGAGGTGATTTTAGATATGCAAAGATTGTGTGTGGGGGGGGGGGATGATTACTAAATGATTTAGTACTAATCAATAAGTATTGAATGCAATATATTTTTTAAAAATGGCATCCCCTCTTGATAGAGAAGACACCCCGTTGAATAGAACAGAACTTCCTTCTAAGTATACATGGGATTGCACAGTGAATAATTTCAAACAACTTTGAAAAGATTCTTACATTGAGGTAGAAGAGATTAGCCATTTAATTCGCACTGAATCGATTGATTGATTGATTGATCGATCGATCGATTGATTAGTTGATTAACTGCTTCATTAACTGTTTATGAGACATGAAAGTTCATTTTTTTTAAAACTGTATTTTTGAAAAACTTTTTGAAAAACTAATTCAATTCACAAAAAGCATGGAAAAGTTATTTCTTTGGATAACAACTCTCAAAATCCCACATAAAGTCACTTTTCCAAGTTAATTTGCTCTGAATAAATTCATGAATTTGGAGCTTTCCAAACTGCCTTTTTCATTTTATTCAATTCAGTGTGCACCCATGAACATGTCCATCATGTTTCAGATAAAAGAGTAAACCAACACTTTCTTTCTTACTCTTTGCTGATGTAACCCAGCTTGCATCAATGACAACTTGTGGCTTCCATGTTAGTTTGTTGACAAATCTGTTCTGAGTTTTAGTACAAGCCCTGATCCAAAGTTCTGAATCCCATCCCCAAAGTAGATGCAGCACACTGGAGAGTGCCATTAGAGTTTAGATTAAAACCAGAGCTTATTTACTGACATGAGAACCACCAACAATCATGGGTAGAGCATGCAGTGTCTTTGAATCAGGAGAGAAGTGCTCCGTATAGATAGGTACCGTATATACTCAAGTGTAAGCTGATCCAAATATAAGTCAAGGCAACTAAATTTACCACAAAAAACTGGGAAAACTTATTGACTCGAGAATAAAAAGAGGGTGGAAAATGCAGCAGTTACTGGTAAATTTCAAAAATAAAAATAAAAACCAATAAAACTACATTAATTTACATAAAACTGTAATTTAAGATAATAATAAGACTTTAATAATATAAGACTGTCCAACTCTGATTAATACCTATATACTTGAGCATAAGCCGACCCGAATATAAGCCAACCAAGACCCTCACTGGAGTATAAGCCAAGGTGAGCTTTTTCTGCCCTAAAAGGGCTGAAAAACTTGGTTTATACTCGAGTATATATGATATATAAAATAGGTATAACATTTACTGATAATCAATTAGCATTTGCATGGCTTGCTAGCCAGGTTGGCTTTCTTTTTTTTTAGAATATAGCTGAAACATTTTATGCAAAATCCAGGGTAAACACTGCACATTTTTGCTAACAGATTTGTGTGAATGTATGGCATTCAGAAACCTTTTACTTTGCTAAATTTTCCATGACCCCAACACTAAGCTAAGGGGGGCCCATAGGGGGTCAGGACCCACTGTTTAAGGATCACAGGTGTAGAAGAGGGAATTTCATCGGGGGTTACTTGCCAACCAACTGGGTAACAAGCAAACTCAACATACAAGGCTACATGAACTTGGCATGAAAGTCCACAGGAACATGAAATAAGATTCTATGAAGCATGAAACAAGGGTCTATGAAACAGGAATAACACTTTCGATGAGCAAAGTTACCACCTCTGAAAATCTTTCTCAGAAGCAGCTCTTCTTAAAGCTGAAATCAAGGCCTCTTTCCGTGGAAAGTTTCCTCAAAACACTTCCTCATTAGCAACCGTCTACTCCTTCTCAAAACCTCTCTTCTACACAACCATTAAAGATAAGGGAGCCATATCCAATTTTCAGTCTGGAAATGACAAAGACCCTGAATTAATTCCACCTAAAAATGGAAGAACTTCCTGACCGTAAGAACTGTTCAACAATGGAACTCACTGCCTCAGAGTGTGATGGAAGCTCCTTCCTTGAAGGCTTTCAAGCAGAGGCTGGATGGCCATCTGTTTGGGTTGCTTTGATTTTGGTTTTCCTGCATGACAGGGGATTGGACTGGGTGGTCCATGTGGTCTCTTTTATGATTCTATGAAAACTGATATGAGTTGCGCACCCGTTATCTGAAATGCTTAGGACAAGAAGCCTTTCATATTTTGTTTTTTTTTTTCTTTAAGATTTTCACTTACATATACATAATGAAATACCTTGGGGAAAAGACCCTCTCCTTGCTGATGATGGAAAAACAAAATTCATTTATGTTCCATATTATGTGCAATGTTTTAATAATTTTGTGCATGAAACAAAGTTGGTGTACATTGAACCATCAAAAAGTAATGGTGTTACCCCCACCCCACCCACCCCTCAGGAAATATTTGGATTTTAGAATATCTCTGGTTAAAGGATTCCAACTAAGGAAGTTGTACAGGAGTTTGACAGAATTTGATGGAAATTCCCATGACTGAACCCAACAAATTCATGGGATTTGCAGTTTGGTTGGGCCCTTGAATTTACTGAGAAAATTTCTAAATACTTGGCTATAAATCCTTGGATTCCATAGGGTGGGCCCATGGCAATTCAAGTGTCATAACGGGGTAGCATGAAAAAAACCCTAATAATAAATAATGAACACTAAGGATAAATACCATGTCATTTTCAGATTCAGACATTATCCCTTCTGCCCAGAGGTCTACCAGCACAGAGTTAAAGTGACATTCTGGAATTAGCACAGCGCTCTACCAAGCTGTTGGGATGGTTCTCAGGGAAAGGTTTCGGGTGAGGTCTGCTGCTTCCAACACAGTCAGGAAATAAAGAGGTCGGCTCTCTGTCTGTAGCCCATGCTCTGTTTGTGATCTCGCCTGGGGTCAGGAAAATATAAAAGATCATCCAGAAAGCCGAAAGAACAGTAGCAGCCGTTGCTCTTTGTCTTGAACACCCCAAGGGATAAAGCAATGTTTGGAATACAATCTGGTGCGTGACTTCTCGTCGTAATATCCTTGCCTTGCCCAGGGTGCTGCAGGCAGGGACAGAGAGAGAGAGAGAGAGAAAAAGACTACAAAAATAGTCTTATAAAATATAGTGGATGCTCTTTGTTAAGAGCACCCTAAACCTGTTGTCATGCAAGGTCAAACATTGACCAAAAAATTACTGTAGATACCCATATATGAGTCAACCTCATGTATTACTCAAGGGTAGGTTTGGGGGCCAACATTATGGATGTTGATGTGGCCCGTGAGTAAGTCGAGGGGCATTTCATGGAGAAGGATCAGTGTCACCTCAGGGGTCAGTTGCCTCTAGACGCTGCTGTTTTCCAATCCAAGCCTTCAAAAAGCTCAGAAGCTGCATTTCTGTAGAGAAAATAAAAGGAGTCAATGTTTCTCTGAAGTTCTGCTGGGACAGACTAAGCTATTGTCTTTTGCCACTCTATTTACAGAAAAATATTCCTTTAAAAAAATCAAAATTAAGGTGTCGAATTTACATTGGCCATTGATAAGTTGATCCAGGTTTGTGGGTCAATTGACTAAAATTTCTAGACTTATACATGAGTAGAATCATAGAATCATAGAATAGTAGTTGGAAGAGACCTCATGGGCCATCCAGTCCAACCCCCTGCCAAGAAGCAGGAAATCACATTCAAAGCACCCCTGACAGATGGCCATTCAGCCTCTGCTTAAAAGCCTCCAAAGAAGGAGCCTCCACCACATAGTATACAGAGTAGTACATAGTAGTAGGAAGGAGCCTCCGGTGGCCTAGGGGATAAAAGCCTCATGACTTGAAGGTTGGTTGCTGACCTGAAAGCTGCCAGGTTCAAATCCCACCTGGGGAGAGTGCGGATGAGCTCCCTCTATTAGCTCCAGCTCCATGCGGGGACATGAGAGAAGCCTCCCACAAGGATGGTAAAAACATCAAAAAACATCCTGGTGTCTCCTGTGTAACGTCCTTGCAGACAGCCAATTCTCTCACTCCAGAAGCAACTCCGGTTGCTCCTGACACGAAAAAAAAATAGTAGGAGGAGATCCTTTAGAAGTCATCAGAAAGGAAATTCAATTGAACTAACCCTTGGCACTGTTATGATTTGATCTCAGAATTAAAAATGAAATGAAATAAGGACTTTCATAGGCTCCATCACTTGAGCATCCATGGATTTTGGGTGTCTATGGAGGTCCTGGAACCAAACTGCAGCGGATTCCAAGGATCCATTGTATGCATTTGTGTTTATTACATATTTTGTTAAACAATGCTAACAGTGTGTAAAGTTGCATCTTCACTCACCACTAAATCCCTGCAGTGACCAGGATGGTGGGACCTCCCCTGGCCGAACCGACTTTGGTGCCATGTTGACATCCAGAAAGTCCAAAGAGTCCATGATTTCTTTGTAACATCACCTTGTCCACCACTCCCCGCTGTGCACGGCATTCACTGTGAGCGTTTGACCATTGTCCGTCACATCTACTGATGTCAGAGGTGGGAGCTCACATAACCAGCAAAGTAGTGGTAGAGCAACCCTATCCTTCTCGCTGATAAGGTAGATGTAGATGTAGATGCAACTGGGATGGCCAAAAGCTCACAGTGAGCTCGACGGCCAGCAATGAAAAGTGGCAGTGACATGGCGATGATCCATTCCCTTCCCTTTTGCTGGTGTCTTCAGTGGATCAGACCAAATGAGCAGCCCATGGATACTCTGGTGTTTGATGCAAAGTCTGGAGTTTCCCCCAACTTTGCCTAAAGCCAGGACTTAGTCAGGTTAAGGGCAGAAAACTCAAGATACTCATCAGAGTTGAAGATGAATCTGCGGGGATTACCATATGGATGGGACTACTATTGTTATGGAGCCCCTGGTGATGCAGTGGGTTAAACCGCTGAGCTGCTGAACTTGCGGTGGTTTGAATTCGGGGAGCGGGGGTGAGCTTCTGCTGTTAGCCCCAGCTTCTGCCAACCAAGCAGTTAGAAAACATGCAAATGTGAGTAGATCAATAGGTACCACTCTGGCAGGAAGGTAACAGCATTCCATGAAGTCATGCCAGCCACATGACCTTGGAGGTGTCTACGGACAACACCGGCTCTTCATCTTGGATGAGCGCCAACCCCCAGTCGGACACGAGTAGGCTTAACGTCAGGGAAAAACCTTTACCTACTATTGTTATTCTTCTCCTCTTATGGTTTTTAACATCTTTCCCTGATGAAAAAGCTGATCAAAATTTGAAAGCTTGCATGATGGATTTGTTGCTTTTTTATTGGGCCAATAAAGCCATGACAGTTTTGGCAATTATGTTGTGTTGTTTAGTCCCTAAGTAGCTGATGTAGAATACTGACCACATTTTTAAGTCTGTCGCCCAATCAGAGACCTTGAGGTAAGGCAGGATGTAACTTAGAAGAGAAAGCTTTCAAAAGGATTAATGGTGATAGTTGCTTCTCACACTAACCTACTGCATCTACATTACCACAGCATCCATGGCTGGCTTTAAATGGTTTCTGTGGGCAAACTGACTGGCTGCATCAGTGAGCACCAAGTCTCCCAGGAATATTCTCAAGACCTAACCATTTCTTTTTTTATATAAAAAGAATCAATATTTTATGAAACATCTACTGAAAGACATTCTTGTCACAGTTCATTCATTCAACCCAAGTCTCAGTTCTCACTGACCTTGGCAAAATTTGAACCAGTAGCCTCCCTACAGCAAAGGCAAACGTCCCTCTGAGATCTTTCATAGCAACGCTCCTTTTTAAAAAATATATTTTAACCAGAACTTGTTGCACATCTAAGGCTTTCCTTTCCCTGTCATTTAACATCCCAGAGCTGACATGTGGTTGAACTGATATCCTTTCCTCGTTTCCTTTCTTGTGACTAAATGTCCAGTAGCATTGCATAAAAGAACCCAACGGAAAAGGTCAAGCAAAGTTTCATGCCTGAGGTCTAGGATTACATCAAAGTCTTCAACGTTCATCTGTCCATAACATCAACCCAACGCGCTTCCTCGCTTCAACCTCACTCTTTGAAACACAACTGTTACTTATCTCTGCCCTATATTCGGGGTTTTCAACCTTTATTTTCTCATGTTATCTCTGCTCGGCCACATGTATTCCCGTGACCGTGCTGCAAATGCCCTCCTGGAGTATTCAGGTTTCTGTTGAATATGAAATGCTGAAGCTGGCTTGTGGTAAGTCAAGGAGCCTTCCTTCTGCCCTTCTAAAAAGTGAAAAAATACAGTATGAACAATCTCCCCAAAACTTAGTGAATGCCCTGTCTGCCCACAGCAGTTATTTCTTTGTTTATGTATTTAAGGTAAAGGTAAAGGTTTCCCCTGACGTTAAGTCCAGTCGTGTCCGACTCTGGGGGTTGGTGCTCATCTCCATTTCTAAGCCGAAGAGCCAGCGTTGTCCATAAACACCTCCAAGGTCATGTGACCGGCATGACTGCATGGAGCGCCGTTATCTTCCCGCCGGAGCGGTACCTATTGATCTACTCACATTGGCATGTTTTTGAACTGCTAGGTTGGCAGAAGCTGGAGCTTACAGCAGGCGCTCACTCCGCTCCCCGGATTTGAACCTGGGACCTTTCGATCTGCAAGTCAGCACCTCAGCGCTTTAACACACTTATAGTCATATGCAATTGTTTTAGATGCATGACATATTGTTTTTATTGTATGTGAGGCATTGAATTTTCCTATTTATTTGATGTGCACCGCTTTGAGTCACTCCCAGGGGTGAGAAAAGTGGTATATAAATGCAAATGAATAAATAAATATGTTTTAATGGTTTTCATACTGTGAGTAGTTCAATTGCATTTTAACTTTCCATTTTTTTGCCTTTTGTTAGCCATATTTGTTAAAGTGCTAAGCTGCTGAACTTGCGGACCAAAAGGTCGCAGGTTCGAATCCAAGGAGCGGAATGAGCACCCGCTGTTAGCCCTAACTTCTGCCAATCTAGCAGTACAAAAACATGCAAATGTGAGTAGATCAATAGGTACTGCTCCGGTGGGAAGGCAACGGTGCTCCATGCAGTCATGCCGGCCACATGACCTTGGAGATGTCTATGGACAATGCCGGCTCTTTGGCTTAGAAATGGAGATGAGCACCAACCCCCAGAGTCGGACACGACTGGACTTAACGTCAGGGGAAAAACTTTACCTTATAAGACTATTAAAAACAATGAACCATCAAAAATAAACATAAAACAATTTTGCACTAATCCCGAGGTTGTCATCTGTCTGATTCACTATCGTCATTCACTGAATGCCTGTTTGCAAAACCAAGTTTATAATTGTTTTCTAAACCCCAGGAGGGAGGAAGCCGATCTAATCTCACTGAGGAGGGAATTCCACAGCCGAAGGGCCACCAACAAGAAGGCCCTGTCTTTCATCCCCGTCAATCACACTTGCAATGGCGGCAGGACCAAGAGCAAGACCTCTCCAGCTGATCTTAATGCTCTAACTGGCTCACAAAGAGAGATGTATTCAGATAGGTAAACATATACACTAAAAGATAAACATTAATTGAAAACAATTCAGTTTAAAGCGATTCACCACCGTAAGCCAGCCCTTTAAAATGTTGCCTGCCAAGGGAAGGACAACCAGAAATTTTTGTGCATACAGAAAAAGGCTTCTGCACAAACTAATATTTCTGCACAGAAATTCTACCCCCTGTATGAAAAATGCTGCTTTCTGTGCAATTCCAAATTTTGTGCAGAACAAATCTAAAGTAGCGAATACTGCAATTTTCATGGGCTTTCCAGCAGCAAAAGGGCAATTATTAAAAATTGTGTGCTGGTTGTTTAGTGGGTTAGTGAGAATTACATTGCTACTAGAAAATGACTATTGACTGATTGAACAAAGATCAAGATGGCATCAACCCATCAATGATGGCTGGTAGCTTCGATGCCAGTGAGGCAGTGAATCCATTCTGTATTTTGATCCAAACTTTAAAAGAGTTATTTTGGAAATAAGGTTTCAAAATCTTTGACACTTCATTAAAACTTGAGACTAAACTCTAGAGATTATTCATTACCGCATTGGCATGGATCCTACGAGACAATAATGTTTGTACATTCCCATATACACAAGTTGACCAGACTAACATATTAGTTTTATTTTAACATTGACAATGGGGTGATGTCTTTCGTTACACTAGTTTCTAGTTTCATGAGCACACCGCAGACTAGCTTCATGAGCACAGGACAGGTTTCATTATATTATATACAGCTTTGGGCCTCATCATCATCTCTTCAGCCCCATCTACACTGACCACGTAGATCAGTATAGATGAAGCTCAGCTCTGCTAAGCACCACGTGGAGCTGATCTGTGGTAATGTAGACAAGGTCACCTTGACAAGGCCTTGACCCACATTGACCAAAGTCAGATGAAGGTCCAAATCCTGCATCTGGTGTTAGACATTTCTCCAACTTAGAGACAATGGGGACAGTTGGGACTGTCTACTGTGCCATCACATGTACCCCAAACTTGGGTTTCCAGCCATGACATGGGACCTACATGTTCCTTGTCACTTGCCCTCACATAAACTGGGGCAACTGGGAAAACTGGAAAGGGAGGGAGAAGATGAGGGAGATTTCCTCCTCTCTGCTCTGAATTCTCTGCTAGAGAGCTTTAGTGCCTTGCCTGGACAACAGTTTACAAATTAGCATGAGAAGAAGTATTGTGGATACAGGGCACAATCACATGACACAATGACAACACCATGGGTGCATCTACACTGAAGAATTAATGCAATTTGACACCACTTGAACTGCCATGGCTCAATGCTATGGAATCATGAGAGCTGTAATTTTGCAAGGCCTTTAGTCTTCACTGCCAAATTGTGCTGGTGCTTCACCAAAGCACAACTCCCATTTGCAACTTAAGTAGAAGCATGTAGGGCATTTTATCAGAGAACTCAGAAAAACTACAAACTCCAAGATCTCATACGATGTGTCCATAGTAGTTACAGCGAGATCATATTGCTACAATTACGTATTGTGAATGGGCCGTAAATCAGGATTCCTTGGGAACAAAACTCTGATTCTAAGAACTGAATCTTCCTTATCAAACTATCTGGTCCCATTTGGTCTTGGAAGCTAAGCAGAATCTTGGATAGGAGACTGCCAACAAATACCAGGTGCTGTTGGCTGTATTTCAGAGGGAGAAACTGGCAAAATCACCTGTGAGTATCTCTTGCCTAAGAAAACTCAATGAAACTCATGGGGTAACTTGAAGTCACATGCACGTACAAATTACAAATCCTTGGCTTCTGTAGGCTGGAGCCACAACGGTTAAACGTGTTTCACTCTGAGACATTATGGTATAGTTTTTGAGAAGTCTTTGCTTCCAATTTCTTTACATTTCTGCCTTTGCTGGCTTCCCCTTTCTGCCCTCCTCCCCTCCCCTCCCCACTTCTGACCACAAGGCTTCAAACCTTTGAAATTTAAGATCTCCCAGCTGCCCTGCTTTCCGCTTCTGGTGTCTGGATCACCACAGGGGAGAGAGGCCCGCTTTCCCATTGCTGGTGGGAACAACGGCCATGCTCTCTGCTTACCACGGCCAGGCGCATTGGGTGGAGGGTTTGCAGGCCAACCTACTCACCCCCACAACGTCCACGGGCTGAAAGACATCGGGCTCTTTTTTTACCATCAGAGGTGACAGCAAACAACCTCTGGCATAGCAGAGCATGAGTATGAGAAAGACAGAGAGCACACTAAATAAAACAGGAGGGCGGTTGCGTTGTTCAACATTGCAGCTCTTGTCTTTGGTCTCCCATTCAGAACCATTCTTTGGCTCTCAAATGCTTTTCATACACAAGTTCAATGCTGTTATTTAACCCTGACAGCTGCCTCCTGGGAACAATTAAACTCCTTAAGATCTTACCTACATTCCACCAGACGTCTTCTCATTAAACAGTTACTCAGATGTTCCTGAGGCCTAAAACATTAAGATTTAAAGGAAACAACTGACTGGTGGATCCCCCCCCCCCCAGTTCTTCCGAAACCAGTTGTTTGTTTAATATGAATACGGTGAAGGTCATGAAAGCAAAAGAAAATAGATTGTGTTGTCCCTCAAAGGACAATGAAATGGATAGAATCATAGAATCATAGAAACGTAGGGTTGGAAGAGACCTCATGGGCCATCCAGTCCAACCCCGTGCAGGAAATCGCATTCAAAGCACCCCTGACAGATGACCATCCAACCTCTGCTTAAAAGCCTCCAAAGAAGGAGCCTCCACCACAGTCTGGGACAGAAAGTTCCACTGCCAAACAGTTCTCACAGTGAGGAGGTTCTTCCTGATGTTCAGGTGGAATCTCCTTTCCTGTAGTTTGAAGCCATTGTTCTACGTCCTAGTCTGCAGGGCAGCAGAAAACAAGCTTGCTCCCTCCTCCCTATGACTTCCCCTCACATATTTATACATGGCTATCATGTCTCCTCTCAGCCTTCTCTTTTGCGGGCTAAACATGCCCAGCTCTTTAAGCCGCTCCTCATAGGGCTTGTTCTCCAGGCCCTTAATCATTTTAGTCGCCCTCCTCTAGACGCTTTCCAGCTTGTCAACATGCGGTGCCCAAAATTGGACACAGTATTCCAGGTGTGGTCTGACCAAGGCAGAGTAGAGGCCTTAGTAATTAGTAACAATGTCACCATACAGAAATCAGGGATAGTAATAAAGATAAGAAAGGAGGAGTGTGCTTGGGTGGGGGTAGGACTCCAGGAGACCTAGGTTTGGATCACCTCCTAGTCATGGAAACCCATTGGGTGATCTTGGGCAAGTCCAATTATCTCAGTCTTAGAGGACAACTATTACAAACCTTGCTTAGAAAAAACCATGATAAGTTCACCTTGTGGTCACCATAAGTCAGTCAGACAGTCAGTCACCATAAGTAAAATAAAACATTACTTGAAGGACACAACAACAAAATTGACAGGAAAGATATAGCTATGGAAAGATACATTGAGGCCACTTCCCTTCAAAATAAGAATTTTTCCCTACCCGAATGATTTTTTCCTTCAATCCCCAATATGTAAAAACTTGAATTAAGCATTTTGAAATATAGAACTAAAAGACATAGCTAATACGTTACTTTGGAATATCTGTATGAAAGGAGCTTGTAACTCCTTGTAGTGGTTCTCAACCTGTGGATTGACCTACAACTCCCAGAAATCCCAGCCAATTTACCAGCTGTTAAAATTTCTGGGAGTTGAAGGCCAAAACATCTGGGAACCCACAGGTTGAGAACCACTGCCTTAGAAACTAACTCGCAAGAGAACAAAGTTGGAAGCCTAAGCTTTCATAGATTAAGGGTTTATCTCAGAGGCCCTCAGACCTTTTAAGTAGAGGGCTTGTTAATGGTCCCTCAGACTGTTGGAGGGTTGGACTACAGTTTGAAAAGAACACAAATGAATTATTATGCACACTGCACCTATCCTATTTGTAGTGCAAAAACATGACAGAACAATACAATATTTAAAATAGGGAATCATTTTAATCAACATAAACTTGCTAGTATTTCAGTGGGACGTATGGGACTGCCTTTGATGAGATAGTCAAGTTAATTAGGGTTGTTGTTGTGTGCCTTCAACTCTTTTCAGACTTAGGGCAACCCCACATCTAAAGTTTAAGGCGGGGGGTGGGTAAATTGCCTTGGAGGACCACATCCAGCCTATGGTCCTTAGTTTGGGGACCTCTGACTTATCAGCACCCAACCTTTACCCTGAAGTGGGCCAGGAGTGGAACCCAGATGTCCAGATGACATCCAGACACTTCCAATCCTTAACCCAGTGTAACCTGTGTTAAACTTAAGCAAAGTTGGGAATGCTCTGGAGTTTCACTGAAATTCCAGAACAGCTTTGCACTATGTGTCCATTGTCCACATAGGCCTCTTCCCTTTCCCTTCTATTCAGCAGCACAGGGAAAATGGGACAATTGTGCCCAGGTCCCTCTCACCCCACCCCAACCTTGTTGCCACAGAAGGTGGCCACAGAGCTTTGGAGAACTCCTGGTGATCATAGGACTCCTTTGTTGACAACAGCAAAGGCACTAGCATAACCAGGGAGAAGTGGGGATCACTGTTTTCAGTGAAAATTAACCACTTGAAAATTTTGCACAGAACTGCATATTTTTCAGATTCTTTCTTGCAACATGAAGGAAGCTGCTAAAATTACACATTGCTTACTTCAAGTAGAAAATTAATGATGAATTATGTCCCTGTGGGACCTTCCATCACAGTGTATAATGGAAGGCAAAAAGACTGTGTGAAATAGTTGCATCAGTTTTGCTAATCTAGTCCCACCTGATTCGCCAAAAATATCTTTCACATTCTATACAAATCCTTAGCAATGTTTCACTTGTTTTTGACCTGCCAAATGTATACTGAATGCAATTTTTGGGACTACTCCCAATTCTGTATATGTGCTGCCGAAGTGAGCACAACGAAGTGAGCCCGGGCTGTGGCGCAAGCTGGTGAGCAGCCAGCTGCAACCAATCACTCTGACCAAGAGGTCATGAGTTCGAGGCCAGCTCAGAGCCTACGTTTGTCTTTGTCTTTGTTCTATGTCAAGGCATTGAATGTTTACCTTATATGTGTAATGTGATCCGCCCTGAGTCCCCTTCGGGGTGAGAAGGGTGGAATATAAATACTGTAAATAAAATAAATAAATAAATAAACTAAGCCCACCAAAACTGGGAGACTCCCAATTTTTGTGCATTTAGAACAGTGGTTTCTAACTTTTGGGTCCCCAGATGTTTTTGCCTTCAACTCACATAAATCCTAACGGCTGGTCAACTGGAATTTCTGGAAGGTGTAGGCAAAAACACATGGGGACCCACAGGTTGAGAACTTCTGATTTAGAAGAACATGAGAATAGAAACCTGTACTTAAAGAGATGCAAATATGCGGAGCTTGGAAAGGTTGCTTTGCGACTACAAACCCAGGGTCACTTCACCATCATGGCTGTGGGAAAGGAGATATTTGAAGTTACTATCCAAAAAAGGGCAGAGAGTTATACATGTCCCATCATGGCACACCATTCATATACTATTTCATTGAATACATAGAGATGGGTTGAGACGTAACATGGGTACCATAGTTAGTTGGGGTTCTCCCCATGCACTTTCCAATAGTTCAGCCTATGCATAGAGAAATGGTGAGAGCAGAAAAGCACACTTATTCACATCCTGGTAGACTTGAAAAGTTGCAATTTGGAATTAAGGGAGGGCTGGGGAGGAAGAAAGGTTCTCATAAATGTGAGCAAACATGGAAGACGGTGAAGTTAGCATCCTTTGTATAAATTGGAAAATCAAAATGACCTCCGGTAGAGGTTCGCCTGCCCTTTGTGTTCGGGGGGAAGAAAAGAACATTGCTAAGTAGGCTCTCTTCTTTACCCTCAAGCACCTTCTTTAATTGTCTTTGAGTAAGAGCAAATCTCTGTGCCTCTTAATATCAAGTTTCATTAACTTAATCGTGATGTGATATCATGAAATAATATTTACTGCTCTCCAATAATTTATGTAAATAACTTCCCCTTTCGCCCCAGCTCTCCAGGATGACAGGTAATTCACGGTGGCTTTGCACCATCCGGCTTCCCATTGTCCAGAAATCACCATCATTGGGGCTATGGTGAATTAGAAAGTCATATTTATCAGGCTATACAGTGACAATGAAAGGGAGGTTGGAAGAAAAATGAAAGGAAGGCAACATGGCCCCTTCTACATTGCAAGTTATCTTCTTTGAACCGGATTATATGGCAGTGTAGACTCATATAATCTGGTTCAAATCAGTGAGGAATATCTGATTTGATAATCTGGATTATGTGGCAATCTAGAAGGGGTCATAGAGACAGGCTTTCCCACATTACACCTGTGTTGTGTAATGACAGAACATTGAACCAACATTCCAGAGTTTCCCCTGACATTGCTTAAAGAGGAGATTAAAAAAGCCAAAAACCCCAGGAAGATTTATTATTTACAGTATTTATATTCTGCCCTTCTCACCCCAAAGGGGACTCAGGGCGGATTACAATGAACACATATATGGCAAACATTCAATGCCAACAGACAAACAACATATATAGACAGACACAGAGGCATTTTACATTTTTTTCCAGCTTCACGATTCCGGCCACAGGGGGAGCTGTTGCTTCACTGTCCACTAGTGGCTGTACTTCCTCATTCCTTTCCTCGTGTTTTGCTGGCAGTTTTATGATGTTGTAAATTAGTTAAATTAGCCTCCCACATAAAGCATACCTAAATTTCCCTAATTGACAGACGCAACTGTCTTTCGGGGCTGCATAGGTCAACAGCAAGCCGGGCTATTTAATGGTCGGGGGCTTAACCCGACCCGGGCTTCGAACTCATGACCTCTCGGTCAGTAGTTATTTATTGCAGCTGGTTACTAGCCAGCTGCGCCACAGCCCGGCCCCTTGCAGGGGTCCCCTTGAGTCATGTAGACAGCCAGCAGTGGATTTGATGTATGGGCTTTAATATTCACGTACACCACTGGTTCTCAACCTGTGGGTCCCCAGGTGTTTTGGCCTACAACTAGAAATCCCAGCCAGTTTACCAGGAATTCTGGGAGTTGAAGGCCAAAACATCCAGGAACCCACAGGTTGAGAACCACCGGTGCAGATACAGCCTGACTCAGGAAATTTACAGGGTGATCTTGGAGTTGTCTCTCTATTTCCCTCCACCTGACTATGTTCCAAGGTTTCTTTGAAGACCAAATGAGGAGGAGCTCGTCACAAGAACACCAGGATACACATGTAGCTATTAATGAAGTAATAATGACTTTCTTACCATTCCTAGATGCAACAGGAAACTGAAATTTCCCACATGGCTAAAGTATATCCGTGCTGCTCCCCTTATACTTTTCATACAGAAGATCCCATATTATGTTTTAAACTGGAAGGATCTTAATTTAACAGAAAAGAGATTAAAGATTTCTTAGGACCCTTCCAGACAGATCCTATATCCCAGGATCTGTTCCTAGGTTTTCTGTTTATCCCAGATTATCTGGCAGTGCGGACTCATATAATCCAGTTTAAAGTAGAAAGTGATCTGATCCTGGGATATAACGCATGTCTGGAAGGACCCTCAGATACACCCTGGAAACCCTTGGAAACCACTTTGAGTCTCCTTTGTGGTGAGATAAAGTGGAGTATAATAAACATCATCATCATCATCATCATCATCAACATTGTAACCCACTGCTTAGCATGCTAGCAGTGGGATATCTAGGAGTTGTATCCCTATCCAAATCCCCAGCACTAGATCAACAAGCTACCATTTAATAGAAGAAGAAGAAGAAGAAGAAGAAGAAGAAGAAGAAGAAGAAGAAGAAGAAGAAGTAGTAGTAGTAGTACTGGTGGGATCACAAACCTGCAAAAGTATTGGAAAATGAGCACACAAAGATACTGTGGGACTTCTGAATCCAGACTGACAAAGTTCTGGAAAACAACACACCAGACATAACAGTTGTGGAAAAGAAAAAGGTTTGGATCATTGATGTTGCCATCCCAGGTGACAGTCGCATTGACGAAAAACAACAGGAAAAACTCAGCCGCTATCAGGACCTCAAGATTGAACTTCAAAGACTCTGGCAGAAACCAGTGCAGGTGGTCCCAGTGGTGATGGGCACACTGGGTGCCGTGCCAAAAGATCTCAGCTGGCATTTGGAAACAATAGACATTGACAAAATTACGATCTGTCAACTGAAAAAGGCCACGCTACTGGGATCATCCGAAAATACATCACACAGTCCTAGACACTTGGGAAGTGTTCGACTTGTGATTTTGTGATACGAAATCCAGCATATCTATCTTGTTTGCTGTGTCATAATAAAATAATAATAATAATTTTATTATTGTACCCCGCCCCATCTCCCCGAGGGGACTCGTGGCGGCTTACATGGGGACCAATATACAATAAACAACTACATAAAATACAACTACATAAAATACATTCCAGTTACAACAAATGAATACATCAGAACTATAAAAATCACAACATCACACAATAAAAGCCTAGCCAGTAGCCAAGGGTGACACAATGGCTATTCAATCATGGGGCAGAGATAGTTGTGCATCATATTAATAGTACTAATAACAGTGATAAAGTGCAGAGGCTAGGATATTGGGGGGGGGGGGGGCGGGGTAGGGACTCAGTCAATTGTTCATCTTAATTGAAGGTAGCTTGAAAAAACAGGTTTTCAAATCGTTTCAGAATGAGGCCAGGGTGGGAGCTAATCTGATTTCTCTCGGAAGAGAGTGCCAGAGCCAGGGGGCCATGACCGAGAAGGCCCTCTCCCTCGTCCCCACCAGCCGTGGTTGAGACAGTGATGGGAACGAGAGAAGGGCCTCCCTTCTCTCGCTCCCACCACCATTTTCCACTTGCATGCTAGTTATTCTCCTTTCATAAAGTCTTCTGATATAGGACTGAGAGATCAAGGTCCAGGCCCTAAGATTTCAGAACCCGAGATCCTGTGATGCTACTGGATGTGTACACTTTATAATGTTACACCCTTTTCCTTACACGTCCCTGGAATATTCAGCACCAACAGTGTGACACTTTATTTGCTAGGAGTGTTGAATGATCATTCAGAAATAAAATCTGAGACAATGCTACAATATATGACAACTGTAGCAAGAATTTATTTATTTATTTATTTACAGTATTTATATTCCGCCCTTCTCACCCTGAAGGGGACTCAGAGCGGATCACACTGCACATATACATGGCAAACATTCAATGCAATTACATATATAGACAAACACATATAGACAGACACAGAGGCAATTTAATGTTCCAGCTTCTGGTTTCGTGAGGGTATGCTCGATTCCGGCCTCAAGGGGAGCTACCGCTTCACCATCCACTTGTGACACCGAGTCCTTGATGGAATATTTCCTCACACTTATTTATTTATTTATTTATTACAATATTTATATCCCGCCCTTCTCACCCAACAGGGGACTCGGGGCGGCTTACAATAAAATGCATATATAAAAATTGTACAATACACTATAAATCAGTTAAAAAATTAACTTACTTCAGCACATCATAAATTAGTTACATTAGCCTCCTCACATAAGCAGTACCTAAATTCCTACTTGACAGATGCAACTGTCTTTCGGGTTGGAAATGCTGGCACTGTCGGTTGAACATCATCCACGAATGCTATGCCATCTATATGCTCAAAAATGAAAGGAACCAGTTTCCCAATACAAGACAAATAGCTGATGAAGATGAGTCAGTTAGCTGAGGTGATTAAATTGACTGTGCTAACTAAGGAGAAATCTTTGACTATCTTTAAGAAAGACTGGGACCTGTTCATTACTTTGTCACAACAATGATGGGGAATTTATCAACTGTGAGGTTCGTGGATTAGTAGAGTGTTGCCAACACTGGGACATGTTTTAATGGTTTTTAACTGGCGATTTTTAATACTGTTTTTAGCTAATCCTGTTTTAATGTTTGCATATTTGTATGTTTTAAATTGTATGCAGATGCTTTTCTCAAACTACAGGAAAGGAGATTCCACCTGAACATCAGGAAGAACTTCCTCACTGTGAGGGCTGTTCGGCAGTGGAACTCTCTCCCCCGGGCCGTGGTGGAGGCTCCTTCTTTGGAGGCTTTTAAGCAGAGGCTGGATGGCCATCTGTCGGGGGTGCTTTGAATGCGATTTCCTGCTTCTTAGCGGGGGGTTGGACTAGATGGCCCTTGAGGTCTCTTCCAACTCTACTATTCTATGATTCTATGATTCTATGATTCTATGTTAAAGTGCTTTGAGTTTCCTGTGGGAGAGATAAAGTGAGGTAATAATAATAATAATAATAATAATAATAATAATAATAATAATAATAATAATAATAATGTTATCACATTATCATTTAAAGAGATAGAATAATAAGGGATAGCAAGCATCAGGTAGAGAATAGGCCACCTTGATTAACATTGAATAGCCTTGCAGCTTCAAAACCTGGCTGCTAACTGCCTGGGGGAATCTTTTGTTGGGAGGTGTTAGCTGACCCTGATTGTTCCTGTCTGGAATTCCCCTGTTTTCTGAGTGTTGCTCTTTATTTACTGTATTTATTTATTTATTTATCAGGGCAAGCTTACACCTCCCAAAAAAGAAGTCCCCCAGGCAGGAAGCAGGCAGGCTTTGAAGCTGCAAGGCTATTTAATGCCAATCAATGTGACCAATTGCAATATTCACATTTGCCTCAAACAGACAAGATTTCTTTCTCCCACCCTGGACGTTACACAATTATATAAACCCCACTTGTCTAGTTTCCAACAGACCTCACAAGCTCTGAGGATGCCTGCCATAGATGTGGGTGAAACGCCAGGAGAGAATGCTTCTGGAACCTGTCCATACAGCCCAGAAAACTCACAGCAACCCAGTGATTCCAGCCATGAAAGCCTTCGACAACAAATTGGAAGTTGTTGGGTTTTTTAAAAAAAGTTATTTAGTTGAAGTGAATAATATGTGGTTGTATAGTACGAGTAGTTTTATACAGTAGTCTCACTTATCCAAGACTCGCTTATCCAAGGTTCTGGATTATCCAAGGCATTTTTGTAGTCAATGTTTTCAATATATCGTGATATTTTGGTGCTAAATTCGTAAATACAGTAATTACAACATAACATTACTGCGTATTGAACTACTTTTTCTGTCAAATTTGTTGTATAACATGATGGTTTGGTGCTTAATTTGTAAAATCATAACCTAATTTGCTAAATTCATAAATACAGTAATTACAACATACCATTACTGTGTATTGAACTACTTTTTCTGTCAAATTTGTTGTATAACATGATGTTTAGGTGCTTAATTTGTAAAATCATAACCTAATTTTATGTTTAATAGGCTTTTCCTTAATCATAGAATCATAGATATTCGCTTATCCAAGGTTCTGCCAGCCCGTTTAGCTTGGATAAGTGAGACTCTACTGTATATCTAAAATATTTGATTGTGTGCTTTATTTTGTCTCCTTCCTGAATAAAGTTATTATTAAGAAAAACAGTATGACATATTAAGTAGCAACCACAGTTCCGTTGAGTTATTGTTGTGTGCCTTCAAGTCATTTCCAGCGTATAGCATTAGTAACCTTAAGGCAACTCTATCACAGAGTTTTCTGGGACTGAGGGTGTGTGACTCACCCAAGTTTACAGAGTATGCCATTCAAATAAAATGCTAAAAAAATAAGAAGAAGAAGAACACACTATTTTCAAAGCAGTGCTGCCATGCTGCGATTTATCCCCTTTAGCCTGCGGGCTGGAGAAGAGAGTCCAAACTTGTAGTTTCAGGGTCAGGCCCTGAGATCTGGCATCCCTACCTGATACACCGTGGTTGCATCAGAGGTGTGGGAACCGCCACGTCTCCATTAGGCCTTCCGCTTCGCCAGTCTGGCGGCACCATGCATCAGATCTGAACCTGTGGTCACTGCCAAATCACTCTGTGCTGATACGGTTTAATTCTCACATGAGGCCCTCAGGTCAGGCCCTCCCGCTTTAATTTGAATTCCAAGTATGTTTGCTTGTTTCTTAATGTGCTTCTGGGGGACTTTCCCTTCAAAGGAAGATTGCTTGAGAGGCGTTGAGAAAAAATTACGATGACATCACCTCCTTTCTTTGCCTTCGGCAGCTTTGGGCTATCGAGTGTCTCCCAGGTTGGGTAATCTGTCTGCTTTTATGTGAAATGGGCCCATCAGCAGCCACATACCTGCCAATTCCTCCAAAATCCCAGGAGATGAAGGTCCTACTTACCCTGGGTGACCCTGTTCCCTCTTCGTGAAAGCAAAGCCAAGAAACCAACAGCATGGATTTTGATACATATGGTTTGTAGAAGGCATGAGCAAACTTGGGCCCTCCAGGTTTTTTGGACTTCAACTCCCACAATTCCTAACAGCCGGTAGGCTGTTAGGAATTGTGGGAGTTGAAGTCCAAAAAACCTGGAGGACCGAAGGTTGCCCATATCCTACAGACTCGTGATATAAATCTTACAGTGCTTCACATTGCTCTGGTTCTAAGGATGAACAATGGATCCAACTTGAAAATGTGGAGGGTTGTCTGTACTTTGCAAATTGCAATCACATTCTGTCAGCTCATTGATCAAAGTCAAATAAAGTTTTGGTTTAGCCCGGTTTGCAAAGTCTGTTCTCAAGCTATGGCAACATAAAAGGTAAAGGTTTTCCCCTGACGTTAAGTCCAGTCGTGACCGACTCTGGGGGTTGGTGCTCATCTCCATTTCTAAGCCAAAGAGCCGGCGTTGTCCATAGACACCTCCAAGGTCATGACTGTATGGAGCGCCGTTACCTTCCCGCCGGAGCGGTACCTATTGATCTACTCACATTTGCATGTTTTCGAACTGCTAGGTTGGCAGGAGCTGGGGCTAACAGCGGGCGCTCATTCCGGTCCGGGGATTTGAACCTGCAAAACAGTATTGTCAAACGCTTACACAGTACTGGAGTGTTGTGTAGTTTCCAGGCTGTATGTTAGCTAAACATAGTTATCTGAAGGTCCAGAAATATGGCAATCCAAGGTAGCTCCTCTCTGCATCTCCAAAGCCAATCAGTAGCCACTTAAGTAAGGGAGCAGCTACTCCTGGTCATAATCTAGCTGTCACTGCACAGCTTCAGGGATACATTGCATAAGATGATACTGGATGCCTCCCTATACAATAGTGCCAAAATGATTTATGTTGTGCGCCTTCAAGTTGTTTCTGACTTATGGTGACCTCAAGGCCAACCCATCACAGATGAGGGTTACAATGGTGTAAATTCTGATTACATCAGCATACGTTGTCAAGAGTATTCGGGGCAATGAGGGTAATGTTAATCTTTTGTGTAATAAATAACTTGTTCCAGTTACTTTACAAATACTATTGTTGTTTCTACCTTGTTGTTGTTGTTACATGCCTTCACAATGTTGATGACTTATTGCGATTCTAAGACGAGAGTTTTTTTCTGGGGCTGAAAGTGTGTGATTTGCCCAAGGACACACAGTGGGTTTCCATGGCTGAGCAGAAAACCAAACCCAAATTTCCATAGTCCTAGGGTGCATTTATTTATTTATTTATTTATTTATTTATTTATTTCCAGTATTTATATTCTGCCCGTCTCACCCCCGAAGGGGACTCAGGGCGGATCACAATGTACATACATGGCAAACATACAATGCCATTAGACAAACAACACAGAGACAGACAGACACAGAGGCTATTTAACTTCCCAGCTTCTGGCTTTGTGAGGGTATGCTCGATTCCGGCCACAGGAGGAGATGCTGCTTAATCATCCACTGTGACGAGGAGTTCTTTTTTGATGGAGTACTTCCTCATCCTGTGTTGTAAATCAGTTAAATTAGCCTCCCCGCATAAGCGGTCCTAATTTTTTCTACTTGACAGATGCAACTGTCTTTCGGGTTGCTTAGGTCAACAACGAGTAGGGCTATTTTTATTTATTTATTTTAATTGTCGGGTGCTCACTCCGACACGGGCTAGCCTCGAACTCATGACCTCTTGGTCATAATGATTTATTGCAGCTGGCTGCTAACCAGCCTGCGCCACAGCCGTGCAGTTTGACACCACTTTGACTGCCATGGATCTATACCATGGTGTCATGAAACCTGTAGTTTGGTAAGGCTCTGGCACTATTTGTCAGAGAAGGCTAAAAACTATTGCAAATGGCACAATTGCATGAATAAATAGAGGGGTTTTTTGTTTTTGTTTTTCATGTCAGGAGCAACCAGAGTTGCTTCTGGAGTGAGAGAATTGGCTGTCTGCAAGGACGTTGCCCAGGGGATGCCCGGATGTTTTAATGTTTTACCATCCTTGTGGGAGGTTTCTCTCATGTCCCCGCATGGAGCTGGAGCTGATAGAGGGAGCTCATCCGCGCTCTCCCCGGGTAGGATTCGAACCTGGCCGCCTTCAGGTCAGCAACCCAACCTTCAAGTCACAAGGCTTTTATCCCCTAGGCCACCGGAGGCTCCTTAATAAATAGAGGTGCAATAGGAAAGGTGCTCTATCCAGTATGTATCCTCTATCAATGATAATGCAATTGTAGTGGAATACCAGGCTTGAGTGACCTATGATTGTTGTGTGTATGTTTGAGTAAGGTTCTGAAAAAGCAACAAGAAATGAAAGCCGTGGGTTGCACTTCAAACAAACAGCAACCAGTGCCAACTGTTGGAATGAGAATGTGAATAATGGGGCTACATTTCTTTTTTAAAAAATCATGTCCCAAGCTCTGGAAAGTGGACAGGGCTTGATCTCCTAACCCGCCAGGTTAGCTAAATGTGAGACAGCCACAGTAGCATAGCTGTGCCTTTGTTCACCCCTTGGAGCAAGGGCTTGTATGACTCACAAGGGGCCTCTATGAGTCAAAGTGCCTCCCGGCACTACTGCCGCTTTCACACCACTCCTTTCCCAGGGCCTGGCCTTCAGTCACAACCTCGAACTAGGTGCCTAATTACAGCCAGAAACTTAATTGTCAAAGGAGCAGTTGCTCGAGGCAGAGAGATTCCCAAGCAGCAAGCACATCCCATCAAGTGCAGATGTGGAGTACAGATTTTCCATGAAGAGGGTCCCAGGTTCAATTGTTGGCCATCTCTGCCTGAAACTCTGAGCAGTCAGTGTCCTCATTACTGGGTTAGATGGGCCAAAATATGCCTCAGTCAAAGGCAGTTATTGTCAGACCTCCACATTGGCTGCAGTTAGGGGCTCAGAGCCTCATGAATGTGGAAAAAGCTATTAAAATCTCTAGATGACTATGTACCTTAAGAAGGAGGCTCTAAAGAGGCTTTCTTTCTAGCAATCTCTAGGTCTGCCAGCATGACTCTATGGGCAACCTCCAGTGGATACGGATCTTAGAACTGCACTGGAGGTGCTAGAAATTCCAAGAATGAATGTCTTCTTTATTAGTTCAGTCGTTTCCAATTCTTCGTGACATCATGGACCAGTCCATGCCAGAGCTCCCTATCGACCGTCACTGCCCCCAGTTCCTTCAAAGTCAAGCCAGTTACTTTAAGGATACCATCCATCCATCTTGCCCTTGGTCGGCCTCTCTTCCTTTTTCCTTCCATTTTCCCCAGCATCATGATCTTTTCCAAGTTTTCCTGTCTTCTCATGATGTGGCCAAAATACTTCTTCTTTGCCTCTAGTATCCTTCCCTCCAGTGAGCAGCCGGGCATTATTTCCTGGATGATGGACTGGTTGGATCTTCTTGCAGTCCAAGGCACTCTCAGGATTTTCCTCCAGCACCAAAGTTCAAAAGCAAGAATGAATATTTTCATCAAATTCATGAATAATCAAATCTGCACAAGTCAAACCCATGAATGTTGGTGCTTGACTGTATGTATTTATTCATTTAATTCTTTATTTATATTTTGCCATTTAGACAAAAGACCTCCTGGAACAGCTTATGATTCCGTGTTTCCCTGCCCCTCAGACTTACAAACCGAGCCTGGCAATTGTGGAAGGGATTAAGTAAAACAAGTTCTGGCTGCTCTTCTCTCCCTCAGAGACTAGGGCAGTGGCAGTTGGGGTGGAAGGAGGCCCTTTCATCTGCTTCTGATGCATGATGGAGTTGTTCCTGCCTCTTCTTCTTTCCTTCTATGGGTAGTGGAATTTAGGAGGGAGGAAATTTGAGGTGGCATTTGGGGTGGAAGGATAGCCTTCCATAAGCTGCTGGGCCTAGACACAATAATTCAATGATTGTTTGGATGAGTATGGCCAAACTCGGAAGAAGCTTTGTACAGGCAGGCCCCAAGTTCCAAACATCCAACTTATAAAGTACACATAATTAACAGTGGAGAGAACAGGAAGTGAGAGAAATCTACTCCTTGGAAGGAAATTCACTCCTGAAAGTTATTATTGTTGGGAATCATCCTGGACTACTCAAGTCTAGATGTAGTTAGATAGATGATAGAGTTAGATTGAGGGAATCCTTTCCCTGTTTCCAAAGCATGCCTAGACAGGCTTTAGTGTGTTTCACTCTATCCTGTGTACATCACATCCCTTACTTTGAAGTTAGTTGAAATGTGAATCTTTAGGGACACTAACTTCTCATTGGTCAGAATGTCTTTTATGGCCCCAATAAACTGGACCATGAGGTTGGAACCATTTCGGTTCTCTCTTCTCCCTTTGTTCTTCTAGCTAACAACACGCCATCTCTCCTGGCAAGATGTGACTATTTAGATGTTTGTTATTTTTCCTTTCTTTTTTTTCCTTAGAAACCAGTCTAGAGTAGACTAGACAGCTCCCAAGCCTTTCTATCTACAATGGAGTTCTTTTTACCTGAATAAATACTTTTTTTCAACTTTTATTGAGACTCTGCAGTCCATTGCAATCCTAAATGGTCAAAGGCTTCTCTTGCTCACCCCGTGTAAGTAACTGTTGCATTTGAAAGCTTTTGCTTTTGCTACTCTGCTGCTTTTTGGTGGAATCTCCCCCAGAGAGGGTTAAATTGAGTCTAACCGCTCAGAGATTACCACAACAATTATAGGGAAAAGGTGTCTCCACTGAAGCTTCATTACCAATCCTTGTTTCTACAATAAGCCAATTTTTTCAAAATCCAATCATCACAGGGACAGAAAGTGAGGTGAAATCTTCTGAACAGGGGCACAGATAGCAAAACACACACCACAGGGTGCTAACCCTTCTCTGTGCTATCCAATGCGCGCACACGTGTGTGTGTGTGTGTTTGTGTGTGTATGGCTGGAGTTAGACTTGTACCTGTTCTGGTTTACATGCAAATTCAACCTAAGAACAAACCTACAAAACTTGTAACTTGGGGACTGCCTGTACTTATCTTTGGTTTGCTTGTTGTGGCTTTCAAGTTCTTTCCAAATTATGGTGAACAAGACTGATGGTGTCTTGCCTATTATCAAGCTTCTCTGGGGAAGATCAAGCAAGTAGCACTTCCCTTAACTTTCCAACTGTCCCAAAGTCTCTTAGTCAAACTATCCTATTTATGTTTAAGCTGACAGCCATAGTGAATTGGAAATAACTGTTGAACCATTTTAATCTGCTCTGATCAGACTTCAGCTGGAATACTGTGTCCAGCTCTGAGCACCATAGATCGAGTATTGGTAAGTGGAATGCATCCAGAAGACAGTGACCAAGGTGGTAAAGGAGCCCTATATTTGTGGGCCTACATTAACAAGCCATAGTTTCAAGACAAAGGAAATAATAGTCCCACTATATTTTTCACTAATTGGACCTCACCTAGAACGTTGTGTTCACTTCTGGTCATCTCAATTGTGGCTCCCAACTTTTGGTCCTCCACATGTTCCCAGAAGTCCCAGGCAGCTTGGTCAGCAGTCAGCAATTCTGGTAGATGAAACGCATAACACCTGGAGGACCAAAGTTTTAGAACCACTATTATAGACAAATAAGGGCAAGTTAAGAGAAGAATAACAAGGATAATAAGAGTTACCTTGAAATAGAGAACAAAACAAACGTATGAGGAAAGGCGAATGGATCTGGGCATGTTCATTTTGGTGAAGAGAAGGCCCCAGGGTGACAGGGTTGCAGTCTTTCAATATCTCAAGGGCTGTCATAGAGAGAATGGGGCAAGCCTATAGGCCTTGGTCTAATGGTTTGAAATTATAGGAGAGTAGATTTCAATTAAACATTAGAAGTAACTTCTTTGATGAAGTGGTTTGGCAATGGAATCCATTATCTAGAGAAGAAATGGGATCTCCTTCTCTTGACGTCTTCAAAAGAAGGCTTAACATCTATCTAGTGGGGATGTTCTAACTGGAATTCCTGCATTGACTGATGGATTGGACTCAATGGGTTATATAGCCGAACTCTATAACTCTATATCTTTCTCCTTCTAATTTTAGTTCTTTTATCACCAGGAAAGGAGATTCCACCTGAACATCAGGAAGAACTTCCTGACTGTGAGAGCTCTTCAGCAGTGGAACTCTCTGCCCCGGACAGTGGTGGAGGCTCCTTCTTTGGAGGCTTTTAAGCAGAGGCTGGATGGCCATCTGTCGGGGGTGCTTTGAATGCGATTTTCCTGCTTCTTGCAGGGGGTTGGACTGGATGGCCCATGAGGTCTCTTCCAACTCTACTATTCTATGATTCTATGATTCTATGATTTTTTTATGACCCAGGAGGGAGGGAATGAACCATAACCATGGAAGAACATCACAATAGCTGATATCCCATTCATTAGTCCCAAATAGAGTAGACCCATTGAGTCAATTATTGAATGGTGAGTCAACACATAATTAAATCCTATTGATTCAATGGCTCTAATCTGTTTGGAGCTGACAATAGGATTTAGCCCAGCGTATTGTACAGAACTGACTCCCAGGTAAATATGGAAACAACTGCAGCTTCATAGCTCAAATAAACTTGTTCCTACTCCTCCCCAGCCCTGCAAGTCTGGCCCAATTTCACCTCCATCTCATTCTCAAACTTTTTGCTTAATTGACACATTTCCATTTCCCATGACTGCAGGGGTAGCCCATAGCACAAGACGGGATCGGAGGCACCACACCCCGGAGTGGGAAAGAGACTCATTCCTGTACTTGGACCATGAAACACCTGCATGCAAATATCAGAATCCAACTTTTGAGTTATCTTGAAATATGATGTGTTGATCGATTGATTGATTGGGCTTTTTTATAATCTAGAGTCACATGGCTCAGATTCTATGATTGGCGAGATGGAAGCCCAGCCTCGTGATACCCCTAAACCTTAGTCTAACTATCACCCAGTAGGTGTGGTTTTTGCATTGTTCCAATAAGAGTGAAGTCACTGGCAATAAAAAAAAAGCCTTTCCTCTCATGCAATTTCAAAACTGCACATCAGCATTTCACTTCTGTTTCTCTCAGAGCTCTCAAAGTTTATTTTGTTTTTCTTGGTCGTTCTTTTTGTTTTGTTTTACAAACACACTCACACACATACGAGTTTCAGTGCTACTACAAACAACAAGAATGTGAAAATGCAATGGGAGCTGAGTATCCCAGGAGCCTTGGGGCTTTTCTACCTCCTACGCAGATAATTACCCCTAGATTGAGAGTTTAGCTAGCAGAGACTTGAAGAAGGCTAACTGGCAGAAGCTTTGACACATCAAATGGAATAAACAAGGCGTGGTTACTTTTGCCCACACTCCGTATCAGGAACTGTGGGAGCAACACAATGGGTTTTTATGGATCAGCTTCTCTTAAGTGATAACCATCTCGATTTAGCATGTCTCATCCAGGTGAATTTCAAACTAATTGTATGAAAGTTGGACCTGTTTCTGCCAATACATAACCAGGTCATGCCGAGGATCATAACTGGCAGAGTCCAGGTGGCAGAGCCGATAAAAACACACCAAAGGAAATTTATTGAAGGCTCCATGAATTGTCTGTGCTTCACAGCTTCTTTAGGAAAAGAACTAGAATTCTATTGGTATCTTATGCATTGTAATAGGAAATGTGAGAGATAGTAGTGGGTCTCTTAAGCATAGTAAACAAATGGGCAAGGCGGAAGCTGAACAACAACCAGTCCACAGGGTTTAGTAGAGAAAGTAAATAAACAGAAAGCAGCATTACTTACAATCTCTTGTGTATACAGTCTAGTAGAGTTGAGAAAGCAAAGAAGAAAAATGACCGCACCTTAGAGTGAAGCAGAAAAAGAAAGGAAGTTTAAAAGGAAAGAAACCAGGAAACTACAATCATGCACCCTAACAGTTAATGAATATAGGTATGCAAAGGTTGCTAACTAGAACAACATATGCATGATTTTTCTGATGGCAACAATTAGGCTTTTAAGACAAATGTGCAACTTCCATACTCAGTTCAAATTCACAGAAACAAAGCTGCTCATGTGGTACAACTGTATAATCCAGTGATTCTCAACCTGTGGGTCCCCAAATGTTTTGGCTTTCAACTGCCAGAAATCCTAACAGCTGGTAAACTGGCTGGGATTTTGGGGAGTTTCAGGCCAAAACACCTGGAGACCCCAAGTTGAGAACCATTGGTGAAATCAGACTCAAATTCTGACATATCTGTATGGGCAAGCAGACGTTATTTCCATATGCATCTGCTGAAATTGGTGGTTCTATTTTTCAGCTTTGCATTTTGTTGTGCATTCACCTGAACATTTGAACTGTAGAATCACAGAGCTGGAAGAGACCACAAGGGCCATCCAGTCCAATCCCATTATAACAGGCAGGAACATCCAATTAAAGCACTTCTGACAGATGGCCATCCAGCCTCTGCTCGAAAACTTGCAGAGAAGGAGACTCCACCACACTCCCAGGCAGCATAGTCCACCATTGAATAGCTTGGCTACTATACTATGCCTTTCAAAGCAATGGTCACATTGTACAATTGGCACGAAACTCTATATGTGTCTTAGGAACCCCTTTGGCAGAGAAGGCTGAAGATCTCTCCTCCTGTCCTTCTCTTCAAGATTTGAGCATTTTGAGTATTTGTACCAAGTTTGGTCCAGATCCATCATTGTTTGAGTCCACAGTGTTCTCTGGATATAGATGAACTACAACTCCAAAACTCAAGATCAATGCCAACTAAACCTTTCCAGTATTTCCAGTGGTCATGGGAGTTGTGTGTGTCAAGTCTGGTTCAATTCCATCATTGGTGGAGTTCAGAATACTCTTTGATTGTAGGTGAACTATAAATCCCAGCAGCTACAGCTCCCAAATGACAAAATCAACCCCAACTCCACCCAACAAAATTGGGTGCATCGGGTATTTGGTCCAGTGAATGAAAATACATAATGCATATCTGATATTTACATTACGATTCATAACAGTAGCAAAATTACAGTTATGTAGTAGCAATGAAAATAATTTTATGGTTGAGGGTCACCACGTCATGAAGAACTGTATTAATGGGTTGCAACATTAGGAAGGTTGTGAACCACTCGTCTAAGACTTTTGCTTACTACAAGAAATAACGCCTTTCCTATTTGGCAGGGATGGTCCCAATTAATCCCATGTTTCCAGCTGCTGTTCCTCTTCCCACTTTCCCTCTTCATTCTTACTTCATTTGGTGCAGATTGAGTTCAAAGTGCACTCAATTAATTCAGGAGAAGGGAAAGAGGAGGAAGGAGCAGCATCTTGCCCTTTCCAGTAGACGCAGCAAAAAGCAAACTGCTGCAGCCTCTCCCACTTCATGTGTTCTTTCTTATAGATAACTTTTCCCATCTTGACCTGACTCTGGTGTGGTTCAGCCATCTCTGTCCCAGTTTTATCTGTGAAATTATGGAGAGTATGGGAATGACACTCCTTGCTTATGCAAAAGGTATTATGGCACAAGTGACCAAAATAAATTCCATGTTCCTGGCAATAATCTCCCCATCTCAGGCTGTGAAATAATCAGTTAAATACCCAACAATTTACTGCCCATTCATAACACCCAAATCTGCTACCTGGCTCATGGTAGAACTGGCTCCTTGCTCTTACTTCATCTCTTTGTGCCTCAGTACCTATCCAGTTCCTCTCGCCATGCATTAAAATGCAGAAGGCTGCCGTACTTCCTCAGATCTTTTTGCTCCAGTCTTGCTATCACTTTACAGGGCTCATAAATCAAGCCAGCCTCCCCCCTCCCGCCCGGCAACCCCACCTCACTAACATTTTAGAAAACTGTGGCGGAAAAGTTCGGATCTTGCCATCCAAACAGCTTCTCGGGCCGGATAACAAATGCGTGCCTCTAATGTTGCCTCGTTTCGTCAACGCTGCTTGACTTCTTAATGAGATCTTTAAGCTCCCAGGCTAACGAAATGTATTAACTGTCATCGTTGGTATTTATTTTTGCAATGAGAAACAATGATATTCTATTAGAGCCAGGACGGAGTAGCAAAGGGGTCAGAGCCGGTCTCTTAATTGAAAAAACACACCGTCTGGCTGGACACCCAATCCCTCTACTCCGACAAATTCCATTCCAGGCCTTTTCAATGCATCATTGCCAAGGGCAGAACCCACCCCTCTTGCCTTCGAGATGCATTCGTTCAGAAAAGAGGGAGAGGTGGCTTTTCTGTTTGCTAATTTGTGGACTATGTCTTTGGCTGGAAGATCAAGCAGAAGATTAATCCGCTTGAAGATGTACTCATGTTTAAGTCTAGAAAACATAGTCAAAAAATCAACCCAAAAACACTGGGTTGACTTATCTGTGAGTCAGTCTATGTCCTTTTCCTTAACTCTTATTTAAAAAAAAGGAACCATCCTCTTCTCCAAGTAGAATGGTAGAAAACAAGATCTTAGTTCATCCTAAGAGAAGAAGCATCATTTACTCTACTAACTCTGCTAGGATGACACTTCTGACCTGTTTAAATGCCTGGGAAGGGGAAGGCCAGCAGTGGCCTCTGGCACCCAGGGCATGGTACAATCATAGACTCATAGAATAGTAGAGTTGGAAGAGACCTCATGGGCCATCCAGTCCAACCCCCTGCCAAGAAGTAGGAAATCGCATTCAAAGCACCCCCGACAGATGGCCATCCAGCCTCTGCTCAAAAGCCTCCCAAGAAGAAACCTCCACCACACTCTGGAGCAGAGAGTTCCAGTGCCAAACAGCTCACACTGTGAGGAAGTTCTTCCTGATGTTCAGGTGGAATCTCCTTTCCTGTAGTTTGAAGCCATTGTTCCGTGTCCTAGTCTGCAGGGCAGCAGAAAACAAGCTTGCTCCCTCCTCCCTATGACTTCCTCTCACGTATTTGTACATGGCTATCATGTCTCCTCTCAGCCTTCTCTTCTGCAGGCTAAACATGCCTAGCTCTTTAAGCCGCTCCTCATAGGGCGTGTTCTCCAGACCCTTGATCATTTTAGTTGCCCTCCTCTGGACACTTTCCAGCTTGTCAACATCTCCTTTCAATTGCAGTGCCCAGAATTGGACACATTATTCCAAGTGTGGTCTGACCAAGGCAGAATAGAGGGGGAGCATGACTTCCCTGGATCTAGACGCTATTCCCCTATTTATGCAGGCCAGAATCCCATTGGCTTTTTTAGCAGCCGCATCACATTGTTGGCTCATGTTTAACTTGTTGTCCACAAGGACTCCAAGGTCTTTTTCACACGTATTACTGTCGAGCCATTCTGTATGTTTGCATTCAATTTTTTCTGCCAAAGTGAAGTATCTTGCATTTGTCGCTGTTGAACTTCATTTTGTTAGTTTCGGCCCATCTCTCTAGTCTCCCAACAGGGCCGGCCGGAGATATTTTTTGATGTAAAGCGGGGGTGCTGAAAAGCGCCCCCGCCACCGGCGCCCTGGCCCCGCCCAGCGTGCCCTGGCCCCGCCTCCCACGCTGCGTGGGAGGCGGGGCCAGGGCGAATAGTGAGGGGGCGGGGCCAGAGTTGGCCCCGCCCCCCGTGCCCTGGCCCCGCCTCCCACGCAGCGTGGGAGGCGGGGCCAGGGCACGCTGGGCGGGGGGGCGGGGCCAGAGTTGGCCCCGCCTCCCACGCTACCCCCGCTCGCCCGTCTGGCCTTTTGTAGCAGGCCAGACTCAGCGGAGGTTCCTCCAGGCCGCAATCGCGGCCTGGAGAAACCTCCGCTGAGTCTGGCCTGCTACAAAAGGCCAGACGGGCGAGCGGGAGTAGCGTGGGAGGCGGGGCCAGCTCTGACGCCGCTCCCCCCCCCCCCGCCCAGCGTGCCTTGGCCCCGCCTCCCACGCTGCGTGGGAGGCAGGGCCAAGGCACGCTGGGCGGGGGGGGGGGAGCGGCGTCAGAGCTGGCCCCGCCTCCCACGCTACTCCCGCTCGCCCGTCTGGCCTTTTCTAGCAGGCCAGACGGGCCAGGGCGCACTGGGCGGGAGGCGGGGCACCGTCAGGGCGGTGCCCCGCCTCCCGCCCAGCCTGACGGCGCCCCCCCGGGCCTGCGCCCGAGGCGGCGGCGTCAGCTGCCGCATGAGTGGGGCCGGCCCTGTCTCCCAAGATCATTTTGAATTCTGCTCCTGTCTTCTGGAGTGTTAGCTATCCCTCCCAGTTTTGTGTCGTCTGCAAACTTGATGATCGTGCCTTCTAACCCTTCGTCTAAGTCGTTAATAAAGAGGTTGAACAGAACCGGTCCCAGGACGGAGCCCTGCGGCACTCCACTTGTCACTTCTTTCTATGATGAAGACGATGCATTGGTGAGCACCCTTTGGGTTTGTTCACTTAGCCAATTACAGATCCACCTAACCGTAGTTTTGTCTAGCCCACATTTTACTAGTTTGTTTGCCAGAAGGTCGTGGGGGACTTTGTTGAAGGCCTTACTGAAATCCAGGTATTTTACATCCACAGCGTTCCCTGTATATGTGTTTTCTCCTCTCTGTAGAATAAGCCTCAACTTTATCCATGGGTCATATCAAAATTCACAATTATGGCCCTTAAACATGTCTTCAACTTGTACATGAGATCAATGTACACGGTAGTTGATTCACTCATGATAGAAGCATAACATTGTTCCTGGTCCTTCAGCAAATGGGGAGGCACCTCCTGCAGCAGCTTGGATAACTTCGGATGGTTCTTTTCAGGGTATCTGACATGGTATCTGACTAGTATTTTCTTCCCCAGTGCACCATTGCATTTGCACTATTGAATTGTTGCAGAATTCTTTCCTTCTGTTCTGAAGCAACTGCTAGGAAACTTAGCAACCAATTGCTAAAGGGCTGGCATGGGTCAAGAGACCCATGAGCTGATTATGAATCAGAAACATGATGCAACAGCATAAAAAAGCCAATGCAATTCAAAGTGACATCAATAGGACTATCATCTGTCGGGGGTGCTTTGAAGGTGATTTTTCTGCTTCTTGACAAGGGGTTGGACTGGATGGCCCATGAGGTCTCTTCTAACTCTATGATTATATGATTCTATGTCTAGATCAAGGGAAATAATAGCACCCCTCTATTCTACTTTGGTCAGGCAACATCTATACTACAGTGTCCACTTTTGGGCACCATCGTTCAGGAAAGATATATATAAGGTGCAATGTGTCCAGAGGAGAGTGACCAAAATGATGAAAAGTTTGGAAGCCATAACTTATGAGAAACATCTTAGGAAGCTGGTTTCACTCAGAGAAGAGTACATGAAAAGGTAACACCATAGCCATTTTGTAATATTTAAAAGGATGTTCTATGGAAGAGAAAGCAGACTGGTTTTCTGCTGATCCAGAGACTAGAACATGGAGCAAAGGGTTCAAACTGCAAAAAAGGAGAGAGAGATTCCACCTGAATATTAGGAAGAATGTTCTGCTGGTAAGAACTGTTTGGCTGTGGAATATGCTTCCTAAGAGTGTGGTGGAATCTCCTATTTTCATTAAACAGAGGCTGGATGGCTGTCTGGCAGGAGTGATTTGACTGTACCCCTGCATGGCAGAAGGGGATTGTACTGGATGTCCCTTGGAGTCTCTTCCAACTATATGAATCTGTGATTTTGGGGCTACCACATTGAGAAATTCTGACTCAACAAGTCTATGGTTGTCTGATCCACACAAGCATAAGTCACACTAGGATGAAGCAAACACAGCTAACAACAGAGGAAATGAAGTTGTGCAGGTAGCAATGTGATGCTAGTTGCACAATGGCACTCAGTGATTGACATGAGTTGGGTAGTGTTGCTATTCTGCAAGGGGCTGTGTAGTAGTGCCATTGCATATTTACACTATACTGAGAGGGAAGCTGGATTTACAGCTACTGATTGTCACACTGTTTCCTCTCGAGGAAAAATAACCCGAAGCCTTCCTATTATTCCTTAGGTGCCAAGCAAAACCTTTCCTGCTTCCTCGGGCTTTTGTCAAGTAAATTGATTTGTTGGCTTGATCGATGTCTCCTGCCTTTATGGTTGTGATTTGTGTTGAATGCCGTGCCTGTCTGATTGCGTTGTTGCTCTTTAATTTTATTACATTGAAGGGATGTTGCTTTTTAATTGTGATACTGGCACAGGGCAGGAACAAAATTGCACCAGGATGGCAATGCAACGTTTGCACCTAAACTACAGGCTGGACTCCTATAGATCTCACATGTGGGTTACAGACATAGGAGCCCCACAGAAGTGGGAAAAACATGAATTTAAGACTGTAATTTTTTAACCTAACCTGTCTAGAAATCTAGGTCTCCCAAAGCAACTGTATGGTCAACCTCTGCTAAAAGCTGGTCACTCTGGAGGACATAGTGCTTCTTAGAGAGAACAGATTAATCTAATAACTAAATTTGCAAAAGTTAAACCCACGAATGTGGATGGCTAAAAGTAGTTGTTAATGAGAATATGTATTCCCTGCAGTCATGTTATGTTGCCCTAACACACCGGGATATCCTCAGCAATCAAGACAGAAAGGGAAGCGGTCATATAGGACATAGTTAAACATGTCCTATATGTGGGAATTACATTCAACACAAATCACAACCATGAGACCTTGTGATGGTTGCCAACTCAGTTTTTTAAAAGCAAATCATTGCAGACAGAGCCATTCATGGCTACCCATCAGGATGGCTAAAGGCCCTAAGCACCTTAAAGGTTCCAGATCCTGTCTAATTCTGGAAGATAAGCAGGGTCAGCACTGGTTAGCACTTGACTGGTAGAATGTCAATGAACACCAGGTGCTGTGGGCTCTATTTCAGAGGAGGAAACTGGCTAAGACACTCTGAATATTTCTTGTGTAGAGAAAAGCCTATGAAATTCATAGGTCACCAAAAGTCAACAGATGATTTGAAGGCACACACGCACACAGCACCACATACACTGGTATTCTGCCGAGAGATGTAAATCTCTGCAAATTTCATTCTTACGGGCAAGGATGAATCATTTTACCCTTTTTATCCTCACTGCAACAAGCGTACAAGAACTGTAATAAGAAAAGTGTACACTTTTAGAAGGCAAGGATTTTTTCTGTGCAAAAATGAATCCTATGTTATTTTCTGTGCAGAAAATACCGTTTTCTGTGCAGAAAACATATTTTCTGAGAGGAAAAGGCCACTTTCTGTGCAAAATAACTCTTGTGCATTTTTATGCAGAATATGTTCCAAAATGTGAAAATGCTCATCCACTTGGAGTCTTCTCGTCAGGAATCCTAACACGGGCTGTGGCACAGGCTGGAGAGCAAGCCAGCTGCAACCAGCTGCAATGAATCACTCTGACCAGGAGGTCATGAGTTCGAGGCCCGCTCGGAGCCTATGTTTGTCTTGTCTTTGTTCTATGTTAAAAGGCATTGAATGTTTTCCTATATTTGTAATGTGATCCGCCCTGAGTCCCCTTCGGGGTGGGAAGGGCGGAATATAAATGCTGTAAATAAATAAATGAATAAATAAATAAATAAAAAAAAATCCCATATTTGACCTTTTCCCCCAATATTTTTCTGGTGACCTCCAATGGGAATTAATTTGGTTACTGTATAAATGCTGGCCGGGCTGTGGCGCAGGCTGGTTAGCAACCAGCTGCAATAAATCACTCTGACCAAGAGGTCATGAGTTCGAAGCCAGCCCATGTTGGGGTGAGCACCCAACAATTAAAATAAAAATATAGCCCCTGCTCGTTGTTGACCTAAGCAACCTGAAAGATAGTTGCATCTATTAAGTAGGAAATTTAGGTACCACTTATATGTGGGGAGGCTAATTTACGACACCATAAAAATCACCCAGCCACCATTGGAATGAGGAAGTTGCCGTCGCAGTGGATGATGAAGCAGCTGCTCCCCTGTGGCAGGAATCAAGCATACCCTTAGGAAGCTGGAAGCTGGAGAAGGTTTCAATTGCCTCTGCGTCTGTCTCTGTTCTATGTTATATGGCATTGAATGTTTGCCTTATATGTGTGCAATGTGATCTGCCCTGAGTCCCCTTCGGGCTGAGAAGGGCGGAATATAAATACTGTAAATAAAATAAATAAATAGATACATATTTAGTCTGATTCAGCCTCACTCTCTTCTTCCTATTTATGAATCTGTTATGGAAAAGGAAGAGAAGACACGTATTGTGGATTTGTGTCCTGCTGGGGATCAGATTAGCCATTGCACAAGCAAGTTTCAGTTCTAGATAGGCCTTTGAATTGATCCAGTCTCACTCTTCTCTTCCTATTTATGGATCCATTATGGAAAAGCAAGAGAAGACACATGTGTCCTGCTGGTAGCTTCCCGTGAGCATCAGATCAGCCATGGTACAAACAGGATGCCAGGTTAGATAAGCCCTTGGTCTGATCCAAAATCACTCTATCTATGAATATGTTTTGAAAAAAGAGGAGGAGACACATGAAATGGACTTGTGCCTTGCTGGTGGTGTCCCATGGGCATCAGACCAGCCATAGTGCAAACAGGAATCTGGGCTTAGATGAGCCTTTGGTGTGATCCAGCATGATTCTTGTTCTTCTTTTCAAACGTATGGATCAATTATGGAAGAGGAGGAGGAGGGAGAGGAAACAACAGGCGACTTGGGAGAGTGGCCGGTTGGCTCGCCTTCAGGAAATGTCTGGATGTATGCAGCAGCTGTGGCATGAGTAGTACAACACTCCACTTACTGAATGACAGCGGCTTTATTGGCAAGCCAATTCAATTAAAGCCAGTGCGACCCAACAAAGTAGCAGGCGGCGCACTCTGCATAAAGAATATGGAACCATGCCTGCATTTCCTGAGTGCCCTCAGCCCTAGCTGTCCCTCTGCATGAGAAGAGAAAGGGATGAATGAATTAGGCGCGGATGATAGTAATTAATGGCTGGCTGTCAGAGAGTCATTCTGGAAGCCCAGCCATGGAGGGAGGGTGGGGTGGAGTATGGGGAGAGGGGGAAATAATGTGGAATCCCGGCCAGGCCGAGCTGCCGACCCAACCTGACTCTCTCGTAGCGCCGGGGAGCGGGAAGAATCGCATTGCTGCTTTTTTGCATCGATCAATGCCTGGCGCTCTATCGACACATAAAATAATTCATTCATTTTTCATTTTTTACAGAAGAGATCCCGCAGGCTGTGGTGATGAGAATCCTTCTTTGAGTTTTGATGCGAGGCTGTAAGAAATGCACATATACATGAACCTGTTGTTACGTGGCCTGGGAACCAAAGAGATATTCTTCATTTAGGCCGCTAAAAGACTTCTGTTGCAAAAATAAATGCCCACCTTCTCTTATCCAGTGGCTTGTATTGGCATTTTCATCATGGGAAGATGCTGGCAGTACAGACAGTTTTGGCTATTTATCCTTGAGTTTCCTATTTCCTTCTTCTTACTTTATTTCTTGTCTTCACATTCTCCAGTGAACAATATACAACTACTGTACATCAAACGGCACACCTGAAATGCAGAGTATAAGTTGCACAATACATAATATGCAAAGGATATACAAACAGAACACATAATGCACGCAGGATTACTCAGTCATGGAGGTCTTACTTGATGTCATATTTTTGCTTTTTTCATGTCAGGAGCAACTTGAGAAACTGCAAATCACTTCTGGTGTGAGAGAATTGGCTGTCTGCAAGAACATTGCCCAGGGGATGCCCGGATGTTTTTGATGTTTTACCATCCTTGTGGAAGGCTTCTCTCATATCCCCACATGGGAAGCTGGAGCTGACAGAGAGAGCTCATCCATACTCTCCCCAGATTTGAACCGGCAACCTTCAGGTCAGCAGCCCAACCTTCAAGTCAGCAGTCTTGCCAGCACAAGGGTTTAACCCATTGAGCCACTGGGGGCTCCTCCTGTTTTGCTAAAACAGCATATTTTTGTTTTTAATTCAAAGCCTGGCTGACTAACATCTCACGTCCCACATCCCTTAAAATGGAAAAAATAATAATAATCACACCCTACCTTGCCAGGTTGTTGTTGGCAATACCGTACATAAGATAAGCATTTTGTCTGACCCACTCGAATGCCATGGAAAGATATTCACCGTGCCTTGAAAACAGCCCATGTAAAAGGAATTTAGGAGTCTAAGTAGACCATAAGCTGAACATGAGACAACAGTGTGATGTAGCAAACGAAAAAGCCAATCTGATTTTGGCGGCATCAATAGGAGTTTAGAGGCAAAGATGAAGTACTTTGGCCACATCATGAGAAGACAGGAAAGCTTGGAGAAGATAATGATGCTGGGGAAAACGGAAGGAAAAAGAAAGAGAGGCCGACCAAGGGCAAGATGGATGGATGCTATCCTTGAAGTGACCGGCTTGACCTTGAAGGAGCTGAGGATGGCAACGGCCGACAGGGAGCTCTGGCCTGGGCTGGTCCATGGGGTTGCTAAGAGTCGGAAGTGACTGAACAAATAACAACAAAATCAATAGGAGTATAGTGTTAGGATCAACGCAAGTCATAGTTCCTTCTATTCTGCTTTGGTCAAACCTCACCTGGAATAACCTTGTGTCCAGTTCTGGGCACCGCCATTCAAGACGGACATGGACATGCTGGAAAGTGTTTAGAGGAGAGCAAGGAAAATGACCAAAGGTTTGGAAGCCAAGTCCTATGAAGAACAGCCGAGGGAGCCTTGTATGTTTATCTTGGAGAAAAGAACACTGAGAGGAGACATGATAGCCATGTTTAAATATTTGAAAGGATGAGGAAGCTTGTTTTCTGCTGCTCTGGTGACTCAGACACGGAGCAATGCATTCAAATGACAGGAAGGGAGATTCTACCTAAACATTACAAAGAACCTCCTCACAGTAAGAGATGTTCAGCAGTGGAATATGCTCAGAAGATGTTGGAGTCTCCTTCTCTGGAGGTTTCGAAGCAGAAGCTGGGAGGCCATCAGTGGGGTGGGCTTGGATTGTGTGTTTCTACACGGCACAATGGGGTTTATTTATTTATTTATTTATTTCAGTATTTATATTTTGCCCTTCTCACCCCGAAGGGGACTCAGGACGGATTACAATGAACAAATATATGGTAAACATTCAATGCCATCAGACAAACAACATACAGTATAGACACACACAGAGGCCATTTTAACATTTTCCAGCTTCATGAGGATATGCTCGATTCTGACCACAAGAGGAGTTCTTGCTTCATCATCCATGAGTGACACCAAGTGCTGCACTTCCTCATTCCTTTCCATGTGTTGCTGGCAGTTTTATGGTGTTATAAATTAGTTAAATTAGTCTCCCCGCATAAAGTGTACCTAAATTTCCTACTTGACAGATGCAACCGTCTTTCGGGCTGCTTAGGTAAACAGCAAGCTGGGCTAATTAATGGTCGGGGGCTTAACCTGACCCGGGCTTCGAACTCATGATTACTTAGCCAGCTGCGCCATAGCCCAGCCCTTAACACATCCCAAACAGAGGATGCCTCCAGGCAACAGATACCAGGCTATTTCGATGCATACCCCCACTGATAGATTTTGCAAACTTCATGGCTACTCAAATGCTAATTCAAGCTTGCTAATTGCAGCATTCACAGACAAGGGTTCTTCCTCCCACACTGGACATTCCTCCATAGGTATATATACACTCCACTTGCTTCGCTGAAGATGGCATTAGCCACAGATGCAGGTGAAATGTCAGGAGAGAATGCTACTGGAACATGGCCATACAGCTTGAAAAACTCACAGCAACCTAGTGATTCCAACCATGGAGTGCATGGCTCTTGTGACCTCTTCCAACTCTGTGATTCTACAATTCTGTGATTCTACAGCAACCCATCCTGTGCTGTGTCTCTTCAGCCACTCGCATTGGAAGAAGAAAAGGCCACGCCATCTCCGTGCACGGCGGTTGTAGACAAATGTGCCCTCTGAATGCCAGGGGCGCTGCGGCCGCCCACCCAGCTTGCTGGCTGGCTGGCTAGCTGAACTCCAGGCAGGTCACCCTTCACTGCTCATTCCTCGTCCCACTGTCTCCCCCGGGGCCAGCTGTCCCCTTTACTCGCCGAGATGCTGCCAATGCCTCGGAAGACTGCATTTGTCCAGCAAAATGCTTCAGCCGAAGCCGATGATTCAGTTACGCGAGGCATCCGAGACTTTGATCACTGAGAGGTCAGGAAACTCTTCTGTCCCTGAGAGAAGGCAAGGGTCAAGGAGCCACTTTTAGAACACTGTGTGATTTCCTAAATGCAGTGAAATCTAATATTGAGACAACTGGACAGCCCCTTCAATTTTACCTTTTCTATTTTTCTTGATCAGTCTTATTCTTGGCTCAATGAGAAATTTACTGTCTTTCACAAAATAAGTTTTTTTAACCCTTAAAAGTCTTTTTAATGAATCCAGGGCAAACATATGAATTCAGAACAGAGGGAATACGAATGGAGGGTTTTTTTGTGTGTGTCAGGAGTGACTTGAGAAACTGCAAGTCGCTTCTGGTGTGAGAGAATTGGCCGTCTCCAAGGACGTTGCCCAGGAGATGCCCAGATGTTTTGATGTTTTTGGTGTGAGAGAACTGGCCATCTGCAAGGATGTTGCCCAGGAGATGCCCAGATGTTTTGATGTTTTTGGTGTGAGAGAATTGGCCATCTGCAAGGACGTTGCCCAGGAGATGCCCAGATGTTTTGATTTTTTGGTGTGAGAGAATTGGCCATCTGCAAGGACCTTGCCCAGGAGATGCCCAGATGTTTTGATGTTTTTGGTGTGAGAGAATTGGCCATCTGCAAGGATGTTGCCCAGGGGACACCCAAATGTTTGATATTTTACCATCCTTGTGGGAGTCTTCTCTCATGTCCCCGCATGAGGAGCTGGAGCTGACAGGAGGGAGCTCAACCGTTCTCCCTGGATTCAAACTGCTGACCTGTCAGTCAGCAGTCCTGCTGGCACAAGGGTTTAACCCATTGCACCAGCCGGGGGAATATCAGGAAATTGAAGAAAGCATAGGGAACAATGGGTTGCTGTGAGTTTTTCAGGCTGTATGGCCAGACAACAAGCAATCAAGGACCAGTTAACACATCCAAAACAGAGGATGTCTCCAGGCAACAGACACCAGGCTGCTTTGATGCAGATACCTTCAGTGATTGACGTTGCAAACTTCATGGCTACTCCAATGCCAATTCAAGCTAGCTAATTGCAACAACCACAGACAAGGGTACTTTCTCCCACTCTGGACATTCTTCCATGGGTATATATACACTACACTTTCTTCACTGGCAACAGAACCTCTGAAGATGGCATTAGCCACAGATGCAGGCGAAACGTCAGTAGAAAATGCTACAGGAACATGGCCATACAGTTTCAAAAAACTCAGAGCAACCCAGTGATTCCAGGCATGGAAGCCTTTGACAATACATAGGGAGCAATCCTTAGTTTTAAAACTTTTGTCGTGGTTGTTATGGAGTTGGAAGAGACCCCAAGGGCCATCTAGTCCAACCCCTTTCTGCTATTCAGGAACATATCATCAAAATGTCAGCTTTGGATGAGTATTCACAGCTTCAAACTTGTTCTGGACTACATTTACACTTGGGATTCGTATAGGGGGGGGGAAGTATATTTCGTAAAGGGATTAGTATTTTGGTGTCACGGTATTGTTTTCTGTGCACATAAAATGTTGTCATCATCCCGCCACTCCCTTATTGAAGGGAACTTCAGTAGTCAAACCTGTAGCAGACATTGCTGGTTAGAGGATTCTGCAAAGTGTAGTCAAAGAAATAACTTATATGGCTCAGGTCCAGGAGGAGGAGAAAGAGGAAGAGAAGGAAAAGGAGAAGACTCCTGGTCTGTGACTGCAATATCAAAATCCATGAGCAAAACCACACACCAGCCAGGAGCCCCTCCCCTCCTCGCCTCCCACCCACCCACCTGCCCAACCAAGCAATGCTTTCAGATAAATAGAGTATTTTACCTGAGGCTGGAATCTGATTGAGCAGAGTCCAGAAGAACAGGTCAGGCACCTGAGTGTCCTCCTTTTTCTTCTTCTTCTTTTTCTTTTTCTTTTCCAGGATTATGTGATGAGTCATGGGCCATGTAGTCCCGTTCCTGGCACTGTTGTGCTAGATGAAGAGGAAAACTTGGGTTTTTCACCGTTTCAGTCAGAATTGGAACTTTCCCAGCCAGATTTGGAAACCTTGCACCTGCAAGAGATTTGTCTTCCAGAAGTCTGTCAAACAAGTCCTGAACCTAAATCTCCTACGTTTTCTCGCCATGAGTTTTGTAAACAACAGAGGGGAGTTCAAGCGGCCTCTCGCAGGAGTGCGAGGATAGCTGCTAAGCATTCAGCTGATTAAGTCTGCTTTCCATGTGAAACTTTAAGGAGTCACACATCTGGACTCAGAGAATAGCTTTCGTTTCTGGTTCTCCAGAGAACTGCTCTTTGGCGGGAAAACGGGACCCTATTTAGGTGTTTTACCCACAAAGGGATCTTGCGGAGTCAATTCGTCAGCTACCGGAGTAGCGTGTGTGGACAGCTACTCCGTTTCCAAGCCTCGTTCCTGTTTCAAGCCTTGTTCCCGATTTCAAGCCTTCGTTTCCAGCCTTGTTTTACTCTCCGGATCTTGCCTTGTTTTCCGGACCTCGCCAAGTAATTCCACGGATCCTATTCTTGCTCCTCGTTTCCTTGTTGCCTTGAATCAAGCCTTGTGTTCCAAGAATCAAGTTATTTCCTAGCCTTGCTCAAGTTCATGGACTAAAGGACCTTGTCATCTCCCCTCACTTGCTTGGCAAGTGAGTGTTTTGGTTATTGGATTACAACTTTGGACCTTAATATTTCATATTGGACATTGTTTCTTTGGACTAATTTTGACCTTTCCTGAAAGGTCTACTCCTGGACTAATTCATACGCTTGCTTTTATTAACTTTATATATTTCCTTAATAAAGATATTAGATAGATTCTGGCCTCTGCGTATGGTTATTGGTGCTCTGCTGCCTGGGTCGTGACAGATTACAGGCATGGAAAGTGTTGAACGTCTGCCAGAACTGTTTGGCCCTGAGCTCTCTATCCCAGCGCTGATATATAATTGTGATGGGAAACCGTGAAACTTCAGAGGTTGGGCAGCGCACTTCCCTCCCTCTCACCCTGCCTCTCTCTCACACACACTATCATGGTTTCTGTTTGTTTTAGATTCATGATATAAGGCCTTTCATGTCTAAATCTTCAAAGGCAAACATTTGTGAGCAACAAGCCAGGGAGGAAAGGCAAGCCACCAGTGCTTGGCCATGGAGACTGGCATTCTCCTGGTGACCCATCAAGTATAAGTCTACCTGATAATGATTTTTTCGGAGGATTTTCTTCCAATCTCCGCGATAGCCCCTCCGTGAGCCATTCCCACAACCAGATGCAAAATGATGACTTTTTTCCGTGTCAGGAGCAACCGGAGTTGGTTGCATGGAGCTGGAGCTGATAGAGGGAGCTCATCCGTGCTCTCCCCGGGTGGGATTCGAACCTGGCAGCCTTCAGGTCAGCAACCCAACCTTCAAGTCACAAGGCTTTTATCGCCTAGGCCACCGGAGGCCTAATGATGACAATAGCCATTGAGACTTCTCCAAGATTCTCATGGAAAATATCATTGGTCTTCATTTGGCTATGAGGTATTGTAGCAAATACCTCATAGCCGGGCCGGCCTGTGGCGCAGGCTGTTGAGCAACCAGCTGCAGCCAGCTGCAATGAATCACTCTGACCAGGAGGTCATGAGTTCGAGGCCAGCTCGGAGCCCCGTGTTTGTCTCTGTCTTTGTTCTATGTTAGGGCATTGAATGTGTAATGTGATCCGTCCTGAGTCCCCTTCGGGGTGAGAAGGGCAGAATATAAATACTGTAAATAAATAATAAAAAAATAAATTATAAGTCCTTCTGAGGGGTTTAGTGGAGAGTCACAGCAAAAGATATTGGCTATTTGTAGTTGGTGACTTGTGCAGATGGTTAACAACTTTGGTCCCTAATAAAACATCTACATTGAGTTCACATTGGCAGAAGCAGAGTTGCACATCCAGTAGATTAGCATATTACAGGTTCACAATGTACATAGACAGGTACATGCATTGCATTACAGTATGCATGGATGCACATTAGGTTGTGTATTCTGTTGCGCATTGGGTGACTTGGTTCCATGACACAATGGGCAGCCATATAAACCAGAATATCAAGTCAGATAATCCACAATATCTGCTTTGAACTGGATTATCTGAGTCCACACTCCCATATAATCCAGTTCAATGTGGATTTTACAAAACTGTGTGGAAGGGACTACTATTGTCATTCAACACAAATGTGTGTGTTGTTGAAGGCTTTCATTGCTGGGATCACAGGGTTGTTGGATGTCTTCCGGGCTGTATGGCCATGTTCCAGAAGTATTCTCTCCTGACGTTTCGCCCACATCTATGGCACAACCTCTGAGGATGCCTGCCATAGATGTGGGTGAAACGTCAGGAGAGAATACTTCTGGAACATGGCCATACAGCCCGGAAGACATACAACAACCCCACAAACTTGTGTGTAGGAAGGAAAATTAAATGGATATTTCCGATTTCCAATCCCATTGAAGCAAATCAGCCTTGTTTTGAAAAGTAATGCATTCTTAGAATCACATAATTTGGAAGAGACTACAAGGACCATGTAGTCTACCTCCTGCCATGCAGAAACACACCATCAAAGCACTCCCACAAGATGGTTATCCAGACTCTGTTTATTCCCTTTTTGTTGATGCTATTTGCCATCAAGTTGACTTTGAGTGATCCTATGAATGAGAAATGTCCATGATGTGTTGTCGAAGGCTTTCATGGCCGGGATCACAGGGTTGTTGTATGTCTTTCGGGCTGTGTGGCCATGTTCCAGAAGCATTCTCTCCTGACGTTTCGCCCACATCTATGGCAGGCATCCTCAGAGGTTGTGAGGTACCTCACAACCTCTGAGGATGCCTGCCATAGATGTGGGCGAAACGTCAGGAGAGAATGCTTCTGGAACATGGCCACACAGCCCGAAAGACATACAACAACCCAATGTCCATGATCCTTGGTTGTGGCTTCCTTCACTATATCAATCAATTTCCTTGTTTCCTGTTGCCTTCTTCTCTATTGAATATTAATATATTTGGGCCCTAGATGGCACAGTGTGTTAAAGCGCTGAGCTGCTGAGCTTGTGGACCAAAAGGTCCCAGGTTCAAATCCCGGGAGCGGAATGAGCACCCGCTGTTAGCCCCAGCTCCTGCCAACCTAGCAGTTCGAAAACATGCAAATGTGAATAGATCAATAGGTACCACTCTGGTGGGAAGGTAACGGCCCTCCATGCAGTCATGCCAGCCACATGACCTTGGAGGTGTCTATGGACAACACCAGCTCTTCGGCTTAGAAATGGAGATGAGCACCAACTCCCAGAGTCGGTCACGACTGGACTTAATGTCAGGGGAAACCTTTACCTTTACCTTATATTTGGGAACCCAAACTGGATAAAAACTAAAGAGTCCTGACCAAGATATAAAAACATTACAGTTGGCCCTCTGTATCCACAGATTCTCCATCCATAGTTTCAATAACCCTTTGAAGGCAGCCATAAGATTTAGCTATGTATTGTCGAAGGCTTTCATGGCCAGAATCACTGGGTTGCTGTGAGTCTTTCTGGCTGTATGGCCATGTTCCAGAAGTTTTCTCTCCACAGATATATGAACCTCCCTTGCCTAGTTTCTAACATACCTCACAACCTCTGAGGATGCCTGCCACAGATGTGGGGAAAATGTCAGGAGAAAAAGCTTCTGGAACATGGCCATACAGTCCGAAAGACTCACAGCAACCCATTGATGTAGCTTCTTGCCTGTTTTTCGTAACGAAACTAGGAATTTGGGGATGGGGAAGAAGAAACAATGGTGCTATTCAAGAAAGTGATTTTGCTGAAGGAAAATCAGACTAGCGAAATGCACCTTGTCTTTTCATCTTGTGATGAATGTGTACATAACACAAAAGTTAAATTCATATCACTCCCCAGTCCAAACTGAATTATAGCCGGAGCACAGAGCATTTTAACCAAATCAGTTACATCTCTGTATGACCAAAAAAAATTGAAAATATGATAGTAAGAAAGAGAGACAAGGAAACAGGGGAGTAGGTTTCGCATCTGAGGCTTACAGTTAGGTCAGGCTGGCTTGTCTTAACCCTCAGGGTGATGGCATGATATATTAGCTGTAACGCAGACGGGAGATGAAGAAATGATAAGCCAGTTGCCTCATTAGTTTATATATGCGGTGGGAACACAGTAGAGTGGAGAAACTGGTGTGGAAAAAAAAATCTTCATACATACATAGAATTCATTTTCTCTAAAAACTAACCAAGGCTGCCAATAGAGAAAATAAACAAACATGTAATTCTGCAAGGTAAAGAAGCTGGCACCTCTGTTGATGCCAAAATGGGGCACCTGCAATGGGCAGAAGCTCACCTGGAGCTCTGAAGGTGGCTGCGAGAGGCAAAAGCAGAGATACAGATGCAATTTTTGCCCATGTAGACAGGTCCAAATCAGACCCAATCCAGTTGTCCATATGGCCTCTGACCTGAAGGGATACTCTGGAGCAGGGGTCCCCAAACTAAGGCCCAGGGGCCGGATGCGGCCCATCGAAGCCATTAATCCGGCCCCCATGGCACAAGGGCAGAAGGGGGTTGGGCTAAATGACCCAAGGGGTCTCTTCTTCTCTTACAACCCTTATTATTATTATTATTATTATTATTATTATTATTATTATTTGAAACACAACAAGGTGAGTCCACAGCAGACACTCTGCTGGCTGTTGTACTGGATCACACGCCAGACACTTCCCAAGTGTCTAGGACTATGTGATGTCTCTGTGAATAATGCGGGCAGATCCCAGTAAGGTGGCCTTCTGCAGCTGGCAGATGGTAATTTTGTCAGTGCCGATTGTGTTTAAGTGCAGGCCAAGGTCTTTAGGCACTGCACCCAGTGTGCCGATCACCACTGGGACCACCTTGACTGGCTTGTGCCAGAGTCTTTGTAATTCGATCTTTAAATCCTCATATCGTGTCAGCTTTTCCAGTTGTTTCTCCTCAATCCTGCTGTCCCCTGGGATTGCAACATCGACAATCCATACTTTGTTTTTTAACACGATTGTAAGGTCAGGAGTATTGTGTTCCAAAACCCTGTATTATTATTATTATTAATATTAATAATAATAATTAATATTAATTATTATTATTATTCTGCACAAAGGCAGAAGGGATTGGACTCAATGGCCCAAATGATCTCTTCCAACTCTCTTTTATTATTATTATTATTATTATTATTATTATTATTATTGCTCGGTGGCCAACTACAGTCCAGCTCTCCAACAGTCCGAAGGATCGTGAACTGGCCCCCTGTTCAAAAGGTTTGGGGACCCCTGCTCTGGAGTTTCAAACAGATCCTGGAGTATCTCCAGACCCAGCTAGACTGCCATATAATGCAGTTTAAAGCTGCATTATATAGTCAGTGTAGACCAGGCATGGGCAAACTTGGGCCCTCCAGGTGTTTTGGACTCCAACTCCCACAATTCCTAACAGCCGGTAGGCTGTTAGGAATTGTGGGAGTTGAAGTCCAAAACACCTGGAGGGCCCAAGTTTGCCCATGCCTGGTGTAGACTCATATAATGCAATTTTAACTGTATTAAACTGCATTTATATAAGTCTACACCAGACTCATGTTTTAGACATGCGTCATATTGTGACACGGTACTTCAGTTTCCTAGCAAACCAGAGGTTAAACCAACCCCTATAGTAGATACGAACACATACATAAATTGTAATAACGAAATACACAAGAACACAATATATTTCATGAAAATCTGTTATTTATAGGTATTTTGAAATATATGAATTATTGTTCATTTCACATAGACTCAGAGGTTTCTCATTATGTTCATGTGACACACCTACATGTCATGACACACAGTTTGGCAAGCTCTGGTCTACACTGACCACATAATGCCATTTCAAGTGGCATTATACAGCAGTGTGGATGGGGCCTCCAATTTGTACTAATATTACTAATTTGTACTAATATTAATTTGGTTTAACTTGCAATACTTACCAAAAGTGGAGAAAAGTTGTAAAGACAGCCAGGAGCCAACTCAGTGTGAGGCTGGATCTACACTGCCATATAATCCAGTTTCTGAATCCAGATTATCTTCTTTGAACTGGATTATATGAGTCTACACTACCATTTAATCCAATTCAAAGCAGATAATCTGGATTTAGAAACTTGCAATACTTACCAGAAGTGGAGAAACGTTGTAAGGACAGCCAGAAGCCAACTCAGTGTGTGGCTGGATCTACACTGCCATATAATCCAGTTTCTGAATCCAGATTCAGAAACTGGATTATATGGATTATATGAGTCTACACGGCCATATAATCCAATTCAAAGCAGATTTAGAAACTGGATGATATCGCAGTGTAGATGAAGCCTGAACCCATGTTATAATGTCTGTTTAGACAAGCCTCCATTGATATTGACATAACTAAGTACCTAATGTAGGATATTGGTCTCTCCTGGTCTTACCTGGAGATCTCAGGTATTTCCTGGTGGCCTCTGAATGCTATTCCGACACAACCCTTCTTAGCAGCCAAAACTAGACAAGATTGGGTGGATTCAGGATGGTGTACTGATACAGAATATATAGATGTCAGAGAAGCTTCAGCCCAAAATCATCCTTATAGAAACGTTCACAGCTTGACATTCGACAAAGCGTTTTGTACACAAAAGGTCTCAGGTTCAATCCTTGGCAAAGATCTCCGATTTAAGGGATTTGGCCAGTAGAAGGGCTGAGCAAGACACTTGTCTCTTAAGTCCACACATGGCTGCTGCCAGTCAAGGAGATAAAACAACATTAGATGATCCAGGCGCCTGATTCGGTATTAGCTGAGGTTGTGATCTTTGGTGTGAAAAGAGAAGGCATGGAAGTATGCCAGTGCCATTTCCCAACCAAGAAACGGGAGCCAGGTTACGCAAAAACCGAACGCAGCCTGAGTGTTGTATATAGGAGACAATCAGGCTCAACAAACCTACAGGTTTCACTGCCTGTCTCCTGAGAGTGTGTGTGTTTATGCAGAGGAGAAAGAAAAAGAAATAATATCAGCTGGCATTTCTGTGGATAGGCTTCAAAGTTCACAAAACATTGCCGTTTTCTTTAGGATACATTTGCGGCTGTTGGTTTTATAACAGGGAACCCAGCCGTCCTATAGACCTTCAAACTAGTTACTTTAAAATATATTATCTATAAAGAAATTACTTCCAGAGTATCAAAAGTAAAGGTACAAATTTCATATCATAATCCAACAAAGGGTATAATGTTCAAGGAGTAAGTAACAGACATAAAGTAAAGCATATGGAAACAACCAAGTCCATCTTATTCCTGGAGCTGTTTGAAATCTTGAGCCAATGTCAATCGTAGTAAAGAACTTCAGCCTCCAAGACATCGAGGCCCTTTATACAAACATCCTATTAGATGAAGCCAGGACAGTGGTTAAAGATATACTTGATACACACAAATCCCTAGTTCCTCCCACACACTATTAGATATTGTGTTTAAAAATAACTACTTCAGTTTTGAATAATATAAGAGTGTATATGCACATACATTGTTGTTCTATGTTGTTATAGATATCTGTGCATTACCCGCAGTTTGCTTTTGCCCGAGCCTCCTGGGATGTCTAAGATACTGCCCATTTCTCTCTCCCTGAATTCATTGAGTGTTAATTACCTTTGCACTTTGAACTAAATTTGAAGCACTTGAAGAAAGCAGAAAACAAAGGCAGAAAATGTGAGGAGAGAGAAAGTGGACCATTTTTAAAGGAGCTGAAAAAGTGGCATGCCAGGATTTACCAGCACTATCCCTGCCAAATCAGGATAGCTGGAAAGTATGCGTTTGAGGTTCGCTTAGCTCTTCAAATGTATTTTTATTGGATACTAGCTTGAGGACCCGGCAGGGCCCAGGTTATTAGAAGAAGGCATTGTTTGTTTTGAGACGTTAGGTAAGATCACTTAAGTTTTGTCCAGATCCGTCATTGACTGGGTTCAGTGCTGTCTGGATAGAGGTGAACTACAAGTCCCAGATTCCCAGAGCAATCACCCCCAAACCCTGCCAGTATTTGCAATTGGCCATGTTGGGTCTGTGTGCCAAGTTTGGTCCAGATCCATTGTCGGCTGGGTTCAGGGCTCTCTGGATAAGGGTGAACTACAACTCTCAGATCCAAGGCCAATTATTTCCAAACCAGGCCTGTATGCACAGTTGGCCATGTTGGGTCTGTGTGCCAAGTTTGGTCCAGATCCATCGTCGACTGGGTTCAGGGCTCTCTGGATAAAGGTGAACTAGTAAAGGTAAAGGTTTCCACTGACGTTAAATCCAGTCATGTCTGACTCTGGGGGTTGGTGCTCATCTCCATTTCTAAGCTGAAGAGCTGATGTTATCCGCAGACACCTCCAAGGTCATGTGGCTGGCATGACTGCATGGAGCGCCGTTACCTTCCCGCCGGAGCGGTACCTATTGATCTACTCACATTGGCATGTTTTCGAACTGCTAGGTTGGCAGAGGCTGGAGCAACAGCGGACGCTCACTCCGCTCCCGGGATTTGAACCTGGGATCTTTTGGTCTGCAAGTTCAGCAGCTCAGTGTGTATGTGGTGAAGGTGTCCACGTACACAGACAGCCTCTGGCCTTCACAAACAGCTATACTTCCCATAAGTAGGAGACACCCACTGACATGCAGGTTATAGTGAGCATCAGGAACATGTACCCCAAACTCTGCCCATGTCCTCCACAAACACCATCCTGCCCCCCACACAAGTGAAGGCTTTCATGAGGGGACAATTTCCTCATAGATGTTCTGTTTTTCCTTCAGAATGGACATCCCAGGGTTCCTTCATTTGCATGACCTCACCCACCATCTCTCCCTTAACCCT